>NC_082343.1:80703940-81344573 GCF_027477595.1 Haemorhous mexicanus | reverse complement strand
GGAAGGGAAGGGAAGGGAAGGGAAGGGAAGGGAAGGGAAGGGAAGGGAAGGGAAGGGAAGGGAAGGGAAGGGAAGGGAAGGGAAGGGAAGGGAAGGGAAGGGAAGGGAAGGGAAGGGAAGGGAAGGTTTGGGAAGGGAAGGTTTGGGAAGGGAAGGTTTGGGAAGGGAAGGTTTGGGAAGGGAAGGTTTGGGAAGGGAAGGGAAGGGAAGGTTTGGGAAGGTTTGGGAAGGTTTGGGAAGGTTTGGGAAGGGAAGGGAAGGGAAGGGAAGGGAAGGGAAGGGAAGGGAAGGGAAGGGAAGGGAAGGGAAGGGAAGGGAAGGGAAGGAAGGGAAGGGAAGGGAAGGGAAGGGAAGGGAAGGGAAGGAAGGGAAGGGAAGGGAAGGGAAGGGAAGGTTTGGGAAGGGAAGGGAAGGGAAGGTTTGGGAAGGGAAGGGAAGGTTTGGGAAGGGAAGGGAAGGTTTGGGAAGGTTTGGGAAGGGAAGGGAAGGGAAGGTTTGGGAAGGGAAGGTTTGGGAAGGGAAGGTTTGGGAAGGGAAGGGAAGGTTTGGGAAGGTTTGGGAAGGTTTGGGAAGGTTTGGGAAGGTTTGGGAAGGTTTGGGAAGGGAAGGGAAGGGAAGGGAAGGGAAGGGAAGGGAAGGGAAGGGAAGGGAAGGGAAGGGAAGGGAAGGGAAGGGAAGGGAAGGGAAGGGAAGGGAAGGGAAGGGAAGGGAAGGGAAGGGAAGGGAAGGGAAGGGAAGGGAAGGAAGGGAAGGGAAGGGAAGGGAAGGGAAGGGAAGGGAAGGGAAGGGAAGGGAAGGGAAGGGAAGGAAGGGAAGGGAAGGGAAGGGAAGGGAAGGGAAGGGAAGGGAAGGGAAGGGAAGGGAAGGGAAGGGAAGGGAAGGGAAGGGAAGGGAAGGGAAGGGAAGGAAGGGAAGGGAAGGGAAGGGAAGGGAAGGGAAGGGAAGGGAAGGGAAGGGAAGGGAAGGGAAGGGAAGGGAAGGGAAGGGAAGGGAAGGGAAGGGAAGGGAAGGGAAGGGAAGGGAAGGGAAGGGAAGGGAAGGGAAGGGAAGGGAAGGGAAGGGAAGGGAAGGGAAGGGAAGGGAAGGGAAGGGAAGGGAAGGGAAGGGAAGGGAAGGGAAGGGAAGGGAAGGGAAGGGAAGGGAAGGGAAGGGAAGGGAAGGGAAGGGAAGGGAAGGGAAGGGAAGGGAAGGTTTGGGAAGGGAAGGGAAGGGAAGGGAAGGGAAGGGAAGGGAAGGGAAGGGAAGGAAGGGAAGGGAAGGGAAGGGAAGGGAAGGAAGGGAAGGGAAGGGAAGGGAAGGGAAGGGAAGGGAAGGGAAGGGAAGGGAAGGAAGGGAAGGGAAGGGAAGGGAAGGGAAGGAAGGGAAGGGAAGGGAAGGGAAGGGAAGGGCAAGGGAAGGGAAGGGAAGGGAAGAAGGGAAGGGAAGGGAAGGGAAGGGAAAGGGAAGGGAAGGGAAGGGAAGGGAAGGGAAGGGAAGGGAAGGGAAGGGAAGGGAAGGGAAGGGAAGGGAAGGGAAGGGAAGGGAAGGTTTGGGAAGGGAAGGTTTGGGAAGGGAAGGTTTGGGAAGGGAAGGGAAGGGAAGGTTTGGGAAGGGAAGGGAAGGGAAGGGAAGGTTTGGAAGGGAAGGAAGGTTTGGGAAGGTTTGGGAAGGAGGAAGGGAAGGGAAGGGAAGGGAAGGGAAGGGAAGGGAAGGGAAGGGAAGGGAAGGGAAGGGAAGGGAAGGGAAGGGAAGGGAAGGGAAGGGAAGGGAAGGGAAGGGAAGGGAAGGGAAGGGAAGGAAGGGAAGGGAAGGGAAGGGAAGGGAAGGGAAGGGAAGGAAGGGAAGGGAAGGGAAGGGAAGGGAAGGGAAGGGAAGGGAAGGGAAGGGAAGGGAAGGAAGGGAAGGGAAGGGAAGGGAAGGGAAGGAAGGGAAGGGAAGGCCGGAAGGGAAGGGAAGGGAAGGGAAGGGAAGGGCAGGAAGGGAAGGGAAGGGAAGGGAAGGGAAGGGAAGGGAAGGGAAGGGAAGGGAAGGGAAGGGAAGGGAAGGGAAGGGAAGGGAAGGGAAGGGAAGGAAGGGAAGGGAAGGGAAGGGAAGGGAAGGGAAGGGAAGGGAAGGGAAGGGAAGGGAAGGGAAGGGAAGGGAAGGGAAGGGAAGGGAAGGGAAGGGAAGGGAAGGGAAGGAAGGGAAGGGAAGGGAAGGGAAGGGAAGGGAAGGGAAGGGAAGGGAAGGGAAGGGAAGGGAAGGGAAGGGAAGGGAAGGGAAGGGAAGGGAAGGGAAGGGAAGGGAAGGGAAGGTTTGGGAAGGGAAGGGAAGGGAAGGGAAGGGAAGGTTTGGGAAGGGAAGGGAAGGGAAGGGAAGGGAAGGTTTGGGAAGGGAAGGAAGGTTTGGGAAGGTTTGGGAAGGTTTGGGAAGGTTTGGGAAGGTTTGGGAAGGTTTGGGAAGGGAAGGGAAGGGAAGGGAAGGGAAGGGAAGGGAAGGGAAGGGAAGGGAAGGGAAGGGAAGGGAAGGTTTGGGAAGGGAAGGTTTGGGAAGGAAGGTTTGGGAAGGTTTGGGAAGGTTTGGGAAGGTTTGGGAAGGTTTGGGAAGGTTTGGGAAGGTTTGGGAAGGTTTGGGAAGGTTTGGGAAGGGAAGGGAAGGGAAGGGAAGGGAAGGGAAGGGAAGGGAAGGGAAGGGAAGGGAAGGGAAGGGAAGGGAAGGGAAGGAAGGGAAGGGAAGGGAAGGGAAGGGAAGGGAAGGAAGGGAAGGGAAGGGAAGGGAAGGGAAGGGAAGGGAAGGGAAGGGAAGGGAAGGGAAGGGAGGGGAAGGGAGGGGAAGGGAGGGGAAGGGAGGGGAAGGAAGGGAAGGGAAGGGAAGGGAAGGGAAGGGAAGGGAAGGGAAGGGAAGGGAAGGGAAGGAAGGGAAGGGAAGGGAAGGGAAGGGAAGGAAGGGAAGGGAAGGGAAGGGAAGGGAAGGAAGGGAAGGGAAGGGAAGGGAAGGGAAGGGAAGGGAAGGGAAGGGAAGGGAAGGGAAGGGAAGGAAGGGAAGGGAAGGGAAGGGAAGGGAAGGGAAGGGAAGGGAAGGGAAGGGAAGGGAAGGGAAGGGAAGGGAAGGAAGGAAGGGAAGGGAAGGGAAGGGAAGGGAAGGGAAGGGAAGGGAAGGGAAGGGAAGGGAAGGGAAGGGAAGGGAAGGGAAGGGAAGGGAAGGGAAGGGAAGGGAAGGGAAGGGAAGGGAAGGGAAGGGAAGGGAAGGGAAGGGAAGGGAAGGGAAGGGAAGGGAAGGGAAGGGAAGGGAAGGAAGGGAAGGGAAGGGAAGGAAGGAAGGGAAGGGAAGGGAAGGGAAGGGAAGGGAAGGGAAGGGAAGGGAAGGGAAGGGAAGGGAAGGGAAGGGAAGGGAAGGGAAGGGAAGGGAAGGGAAGGGAAGGGAAGGGAAGGGAAGGGAAGGGAAGGGAAGGGAAGGGAAGGGAAGGGAAGGGAAGGGAAGGGAAGGAAGGGAAGGGAAGGGAAGGAAGGGAAGGGAAGGGAAGGGAAGGGAAGGGAAGGGAAGGGAAGGGAAGGGAAGGGAAGGGAAGGGAAGGGAAGGGAAGGGAAGGGAAGGGAAGGGAAGGGAAGGGAAGGGAAGGGAAGGGAAGGGAAGGGAAGGAGCATAGCAATACAGCAGGGATGTCCAGCTCTTCCTGACTCCCCAAATACCACTTTTCCTGGTGAGTATACTTGAAACTGTGCTTTCAACTTGTGACATATAAATAATTAGAGCTGACATTTTCAATATCTCCCGTCTGGGGCCTGAGAAATAACATTTGCCAGCCTGCAGGCAGGCAGGTGTGATCACTCCATGTAATGGAAGGGTAAACTGAGGCATAGGGCGAGGACATGAACTTGCCAAAGGAAGTCAGCCCTGCACCTTAGATCAGTATGTGCAGCTCCACTATCAGGTGGATATATCATGGATGAATGAGACAAACCTCTGTTGAGACACAGATGCACCTCAGTGCCACATCCCCGGTGCCAGCCAGTGATCCCAGGGGCTGCCCTGGAGAAGTGACTAGGAGCAGAGCAGAGTGATGGCCCCAGGGACCCCAGGCCCTCCACAGGATGGGGAAGTTTTCTTGCTGCTGCATGCAGGAGGACCTCGCCTTAAAAGATGAGATGGGGGATGGTCTCCATGGCAAACAGGAGTATCCTGCTATGTTCCAAGAGGCAGGAAAGTCAGACACTTAGTAAGGCAGACAAAGACCTAACTACATCCTTCATAGAGAGGCAGGAACATTCATGTACAGTTCCCCTGTCTCAGTGTGAAAGGAAAGGGTTGAATATGAAATTTACCAGGCAGCAAATAGATCTGTCTTGTATCTCCCTCTCTCCTTCAGTTAGGAAAGAACAGGTCTATTTCTAGTCATGGAGACCCAACTAACCAGAATGTTTCTTCTTGCAAAGTGGAGGACAGGGAAAATTTCACAGCCTGATTTCTCTCAGATGGTTTGTGTACGAGTCAAGTGTGCGTTTGAAGCTGAGCATTCACTTATAGCTCAGAAGATGAATCAGATTTTTGGCTCTGGTTCCTCTGCAGAGACAGCAGCCCCAGTGATGACCAACGTGGTGGGTCTTGCATCAGCTCCTCCAAGTGACAAATGTCTCTGAACCAGTGTTTGTGCCAGGCCATACAGCACCACCTGGCTCAGCCTTTCAGGTACTGTCACAGTATGAAAAATGGTAACAATGGAAAGAGGCCATTTTTGGACACTCAGTGGAGCTGTCAGGTAAGTTCATCCACCACTGCCCTGAGGTGGCTGGGAAGGTCCCAAGCAGGTGTTCTGCCCTCCAGCACCAAAAAACATTCAGTGCACAGCAAACTGCTCCCTTCTGTAGCACTAACCTGTATCCCCCCTCCACATCAGGCACTCACTCTCCTGCCCAGTGTAAGGAGGTGCTGTTTCTTCAGCACCATTCCACACCATCTCCAAAAGCGCTGTCCGCAAAAGCAGAGGCAGCTCTTAGACCCCCATTTCCAGTGCATCGCTGATATGTGACCTCCGCAGCAATGCCGGGGTGACGGGAAACCTCAACACTTCTGACATGCCAGTTCTGTGCAATCCTGAGCAAGGTAAGAGAAGCCCCAGGCTTGCTCCAGCAAGCTTTGGGAGAATGGATGCAGATGGCTTTAGGAGACTCTTCACACCTCTTTTATACCTTTGCTTTCCCTTTGTTGGCTGCTTTTGGCTGGGTTTGGTGTCAATGCCTAGGTCAGAGAGGGCCTGCTCTGGCTGAAGAGATATTCTCAGCTCTTTTGCAGTGATTCAGTTCCCAGCTGATGCCCCCAGGATGGGAGGGTCTGAGGGCACAATGAAACTGATAGCTTGAACAACTGGGCAAGGGCGTGCATGCACTCAGAATGCTCTGAGGACGATAATGTGTCTCCTGCTTTTCTGCTTCTTGTCCATCTTAATCTTTTTGCACCATAGGGCTTTTTTTTTCTCTAATCACCTTTCTAAGTTGTGCCAACTGACTGCAATTTTCTCCATATCATCCCTCAAATTCATAAACCATGTTTTCCTGGGTCTCTCTTGTGGTTGCTCTTGCATGACCCTTACAGAAAATTTATGCAACAAGAAAGGGCTTTACACAATAAAAGAGCTGCTCACAGCAAAGGGCAGAGAGTCAGAAGGCCTTGGGTGGTCAGTTCAGCTTCACATAAAAGCCAAAGAGGGATATTAAGCAAAGGAGAGGGCAGCAGTGACAGCTGCCTGCAACGACTGTAGCAGGGCTAAGTACAGAGTGGGGGCTGTGGCTGAGCATCAGGCGGGCTGAGAGCGTTTCACTGTGAGCTGCCACTGCCTCTGCCTGGCCCAGCCTCTCCTCTCCCACAGGAGCGCTGCTTTGTCCCACCCTCCACTTATCCTGCGCTGTGAGCCCACCCCAGAGGGACAAGGCTCATCACACCAGAGACACATCCCTGACTCTGTGGTTTGGGACCTACTGGCACTGCGCAGCCCCAAGGCTGGCCAGACCTGCCTTGGACAACTGGAAGCTTTTTTGGCACTTTTGCTCTTGCCAAGTCAATGAAGTATATTTTTATGAAACTGTCAGAACAGTGCTGATGAGCACCCTTTACCACCTCTTTGCATATTCAGCTTGCTGTATCTCTTGGTGTTATGCCTCTATCCTACCTCTGTGAAAGTGGTTTCACTAACCTTAATGTTTGATTGAATCTCTTGTCTCCTAAAATCACTTACTGCCTCTGCCTTCCCCATGCCCCATTCCTGCCCAAGGGCTGGGCTTCACAGAGTCCTGGTGCTTCTTAAGATATTTAAGAGAAACATATAGAAAGGAGTGGAAGAAATATAAGTACAGTGATGATCCAACACTCTGGGACAGTAATTAATAATCTAGGATCTAGTGCAATGACCTGGATGAATAGCAGGGCTGTCAGGAAAGAATGAAATATGACAAGTATAGGCTCAGTGCAGTTAAGAGAATTGCAGATACAAGTACAAAACAGGTTATCCATGAGTGGACAAGAGTAGTGCAGGGAAAGAACCTGGGGCAATCAGTCATGAAGAAATAAAGATGAGTAGCTAATGAAAAGCCATAATTAAGAAAAGACAAATATGCTCTTGGGATGTATGAGAAGGAAAATAATATGAAAAATATTACCCAGAGTGTTTTGTCAGAGCAGCTACCATCAGCTGAGGTGCAGCTACTAACAGTACTGGGTTTGTACCTCTGGAAGATGAGGACAGACACTGATCTTCAGGCTGAGAAACAATACTCAAGAGCTCCCTTCCCTCCCTGGGCCAGCAAAGCCTCTGTTTATTAGCAAACATCCATACAGTGCAAGGTCAGTCAATTTTCAGGCTGTTTCAGAGTTTGAAAGAGCAGGGAGAGCTTAAACCTTCCTTTCTGGATCTGATGGCAGTTTTCACATCTTTATATTTGATGTTCATTTTTTAAATCTCTTGTTAGTACACAGTGGGGTGATTCCTAAAGCTATGGCAAACACATGTGTGGACAAAGAGTTTATCTCCTGCTCACAGCATGCTCTTGTACACACTGTAGAGATTATACACAGTGGTGGCCAATGCAAAGGAGATGTGACAGTGCCAAAATGCAGGTGAGAGTCTGCTGAGCTGCAACCAGGCAGCATCTAATGTCTGACTAAAATCACGTGGTGACTTCTTCAATTTTCCTGAAATTGCTGCTTCCAGTAAGTCCCACACTGTATGGCCAGCAGCATGAGGAGAGACAGGAGGACTGCTGGCAGTAGGCAGGATGTCAAGCCTCTGAAGATAGCTGATGGCTGGAGGAATTACAACACTCAAACCTGGGATGTCCAAAGGTCATAGCGGACTCATTGTGGGCGCTTGCCTGCCTTATTGCTTTTGGAAATTTTGTCAACCCACAGGAACAGCTACCCACCTGAGCTACCCAAGTCAGCACTCTGGGATAGTGGGAGACTGACCCATAGCAGCCAGAAAAATGTGACTCAAATAGAAGATAGCTGCTAAATTCCAAAAATTATGGGGCTATCATGAGACACAAATCACTTGAGCTAAACTGAAAGCAGAATGTGTTATAGAGAATAGGTAACTGCTAAGACAGGCACTGGCTGTGTCCTAAACATGAATAGAAAAGGTAGTCTCAGAATGCAACAGAAATGGAAATGCCAGTGGAAATGCCAGCAAACACAATGAGCAGAGCAAGAGTCTGCTTTGGTTCTTAATAATGCCAATAGAAAGCTACTGCTGCCATCAGAGTACATGTCCCAGATGTAACCACATTGAGCCATGTATCCCTTGCACTTTTCCTTCATGGTGGAAACATGAACTCCCTCAGCCCTGTTCCCTGGGGACCCTACCCTGGTCTGACTGTGTTTTGACCACCCATCCATCACTTGCACTGGAGCTGGGAGTGCACTGGGGCATGGTGATAAAGAGGAAGGGCAAGGGTACCCCAAACCATCCTGCAGGGAGGCCAGGGGGTCTGATTTTACTTGGTCTCTTCCTTCCCCCCATGTTTGCCTTGTCAGGGGACTATCCTCTGAGAAGACTAATGGATTGCGTGTAGGGATAGGAGATTAAACCAGGAGAAAAATATTCAGTATTCAGGAGAAGAGGAAAATTATGAGGAAGACAAGGTGACTACCTACCCAACTTCCTTAATCCTATAGAAGCAAGAAGTTACTTTAAAAGTCAATATTCCCTCTCTTTCCTCACCAACCGGTCTTTGAAGTGAGCTCTTGCCTGAGTTCTTTAAATTCTACAAGGAAAGGGGAAGGAAGAGGGGTTGTCTTACCTCAGGAAAAACATCCATGCTGATAACTGTCTGACTTCCCTCTGATGTAGTGAAACTTGAGTCTCTAAGTACCACCACAGTAAAACTGGACTTTCTGGGCTCTATGCCCATTTTAATGCCTTGGTTTGCCTGAAGCTATGGAGGGACTTCTATGATCAAAAGTTTGCTGCCAGTAGAGAGGATGTTGGTCTTGTCCTTCCTGTCCCAGCTGAGCTACAGCAGCTGACATTGCCATCTTAGTAGTGGCTTTTTGCTCTTTGGATACAGTGAGTCCCTACCCCCTCTGACACACAGGAGAGAAAACTCCAGTAAGTGTCTGCACATCTAGAAAGCAAATGTGATTAATTATTAATACAGACCTGTTAAAAGTGTGTTGCACTTTAGAGACTTTATCTGATTGACAGGTCCCTGACCTAAGGAGATTTCTTACTATGTTTAAGCATCACAGGGCAGGTAAGTATGGCAAACAAAGGAAGGGTTGGATGGAAGAAGTTGAAGGGCCACAAAATTAATATTACATGCTAGTACGGTTCGTTACTCAAGTCTTACACACACTGAAATTTTGCTGAGACTAAGAAGTCTGTAAGGTTCAGAAAAGAATTTGGTATTTTACTGTTATGAGTAAGTTTCTAGGGAGCTTACCTAACTCCAAAAGCTTACTGAAACCACTGGAAAAAGCAGCAGTTTTCCATGAGGAGGTGTTGAGTAAGTGCTCCTTTACTCAGCAGTAGTTATAGGCTCATGTGAAGATCAGGACACATAGCGTGGGGGTTTTAATGCAAATATTTGAGACCCTACTTCAGGGCTGTGAGTCAGAGGTAAAAAGATGACAAGAAATCATTTAAGTTATAGTCTAGAAATAGCAGGTGGAGGTGCAAACTGCTGCATGGCCTGGGGCCAAGGCTACAAGTCAGGCAAGCTCTTTGGTCAGTATTCTGGCAGAAAAAAGAAGTTTCAAATGTTGCTAGAGGAAAGTGCTTCCTGTGTTCTTGGTGCCTAAATAAAAAAGGTGCTTCAAAGAAGTATCTGATCACACACTGATAAAAGGCACAGTAAAGCAGAAATACAAGCTGCAGGAATTAACCAAGGATATATGCAGATAGCAAGGTAATAAAGTCTGTCTGAAGTTACCCCCACATTGCAGCCCCATCTAGGGCTCTTAATCATGCTTTAGCTCCAAATTCCCTATAATTCATATACCAAATCCTTCGAAATCAGACTTGAGCTCTTGGGCTTTCCATGCCTAAGGATATGGCTTAAAGGTGTTGGGATGCCTCAAACAACTGGCTTTGAAGTGGGGAAACATCTCCTGTGTGCTGTGATCCTTTCAGTTCTTTTACACTCCTACCTTGGAATGAATGAACCAGCCTCTGGAGGGGCTTTTCTTTTCTTCATACTGAGACCTGTGGGTGCTCAGCTCCAGTGTACAATTAACCTTTACTAATTTGCAGACTTCTCAGTCAAATAAGGCAAATCCCATTGGATCTTGGCTGGCAGTGGACAGGAAACCTTAGTGAATTTGCTGAAGAGAATGTCATGCACAGGGGTGCCCTCTTTCACCCCATTCTGTACATTTTCTGCTCTCTCTCTGTTTAGTCTTCTGAGACATACAAGGGCATGTTTTTGTTTTCATAAGCACAAACCAGTTGCATTCAAAAAACAAATTTACCTTTTATTTAGGTATCTGAAGAAAATTGCACTAGATAATTGTGGTCCTGATTGCTCTCATAGGCAGTACAAATGTGTCTTTTTTGCTTGTTTTGTTTCATTTTGTTTCATTTTTTTCTTTTCCACACGCCTTTATTACAGGGAAATATTGAGCCTACGCAATGTATGCAAACAGAATTTGTGGTTTGAGCAAGAGGAATCACAGTTGGGTGACATTCTGTAATTCATCAAGAGGTCTGACACTGTCATGAAAAGACACTTTTCTGTATTTTGGAAAACCTTTTTCCCAACAAACTTTCAAGTACATCGTTTGAACAAGCAATAATAACACTTTAATCTACCTTGTGTATTCCCTTCAAAATAAGAGGTCAGAGAATAATAGTTCTCTCTGGCTTTAAAATGAATCCTTTAACAAATGATTTTAGATGCAAAGATATGGTGAAAGGATTTTTCTTACTTGGAGAATTCAACATTTTGCTGGAAGAAAAACAATGTCCATGGAGTCCAAGATGACAGATAATGGGACTTATTCTTTTGGTGTCACAGATGTGTATCCCCCACACATGCATGGCTCCCCTGTTCTTCAGCAGAGTCACTCTCGAATCAAGGTCTGATGCAGTTACTTCCTCCACTGCCATCAATCACCTCTGCATTAAGCCTTCAGAGGATAAAGAAGTATCTGAATCTCTTTATTTGCATCCTTACCCCCCCATTGACTCAGTATGAAGAAAAGGAGACTTGGCACATGGTGGCAGAAACTCAGTACCTTGTGCAGAGGGAGTGAAACAAGCTGTGAGGTGGGTAAGACAGGGGTAGAGCAGCTGAAGCACTGTGGAATTCACAAAATTTGGTCTCACTCACAGCTCAATGACACCAAGTGGGTGTGGGAGGAGACCTTGATCAAACTGGTACAGCATTCTCCTATTCCTCACCTATGTGTTCAACTCCTGACCATGATTGCCACAAAATATTACTGATCTCAAGCACTGATTTAGGAGGACCTCAAATACCTGGATGTTTCTATCAAAAGCAAACAACCTTGAGCTGTGCTTCTTTCTCTTACCAAAAATTAAACTTGTGCTGGGATCCAGTGCTCCCAGATTAGCCCCTGAAAAGACAAGTGCCTGTTCTATCCTAGTTTTCCTGGATATCTTCTTTTGCTACCAGGCAGAAATGAATACTTCCATAGGCCAGTCCATCCCACACCCAGTCTTTCCATACCTCCTACAGGAATGTAAAGTACTTGTTAAGCTTTTAGATGGGCAATGGTGGGTAATATGAATGTGTCCTACAGGTAATATAAATGTCTCCTACAAGGACATGGATATTACACCATGCTTGATCAGGATTTTGTTCACCGCACACTGTTAGCCCCAAAACTGTATGGCAAAATTCTTTTCTGTCTTGGCTGTTCCTTTGAAAAAGATTAGATGCCTGGCTGCTTTCAAATTCATTTAAAAGTCTAGAATGCAGCCAGATAGCACAGCAGTCAATCATGACTGTTTTTATCAACACCTCATCTTTTTCAGGATGTCAATGGAAGTTCTGCTTAACCAACCAGGGTAGAAGTTGCCCTAAGCCTTCCCCCATCCCTCTGGCTACTATGTTGCTTTGCCAGCAGTTCCTGTATTTCATCTATAGTTTTAGGAACACCTTTTGCTGGAGGTTAGAAAAGTGAAAGCAAAAACTAGAAAGTTAAATTTAATAATAAGTTAATAAGGATAATTAGGCAATAGTGTAGAAAGACCATTTGTCTGAAAAGCTCTGTATATGTATGGCCATGTTAGAAACGGCAACAGTCAAAATAATTTAATAAGGAATTCTGTAAAGCTAAGGGTTCAAAGTGGAGAGCCGAGATAATCTTTTCCTACCTGCAATTTTTAAGCATTTCTAATGATACAGGACTTTCAAAGGAGATGGGGGAAAATGCATCTTTCAAGTTGCCCATTTGGCAGACAGTAATTCAGCTGCGCTAAGCAAAATAGAGCTGACAAGTGCCACTATCCTTGGTGATAAGGGTTTTTCTCCTTTATTTTTAATGAATACAAGAAGGACCCAAAATTTTTCCTACAGAAGACCCCATCTGGAGATTTGCCAGAAAACTCAGGGTCACTGCCTTGTTTAGGATGGAAAAAATAGAGCTACCTAAATTTTTAATGAGAAAGTAAGACCTGAGCAGAACACAGCTCCAACATGCCATGCTAAGCTGCTGCCAAGGCTGGCCATGTTGAGAAGATGCAGCCATGGGTTAAACCTCTGTGAGCCTTCAGGACTCGGTGGTACAGGCACAGCAGACCAGGAAACATCAGCCTTGGCTGATGATTCATGTGAAAACATCAGCTGTTTTCACCCAAAATATTGTTCTTTAAAGTGAAACCCAAGTCCGCAAAATTATTTTTTCTCCTCATATCTTTTAATAGAGTTGATCAACATTTTTTTTTTTTCCCACTCAAATGAACAGGCATAATTCTAGATTCCCTGCAGCATTTTAGGTAAATTTCCATTCATTCCTTTTTATGGAATACATACTCCTGGAAGGACCAAGTGGAGATAAGCTAAATAAGTATAATGCATAATTTTATGAAGACAAAGGTGATTAAAAACCAAGTCCCAAATGTTTGTGAACCTCAGACTAATTTCCACCTCATTGATGCTGATGCAGCACATTGCAATTCTGAGATGGCCTCTCATGTCTCCCTGATGTTATTGATTGGAGAGGGTGCCAAGATGAGAACCAGGCTCTGCATTTCACATTTTAAGGTCACTTTTAACAAATGAGCTCATTTCACACCAAGCTATCCTAGAGCATCTTTCCATAAGAAACATAATAATTAACCAGCCCTCTTGAGGCTTGCATAATGAGCAAGCCCTCTTGAGTAATTTTCAGGCATGGGGCAGTTGACCTTTTGTATGAACTTCATGCCTCTCTGCTAGCCCATCCCTGAGGGTCTGTCACAGCCAGCTATGCCCGCAGCCCTGCTGAGAAACCTGCTTCTCCTCTTCTGCCCTGTGCTGCCTTGGGCTGCATCCACTTCCTGCTAGCCAGGCATCCCATGGGTGCTGGGAAAAAGAGAGCATGGAGCTACCATCTGGAGCTGATCTCAAAGCTCATAAAGCTTCCCCACCTGTGCAGGGGCTGAGTAATCACACAAGACCCTGCATACAGACGGTGCAAAGCAGAAAAGCCCAATAGCACCCAAGGAAAGCCAGGGTTTTTTAAATTTCAATTAGTTTATAAGAGCACAGGCATTGTTGAAACATCATAAATGATGAAGTAATTTGCATTTAACTCAATTATTTTGTTGTGGGATTCACCAGAGCTCTTCAATTCAGGTGACAAACTGTGTTTCGCTAAACAGCCAGGACAGGCTGCATGTTACTCACCAGTTTGTCTTGTGGATGCTTCAGCCTGGCTGGAAAAGGAGGGGGATCTGCACAGTAGTCTCATTGCAAAGAACAGTGCCAGCATGATGAGGGAGGTGATCTTTCCTCTCTGTGTAGTCCTGGTGAGATGTCTGGAATGTTAGGTTCAGGTCTGGGCTCCCCAGTACACAAGAGACTTTGACATACTGGAGTGCATCTGGGAAGCATCTTTGTGTCTCTCTTCTGGACTCACAAAAGAGGAAAAACAAAAGCATCTCACCAGCTGGGGAATTCCAGCTTCTGCTACAGGAAGGGGGCAACCCAACCTGAATGTCAATGCAGTTTTCTAGAGAGCATGGACTCTAGAAAGTTGTTTGGTATAATGAACAAAATCCACATTTCCCAGATGGATGGTAAAGATAGGTGACTGCTGCCTAAGGAATTTAATCTTTTAGAGCTAAAGGGCTGTCTCTGTTGGGAGAATTCTACCTCTCCACCCTCAGCTCCTCAGTGATGCTCCAGGAGAGACTGGCTGGCAGCTAGAGCCTTGCTGCCTCTGCAATCCTGAAATGATAACCTTCTTCCAACACCAAGATATTCCCAAGTTAGCAGTCATTCAGCAAATCAGAACCCCTGAGGTATCCCAAGGCTGCAATGGCTGTAATAAACATTCAGAGAAAACTTCCTGGATGTCAGCAGAGGATAGAGCAATATCCCTGCAGCACTATGACAGTTTTGCCACATAATAGTAGTTCTTTCCATGCCCCATAACTGCAGGTGTAGTGGGATGATGGGACCACTGTAAGGTCTGGGTAGTGACATGCAATCTGAACACGTGACAAGACAAGTGTTGTCTTACTTGCCTTTGGTTAAAAATTATGATGATCTCTATATTTGCTGTATCACAACTACCTTGTTTCCCAGTTTCCATTTCCACATTAGAAGATGGTCAGTTAGCTGCACTTACAAATTGCCAGTCATCCTTAGCTTCAGAAGAAGAATTTCACTACTAAATTAGTACTATCATGTCCTCTTTTATTAGAGGTTCTGCTATTTACTTGTATTTCTTTAAGATTTCATTTCTCTTATCATTGGAATTATTGTAAATATCTTACCTCTATTTGGTATTCCCCAGTTTGGTAATATTAGAATATAGTCGTGGAAAAATATATAACGCCTTGCTTATAAACTAGAGTCGTACATCTAGACAATGTATCATCCAATAAATTTATTTGTTTGTATTTTCCCAGTGGTGAATCACTTTCTTCACACCACTGTACTCTAACCTCATAATGGCATTCATTATCATAATGTATTCAAATCCTCTGCCTGTGATGTAGTAAGGATTGGTTCATATAATAAAGATAAATGGCATGGAAAATCTGGTAGTTAGTGCTAAGCTAAGTTACAGTCACACTTTAGAATAAGAGTTCTACATTCATTTGTCCATTAGAAGTTAATACATAATTTGGATTAAAACCAGGTATTAGCATCTGGGCTTTCCCAATTCTGTTCTGAAGGACTGCATAGAATCATTGAATCATAGAAGGGTTTGGATCAGGAGGCACCTTTAAAGGTCATCTAGTCCAACCCCCCATGCAATAAACAGGGATGTCTTCAACTACATCAGGTTGCTCAGAGCTCCATCCTGCCTGTACCAAAGTGTTTCTCGGGATGAGGCATCTATAGCCTCTCTGGTCAACCTGTCCCAGTGTTTCACTGCCTTCATCACAAAAAATTTCTTCCTTGTATCTAGTCTGAATCTACCCTCTTTTGTTTAAAAACATTGCTCCTTGTCCCATTGCTGCAGGCCCCGGTGTAAAGTCTTTCCCCATCTTTCTTGTAAGCTCCTTTTAAGTATTGAAAGGCCACAGTAAGATCTCCCTGGAGGCTTCACTTTCCCAGGCTGAACAATTCCAACTTTCTAAGCCTGTCTTCATAGTATAATTTTTGTGGCCCTGTAGCATGGTGCCCCTAGCAAAGATTTTTTTCTTCCCAAACTCAAACTTTTCTCTGTCCTGGGCTTTAGATGTGTCCTACCCAGCTATAATGATTTCTGTGTTTGCTATCTCATGATAGCCTCATTTCAGATGCTGACATGCCTTCCCTGCTGCAGATATCAATAATCCTGTGATTTTTAGCAATGTAGTAGTAGAAATAAAGGCAAATCAGGCTGCTGAGAGGCTCAATTAAGTAGGAGGTTTGTGTTTTTTGTTTTTTGGTTTTTTTTTGGTTTTTTTTTTTGCATTTGATGTAAGGAATTGGTTTATGCTGAAGATGATGCATGGAGTAATTTGTTCTCTACCCAGAAAGGGCAAACAGATTTATTTCAGCAGAGAAGTTTAAGCCATCTTTGTTTTAGCTGGGAAAGAGATTGTAAAAGATATCAATGCTTAGTAGTTAGGGATGTGTACAGTGTAAGTTCTGGGATCATTTTGCTTTAGGGAATTTTGGTAAGACATCTGCAATAGTAGTATAGCAACACATACATACAATAATGATGATAAGGTAACCATGGCAATGATGATAAGACAGAACTGATTCCAACACACATGTCAGCCTCAGAGGAGAGATCCATGAACATAAACAGTTTAAGAAAATGAGTATGTCAAATGCATATACTCAGGCCTAAAAGCCACTTGTGCAAAGGGTAGCTGCTTTACCCATTAGAATATTGTCTACCCTCTTATTCCTTTTTTTTTCTTGTTAAACTAGAGATATGATGGACCTGGAGGGTATAAAAGGCTGTTTGATAGATTTGCTTTCTTGATTTTAGCAACAGAGCGAGTTAATAAGGATTTTGGTTTCTGAGGCAGCCATACAAATACTACAGTAATAATTTCTGTTTGATTGGACAGGCGAAGCAAGTAAGGACAAAATGTTTGAGCATTTCTACTTTTCACTCAGAATAAACCTGAAGTCAGACCCAGAATTTCTTTTAAAATTAGTTTCTCTCTGAGATGCCTGTGTTATCATCAGAGGCTAACAGTGGGGTGGCAGGTCTGGGAATGGGGGTGATGTGCAGGCCACATGCTGTGCAGGGCAAGCTCAGGCACATGCACAGCCCCTTACTTGTGCAGTCACAAGAGTCCAATCAGGCTTTACAGCTCCGCTGTTGAGTCCCAGTCTCTCTCAGTCATACACACAGCATGTCACCATCCAGGTAGCCCAGTGATTTCATAGATGTAAAGAAGAGCAGCAGGTAAAGAAGAGGAGTCCATCAGGGAGGGTCTTTAGAGATGAAGAACAGTAGTTTTTCAAGCAGTAACCAATCCTATAAACCTGATTAAGAAAAAATTCCCATTGATTTTAGCAGGAATTTTCCTGTGTTGGACTTACAATATTTAGCCCACTGCAATGTATTTCACAAGCATTTGATTGCAAATACGGTTCACAGGTCCATAGGCTTGGATTAGCATTGTTAAAGACACTGAAATTTCCACTCCTCCGTCTTTCAGGCTTGCAGCTTCATGGCAGTATCAACTGTTGCTTTTTTCCTCCTTGAAACAGAAAGGAAAAATACAAATTTGCAACATTACTAATCTGTTTTGCATAAGTCCTTGGGCCAAAGCCATCTCTGATGGAACTTTGTTGCCTGGAGTTGTATATATTTTCTCCCTGCATTTCATTCCAGAAGTGTCATCAGTGTAGGCAGTAAAATGATTTGGTAAGAACAATTGCAGAGATTATCACAAAGAGATCCTGATCTCAAACCTAATCCAAATCTCTGTCTAATACTCTTCACATTAAGTCCAAGTTCAACGTACTGTGCAGTAAATGATGCACTTGGCATCTCTTGGACCAGGCAGCAGAAGAAAAAGATGAATGCATAAAACAGGAAATGGATCATGGCCAATTAGTGGTGCAGAAACCATGACGGGTCATTTCCAAAAAAAACAGATGAGCCAGGCAGGCTGGCATGTCTTTGTGCAGTGACCTGGATCAGGCAAGTGTTGAAGACCTTATCTGTGTGGGCTGGTTTTGGTGCTTCAAGATGAGCTCAGGAGGCCTTGCTAGTCGCAGGCACAGAGCAGCTGTGTGAGGGTAAGAACAAGAAGAACTTGAGATATAAGTCAAACTTGTCACTGCAAGACATTTACAAATCATCTGAACTATGGTCCCCATTACTCAGAGCCTGCTTCTGTCCAAGAGGGATATCTATCCAGCAGGGAGGAGGAGAGGAAAGTCAAAGCACAGATTCCAGCCAATTCCTTTCACTGATTTTTTTTTCCCCTTCATTTTTCAAGAGGGAAAAAAGCATCTGAGGAGCTGGGAACATCTTGTCAGGTCATTAGAAGTCCATGAGCCCAACTGAGCTCAGAGCCCACCAGGGCAGGCAAAACATAAACCATACAAGATTCTCCCGGCTGGAATGGGGATGCAGGACAAAGAAGGGAAAGGGTGGAAGGGGAAAGAGAGGCAGAGAAAGATGATGGGATTTGTCTTGGTTTGCTCTTAACCACAGCAGTGGGCACTGACCTCCTAGGAAGAAGTTGGTGAGACAACATGATGCCCCCAGCTAAAGGCTGTCCTTTACCCAACCAGAGGGTGGGTACCCTCTGGTTGATCAGGCTGGACCCCCAATGTACAGAGGCAAGATTCTCTTCTGATATAAAAAAAAAAAAAACCACCTAGTAACAATAACAGTAGGGTTTTGATGTTTACAGATGTCACTGTTAAATGAGAATGATCAAATTAGTTCACTGTAACTTGTTGTCAAGGTGAAATAGAACAAAAGATGAAAGGACCAGAAGCTTTTTTTTTTTTTTCATTACACCAGAGAGCACATTAGAAGAGAGGCAAAAAAAGTAAGAGAAGAAAACAGGGAATAAAGGCATTTGAAAAACTTTTCCTCACAGCTTTTGTTTAAAGGAGAGCTAGGTACTTATATGTACTTAATATTTCTTACTTGTTTTTCAGGCAAAGAACAGGTGAGAACTCAAAAGAATTGCTTTTTAAGTCCAATTGTATTTTCTTTCTGTTTTTTTAACCTCACTGGTTTTGTTATGTGGCTCAAAAACATCTTACATCAGTTGAGCTTTAGATTTCTTTCCATCATTAGGCCTTCAACAAATAGTTTTCTCCACAGAAACACTTGGGGGTTGCATATTAAAAACTGTAATTTCTAGAACCTGATGCATGAATTGATGAGGTATAGGTGAAAATGAAGACAAAGGCAACTTTCTTGCAGAAGAGGCAGTTGGAATTGCAGCCGGGAATTAGGCCGTACAATGCGTATTCCTGACACCAGACAAGTTTTACTCATTCTTATTTCTGGGCTTGCTACTGATGCTATTACAGATAAACATGTTGACAGCTCATCTTAGGAAAAGAAACATCTCATCTCTGTAGAGAACCACCTGCAGGATGGGGTGTGTGGCTGCATAATCTATAGAAATTCTTGGGCAGAAAAACTGCATCTGTCTAGACAGACAGGCAGAAAAATCTTCAATATTATTTGCTAGATCTTCAAGTCCTCGGTAAGAAACCAACCCAGGATTACCAGCAACAGTAGGTTGTGATGAATTTTTCAGCATTTTTGTGTTGAGATTGAAGCTGTGCAGAGAAAAGAAATTCTGATTAATGTAAATTTTCAAGGCCTTCCTGTAAGTTTTCACCATTAAACCCTTATGCTTCAGAATTCTTCACAAAAATTTTTTGAAGATTTAAGCTGCTCAAAATACATTTCAGCAATGATACTTCATTTTTATTTGATTTCTCATAAATGTTACAATATAAAATAGAATACACAAATAAACAATTCAAAGGAACACGATGCCTTTAAAACTAGAAACATTGATATTTAATTACAAAAAACAGGATAGTTCAAAAGAGGATAGTCTGATGTCAGAGCTACTTTTGGTGTTCAGACTGGAAATTGGTGAAATTGTCATAGTTATATAATATAAAATGGTACTGCTAGGTTTTTTTCCTGTCCAGTCCTCAAGGACATCTGCTAAAAGGGGTACAAATTATTAACTGTTTATCAATATTAACATTTTTCCTTGCTGTACAACAAAGTTTATCAAACAAGTAATGCAGCTGGTTCTATGACATACCTTAAAGGGAAAACAGCACTTGTTTTATATGAAATTTTATACTGCTTACAAAGGAATTTTTATTTTACAAACACACTTTGTAAAATTGTATGAAAAACAACAAACGATTGGGAGAGGACACAAAAATATCTGATTGTATCAAATAATCAAATGGCGTGTTTAAACACCACACATATATAACAGGAGATTGACTACTATTCTGTAATAGGGTCATAACACAATTGATCCTATGGTACAATGGAGAAATGAAACTGTCCCATTGCACAACCAGCCTTGGACATGATAACTGTGTAGACAGGATGAACAGAAGCTTCAGGAAGAAAAAGAAATAATTTTAGAGTTCAAAAAAATGTATGCAGAAATCCCAAAAGTTGCCCTTTACTAGGCAGACCCAAGACACTGTTGCTTATGACCAATGGACTTCCAGCCACAAAGGAAGTCTGGGACCCCTTGTGAAAGAAGCTTTCTGATTTGAGATGGTCATGGACTGGGGCTGTACAAAGGCACTGAACTCCAGAATAATAGGAACACTAGGGAAAACAGGAAATTCAGTAAGTCAGGAACGACAGGAGGGAATATTAGAAGTTAGGAGGCTTCACCCTAGGAATGAGGACCAGGTCAGACTTCCAAAGGAGTGGAAGGGCTATGTTAACTCATGGGCTAGATGAAGAGAAACAGAAAGAAGTGCAATGGCCCAACATATGAGTTTATCCTCTTAAAAATAACCCAGCTGTGAGCTGAAGTTTGCTACATTCAATTGACCATAGCTATGATATTTCCATAGGTAGATAGGCCAGTTGAGCTACTCCCACTTGGTACCTGAACAGAAATGTTTTGGAGAATTAATCTGGACTTTTGCATGCAACTGTAATTATTCATGTTTCAGAAAGCAGCTTAAAACTAGACCAGGCAAATGAAGAACTGGTAGGAACATCCAGGGAATGGAAACAGCTACAAAAGTGAAGTCCAAAAGAAGTTATTTTTATATATATATGTAATATGGTAATGAACCATAAATTCAGTGCTTACAGTTACAACAACATGATGTTTTCCTAAAAAGATTTATACCACTTCCTGCAAGTTTGTTATCTTTAATCCAGCTGCTTTTACACTGCCTTTTATCAGTCAGCTTATGGCAGAGTGTGGCATGTATAAACTCAGAGAGCAAATGCTGAGACAGAATCTGATTTCCACCCATAAATGTACTGGAGGTGGGAAAGGGAAAGCAATAGAGAGGAACAAGAGTAAATGAAGCTCCAGGACTACGTTGTCACCTGGACAAGAGATAAAATCTGGTCATAGGCAAATTTAGTCTGGAATTCTGAAGAAGGATTTTAACTCTCCAAGTAGGATAGCTGGAGAATGGCTGTGTAGTAGAAAAAGAAGGCTCAGAAAACTTAATTGGTTTTACAGTTTCATCAAACTGAAACTCAATTAATATTTTAAAGGGATTTCATGGCATTGCTCTCTGAAATAATTGAGATCTGGATTCAGTGATCCAGAACATTGCTTCTAATTCTATTTTACTAAAATAAAGCTGTAAATAATATGCCCAGAAAATGTGAAAGACAACAACAACAACAAAAAATTCTCTGAAAAAAAGCATAATGGGGAAAAGAGAAAATAGGTACAAAGGGCAGTGTCACAGTTCCAGGAGAAAGAAGAGTCTGAACTGGAAAGCAAAAGATACATAGGGAAGGCAGAAAGCACTAGGCAACACATTAAAGTCATCTAGTAAAAAAAAAAACCACAGTGACATTGTTTGTGTCAGAAACACTGTGATTTAGTGTCCTTATTAATAATAGAGGAAATATGAGCTGTACACAAAGGGGTCTCACAGATGACCCTGGCCTGGGAGGACCTGAAAGGTGAGTCAGAATATGAAAATAACACAGAGTGACCTACTGAGTCTGGGGACATTACAAGAGAAAATAACAAGATGAGATTCCACTTGTAAGCATGAAAATATACCTGAGGCAAAATCCTCCAAAACACTTGTAGTCAATGGCAAACTGCTAGCAGGAATACTGAAACACTTTGCAATGAGAGTGGGTGGCCAATTGAACATAAGTGCACATTACAGTTTGGCTGCAAAAATGCTGATGCAATTTTAGGGTGAAGTTCCCTTGATATTTGAATCAAAGGCAATAGAGATCTATTTTCTACATCATTTTAATGCAAATGCATCTGGAATAATACGCCCAGTTGGGGGAGTTGCTGTGCATGGACAAATTAGTAAAAGGAGAGAAAACAATCAAAAATACCAGGAATCTAGACAGACAGCCTTACAAAGCAGATTTAAAAGCTCTGTGTGTATGAACAACAAAGATCCTTTCAGCCCTGTTTTTCTGTGACTCCATGCTAAGCAGGTATAGATTCAGAAGACAGGAATGCCAAAGGGGAGGTAACACTTTAGACTACTACATAGAAACAGAAGTGCCAAATGGGATGAAACTAGCAACATGAAACCATAGGCTGAGTAGCAGGAAAATCTTTCAAGATGTACTCAGCTGTAGAAAAGCTGCTGGGGGACCTTGTGGAAGCCTGGTCACTCAGGATTTTTACAAGGCTGGACAAAACATTAGAAAATGTACCATAGGGAGCAATTCTCTGCTGGCCAAGAGCAATGGAGCAGATGATCTAATAGGCTTCTTGCATCTCTAACCTCTACAGTTTTATGATTTCTTACTGTAAAGCACAATATTTCAAGAGGAAAAAGAAACAAATACAAGGTAAAATATTGGATGGTAAAAAGCCCCAACAAACAAACACAAAACAGATGGAGAATGAATCAAGTTCTGTCCTTTTGCCTTTCTGTATTTAAAGGAGTTGCTTCTGGCACATTGTTTCCTTGTCAGAAGCACTTCATTTTCTTTCTTTCTCTTACCATTTTCTCTCTCACTACAAAAGCAGAAATAGCCACTTGGGACTGCTGATGTCTTTCTAAGGAAGGATGCTGCTCTCATGCTGTGGAACAGCATCAAGGCTTTGGTCAGTCAAAACATAAAAATCTCATTGTTTTCTTTGAAAACAGATTTCTTTTTACAGCAAGGCCCTAGCAATTACATGCATCACGGTATATTCCCCAGCATAGCAGTCCTTCTCATCTTCTGCATTTCCTTCCTCCCCCCTTCCAGTACAGACTCTCATTTTACCACCTTCTTCACCCATTGCTTTTGTGGAAGTTGAGCATTCACAAGTTCATACTACCTTTAGAGAGAATTATGTGTGAACAGCATGTCCAAAAAAAAAAAAACCCAACAAACCAGGGACAGTAGTTCAGGTTTTTCAGTGTGTATTCATGTGTCCCATTCATCATTAGTGGGGATTGTGAGACCTCTGGTGACTTTGAAATTTTGATCAGCACACAGATCCTGATGATGGGGAAATGCACTTTCAAAGGGAATAATAAACTGATTTTCAGAAGTCATGGCAGCTTTGACACACAAACATGCCATCTAGATAGATATGTAACACAAGACCATGCACCTCGGCTGTTACCTCTGTCTGCCCTGGGGCACCTTCACAGCACGTGGTCCCCCTCAAACACCAGGGTACAATCCACATGAGATCAACAGGGTTACTGAAACCTTGAGGCATTGTTTCAAAATGCTGTTTGAGCAGGGGTTTCTCTGCTGAGGTTTGTTTGCTGAGAGTTTTTGTAGAGAAGGAGCGTGGTAAATATAAGAGGGCCATTTGTAATTGTGTGTGTCAGAAAGAGTATCCCAAAGCAGGAGCTTCAGCAACACTTCCTAAAGACAGATGTATGATATTACTTCCTCAAAACCTACTTTCAGGTGGCAGTAATAATCTAACTGTGATTTTGGTCATGAAAATACCTTTAAATTGGCAAAGGTTTTTATACAGGGAAAAGCTCTTTCTATTTCTTGTTCAAATCACACATTCTGTATACAGACTACGAGTACTTTATCTATCAACAAACTGCAGCCAGCTTCAGGTGAGTAGCTGTGATTTACCACAGAGCAAGGCTGCACTCGCACCATGAGAAGAGAGCTATTCAGCCTGAATCAGACTGAATCCAGGATCTTAGAGATTCTGCCTTAAATTACCATGCACATGCTGGGATAGCTAACCTGTCAGGACCAGGCAGTTCCTAGGGGAATGTCCTTCAGCACATGGCTAGTTTTCAGAAGATAAGCAAACCCAGGAGAGACGCTGTTGAGTAGCAAGTGGTCTGAAGGTGCTTTACATCCCAGTTTCATTCTTCTTCCCTTTGCCATGGGTCAGTCCTTCCCAACCTACTTCAGTCCTTTAGCATTTTGACTTCTGGAGCTGGTGCCAGCTCCACTGCAGCTCAGAACATGCTGGGGAAAGGAAAAAAAATAGAATTAAAATCAATCAAAAGCCTGAAGTAGCCTTAACACAGGTTGTGGAAGAGTAGAGCCTCTCTGATAGCAAGCTTGTGGTCAGAGGGTTGGCTGGAGTATTTGAGGGAAGGGGATCTGCCTCAAATGTCTGTCTTGCAAGACATGGGGGAAAAGAGATTCCTGTTTGCCTTATAAAACCACTGGCAGCACATACAGATTTGTCACAGTTTGTGATATTAATGATAGCAATGGGATGTGGGACTTTCAGATTTTACATCTCAGCTTCATATGGCTGACAGCTCGCTGCTCATCAGTTCCAGTTTGGGGGATCTTCTAGTCTGTTTTTAGTTACCTAAAGATCTGGCATATGGTCTGAGCTTTTCATTTCCCTTCCTTCTAGAATCAGTGGAGAGGGCCATGACTAGGTGAGTTGTCCCATCCTGTCCTGCAGAACTGTGAGCTTGAGTAGGGATGTCAAACTGGAGACAGCAGTGCTGTCTACAAGTAAAGGTGCTTGAAACAGGCTGAGAAAATGGCTTCGCTTACACAATTAGGAAATCTGGTTTTGTGCTCAGCTAAAGCACTGTATGTCAGTGAGAGAAGATATGAACCACATCTTCACACTCAGGTTTGGCCACTGTCTTTAGAAATTGCAATAGGCTCTCTGATATTTTTGTCTTGGCATGTCAGTGCATGAACACTCTTGCTTATACAGGATAATCACAGGGACATGAAAAACAATACAAGCCAGGAAGACAGAAACACTTGCAAACACACCTCTTCAGACAAAATAGAAAAGTCAGCATACTGAGCTCTGCGTGACTTTTAAAACCATCATTTCCTCACTCCTGACAGGTGTGAACAGGACACCATCCTGTTTGGGGACTGTTTTCTAAAGGAAACACATGCAGTAAATGAACCTTGATTTAAAGTTACAGAATGACATGAGTCCAAACCATCTGGCTTGTAATACAGCTTCAGCCTCCCTCTTTACAAAACCAAGGTTCAGTCTTTTCGTGTTCCTTTGTGGACTACCCTTTGCTCCTCTTCAGCCTATGTGGTCCTTGTGTTCATACAGCCCCTGGGGAAAAAGAAAATTTAAACCAAAGCAAAACAGCCCAAAATTCATCCAGGGGTTAAAAGGAATATGTTGGTGGCTCGTTACGCCACACAGAGTGCCCATTACTTTTGTTGACTTCAAGGCCGTAGTCACTCACAGAGAACGGGGCGATAATATTTACATTGGGATTTCAAGGAAGACTGCTCCTATAAATTAGTAAAAGGCATGAGTCATCCCAGCACAGCGTTGGATCCAAGAGATGCAGTTATCAGCCCAGCATAACACTCTAGCATCTGTCCAAAGCACTACACACCCTCATTAGCACTCTATTCCTGGGAGCTAAGCAGGCTCAAGGTTGCAAAGAGGTGCTATTGTTATACCAGGAGTAATTCTTATGTTTTATTGATACCCAATAAACTGTGTGTTAGCCTGAAAGCACAGAGAAAGAGATAGAGAGGGAGCAGAGGGCTGGAGTAGTCTGTTATATAACACTCAAACACAGAAGGTGGAACTGGACAAATCCTTTTCAATTACTTTTTTTCAATAAATGTCAGGTTTGGGGAGGAGGACCATCTGAGCAATTTAATAATTAATAAGAATACATTCATCCTGCTGTACAGCTGGGCACATCACCTGTGAATAAATCCCCCAGATAATATATTTGTGGATCTTCATGATATTTTTTCACCAATTTATTTTCTTTTCTTCTTTTTTTTTTTTTTTTTTTGTTTTTTTTTTTTTTTTGTTTCAGTTTAATCCCAGTTGTCCTAGGATTTTCCTGGAAATCAACTAGCAAGATAACCACTGGGGGAAAGGGAACAAGCGTGTGGACCTCAGGCACTTGGCTGTTCAGGAGCAGAAGTGATGTTTGCAATGATTAGGGCTCATGGCAATGCAGGGAACCTGGCTGGTGAGCTGCACAGATTAGGTGATGTGACAGGACTCTGGAAAAGACAGACAAATATGGGTGCTGTGCGCAAGCTGGGAATTACTGTGGGTGTCAATTAACCTTGCAGATCACAGGGTTTATTAGGCTGAATTATTTATCCCGAAGATAAAACACTGAAAGAAAGTAAGGCATCATTAAACAGCACAGCCTTGCACAGAGTTTAGGCAGTGAACCAAGTTTCCGAACAATTTAATTTATTAGGGGCCTAAATTGTACTAGATTATCAAATCAAGTGGAATAGAGGAAGGCAATGCATTTTATGTGCAGTGTTCAGAATGTAATAAGTGTGTTATTCCAATCATGCCATGTCTCAGCCTGAGTTATGAAGAGGAAGGGATATTTCCTCTGTAGGGTAATTTTCCATTTTATATCAATTTTTAAAAACTGTCAAACTGTTGTCATGAAGGAAAAACATTTCTAGTTTATCACTGAAGCTTGAAACCTGTTAAATGTTAATGTAAAATGGAGCACTACATATAGTCCCAATACAATGGGATGAAGCTTAACTGTTTGAAGTCTGTCTTTGTGAAGATTATACCCTGGCAGAAAAAGACAATAGGAGAGTTTTGCCTTGGGAAAAGAGAGATTGACAGGTCTGCATGTTTTTCTGCAATCAATATTGTAGACAGAGCTCTTCTTACACGGTGGGGTTCAATTAAAGAAAAAAACACTAGAATTTGGGGGAATTCCCTAAAGAGTTCAAATCCTTTCTGAGAGGAGGGAATGTTTTTTTCAAGATGAGCTTGCATGAAAAATTCATGCAGTGGATGGATACATTCATACAAAAAGAAATTTGATAAATAAATAATTGTTTTAATACTGAGTCACATAGCAGTTGCCCATCCATATTGACCACTTTAGTTGCAAAACTAGTCCTTAGTGTAAACATGTGTAAAATTAAATCATCCAGAAAAACAAAATAAGGCAAAAGGTCATACATGTTAACTGAAGCAAGTAGTTCATGCTAAAGTCTCTCACAACATCCAGGAAATAAGAAACTGCCACATGCAGACGAGAAACCAGTACAGGGATGAACACAAAGAGACAGACAAAACACAGCATGAAAACGGGTGATAAGCAGAGATTTGCAGCCATCAGGAAGGAGAGAAGAGGAGGCAGCTGCAAAGACAGGAGGCCGGAAAAGATAGACGAATTGAGCTGGAAATGTATGCAGTTATGATAGCGGCTATGAAAGCGATGACATGAAGCTGCAATTAGCTAGCTGTACTCGACTGCTATTCAGCCATACTTGCAGCCCTCTCCTCATTTTCCCCTGTATTGACTGCGTGAGAGTCAGTTATCTTTGTTGGAAAAGAGTTATGTATAGAACACCTGGGATGGGCAAATAAAGCACCAGCCTGGTCTAAGGTCTCTGCATCTCCAGGCCATGGAGAAATTCAAGAGAACAGGAACTCAGGGGGAGCTCATCAACAAGCAGAGCCTGCATTTCTACTGCACTCCTTCCCCACCAGGAAAGCAAAATCAAAGAGGGAAAACTGCAATGCTTTTTCTTCTAGTAATTTCTGTGTCTTTGGTACCTGTCAGTTCCTCTCCCTCACCTCTTTTCCATCTTTGCATGGTTGTTTTCTGTGTTGAATCATATAATTTTCTTTCTCTCTCAGCCAGTTCTTCCCTGAGATATCTACAGCTCAGTGAACAGTCCTGTAAACCTCTTTCCTTTCCTTTTCTGCCCCTTTCTCCACTTGCCTTCTCCCCTATCCACACCACTTGCTACAATAAACCTTCTTTTGTGTTTCTTTCACAATCTCTCTCTGCACAGTCATATTCTTTGGCTATGTGATTCTATCTGCACCAAGGGAAGTCCTCAGACGTAAGATTGAAATGGTCTTTTCTTCAGTTGCAGGGAAAGCTGCTCCAGTGCTGGCATGATCCTGACAAATTAGGTGAAATACTCTGTTAGAAGCTAGGAGAAGTCTCACAATCACTGGCCCTTGATCTCACAGGGGACTTCAACTTATCAGATGTATGCTGGAAATATGAAGCAGCACAAAGGAAGCAGTCTAGAAGGGTCCTGGCACCACTGGTGAGTGAGACAACTAGGGAAGGCAATAATGAAATGATGGAGATTGTTGGAGAAATAAGGAGGATCAGCAGAACTGCTAGCTTGGACTTCCAGGGGACAGACCTTGGCCTGTTTAAGAGCCTGGTTGAGAGAGTCCCTGGAGAGGCAATACTAAGGGTGAAGGAGTCCAGGAGAGCAGGACATTCTTCAAGAAGGAAATCTTAGAGGTGTAGGAGCAGACCACTCCCATGTGCCAAAAGACAAGCTGGTGTGGAAGACCATCCTGGCTGAACAGAGAGCTTTGGCTGAAATTAAAGAAGAAATCTACCTTTGGAAGAAGGGGCAACAACTTAGGAGGACTACAAGGATGCTGCATGAGGCTGTACAGGGACAAAAAAAGGAAAAAAAGGGCCAAAACCCAATTAGAATTTAGGGCTATGGTTTTCTGGAAGACTCTGGGGGGCTGGGTTAATGGTTGGGCTCAATGATCTTAAATGTCTTTTCCAGCCTAAATGATTCCATGATTTACCATCTTTTTCCTTCTCTGAAGAGGACTCCCAAAGACTTGCTCTGAGCATTTATCTTGAACTGCTCCCCAGTGACAATGAGTTTGGCTTCCTAAGCAGACCAAATAAATGAGAAGAAAAGTCATGCCTCCCATCCTTCCCCCCCCCGTAACAGTAATTACCTTAGGAAAAGAAATTTTTTCCTATTTTTTAAAAAAAGAAGACATAATTAATTCTCCCTCAGACTATGGTATTACAATAGTCTATGCTCTGCTTTGACTCATGATTGGATTAGTCAGCTTCAAGTAAGAGAAGAGCACTATGTAGTTAAAAATACTAATTTTTAAAGAGTTAACCAAAAACTATAGGCTGGTGGTTGTTTTTAGTTATAGGATACATCCAAACTGCATTGCTTAGTCACAAACTGTGTCCCTTACTACATTACATGTTTCACTGAAAAAGAGCCCCTCTGTGAGGGAGGCTGGTGAGCAGACCTACTTGGCCATTGCAATGGTGAAGACAGGTTTTGGCAAATAGTGCTTGGGCAGACAGCTAGGTTTATGTAAAATAACCTGAATCTCTGATTTATAAATTGGTAAAATTCATCCTTGCAGTAAAAGGAGAAAACTCATGTGCCTGTGCATTTTTAAGGTCTTGTCCAAAAGACCCTACTACAGAAAAGTCATTTAATCTACCTCAGAGGGATGAAGGGCTGAGTCAAACCTGCTAGGATTTGAACCTATCACTCCAGGGAGCCTAATTATTGCAAATGCGGCATTTAAACCACTAAACCCTTCCCTCCTGCTCTAATCACTTCTCAAAGAGTCCGTTTTGATCCCTGAAGTTTACACAGCACCTGTGATAAAGGCAAAGTATTTAACAAAGTCTCTTTAAGCCGAGTATATCATTATTCATATTACAGCAGGTTTAAAAGAGCTGGGCAAGAATGAGAACATTGTTCTGCAACAAAGATCACAGTAGCAGCATCACGAATTGCTTCTCAGCTCCACTCTCACTCCTCTTGCTGCTACACAATAGAAAAACAGAGTGAGAGGAGAGCTGAGACAAACTGTGTGCACTCCCTCCATGCTGCACCCCTAACCATGGGCTTACTTGAAGGAGGTTTCATGTCGTGTCTTGGCTGCAGGCTGGTGCACGGCTGGAGGGTGACAGCTGAGTGAGCCTTGTTCCCCTCTGTACCCACGCCAAGTGTCACCATGAGCCATGCACTCGGGAGTGTTCCTGACAGGGGCTCCAGGGCTGCAGGAGCATGGGAGGCTCGGTGTGCGGGCATTGGGAGGGTATTGGTGCTGCAAGGTAGAAGGTGATAAAATATCCGTAGCAGGAAATGCTAATGACAAGTCCTTGAGTTTTTTTTTGCTTATCTCAGGATGTTGGTAGTATTTCTGAACAGTTTAGAAGGCAGAAGTGGAATCTGATGAGAATCTCTTGACAAGGCTCCTGGTTGGAGGTGGAAGGAAAAGCAGGGCTGAAGAATAAAAGGAAGACTTTTTTTTTCAAACTCTGAGCTTAAAAACATTCATATCCTATGTTCCTCCTCAGAGGTAACATTGCAGCTAATAATTTTGCTTTTTATTCCCTGGGAGAAAAGAGAATTTTTGTCCCCCCCTTCCTCCCTCCATTACCTGGAGGGGATGCATTTTTTTCTACTGACATGCAGAGAGACTAAATCTAAAATGCTAATGGACTGGCAGTGTTTGCAGTGGGGTGAACAGTTTTCTGCTGGAAGGCTGGTTGGCAGGATACCGTCCTGCAGTCATTGAATCATTGCACTGAATCACAGCCATGTTGGCAGGATCCCATTCTGAGGAAGTTCACAGTACTGTCAAACACCTGCTGTTGCCATTGAATGGTATTATGCAAGATCTGAAATTCTATTTACTGAAATCCCTATTTGATTTTTTCCCCCTCCTTTTCAGTCACTAGTCTCAAATGACTGCAGCAAAACCTATTCCCAAGAGCATTTTAATTCAGCCTCATGCCAGGATACCAGTTCTCATAGGGTGAAAATCGGCTCTTCTTTGTGCTGATGCAGAGATTCCAAGGTAGCACAGGATACAAAGACACACAATCATTCCTACAGCATGCACTCTGCACGGTTACTCAGGTAAGAAGATCAAACAGACTGACTCACAGAAGCCAGCCACCTTTTATTTCCCTTGAAAGCCCTAGCTGTACAGCCTGGTGGGAGAGTCCACTGCTATAAATAGGTTTTATCTCCTAGTCTTCTTAAAGATAGTGGTCGTTTCAAGTTTGAGTCACCATTCTGAGAAGCTTGGCTTACACACAACTAGGAAGTGAACAATGCCAGGTTATGAGAGCTAGAGAGCAAGTATGCTCTTCTTTCTCTTTGCTCATAAGATATAGTAATTTAAAGAGGTATTTCACTGGCGTGACCCATACCTTATGTCCTGCTACATACATCCCATTTCATCTTGATATTTTGGGGCCCTTCCTCAAAAGCAGTAACTCTACTCTGTCTCTGACTCGACTCCCAATCCAGCTGGAACCAAGCATCTCTGGCACATCCCTGCCCCAGGGCAGCCCCAGCCATCCCAACCTTCCATGCAGCCACCTGCATCATGACCAAATCTTCTCCCTCTTTTTATTTCTATGGACCTGTCATTCTCTTTCCTGCAATCTTCTAACTTTGTCTGTTCTGCAAACACCCCTCCCTGACTGACTTTCCTCAACCAGTGAATTTTCTCTCTGCACAAAAAAGGTCTCTTCTTGTCCAAACTAAAATATCTACTTGGTTAGCAATTCATGAGGAGATGTCAGCAAGTTATGCCAGGCTGCAACAGAGCTCTTCCTGTCAAAGCCCAGTCTTCCCTGCTGGTTCTTTCTTAAGCCATTGGATAACACGGTTACCTTGCATCAAACTCACAGTCTGTGTGAGCTTCTCTTTAGCTTCTCACACCCATCCCCTAGCTTAAATTTCACCTTTTTTTAAAAGTAAAAATAAAATCTAACTTCCTTATCCAGTTACACAATAAAAGCCTCAACCAGGAGCTCATTAACTGGGGTCTCAGTTCTTGCTGCATCCTTTACTTTAGCACTAACACAATCTTGTCTTGCCAGTATTCCTCTGAGCACCGCTGCAAAAATCATTTTTGTAGCCTGTCTGTTTGCTCATGTCACCTCTCATTGTGAATCCCTCCACTGGCTGCCTTTTCTCTGTTGTGTAAAGATATTGCTTGTCCCTGTGCTGTCATTTTCTTTTTAACACTTAGAAGATGATTTCTGTCTCCCATTTGCCCATGGCTCTCATCTCTGCTGCCCCCTTTGAATCTCAGACAAGCCCATTTTCTTTCATACCATATTCTCCTTCATGATAACACCTGGAGTTTCAAACAGCGTGTCCCCAAACAGGTGTAAAAAATGCCTTATTTTTGTCCTTGAAATCCTTCCTCTACACTTGCCTTGCATGGGAGAGTTACAAAAGCCTTCATATAGTTAGGCTGGCAACAAGTTCTTCACGATAATCAAGAATCCCTCTCCAGCTTCCTTCCTTCCACAAGAAGTCACCATCTCTTCAGCACTTTGTGACACAATAGGATTTAACAACAAAAAAAAGAATTCAAGTAAGTTTCTTTAGAAGAAACCAAACCAACAATCAATCAAACAAACAAACAAAAAGCTCTAAGGAAAAATGCAAACCACACAGTTTTACACATTATTTTAGAACAGAGCCTCAAAATTAGTTTATATTTGTAGGAGGGATGTGATGCAACCTGAAAATGGGGTAACAGAGATTGGTTGTTGGGATAGCAGAACTGTGTCCAAAGCCACTTTCTCCCCCCAGTCATGTGTAGAGCCTGTGGCAATGCAAGGGCCTGGAATCCTCTCACACATCCCCAGTTAGTGCCAAGCACTCAGGCATTAATCATCTGCACACTTGCTGTCTTCAAGCTGATACAAGCTATTCACTTCTAAACTAAGAGCTTGGAAACAATGGCTTTTAAAACCAGGAAGCAAGATAGTAATTAATATGACCTGTCTATCTCCCAGATTATTAAACTGCATTATAAATGTTTTGTTGCTGAAGATTAATTATGTAAATCTTCACAGGAGTCTCACACAACTGAAGGAAATATTAATGTTTGTTCATCAGCTCTGATGTTTAGCTCTCAGATGCTTTCTAAAGGTTGTTGGAGTTCTAGTCTGCTATCAACATCACACAATTACCATTAGCAGCAGCCCTAGTGCTTTGTGCTGCATGTAGCTAATAGCTCTGTGTGCATGTGGCTGACTGGAGCTTGTCACAGAGATTCACACAAACTGTCTGAACCTATGGAAATGAGAGGTCAGGAGCTGCAGCTCTGGCTGTGGTCACATCCACTGTAAACCTGCTCCTAATTCCATGACAAGATTTGCCAGGTGGTTCATGGAAAAATATTGCTTAGTGAAAAATAAAAGAAGATGAATTTTTAAGACCATTGGAACATTAAAATTTTTTTTATTACCTTTTCACTGTGTAACACAGATGCCATTCTGAAAAGCAACTTTTAAGGCTTGCATGGATTCCTTGGAGCTTTTTATATGCTACTGGAAAGCAGAATCAGCTGAGAAGTATTATTTCTGCTGAAATTTTCATGAAGTTCAATGAAAATACTTTCAGCATGTCCAAAATTCATAGGCTCAATAGAAAAATATGTTTTGGCAAGATGGTATTTTTTCAATAGAAAGGTGCTAACATGAACCTGTGTCTTGAGGACTTTGTGGGAATGTGATCATGTGTTCAAGCTCCAGCTTCAGTTTTTGCTATCAGCATCTCCACTGCTCAAAGTCACAGGATTTTGCAACCCAAGAACTCTCTTGGACAGAAAGGAAGCTGTGGTGCATGTGGAACACCTCAGTACAAAAGCACAGTAGGAAATTAATTTTAAACAGGGAGCAACTCTGCATTTTAAGTTGCAAGGAAGGTGAGCATCCTTGGCCACACAGTTTCAGATTCAGGATTTCTCTTTTGTACTCCAGGCCTCACAGCCATTTAACAGTTTATCTTTGCTGCAGAATGGAGATTTTCTTTAAAAAAATGAATCACTTTTACTAGAGCTAACCATGGGAAAATTATATGGCAAACCTGTGTCTTGTTGATCCCACATATCTGAGTACATTGTTGACCCTGAAACATAAAGGCAGAAATAAAGGATATCATTGATTTTCAGTCCTTCCCTAATGATCATGTTAGCAGAAAAACCTCAGCTACCTTGTTTGTTTTATACAATCTCCAAGCACCTCTGTGCCTCCTCAGGAGCCAAACCCAGCACTTATTAACACCCTGTTCCCCCGGGCTCCTTGTGGAACACTTGGCTGCTGCTGCTAGTGGCTTTCACGCATAACTGCACAAAATTAAAAAACAAGCGCGTCAAAAAAAAAAAAAGCATGCAAAATTAACATGTGAACAAACAACAGGGGCCACACAACTGATTATATTTTCACTGTCATGTTGTATTAATTAAAGGTTCCCATCCTATAATTAAAATGAAGCAGCCAGAGAAACTCCACCATGTTATGCAGGGTGGCTGAATCCTGGGTTGCTCTTAGGGGTTTACAATTATGCTACCAGGTAGTATCCAGGGCTTTGAGTGAAGAGATCATTCTGATCAATGGCATTCAGAGCTTGGATCCCAATTTTCATGAAGGATAGGCTTGTGACCCAAAGTTTTGTTCTGGCCCCATCTTTAATTAGAACCTGCTTTGGCTTTCCCTAACTCAGCTGCAATACTTGGCCTGGACCTCCTGCATATTTAGATGACAACTAATGAGGATTTTTATTAAACTTGAGCCACGGCTGGGTGGGAAAAGGGAGCAGCTTTTTAGCATCAGATGGAAAAGACTTTTGCCTCTGGAATATTTCTCAGCACGGAGCAAAGAACTGGAGGAGGAGATGGCAATAGGAATGCTGTCAGTGCTGCCACTAATGGGGCCTGCCTGGGGCACACTGTTTGGTATCCCTTGGAAGGTGACCTTGACTGCTAACATTTACATTTTAGCAGCCATTTGGCATATTTGATTGTGTCTACAGCCGAAAACGGCACAATTCTCTGAGAGACATGTAGCTCAGATCAATGTCTTCAACGCCACTGTCACCCCATCCTGCCATTCTCTGATGTTTGCTAGTTAGTCTGAAAGGGCAGGCTACAAGAACACCACAGCACTGCCCCTCCTTATTAATGTGGGCAATCGATTCCATCAAGCACCGTCCATACAGGCTGACTCAAGGTACAATCTGCAAATTAGAGACCGTCTCAAAACAATTAAGTAATTGAAGTGGGTAAGAAAAGCGTTTGTTGTCCTGTGAACCAAACAGCTGGCCATTATTATTTGCCTTTGGTGTGATTTATCAGGCTTGGACATGTGGGACAGACTGTAGGTGTGTGCCAGAGGTATTGCTGGGTCAGATGCCAGAAAGCTTTGTGACTGCAGCTCCTGTCATTTCCTTACCCCACAGGATCTGCCTTGCAGAAGGTGGAGATTTGACAAAAACTCCCAGTCCTTTCTGCCACATGTTTCAGAAGTTCAGCAGATGGCTGTGTGCTCCCACCACCTGGCCAAAGGGTGCTGTCACCCTTCCAAACACATGGTATTAGCACCTCTGAGGGACAGGCCAACCCACTGATGCTGATGTGCTTTAATTCACAATATCAGGATGGCTAAGAGCACACATGGGGCTAGATAGGATGGCTTACCAGATGGGTGGTAATTTGTTAAGCTGCAAAAGCTTTCAAATGAGTAATCATAAGCTAAGGTCTTCAGCCAACATAAGAGTCATCTGGTTTGTCTTTAATATAATTGCAGAAAAAAAAAAGGGATATTAAAATTTTGGGCCATAGTGTGCGCCAATCCTAAAAATCTCCTTCTGCCTTCCCTCTCTGCTGCTGAAAGTTCAATCACTTATCAAAATAGTGATGCCTTTTGTCCTGGTACATTACTGTAATGCTAAAACATATGTTATATTAAATATTAACCAACGGCTAATTGGAGCATCATTTGGCCACAGAAAGAGGTGGCTTCATATTGTTAATGGTTGTTTTCAGTCTCCTCAGAGATAACAGGATAAGCTAACTTTGCTCTACAGTTAGCTTTTCCTGTTACTCCATCAGCCTTGAGCTTGAGAAGCATTGCATCATCTCCTGAAATGAGTCTTGTGCTCCCTTTTGCACCACAGTTTATGTACATTGGGAGCCTCCATTGTGGGCAATATTGCACAGAGTATGAGCTGATGAATTGAACACTGGATTTCAATTCAGTTTTCCAGCTGTCCCCCCAGGTGAACACGGAAAAATCACTTAATTTACCGTTTTTCTTTCCCAGGTATAAGCTACAGGATGATAACCATGGATGTTTAAGTTATTAAGGTTGTTTTCTCACTGCAGGTCATAGGAAGAAATATACATTGTAAAATCCCATGCTGGAAAATCTTTGTCAAAATCGTTGCATCCAGCTATACTGTTGACAAATTCTTAAATATGGGATTGTTTCATTCAACACACCTGGAGATGATGAGTGGCTTACAGGCTGCAGTTACAGCATGAGATGAATAACTGTCTGATTAATTGAACAGCGGTGATTTCTCAGAACAAGATGTGTAACACACCTTCATTTGCATGGCAGGAACCTTAGGCCTTAAATATTTTTCAGATTTCTGAGCAAAACCAGCTTCTCACTGAGAGCTGCAGCTGGCGCAGTGGCAGGGAGGGACCAGTTGGAAGATCTGCAGAGCTTAAGGAACAACAGGGCCCAAACTGTTCGGGGAAAAGACAGTGTACACTAAAAACTGACCATACTGCCGTTTGGTCACTCTTTATCTTTCCAGTAGAGATAAGATATAAAACTTATCAATTAGATTAATAATTAACATTCCCCAAGCTTCTTGGATGCGGTCTGGTTTTTGCAGCTTCAGATATACCACACTGGGCAAACTCTAGTCTCACAGATCTGGTCCTATGGCCCACGTTTCCCCAAAATCCTAATGGTACTGGTAAAAACTCTGAGGCTTCAGCGCAGAAGTCAATCATTGGCAACTCAGGGTTGGAAAGAAGCTCTCTCAAGAAACAGTTTGTCCCCAGAAATGGGAGTTCTCCTTAAAAAGCACTAGGTACTGTCTTACCAAGATAAGTGATAGGGGTGGGTGATGGTTCTCTGTTCTTGCGCTCTTCAACACCTTTATGAATGTCTTGGATGCAGGACTGGAAGGAATTCTAAGCAAATTCACAGATGATACAATACTGGAAGGAGCTGTTGACTCCCTCAAAGGCCGTGAAGCCCTGCAGAGAGACAAATTAGAGGACTGGGCAATCACAAACCACATGAAGTTCAACAAGTGCCAAACTCGGCACATGGGATGGGGCAACCCTGGATGTACAGACGGAGCAGGGAATGAAATGCTGGAAAGAAGAGCCACAGAAAGGGACTTGGCGTTCTTGGTCAATGGCAAGTTGAACATGAGCCAGCAGTGCCCTGGCAGCCAGGAGGGCCAACCCTGTCGTGGGGGACATCAGGCACAGCATGGCAAGTCGGGCAAGGAAGGGGATTGTCCTGCTCTGCTCTGCAGTGGGGCAGCCTCACCTTGAGCGCTGGGTGCAGTTCTGGGTGCCACAACGTAAGAGAGCGATTATTACAGAGCATCCAAACTAGAACTACACAGATGGTGAAGAGTCAACAGGTGAAGCCATATGAAGAGCAGCTGAGGCCAATTGGTCAGTTCATCCTGGAGAAAAGGAGACTGAGGGGAGGGCACATAGGAGTCTAACACTTCTTAATGAGGGGAGCAAGAGGCAGAGGCACAGATCCCATCTCTATGGTGAACTAAATAGCAAAGGCCGGTTCAAAGGAGAAAACTGTGAAGGAATCCATGTTGTGGCAGTTCTGTTGCAGCTGCAGTGTTCCTGGAGCTCTGGGCTTTGTGGTTTTCAGAACCCCAACCCTAGGTACAACCCTAACCCTAGGCAGAGCAGTAAAAGCAGTCTTGGGCTGAGGCTGGCTCAAAGGAGAAAGCTGTGGAGGAAGCCATGTTGCAGCAGTTCTGTGTTCCCATTGGCATGCCTTTTGCAGCTGCAGTGTGCCTGGAGCTCTGGGCTTTGTGGTTTTTGGAATCCTAACCCCAGGCGCAACCCTAACCCTAGGTGAGTGAGTAAACAGTTCATGGTCTCAAAGTAACAGCCTGATGTTTTTTCTGGGGACATTTAGGTTTAATTGCAGGAAAAGGTTCTTTACCCAGCAGGTGTTTGGACACTGGAACATGGTCCTCAGGGAAGTGATCAGAGCACCAAGCCTAACCAAGCTGAAGAAGTGCTTGGGTAACAGTTTTGTGCACATGTTGTCATTCTTGGGCATGATGCTGTACAGGACTGGGAGTGTGACTTGATCTTTTTGGGTCCTTTTCAACTCAGTGTATTTTGTGATCTTGTGCAAAGTCCTCTAACTCTGAATTAGAAAGGACAGGTATAAGCTGAGCCTCTTTGTATTCCCTTCCTTTCTTGCTGCCTAAAGGATGGATGAGAGAACTACTGAGGCACCTGTCTTTGGGGCAGGAGCCTGGGCTGACCATCTTGGCCATACAGCAAGGCTTGGCTATCAGCTTTAGAGCTGAGCCAAGGAGAAATGCTGATGGCTGCAGTCAGGAAACAGTGAGGCAGTATGGTCTGAAGAGTTATCCCAAAGTTAGAGTCACCAAGGAGCAACCTCATCCACAGAGCCTGTGTAGCCAGATCCACTGTTAGCACATCTCTAGATTTGCTTGCTCAAGACAAGCTGTTACAGTAGTGAGACATTAAAGATTTGTCTGGGTATTTCTGTGTCTATAAGACTGTTTTTTTCCCTGTCTTAAAGAGCTCGGAAGTCCTGTTCTGTTTTGCAAAGAGTTAATTCACTGTTAAGAAAAATAATGCATAAAAAATATTTTCATTGTGCAGGCCCCGGGTTTTTGAGATGCTTCAGTGGGCTTCTGGGAAATCTCTTTAGGACAGAGTCTGGCTGAGCTGTCAGATTGACTGCTAGAGGCGCAGATGAGTTTCAAATGGACGAGCAGTGTGCGTGCAAGACGCATCCCAGAAAAGGAAGATGTTTGACAAGTGAAGTGTTTTTATTTTATGATGGAGAACGAGCAGGAACATCTGACAGGTAAATCGGCCTGCCAAGCATGAGAGTTCCTGACTGACAGGCTCATCACCAGCCCTGCTTGCTCGAGAGGATCCAGCACTCGTTCTACTGAAAAGCAACTGTTTAAATTGTTATTTGCTGACTTCTCCTTACTGATTATAATTGCCATGTGCAGGTTCAGAAGAGCAAAGGGAAGCCTTTACTTTGCAGGCAAGGGAGAATGGGACGTGATTCTTCCTGAACCAAACAGAAATGAAGGAAGCTGGAGCAAGTGAAAACAAGCCAGCAAATGGTCAGAATAAAAACCAAACAATCTGAGGCAGAGAAGCAAGGCTATAACTGATGTTTATCAAAATTTACTCATTAAAATCACAAAGTACCAATTAGAATATATGTCAAGGATTGACTCCTACTTACATGCTCTAGTAATGCAAGCATCTTTTATACAAGAAATTTTGAAAACATAGCCCTGTAATTTGAGATTATTTACTATCATGTTACTATACAAACATGTCTAATTAAGCATTTTGCTGAGTGCTATGATAAAGATGTTCAAATAAACAAACAGACTAGAAGGACAGCATGAGGACATTGGATAGTGTGACATAAATTGTTTACCCATCTGAATGCGAAATGCCTTCTTTAGTCACAAGTGCCAAGGCCACTAGTGAATGTGTCCTTTCATCCCTGAATGGGTGAAGAAAAAACCTTGCAATACAACATCATGTATTTTGTATGGAATGTATTCAGCAAAGTGTTTAAATGTGTACTTTAATCTATTACTATTCAACAGTTAAGTACTTAACTTTTACTAAAATCCAGGAGAAAAAATATGCTGAATCAGACAATATACACTGAATATTTTAAAACAAAACTATTTTGGCAACGCTTGGAAACACTTTTAAAACTTTATTGGGACCATTTTGAGATCTCTGTACTTCTCAAGCTCTTGTTACTGTAAGGGGAACTGTACACAGACCAGAAGGAAAAAAATATTAAACTTAATTAATCCAAAGTGACTCATAAAATGTCTGGAATAACTTTCCCGTACCTAGGAAAAGGTCTCAGCTTTGAAGTCTGCTATTTGGAGAATACTCAGGGCTAAAGACAAAAGCTAAAGATCTTGGCAGAAGTCTTTGATGTTCTCTCTTCCACCACTGTTATAAAGTTCACAGTTCTAATCAGTAAAATTATAAGGTATTTGATCCTCAAGCAAGGCTTGGCACAAAACCAAGCCCTGCATACAGCAGCGGTGAAAACAGAATAACCCCAGGGGTGAGAGCATGGAGGATCTTTGGAAAGAAATAAATAGGCAGGATATCCAAAATGGCAGCAGCTGGAAGCTGCTCCGAGATGGGATGTCAGGATGAACCCCCAGGGAGATGCGATACCGCACACAGGGCAGGGGAGGAGGTCAAATGTGCAAGGCCCTGTAATTTGTCAGACAGCTAACACCATCATTACCTGTGTGTGTGTGCATGGGGCATGCTTGACAATAAATTACACTCACAAATTTCCAGGCTAAATGCCCTCTTATTGGCAGCACAGAGCACAGCACCCCCCTATTAGGAGATATTGTTTTATAATGGGCAATAAAAGTTGGCTCTCATAGCGTAAGCCTGAAAAAAGTCACAGCTGAAATTAGCAGCCATGTCAATAGTTTGGATTTTTCTGCATATTACATATTTTTCCTTTTTCTGACATAGCTGGGAGGAAGAGCATAGGAAGAAGCATGGGCTTGAAAATGGGTGTAGAAGTGGAGAAGGGGTCTGAGGGTTGAGCAAGGGAGAGGAACAGGGGAGAAGAAAAGGTCCCTTGTTACCACTGTTACCCAGTATCAGGCATACCAGCGTCAAAGAGCAGACATCAGTGGCAGAAGCCAACATCTTAGCAACATCAGTGGAAGAAGGAAGGTGAGAAGACACAGAAAAGGGAAAATTAGAGTCTCCCTCTTCCCAGCGGAGACAGGATCAAGCCCATAAAGAAGGAAAACCAGCAGCCCCTTCCATAAGGTGACTGCAGGGAGGAGATCTGTCCCATCACCCTGCTTGGTCCAAGAGCAGCATGTGACTTATCACAGTGATATTGCCCCGGCTTTCCCACAGCCATCTCTGGCTCAGGATGAAGGCTCTCTTTTGCAGCTGACAGATGCCACTCCCAACACTTTCAGGGTTGGGAACCAAGGAATAGCTGAAGATGCCACTTCTCCAAATTAGATGAAGCCAGAAGTCTTGGCAGTGGCACTGTCACTCCTTGTCTATGTACCCTGTTATCTTTCTGTCACAGTGAGCCTGCCTGGAGTGGGAATAGGAGAGGCTGATGAACACAGCAAAAGTATCAACACTGTGAAATTTAAATATGTTTAAATTTTCCTACATAAGCTGCACCTAGTGCTTTCCTAAGAGTCCAATACTCCTGTTTCTCTAGACCCCTGCCTTGTTACTTCCAGAATAAGTAACAAGGCAGGGGTCTAGAGAAACAAACCCCTGTTGAAAAGCATCAGCTGCTGCACCCCTCTTCCTGTTGAAAAGCATCAGCTGCTGCACTGGTACCTCCTCTGATAATCAATGAGGAGAACTGGCATTGAGATGGCAGAGAACAATGGCAAGGTAATGCCCACTGAAAGATACCATTCAAACTACCCATATGCAATGCTGGGTTCTGAATTAACTGTAACCATTTAGAAAAAACAAAGGTTTTAGAAAAAACAAAGGTCCAGGCAGCTTACTGAAGACTTTGCTATTTTATGCTGATCGTTATCTCAGACTCTGTGGGGGAGAATTTTTAGTATTACTTTTGTTCCATTATATAAATTGAAGACCTTTGTTCCATTCTGGTTATTTCAGATTGAAAAAGAGATATGGTAAGAATGATAGAGGCCTGGGGACAGGTGACAAAGAGGATTAGAGGGATGGAAAAGCCAGTGTGTAGAAGAGATTGAGACGTAGGATTTGTCACAGTTCCAGGGTTAGCTGCTCCTCTGACCCCTTTCTAGTATAGAAGCATGCTCTGCTTCTTCAGGCCCCTGTGGGAGTCTGTCTATCTGCCTGTTCTTTCCCTGCTAACAGCTCCCTGACAGCTTAGTGAATATGTCTTTCAAGGAACTTGCTTTTTAATGTCCAGCATGCTTGGGATGTTTTTACTCCTGGCCTTGGCAAAAGAAATATATAGCTGGACAGTGAAAATAGCATCTTTCCAACTCTGGCTGTTTTGTCATGACCCCTACCATGCTAATTGCTAACCTGGAAGCGCCGTGCAGCCTTCCAGCTAGTTAGTCCCTTGCTATTAAACTGAGCCAATGTTTACATAGAGTAGTGTCCACTGCCACTCCATCACATACTTTGTTCTTAGTGACTTAAAAGCAGCCCTGCATCCTCCACACTCTGGTTCAGGGATGGTGAAACATACTTTAAGCTTTTTTCCCTTTTTCAAAATGGGGGTTATGTTTCTCCTTTTCCAGTCAGCGGGAACTTCACCAGACTCCCATGACTTCTCAAATATGACAGCCCGTGACTTAGCAACTTCCTCTATCAGTTCATTTACAACTCATGGATGCATCTGATCAGGTCATGGACTGAATCATGGAATCATAGAATGGGTAGTTTTTGAAGGGACCTCAAAGACTACCCAATTTCAAACCCTCCTACCATGGGCAGGGATGCCACTCACTAGATTGAACTGCTGAAGGCCCCATCTAGCCTGGCCATCCCTTCCAGGGATGGAACATCCACAACTTCCCTGAGCAACCTGTTCCAGTGCTATACCCTCTGAGTGAAGAATTTTTTCGTAACATTTTCCCCACTCTTTCTTTTATCACTGATGTACCTATAGAAGTTTTTCTTGTTGCCCTTGATGTCCCTCACCAGATTCAATTCTATCAGGGTTTTAGCTTTCATAACTTGATCCCTGGCTGTTTGGACAATTTCTTCTTTCCCTCTCAGGCTACCTGTCCTTGCTTCCTGTTTTGTGTTTGAGTTTGTTCAGGAGCAAATATTTCATCCCTGCTGATCTCCTGGCATTTTTGTCTGACTTTCTCTTTGTTGGGATGCATCTCTCTTGAGCTTGGAGGAGGAGGTGATTCTTGAATATCAACCAGCTCTCTTGGGCCCTTCTTCCCTCCAAGGCTTTATCCCACAGTGCTCTTTCAAGCAGATTCCTGAAGAGGACAAAGTCTGTTCTCTGGAAGTCCAGGGAAATGACAGGGGAATTTCCAAGGGAAATTGCTCTGCTCTTCCCTACTCAAAGCTGCATGGCTGAATGAGCATGATGAAGAGAAGCTCACCTGAGGCTGTTCTGGTCCCCAGGGCAGGTGGAATTAAATACTCCTGAGACACTGAGAGAAAGCCACTAGGCTTGTTTCAAGCAAACTTAGAGGGCTGAATCAACCCACCTAGTGCCTCTTCTTTCCAGGGATGTTCCAGGTTTGCCTGCTGCCATCAAAGGTAAAGCAGGCACTGAAGAGTGAAGAAGTGATCAGCAACTTTGCCAATATATAAACCTTCCAGTTCTAAATGCCCTGGTCTGTGAATGATTTTGTACCGGCTTGGTGTCAACTGGTCTCTCAACTGCCCAAGAGAAAAATCAAAGTGACATAGGTCCACTTTTGGCTCCCATTTACTTACACATATCAAACAACAAGCTGATGCCACTGAGGTGTGAGTGACTCTATTCCTAGGAAAGCAACTAAAAAAAAAAGAAAATCCAAAAAATGTCCTTGTGGGGCAACCAACCCTTGTGAAGAGTTAATGGAGAGAGCTGTTTCTGTAAAAAAAATAAAGAATTAGTTGTGCCTTCAAATCTCCTCAACTATGGAAATGTAAAAGTATCCTCATTTTTCATTTTTTGTATTTATAACCCTGTTTTGCAGGACTGCGCTTCTTTTACACAAACACCACAGCACATACCCTTCCTTCCTTTGCTGTCATAAATTATCTTGTGGATATGCTCTGTGAAGTTACTAACTGTACTTTTGCTATTAATCTTGGCTCTAACTTTTCCCAGACTTCATCTCCTTGTCAATCCATCTTAGGCAAGAAAGAGAGAGCTTTGGTCAGGGCTCTTCTCCCCTCCAGGGAGCACCACTCTGTAAAGTGTCTGTAACAATGCACCTCTTAATGATGCTCCCCTTTGGCTTTTACTGGGCTCATTGCAAGCCTTGTACTCCATTTTCCTGTAATAACTCAACTGCCACCAGGTTGGTGCTCCTGACAGTTACATCCTTTCCAAGACTTTTCTGACTTGCCCCATCTGGAGCAGGGAGATGCAAAGCGACTGCCGTGCTCTGGGGAAGCGATAAGGGCTCACCTCTTCAGTGACCTGGAGTATTTCCACTGGGGATACGATCAGCAGCAGCCAGCAGAAGAGCACATGAATTAATGCTCCCTGCAGCTCCCTGGGGTGGAGTTATTCACTCGTTTCCCTCCACATCTTTCTGCAGACCTGAGCACATGTATAGTTGGTGCCATGTTTACCACCCTAACCTCTTCCTTTAGTGGACTGTATCAAAATAGAGTCAAAGAAAATTAATTTCCTATACTAGATGCTAATACAAATACGAGAACTCTTCAGCTGAGTGAATTCTGACAGTAAAATAATTGGTGTAACTATACTCAGGATGAATATATGCATGCAGGATGCAGTCAAAACATTTATGTCCTTTACCTCCAAAGCACACAACTCTACCCAATAAGAGCATTTTTGCAGGCTCAGCCAGTGGAAAGAACTGATAAACACTTGAGTGACCCTCATGTACATTTAATCTGGTAGGCAAGGGTGATGGGCGCACTCACACACGCACACAAATGCATGTGTACCTTCCTCTATTGCTATACAGTATTTCTGATGTATTAGAGGCTATACAAGCACCTCCCTACCTTGCATACCAGAATAGGAGGGGCAAGGAGGAGCAGCGCAATAAGGCAAAGGCCATGCATGAAAATGTAGTACCTGGGATTCTGTTTTATTTTTACAGGTCAGCACCTGATTTTGGTAAAATATGTTAGGAGGCTAGTGTCCTCCCACACCCAGATGGGCTCAGGCATGCCTGCTTCGGAGATGAAGGCAACATCTGCAGGCTAGGATGGAATTCAACAGCAGCTACATCAACAACAGAAACCAGTACCTTGTTGAAAACAGAATAAAGCCAAATGAAAGGTCCTTCTCTGAAGAGCAGAACACAGAAATGTGAGACTATCCCTTCCTGGGGACATTTCCCTTCCCTTCCCTTCCCTTCCCTTCCCTTCCCTTCCCTTCCCTTCCCTTCCCTTCCCTTCCCTTCCCTTCCCTTCCCTTCCCTTCCCTTCCCTTCCCTTCCCTTCCCTTCCCTTCCCTTCCCTTCCCTTCCCTTCCCTTCCCTTCCCTTCCCTTCCCTTCCCTTCCCTTCCCTTCCCTTCCCTTCCCTTCCCTTCCCTTCCCTTCCCTTCCCTTCCCTTCCCTTCCCTTCCCTTCCCTTCCCTTCCCTTCCCTTCCCTTCCCTTCCCTTCCCTTCCCTTCCCTTCCCTTCCCTTCCCTTCCCTTCCCTTCCCTTCCCTTCCCTTCCCTTCCCTTCCCAAACCTTCCCAAACCTTCCCAAACCTTCCCAAACCTTCCCAAACCTTCCCAAACCTTCCCAAACCTTCCCAAACCTTCCCAAACCTTCCCAAACCTTCCCTTCCCAAACCTTCCCAAACCTTCCCAAACCTTCCCAAACCTTCCCAAACCTTCCCTTCCCTTCCCAAACCTTCCCAAACCTTCCCTTCCCTTCCCAAACCTTCCCAAACCTTCCCAAACCTTCCCAAACCTTCCCAAACCTTCCCAAACTTTCCCTTCCCAAACCTTCCCTTCCCAAACCTTCCCTTCCCAAACCTTCCCTTCCCAAACCTTCCCAAACCTTCCCAAACCTTCCCTTCCCAAACCTTCCCAAACCTTCCCAAACCTTCCCAAACCTTCCCAAACCTTCCCTTCCCAAACCTTCCCTTCCCTTCCCAAACTTTCCCAAACCTTCCCAAACCTTCCCAAACCTTCCCAAACCTTCCCAAACCTTCCCTTCCCAAACCTTCCCAAACCTTCCCAAACCTTCCCTTCCCAAACCTTCCCTTCCCAAACCTTCCCTTCCCAAACCTTCCCAAACCTTCCCAAACCTTCCTTTCCCGGAACCTTCCCTTCCCTTCCCGGAACCTTCCCTTCCCAGAACCTTCCCAGAACCTTCCCCTCTTGTCCTCATCCTAAAAATTCCGGAATCCACAAGTTTAGTACTTTCTCCTCTAGCAGCCCCTCTTTTCATCTCTCTCCATCATTTTATATAACAATTAATCACCTACTTTGCAGGGCATGTTACATCTGGCATGATGATATTTTATATATTGATAAAGCAGGTATAACCACACAGATATTCCACCCTTTCCTGTTTCCTTAAATATGAGCTCTCAAAAAAATATTGAAATTAAAGTGGTGGGCTGAGACTGGAAGACCACCATGGCTGACATAGAAGTGCTGTGACTGACTGCAGTTGGAGTCTCCCTTGCAAGGCCCAGGCACCACCCTCCCCTACTGCATCCTACTAAGCAAGGAAGGTAGTCAGCCATAAGGGAAATCTAGGAACTAAATACTTAGGACAGAACATCATTTTTGCTAGGGATGCTGGACTATGGCCTTGAGAGTTTGCTGAAAGAAAAGGATTGAGTCTCTTCTTTTGGACACGGTCAGTGGAGGAATGGCCCTGGTGACAGTACCTTCACTGGCCTATTCCATCGTGGCCTTGTCAACCCAGGACATGCAGAGAAGGGCAATACTAGACTTGTGAATGGTTACAATTCTTGTCAACTTTGATAAAATTTAGGGCAAAATTTTCCACTAATAACAGATATCTAATCTATGAATTAGATATCTAATCTATAAAATAATTAATCAGCATGCAAAGCTGGTAGCCTCTAAAACTAGGGGTGTGTATCCCCTCTACCAAGACTCAGTTGGCAGCTATAGATACAAAGAGCAAATTTTAGGAAGGTGCACCCCAGAAAATCTAGGAAAGCTGTAGTGCACTTTGTCATGCTTGAAGAACTTAAACCATTGCAAACAGGGATCAAATTGCTGATAACAAATATTCTTACTTAAGGGAGGAAAAAAACCAAACACTGACAAGGTGGAGTTACAATAAATAATTGGTAAAATATATCTACAGCTCGAACAAATTGCAGTGTTCTGGAGGAGGCTGGTGGATTGCTTTTCCCATCATGATGTAACCTTCCCTCTCAGTCTGAGACTATTAACTTCTGACAAGGTGTGAGGCCTGATTTAGACTGATCTGATGGAGTGACCTATTTCTATTACCTGCTCCCTCTCTCCTCCTGCTGCTCTCTTCTCTGATGGCCACTCTGGCTCACTCCCACAGCTCTGCCAGCAGCTTTTGTATTTCAGATCTTGGAAGAGTCACCACAATAATGAGAACTGGACATGGTTTCTCAGCTCACAAGAATTTTTGAAGCAATTTCTCCAGTCTCAGACACATCACAGGGAACTCTTTCTTTACTTAATGTCATCACTCCCATTGTAGCAGAAATGCCCCTCAAACACGTAAAAATCTGGCTGCATGCTAGCCCACTATTTCTCGACACTTTTTCTCCCTTCTCTCCATCTGATGCCAGCTGAAGGTCACTTTGCCTGTGGGATCCCCACCCTGGGAACACGGAGGGGCTGCCGGAAGCAGAGTGGAATGGAGGTGTCTTCACTCTTGACTTGGACTACAAAAGGCTGCACATTTAGGTAAGTCTTTTGCTAGAGCAACTATGCAGCATCCTCTCAGGTTCTGAACTTGTCCATTCTTGGACGTCTTTTATGACTCACTGTGAGAAACAAGTCAAAATCTCCAGAATTTTGGGTATTTTGCGCATTATTTTCCTTCAAATTAATCTTTTTCTTTTATTTGTTTGTTGGTGGTTTTTTTTGTCGGCACTCTGCAAGCTATTGCCCTTTTCAAACTGCTTGACAGAACATTGCTTCATGACACCATGTTGACAAGCAAAATATTGAATGGTTAAATGCTATTTTCTAAAACAATATGGGACAGCTTACCACCAGGAAATGTTCCATGGCCAGAGACACTGGGAGAAAAACCATCACCACTTCAAGCCAATGCTGGCACTTGAGATAACATTAGGGTTCTAATTGTCTTAAACCAGGATTTTGTGACCCAAGAGAAATAAGATTTAGATTTTTTTACAGCTAGTTTTTATACTAGGGCAAGCTGAAAGAACTTGGAGTTTTGCTATTGATTCTGGCCTAAAGTGATATTGATATGAATTTTAAATGCGGGTGTAGATAAAGATGGTGCTATGATCAGTTCAAATATAGTCTATTAGTGCTTGTTCAGGCAATTTTGTATTGTATAACATGATAAAAATTGGACAAGACCTTATTTGGTTTCTGTGTTTGAAGCTTTAGCAGATGTGTGTCCCATGTCTAATCAATACACCCTGTTTTTTTGGATGGGCCCCAGAGTCACTGCTTAAGGACTGACAGAGCTTAAATGCTGGGACTTTACTTCATTGTGCTGTTTTCCCTTCTATTTCTGTATAATCACTGTCATTCTGGAGAGACAAGGTATTGTATATCAAGGAGCATATTCACAGGCCTTTTGTGTTGGCTTTCATCATGATAACAACAAAAGTACTGGTGGTAGCAATAACACAAGCAGCAATAAAAATATACATATATGTCTTGACTTGCACCCTATTGTGTCTGAGCTCAAATCTTTGTAAATGCTGATAATCATTTGTCTTCCTAGAGCTAGAAGATGCTTTCCTGTTTCAAGGTTTTCTGCACTCTCAGAAACTCTTTTCAAGGTTGAGGCATTGTTGGAAGCTAACAACGGTGGCTTTGAAATACGTCATTTAAGCTGGAGAGTGACAAAGACCCTACCCTACTCCTGGGAGAGTAGCTGTGCTTTCACTTAATGAGGTAGCTGAAGACATCTCTGGTCCTTTTCCTACTTTGAGCCCAAATGCCAGAGGCAAAATGGTGAGCTTTCCTTTGCATGTGTGCAAAGATTTCAAGCTCTGTGTCTCTATGCTCTTGCAGCTGTTGTCACCTTTCTGGAAAGGTCATTTTGACTTGCATAGTTATTAAATCCTGTCTCTTTTGTTCTACCCAGATCAATCCCAGGCCAATGCATCAATGAAGCAATATCTGATTCTTTGTAAAATGGAGCATGATGGCAAATATTGTTGGTAGGCGAAGGCAATTTAAGCTTGACTATATTCTGCATCTCTTGGTGGCAGGGTAGCTGGGTCTCTGTGACCAATATGTCTTTTAGTACCACAAAGGGTAGCAAAGCAAGAGTACAGCTGTACCAGCTATGATAACTACCTGGTTCAGTGGCACCAAACAGAGGCAGACAGAGAAGTATCACTCAGTGATTTTTGCATGCATGGTAACAAGGAACTCTCCTTCTACCCCAGAAGATGCCTCAACTTGGAGAGCTCATTTGCTTCATAACATTGGCTGTGTCTTCTGCACTATGTTCTTTACAATATACACTTCAAAAAGGTACCCGAAAAGAGACCCTATGTAGCACCTCTGTACGTTATATTCAGAGCCTATGCTCAAAGAGAATTCTTATGAACTCTTCTTTGTGTAGCACTTGGATAATGAGCAGGACCAACATTCTAAATATAGGGTACATGTCACATGCACGTGGAAGAATTCATCCATGAGATACATTACAGATTTATGATGCACAACTCATTAGGTTTTGTTATCTGATTCACCAAATTTTCAACGAAGGCAGATTGCCAAACAGGAAAAGAGGCGAAGAAAATTCAGTCAATTTATTCTAAAGGATTCATTCTATCCATAGGACATTGTTTTGGAAGAAGTCTGCTTTAAATCAGGATGTATGCAATTGGTTAATGAAACAGTTTGATTTGATGGTACTTGGTTGTCCTTATCAAGTAGTATTTATTTCATCAAAGCAAAGGAAACAGAAACTTGTCCAGAAATTGGAAGCCTTGCCCATTAATCTAATGAGAGCTGTCTTCTCTTCCCATTTCACTTTCATGCCTGTTGGGGACAAGAAGGTTGTTTGTTTTATCATCATTGCCCACACAGCTATCCCACACTGCAGAATCCATGATGACTGCATTTTTGAAAGAGGGTCTCCCCAGGGACTGTAATTATTCATCTTTCAGGAGACACAAGATCTATAATACACAAGTGCTGCAGACAAGAACTAGTTTACAGGTTTATCTCATGACTGAAAGTATAATCCATCTTCCCTGGCATGATTTAAGAGGTGCTGCATAAGAAAAGAAAGAAAGTGGGTCAACCCCATTTCAACTTGTGTTCCCCTGTTCACACAGGTCTTATTCTTTTAATTTCTCATTGAAGAGAATTAACACTTGAGTGAGCAGAAGAAATGGGCCCTGTTTCCTGTATCCTGTAGCACACCTTGTAGCCATTAGGGCTGTGCCTGCACCAGGTTTGGACTCCCTGAGAGCTTTCCTGCCCCAGCAGCGACCCAGACTGGCATCTGCTCTGTTATGAGAAAGCAGAACAAGGAAGCCCTGTTTCTAGTGGGGATAAGTGGCTTGGGATCTGGAAACCTTGCCAGCTTCATGAGGTAGGAATCAAGCTATTCATAGACAACTTGAGTGTATTAATGGAATTTTCCTAATGTTTACATGGTAGGTCTAAGCCTCTCAACAGGAATTCCAAAATTTCCCATGTTTCCTCTAATGAATGATACCTTAAGACACTTTCTTGTGTCTCAACCCTTCCTCTTTTGCCAACAAGTCAGTCACTTCCCAGTATCACCACCGAATAGTCCTGTAGCTATCACTACAACTCCTTTCCCAGGAAAGTTTATTCTCAAGATGGGACTTTAGGTAGTTTAAGCTTCTTGGAATGCAATTTAGCATCTAAAGACATCAAAGACACAAGAATGGCATATGTTCGTACATCTGTTTGGAAGTCCAGTTTGGGTATTCAAAAGAAAACATGAACGGACATGGCACCAAACTGAGAATTCATCTGTGGAATAATATGCCATGTATGACCATGTTGCCTCCTTAGAACTTATTTTTTCACGTCCATCCCCCCTTTTTTTTTAAAGTTCCACGTATGCTAAGATCCCCATTGGAAACAACCCGTTCCTCTGTGTTTCTGCTCCCCACACCCTACAATAACCATCTGTTATTTCTAAAGGGTAAACATAGCTTGTCTTTTTCATTGCGACATAAAATGTTACTCAACAACCCTAAAATATTTGCATTTTCTATAAAAACCTTGGCCAAATCTACTTTCTGTGGTCTTACACATAGTCTTGCCTGCTCACCAAGCACTAAAAAACCTACTAAATGTTGTTAACAGAGAGAGCACAAGGTCTCTAGCATTGGGTACATTAGGGAGCAGGCATCAGTCCTGGGTGCTCACACTGCAAACTATTTCAAATACCAGAGTAAGACAGAAATGGCTAAACTGTGCTCCAGACATCTAAATTTAAGGATTTACGTTTTTTCTGATGCAGTAGATGACATTATGAATCTGAAAGCAACAGAAGGAATGTACTGCTCTGCCTTGCTTTTGCCATTAGAGATTAAATCAGCTCTGCTGGGCCTTTGCAGATTAAAAAACCCAAAAATCTCTAAAGAAACCAGTTCAAAATTCAGCAGCGATCTTAAAGGGCCTAAATCTAACCATCTCAATTTTACCTGTAGTTTTTAAATACCTCTAAAATATGCTAAGATGGGTAGAAACCCAAAATCTAGGGTTCTTTGAACATCTAAATCCAAATATCATTGTTGCTCCTTGAGGCTGTCTCTGATTTTGTTTGACAGAATTACTGATTTTAGTAAGGAGCCATCCTTTGAAATCAATATGATGGTCTGGGCAATATTTAGGAAAAACATCCTCATCTCTAATATTTATACTCACTCAATTATGACCATCTGAAGCGAACTAAGTTAAAAATAAGTCTTATTTATTTTTTACCACTTCACATCAATGAGTGAGCTAGCTGATTTATATGGTCATTGGTATCATCATAGTGTCTAGATGAAAACTTGCTTACAACTACCTTAATTTTCCTGACTCATGTGCATTTCTGTGCAGAGTTTGGAAGGCTGCAGACAATGCAAGAAAATAATCATAGGCAAAAATACTCCAATAAATTAATAAGATAGTTTCCATAAGACCCAAGTCTTGCAACACAAAGAAATAACCCACAATTAAATGAAATTTTGGGCTTCATCTACTCAGACAATGTTCATTAAACAATATAGGTCTTCCAAAATGTTATTTATTTGTTGCAAAAGCATTTTAGGTTTTCAGCTCACCTTCATTTTCATGCAATTTTAGGATGGTAAACTGCAGCAGGAATTGATTTGTCTGGAATTTGCTAATTCTCTGTACTTGCCTCCCATGTTACTATAGTTTCTCCCTGACACCTGCCCTTCTGTGACATTTTTCTGGGAAGCTGACCACTGTGCCTTAATTTATTAAGCCCTCCACATGAAGATATCAATTGCCTCCTAGCAACAGGAGCATTCATTATTTGTCTTTGGGGGACAGGCCCTTTCAAGAAAATTTTCTGAGTGAGGGACACCACATGCTGCTAGCTCTTTAGAAAGGAGGGCACTTTTTTACCCTCTCCTTCATCAAAATTATTCAAAGGCAGAAATACTGACATTTCTGTCAAAATGGTTGCTTACCAAGAGGTGGAGAGGCAGTTTTAGAAATGACAGGTACAACAGTTGTGCTCCAGCTTTTCAGAGCAAAAAGAGTCTCTTGAAGGGGAGAAGCATATGTACATGACTCTGGGCCTCTGATAGTTTGTGGGTTTGGCTGTGAGATTTGCTTGAAGCCCTGAGGAAGCCCAGACTGCCAGGTCCCAGGGGCATGCTCAATGGTTTCTACAGTCTATCACTTGTTTGCATGAGGGAAAACAGCAAACTTAGTCTTACCAAATATTCTAAAGAACTCAGCTGGGCTGTTTGGGATATTTTTACAGGACCAGACACTAATTCATAGGCAAGCATGCTCTTGGTGCAAATCTGTTAGTACCAAGAGGGTCCAGTCATTGCAGGGCTCAAAAAAAATGCATGTAAATGACTGTAAATTATAAAACATAATTTTTAAAATAATATACATTGTAAAATTGTCTCTAAAAGTCAATTTTCTTCAATTTGTGGGGACCAGGATACTGAATGAGGAATTGATGAGCAGAAAGGAGACAGAAGGTCAGTAATAAGACAAAATGATTTGACACTGCACCTGAAGAACTTGTAATCCAGATTTGGAGCTCATATAAAAGCTTAAATATAAAGTGAGAAAGCTGAGACAGAAAATGCCTTGGCGGACATTAACTTCTGAAGCCACAAAACTGCTCGTGCCAACACTCCAGGTCCCACTCCTGCAGAACCCTTTGCACACAAAACCTACCTCACAGCTGCCTCCATTGTTCCCTTACTTCCCTGATCTCTTCTGAGAACATCCCTAGGATATCTGGCAAAAATCAGATCTTGTCAGTGCAGGGTGTTAGCCAGCTGCTGGTTTCCCCCATCCTGTGAATCTTGCAATCAAATTTAATGAGAAGTCAAGGTTGTTATAATGAATATTGGGGAGACAACAAAGGTAAATTGTAACAAACCCGTGTTTTTAGCATGCCCAGTGCCAAAAGTTTCTCTCCATACCATGTTCCTACAGCATTGAGCAGGATAGTGCCTGGGATGAGGACAGGATATTCTGCTAAGGAGGTTGTGATAGTGGGCAGCAGCAAATAGAGGCTGGAGAAGCAATAGGAGGGAAGCTGCTCTTTCTTGGCAGCAACGCAACGTGGCAGAGACCATGAGCACAGAGAGGGCAGCACCACAGGGCAGGTGAAGAAATAGCTGGGTGGACAACAAGAACTGCCTGTAGCAGGATGCAAAGGTTTGTGCTGGTAGAAGAAAGGAGACTTTCCTAAGAATCTACAGAGGACCATAAGAAATTCATAGATCTTGAGAAAAAACTGAAAGTTGCTGGACAGAGTGAAGAGTGAGGAAACTTCTACCAACCCATTTTACTTTCAAGCCTTTTCTTTAACTTGTCTCACCCATCAGTACCTTTGTTTGTTCTGCTGCTCTGTTCTTGTTGTGGTTCAATTTGTTTCAGGGTGTTGTTCTGTTTATTTGTGCACATCTGTCTAACAAAGCATGGCTTTGGATCCTCGATACCTTTCTTCTCTATTAATACGCTTGCTTAAAAGAAAATGAGAAGTGCATCCTTCTGAAAGTGTCAGCTATTTTGTTAGGCCAATCCAATGATACAACTGATAGAACCCAAAACAAAGCCAAATCAAACTGACTTCACCAGGCTGTACATCAAAGAGCACGTAGTAATAGATGAGAAAAGCTTTTCAGCAGCTTGCCACTATGAGTTAACTCAGTAATATACCAAATCTAGAAATACCCCCCATTTCACAGGCTGTTGGATCTGCTGTAAACAGCAGATAACTGGGGAAAAAAGTAAGATGGGATGAGGTGTTCATTCATGCATTTTTGGAAGGGATCAGTCCATGGATATTAAGTCAAAAGCCATATGTGTGAAGGTACAGTGAAAGTGATTTTTTAAGACAAAATATGGGCTTAGATACCTTGCTGACCACCCATTTGTGGTTAAGTGAAAGGACATACATCACTGGAAAATATTAATAGCTAGTCTTCAGGGAAAAACAGTGGAATACAGTCAGCATTAATCACATCCCTGACTGTATCTCAGGAGCCAAGAAGAGGTCATTTTTTTTTCCATCAGGAACATCTTGGTACTTAAAAGAAAAAATGCATTCACACTTAAAGGTTTCTGTGGTGTAACCATAGAGATGTGTTAATGTAATAATCACACACAGCCTTGTAGGGGCTTGTGCTGTTTTGTGCAAAGGGGGTTAGCAAAGTCCAACCATTCTCTACACAAATGCACCCTTTTATAAGTTAAGGAAATATGTAAGTTTTACAAAAGCAAAGGTTTTATTAAAATTTAATAAACTTAGTTCCCCTAATTATTTTCTTTGTGGTCTAAAATTGTGATAGAATCCCTGCATGGTGCAAATCAGCACACCCAGGGTAGCTCTGGGGATTTTCTCCTGCTGAGAAACCAGTCCATCACTTCCTCAAGGCTCTGACATTTTGAGGACCATGTTACGACACAGAACAGCAGTTCTGAAATGCCAGAGCAATCCCACTTTATCACCACGTGGTCCTGCTGAGTAAAATAACAAAGCTCAGTTTCTCCATGCAGTGTACATTTCAGCATGCAAGTTTATTTTTCTGCAATGACAGTTTTCTTCCTCCTCTAATTTCACCAGGAATTACTATGGGCCTGCATACTCCTCAGGAGATACTGGTTCAGCAAACTGATTTAGTCACAGCTTCTGGACAGAATCAGAATTCATTACACTAACCAGATGCTTTGATAATTCTGTAGAGCACTGCTCTCAGGTGTGGTGTGGAACCACAAACACAGGTATTCTTGGTGTCCAGTAGTTTTAAAATCTGATGAGATATTTTAATGGACAGTTCATCATCTCTGCTGATGTGTGCAGAGGCACTGTTAACATTATACTGAGCCATACTGAGCAGGCACAGTAAAACCCACCAGAATATGTTATTTTCTGTTTTTGCAAGAAGTGAGCCCACCTCTGTGGGAATCCATCCCCAGCACAGTACAGAAACATCTGATAGCTAATAGCAAAGCCACAAATCATCTCTAAATTCACCTAAACAAAGCTAGAGATTATCTAATTTATTGCTGGTGCAGCTTTGATTTACTGCAGGTAGCCCCTAGCAGCCTTCTAGCAGTTAACAGAGGAAAAAAATTCCTACTGGACTTGAAAGGAATGGTGGGTGTTTGGGGAGAGGGGTGGGAGTAGCTTAAGATTTTTAAAATTATGCAAACTTTCCAATTTGACCAGGAATTTGTCCCCTCTAATACTGAAAACAGGCTTCATTTTCAGCTTGCTGATGCATTCAAAAGCATCATTTCTCTAAAAAGTGAGAAGATAATTGCCTGCCTGAGAATAAAAATGTATTGTGATACCTTTAGCTGGTTTCCATTCTGCGGATCCACAATACTCCTTTGAGTTTGTGATTGCTGATACACACGATGTACTGTAACAAAATGTTATCTTGTTTTTGTGCTACTGAAAGGGTTGTTAGCTGTTTCTTTCTTGAACTGTGGCACCACAATTTCATATTGTACTCACTGGCAGGCAATTGTCTGACTGCTTCCATCTTCCACCTTACTACTGGCAGAGCTGTAGTTCAGCACTCCGCAGACATGCACTGACGGGTGCTGAGCTCTACATCTGGACCTGTCCAGCAAAGGGCAGCAAGGCTCGTGAGAGGTCTGGAAAACATGTCTTTTGAGGAACAGCTGTGGGAGCTGAGCTTGTTTGGTTCTGTCATGGTTTTTAAGTTTTGTTTCTTTACATTGTCAGTAAGAAAGAAAAGGTTGTGGGGGAAGTAGAAGTGTTCTGAAGGTTTTGTTCTGATTTTTATTACTCTTTCTTATAGTTACTGTTAATAAATTTTTCTTTATACCCTTTTAAAGTTTTGACCCTGCTTTGCCTTTCTCCTAATCCTACCTCACAGCAAGAAGTGAGTGTACTGGTGATTAGCCAGCACTGAACCCACCACACTCTTTGATGTATTGGTCGAGAAATCTCAAAATTCACAAAATCTCACTACACAAAATTGGTGTTTCTGCCCAGTTTCAAACTGAAACCACTACAAGTTCCAAGTAAAAGAGGCTCAGGAGGACCTCATTGCTCTCTGCCACTCCCTGAAAGAAGGTTTTTGGGGCTGATCTCTTCTGCCACGACTGCAGTGACTGGACTAAAGAGAATGGCCTTGAGACAGGAGATGTTCAGATTAGACAACAGGAAAATATTTTTCACTGTTAGGGTGGTCAGATGTTGGAATAGGTTGCTCAGGATGGTGGTGGAACTGCTCAAGAGGCATTTGTATCTGGCTCTGGGTGGTGTGGTTTAGGGGTTCTGGGGTCACAGGGGCAATGCTGGGTTGACAGCTGGACCAGACCAGAGATCCTAAACATCTCTTCCAGCCTTGATGATTCTATGATTCTATGTAGACAAGACTGCACTTCTACATGGTTCCAACTTGCCTACCCTGGCAGCTGCTGCAACTTAGCTCTGAAGCTTGCTTGCTTGCCCATTAGGGTTTCAGAATGAGAAAAAATGTGGGCAATTTTCCAGAGACCAAGAAGATACCCTACACAGGGGTCTGCCCAGTTTATCCTCTCTAACCCATATTGCTATGTCTCCTCCAGAAACTTCATTTAACCAAAGTAGGTGTCATAAAAGGTAGGGAAGAGTCAGAGCTCTGACTGAGCTGCAGCTGAACATGCTCCCAGCAGCTAGGAGCAATAAAGAAACCCCCCTTGAGTGCTCAAGCAGGGAATTAATTATTTCCAAGCTGTATTTTCACAAAGGTGTTTTTACTCCTGATAGTGGCACCTGAAGAACTGAAAAACAGAGAACTTGCTTCAAACATAGACATATTTGGGAACTTTGTACAGTCACATTGTTTCAAGAGAACTGTTTGACAAATGAGAGCATGGTGAGTGCTAAACAAAGGTGATCTGTTCAAATAATGTCACAGCCTGAAAGAAAATACCACTATCAGAACTAGTCAAGTGTGCGTCCATCACGCCTAATAGCTGGTGTCAGTCCCCCCTGAGTGACAAGCCCTGTGCTCTGGGGCAGGTGGAGCCCAGCAGGGCTGTGGTGGCAGCACACCAGCTGGGACCCTCCAGCTGGCTGGGGGCTGCAGCGGCCCCAGGGCTGTACAGAGGGAGCCACAGGAGCAGGGCTGGGCGACTCACAGTGCTGGTAAGGAGGCAGATAAAGCACCCTGGAAAATATAGCTCACAAGCCAATGCTAAACTAACATGAGGAACCAGTTCATTTACTGCTTGACAGCTGTAATGGGTGGGGTTGGGGAAGAATGAATCTACGGGTCCCTGAAGAACTCGCCCTGCTGCTGTCCACAACAGCATGGATGGTATCAACAAACATATGAGTATTAATGGCACTGCAATTCTGCTAATTTTCATTTTAAACCCCCAAAACTATCAATCAAATGAACAAAACCAAAGGTAAAACCTTAGCTGTAAAAGGTCAGGTGGAGAATCAAGAATTTCCCTCCTTTTCTTGGTTTAAATCATGCCCAGTTCAAATTATATGAACCCGTGTACCTTGATTCTGTAAGGGCTTTGTTGTGGTTGCCAGGCAAAGAGGAAGAAATTACTGTCCCAGAGATTTCTTTTTCAATTATGAAATAAAGGGTTAATGGCTATAAAATATGAGTGACTTGTACAGAGAATATGTGATATCTTTTCTCCTTGTCCTGTCTACTGCCCCTGTAATCATATAAGTAATTGAGAACAGACTGCACCAGCCTTTATAATTCCCCTTCGAGGCACTTAGAAAGGATGGGAATTCATTCTGTTCCATTTGCAGCCAAACTTTGCAATTCTGAAATTTCCTATCCCAGAAAATCACATTTATGAGGTAAAACAACCATAGGGGGAATGTGAGTCTGATGGAGGAAGAAGGCTGATGAGGTTATTGGTGTGTCCACAGCAATAACATTGTTTAAAACTGGAACTGGAACATGGCAACATCCTTAACAGGCTCCTTGATCAGACCCTCTAGAAAGAAAGTGTAAAGAAGGGAAAAAGGTAAATCCAAAGAAGCAACATGGTAGAAATAATGTAGAGCAAGGAATATGGGAAGACAACGCTGCAGCAAAAAGCCAGCAATGGGCTGCACGTGTTCCCATGTATCAGGGATCAGTCAATCCAGCTCATGGCTTGTTCTTACACCCTTCTTAACTGCACAGGGTGCCTGTTCAGCGTAATACAAAATGAGATGTGTTTCTGTATTTTAGCTGAGTTTTCTGAGTTCAAATCACCTTTAAAGTGTGTTAGCAATCCCGTAACACCTGACAAAGAGGAAAGGCTGGGCACAGCTCTTCCTCCCCAATACACCCAGTCTTCTGTGCCACACTCTCTGCCCCCAGAAAAGGCATGGTAAGAAAGAGGCATTCTAATCTTTACAGACCATTCACTTCAATTGGCTTTGGATTGCTTGAGCCCTCCACTTTTGTATTCTAAAGAAATCAAGAGAAAGCTCGTGAAGATCAGAGGCAGCTGAATGTCTTTATGTATGAAATATCTTGAAAGGTAGGGCTTAACCCAGCAAGAGAGAGAAAAATTCACAGTTCACCTACTCTATCCAGACACAGATTTGTAATTTTGACACTTGTGATAAAACCAAAAGAAAAAATGTTAAAATTACATGGGGGAGGGAGGAAGGTCATGAGTCTAAACTAAAAGCCTGAAAAAAATAATTTCAGGACTTCAATTGTCCCTACAGATTTCATCTAAAGACTGACAGCATGTGGCACTATCTTACTCTAATTTTCTCCAAAGGGGAAATATGACACTGTATTAACATTGAATTAATCAGAGGAGCCAGATATATCTGTATGCACAACATATCTGTATCTCAGAAAACTTTCTGCCCCAACTGAGCACCAGCTGGAAGTGAAATTCTTGCAATGGAGCCCTTTCTATTTAATCCCTTAATCTTCTCAACAGTAGGGATTCTCTCTTAAACCCGACTGGAAAGTAACATCTGCACTGTTGAAAGAGAGAAAACAGCAGAAGGCAAGCCACGGAGGTCTCAGCTCCCTCTCTCCCACTCCGTAGTTTTCTCTTGAAGATGCCTGTTTAAGGACAGTTTACATTTAATGACAGTGACACAGACCAGGCAGAACCCCAGAGGCTGAGATATTTTCTGTTTCTGAGCAGTTATGGCTCCCCATTCTCATGATGTGGCAGGAGAACTTTAAATGACAAGGAGACCACAGAGATGGAATAACCTGCAGAGACAGATTAACTTGTAAGTGTTGTTCTTCCCTGAAAGTTGCTACCTGTGCTCCCTTCAACCTTCCCATCCTATTATTTATGGTTAGTATTTTGACAGCTTAGACCACAGGGATGTTCCTGTCTGTAACATGTCCTGACTGTCAGTCCTGGGGCTTTATTATGGGTTTCAATGTCTCTTTCACATTTGAGGTTAAGAAACACAGTAGCACAGATTAGTTGAGTGGCTGCTTCCCAAATGCTAGGTCAAAATTTCCTGGGTCTCCTGGTTAACCCAGCCTTACAAAACGCCAGGAAAAGTCAGGCACAGCACTCACAATCTTGTTGTGTCTTCTTACAATCTAATAGAATGGGGAAAACACCCATCTCTAACTAGAATTAAATGTAAATATGTATTAATGCATAGAATTCCAAAGTATAATGTCTTCAAAATATCAAACCTGATATTTGAAGGGAGGATGGGGGGAAGATTGTTTGCCAGAGTATTTTTCATGTTTTTAAATAATAGTTTTATGGGGACAGGGAGGAAGATAACTCCAAACTCAGGTGACCAGACGGGTTGCTAATGTGCACTTCATTCTGTTCTCTCTTTGAATATCTGCCTTGTTTCCTCTCTGCCCCTTTGTCCCCCTCTTAAATTCTCACAATGCTGCAGTACAATTATCTGCTGCAGAAAGGGGAGGTGATGGTAGCTAGCCTTATGTTGTTAGACTGGCCTGTCTCTGAAACAGTACTCACAGTCAATTAAAGCAAACTTTTTAGCAATGGCCAAGAAAATCTTTACAGAAATTCTTCATGCTTACTTTTCAGTAACCTCTTAACTTTATAATAGCAATCACTTGCTCTGGAGAACAGAGCCTGACCCATGCCATATCTTCGGTTAGAAGCTAATTTTTGGATGAAATAGTGAGTTGTGAGTCCAAATCAGGCATACACTGAAAAAGGCAAGAGCACAGTGATAAGAATGCACCTTTCTGGTCTTCCACCTAAAGTCTGTAATTTATCATAGGTTCCATTGGATATTCTGGTGAGGATTAAACATAAAGAACACTCCACTTTAGCTTTCTGGGCTCAGAAACTGTGACTTGCTTTATGGTTGCAGAAAAATTGGTATGCAGGCCCAGAGCTTCCTACAGTCTCTGCTGGAAGCTTCTGGTTGCTCACTAGAGTGAGACCTGCCCAAGAACCAGTGAGTTACTGAGCTGTGACACCACAGAAAGGGTCCCCAGGTGAGACATTTAGATGGCACTGCAGTGGTGGTCCAGAAAGATATTCAAGGGACTGGGGACCTAAGCTTACAAGCAGCCCTGAAGCCCCTTGAGCATATGCAGGGCATCATGCCTGTGGGTATTCTTTTTAATCAAGTGATAACAGCAAACACCTCCCCTACTGAACACACCACACTTTCCAGGTTGTCTGTGTCCAAAACAGACCAGAGACTTGAGGCAGATCTTTTGATCTCCTCTCTCTTCCAGCTGGATCCATCACACAGAAGACACAAGAGTATCCCAGACTCTTGTAGAATCAGGTCTTACTAAAACATATAACTAATAACTTAAAGATAAGTAAATTATTTCAATGGGGAAAATTTAGATAAAATGACTGAAAAAGTTGAACTAGAAAGGCTGGTAAACAGCCTTCTTCTATCCACTGGGTCCTGGATAGGTAGGCACATTCCTCCAGTCCTTTTTCAACTTTCAGCACCTTCATGAGCCAAAAATACCCCACTAAGGTTTGGCAGTAAGTCTGCTTCCCTGTCAGGCCTCCTTCATCTATCACATGCTTCTCAGTCTGTTCATTGCTTGTTGCCCCTTTTGTCCACTGCCCATCCCACCCTTGTCTGGGAAAGCTGTAGCATGCCCTCATTTTCTTAGGGAAAAAGAAATCATCCTCCTTTCACCTCCTCCCCCAAGGTTTTGGCTTGACCCAGAAGGCAGCACTGAGAACCTTCTTACTCGCACAACCTCTGCAACATGATGTACAATACACAATAGTGGGCCAGAAATAAATTGGAGAAGGAATACTTATGTTCCAAGGTTGTGGTATACTCTGCTGCTTTTGTCTGCAGTGTTTCTGGTGGGGCCTTTTAGAAAGCCAGAGTTAATGCAATGGTCTATGAGTAACAGAGTGCAATTAGTGAAGGCTCCTGGAAGCATGCAAAGCAGGAGAATCGATCTTTGCAAACCTTGGCCTTAGCCTGGAAAGAGGTGGTTTATGATCATGGTGCTTTTTGACCTGTCAGCATCATGGCAGTATATTACAAATGCTGTTGCTGTTCCTCCCTAGAGCAGCACTGGAAACAAAAGTGGATTAAGGGGCAGAGGGCACTGCACTGCCTCCTCAGCTATCCAAATGCAAAAAGAGATATATTGCATGGCCAAGAAGAGTTTGTAATGTAACAGCTTAGCGCTGCTGTTAACACACCAGCCCAGTAAGAATCCCCATGCTGTTGCATTCAGAAGGTCAGGTGCCTCCCCTCACTGTATCTTAACTGGGAGGCTCAGTGGTGAGGCTACTGATTCAAGGTCAGCATCTTTTCATTTCTGCCCTGACCCAGATTCTGAGCTTTTTCTCCACACTGGCATGACACTGCAGGGAACAGAGGTCATTTGCTCTATTGTTGGCAGCTAGGTACAAGACTGTCCAGGGAGAGGTGGAGCGGAGGTGTTGGAAAAAGATAAGTTTCAAGAATAGATATTTTTACCGGGGAAATCCTAAAATGCCACTAAATGCAATCAGGTGATGCCAGGGATATGCCATATCTGCCCTTAGGAGCCCACAGCTCTGCTTTGCTGAGGGCTTTAGTGGGATTGCACTTTAGTCGGGTGGTGATGTAAGCACACAGACCTCTCCCTTCCAGTTCTCTTGATCCCATTGCTTTGAATTGCAGATTCAGGCTGAGCACACAAAAGAACACACTGTGAGAATGTTTTTCTTTCTTTCTCTTTCTTTCTTTCTTTCTTTCTTTCTTTCTTTCTTTCTTTCTTTCTTTCTTTCTTTCTTTCTCTTTCTTTCTTTCTTTCTTTCTTTCTTTCTTTCTTTCTTTCTTTCTTTCTTTCTTTCTTTCTTTCTTTCTTTCTTTCTTTCTTTCTTTCTTTCTTTCTTTCTTTCTTTCTTTCTTTCTTTCTTTCTTTCTTTCTTTCTTTCTTTCTTTCTTTCTTTCTTTCTCTCTCTCTCTCTCTTACCAAAATCTCTGCAAGTGTGCTGAGAGGGGCAGGAGGGTGTCTGCTGCAGATTATTACTGAGACCACTTGTGACACTTTCTCATTAGCCTGTGTAATGGGAAGCCAATCTGCTGCTCAGGAAGCAGCACTACAAATTATTTTCAGCCACAGATGATGCAGCCTGGCTTTGAACTGCTTGGGCCTTGCTGCAACAGAAGCACCAACAATATTCATTTAATGTGCATTGACCTTTCTCTGACCTGGGAGACAGAGACAGCTCCTGCTCTGGCCTTTTTCTATCACCATGCTTTTTTCTGTAAAGATTTTGCTTGGCAGACTACCAGGGGGAAAACACTAAATGCTGTCTGCAAAAAAAAAAATACCAAGTTTGTTTGGCTTCAGTACAGCTAGGGGAGAGAAACAAATTCATTTATCTCTCCTCTCCTGTAGCCATGCTGAGGACACATGGCAACTTTTGAACCTTAAAGGACAGCAATATGGAGTGAGGACAAAGGAGTAATCTGGACAAAGGGTGCCCCTAGAGCATTAAAAATAACTACTCCCCTCACCTTCTGTTGCTGCAGTTAGCTCACACCACTTGTCACTCAGCAGGAGATCTGTATCAAATAGGATGAAACTGGGGATGACAGGAAGTTCCTGAATGTAGACAAATCCATCAAGTCCATGCTTTGGACATGAAACTCTGAGCTACTACCTGCTCCTAAAATGATATCACTTTAATAGGCAGTTGTAGGGGCACAAGTTTTCATTATCCATGACAGCGGAAGAGAGACTGGGGATGATGCCCTGACCCCAAAGCTGACGCACTACACAGTAGCAGGCCTGCACAGCCATAGGACCAACTGCACCCAAATTTGAGCACCCACAGCAGAGGCATAAATGAGGAGATGGGGAAAGAGGAGACAGATGTGGAAGGGTATGAAGAAAACACCTCTTCCTTGAAAATCAACCAGAGCTCAAGGGAAGGGATCATGAAGAAGCAGAATACAAGATGAGAGATTACTGCCTGGTCAAAAGCATAAGACTTCATACTGGAGTTGGATGAGCCTTTACTGACAACACCACACAACCATCACAGTGCACGACTGGGTCAGGCATGCCTCAAGGCCTGATCTCAGAGTATCAGAATCATTAGGGTTGGAAGGAACCTCTGGAGATCATCCAGTTCAACATCTGTGCCAGGGTAGTAGGGTCACCTAAAGCAGGCTACACTGGAACACACCCGAGTAGGTTTGGAATATCTCCAGAGAGGGAGATCCACGACCTCCCTGGGCAGCCTGTTCCAGGGCTGTGCCACCCTCAATGTAAAACAGTTCTTCCTCATGTTGAGGTGGAACTTTGTGTGCTTTTATTCAAGACCATCGCTCCTTGTTCTGTCATTGGGCACCACTGAAAAGAGTCTGGCACCCTCCTCCAGGCACTCACCTTTGAGATGCTTGTATAAATTGATGAGGGCCCCCATCAGACTTCTCCAGACTAAATAGGCCCAGCTCCTGCAGGCTCTCTTCATGAGAGACATGCTCCAGACCCCAAATCATCTTTGTGGTCCCTGCTGGACTCTCTCCAGTAGCTCCTTGTCTGTCTTGTTCAGAGGAGTCCATTTCTGGGCACAGCACTCCAGATGTGGGCTCAGCAGGGCCAAGTAGAGGGGGGAGGATCACCTCTCTTGACCTGCTGGCCACACTCTTCCTGTTGCACCCCAGAATCCCACTGGCCCTCCTGGCAGCAGGGGCACTGCTGGCTTACGGTCATCTTGCCATCCACCAAGACTCCCAGGTCCTTCTCAGCAGAGCTGCTCTCCAGCAGGTCAGCCCACAGCCTGTACTGGTACTTGGGGTTATTCCTCCCCACATGCAGGACCCTACATTTGCCCTTGTTGAACCTTATTAGGTTTCTCTCCACTCAGCTCTCCAGCCTATCAAGGTGCCACTGAATGGCAGCACACACTTTGGGTGTATGCCTAATGGTATACTTTCATATCACCTGCCACCAGAAGGCAATTTTTGTTCTATTTATTCCCACTCCATCTTGTTTTCTGCATCCTTGCTCTACTGATTACTCAGAAAGCTAAGGAAAACATACTGCAACTTCAGCTGGAGGAAGGCCTTTATATTTCCTTCTTGGCCTTTCCTGTTCTCTGGTTTATGGATTGCTGACATACTCGTGTGGCCTCTGTTTTGACCTCTGCACTATATGCCAGGGCTTGAGAGAACTCATCCAAGGAGCAAATGGGCATTTGTCAGAAATATTTATGCAAAGATAGAGCAGTGATGTCTCAGAGAGCCTGCCCTGGATGCAAAAGGGTTGTGCCACATCAAACTGTTCTGACATCAGCTGTCACCTTGGCCAATCATCTAAGCAAATGTTGGTCTGGTACCCACTTCAAAGAAGCTGTGCAGAAAAATCTCACTTTTCCAAAGTGCAGGGCTGTGAATTCTTCCTCTAACATGTTTGAACAAGCTGTGAGGCTTAGAAGGGATAAAGGTTCCATTCCAGCTATTTATCCTGTGTAGAATCAGAAACCCAAAAAGATAAAGCCAAATGAATTTCTGGCAATAGAGGAGTTTAAACAAATTGCAAAGTCACGGGACAAAGCCTTGCTGCCTAGAAAGGCCAAGAGGGAACAATACTAGAGCCAATTGCAATTACCTGCTGACCCTGGTACTTCTAAAGCTGACCTCTCATTGCTATCGCTGGCTGCTTATTTTTTGCAGCAATCTTAAATGTTTACATTGAATTAATAAAAACATTTGTGTCATTAATTTCTGGGCTTGGTAATTCTGACATTTCTGGTATTTCTTCTCTAGTGTGCAGAAAGCACCGCCCCCCCCTCTCCTCCAACTTTGTAAAGGCTCCAAGTATAATCTCTGCCCTTTGTTCCAAGATCCCCTTGTGGGTCCTTGCCCCAGTTTGGGATCAATCTGAATATATCCTCTGACAAAATGACTACACCCCATCTCAGCACATTCCTACATCCACATTCTGCTAAGTTGATTATAGGGCTAATTGGACACAGGCAACAGAACAATTTAACTTCCCGGGAAGATGACAGCACTTAAATGCCCAGAGCCATTGAGAGTAGCTCTATGCAGGAGCTAATTTTTCCACCTCACTTATCACAGGCAGCTTTCATGCACTGGAAGTTTTAGGGCAATACTTCTCATCAGAAAAGAAACCAACTGTTTGGAAGCACACTGCATCAGCCCAGGACATTAATTTTCTCATTCTCTAATCTGTGTTGAGGTGTGCCCCAAATGGACCTTTTCCCTACTGGGAAACACAAGAGCCAGCAGCATTACAGCTCCTGCAAAAAATGATGCAGAGGATGGAGTGAGCCTGCTGCTGTTCACTGAAGAGAGCTGAGGAAAATGGGATGAGATTGGGGGGGAAAAAAAAAAAAGGAGAGACTGAGCATTTGGAGAAAAGAAATCAGAGGAACAGAGAAAGAAAGGCAGACAAGAGGACAGAAGCCTTTCATTCAGTTGAGTTGCTCCTTCCTTGGCATGTAAAGCTATGGCACTAAACAACTTTGGGAAAATCTTTCTGGTCACCCAGCAAGAGGCTGCTGAAAAAGAGAGCTGAAGAGTGCTCTTGATATCACTGTAGTTTTGAAACCTTTCAAAGGAATTGTTTCCTCCTGGTATTCATCAATGGTGGTTTCCCATGGGTGTGATAGAGAGAGGACCTCTTTTTAAAAGGTTATATTTGCTTGAAGGTCACCTCAAACATAACTCTGAAGATAATGATGTGGGTAAACATTTCAGCCTCACCCATGCTCCAGCAGAACGAACAGAAAGCTCACTGGTTTTGTGGCACCAAAGTGCTCCCTTGTGAAAACAAGAGAGCCCATACATCCAGACATGTCAGACCATCATGTGGCTTGAGCCCCACCACACACCTAATCCCTGTTCACAGCCATCCTTCCGTGGTGGGTGCGGGGCCCTGTGCTGGGGACACAGAGCACTGCCCTGGGAAATGCAACCTGTTGTGGACAGCATGTCACCCCCTTTGCCAGAGAGCAGCTGGGAGAAAACATCTACCCCTAAATGTAGATTTATTAACACTCAGCACCAGGAAAGTCAAGGTCAGGGGTTAAAGCTTGCCTTTATCCATCACCTCTTGATATGACCTTGGTGGGGCTTTTTGCAAAGGGCAGGGACAGTTGACGCCGTAATGAGCTGCTCTTCCCAGGAGACCCAGCACGATGAAATAGTACAGAACATCCACTCTCATGTATCACTGCAAGAATACAGGTTTGATTGGCAATAAGTTTTCCATTAAAAATACATGGGAATTTACCTCAAAGAGATAGAGAGTAGACCCCACAGGATAAAGTCCTTTCAGCCAGCTTTTAATGAAGACAATTATATCCATGTATTTGAGGCTTTCCTTCTTCATTCTTCTCCAAAGAAAACAGGCTCATTTCATGGGGCAAAACTAGAATGAAAAAAAAATTTACAACTGTTGTACTTAAACTGGGTCAATTACATTTTGAAATCTCAATGACTGTGGTTTTAATACAACTAAGACAGTCCATAAAAATATTAGCTCACATGAATGTGTAATAGCTGCTTTTCAGAATGAAATGTTTTTTAAATTCTGAGGAAATTATTAGTTTCTAAAGAAAGAAGAAAAATACAACTTGGGTGGTCACTGAGAGCATTCATTTTAATGAGTTTGCCAATAGATTGAATCATACAAGGAAGGATCTAATGCTGCTTTATTCTGAGTACCTATTGAGGCATTCATTCATCTCTCAATCAAGACTGGATGTCACAAGTTTTGTCATTTGTTTGAACTTATACTCCAAACATGGTAAACAAGGTGCTCTTCAGTGCTCTCCTTCACTATTTCCTGTTCCGTCCCTCCCTCTCCAGGCACACGTGGAGACCCTATAGCAGTTTGTTCAGTGGATTTGTGGATTTTATCCAGTGAACTATGGAGTTTGTTCCACCTCTCTGTATTTCTGAATTTGAACTCTCATATTCATAACTGATGCATCTCGAACCATGGAAATTCACAGCGCACAAAATATCCTCTTCTGCTTGACTGGTTCTCTGCTACTACTGACACTGACACAGGGCCATTATTTTTATGCAGGTAAGGACAGGGAAGAAGGCCACTCAGTCACCAATCCAGACTGGAATGGTGCCAAAAATTACAGGTGTTTCATGTGGAATAAAGGCAGAAAGACAATGCACATAAACCAGTTTACACTCCTGTCTGCTAGCAGATCTGATCCATCAGGATTAGATTGTTCTCATCTGTGAACATTTTACCTTCTGTGCAGTACATCATCTTCTGAGGCTCTGAGGTGAAGTTAGGGGTGCAGATGGAGTTCAAGCACCATTCTTAGAAAAGAGAGATGCTTTGGAGTACTCAGATCATGATACCTTTAAAGGTGCCCAACAGGTTCAGAGCAGACACTGTAAAGAATACCTCTTTTCAGATTGTCTCCAGCTGGAAATCAGAAGACAAATGAACCATAGTCACCAGCATTTTTTAAAACTTTGGTCTTGGTTTAAAGAGCTGAACTATGAACATGGTATTGTGTGAACCATAACAGCCTCATTAATTTAAAGCAGACCTAGATCTGCAACTCTTAGAATTGCCAGGACACAGGGCCAGACACTTCTCCACCCACCTTCAGCAGCAGCACTGGGGAAAACAGAGGCACAAACATCTGCCACACACACATGCTCCCATCCCAGGAGCCATCACACCAGATGGTACCAAAAAACCATCAGATAGCACAGGCAAGAGCCCATGGACAACAGGGACTATAGCAGCACTGAATCCTGACTAACTCTAAAGCTGGGTAGACAGGGCAAAGTGGCTCTTCCCTTCACTCTGCCTTGCACCCTGCCCTTCTGTAGAGCAGCCACAGTGGGCCACCATCATGGCACTTGGCTGTGTTCCACTCCATCCCCAGAAGTTGTAAGAAACTCACACAGGGGAGTACCCTTTATCAAAGTACCCAGCCCTGCCAAGACAGGCTTTGGGTTCAAATGACATTAATTTGCAAAATTCTGATTCCTCTCTGAGTGTCTTCTGTGTTGTTTAGGCAAAGTGCTTTCCTTAGAGCAGTCTATTTTTTCTCAATATTGCATTTTTAAGAAGAATTTCCTTACCCAGAACAAGCAAACACTCCCCCCAGCTCCACACTTCCTTATCTTCCTCCCTGTCCCCATAAAACTATTATTTAAAAACAGGAAAAAATACTCTGGCAAACAATCTTCTCCCCATCCTCCCTGCTATCTGTTTAAATATCCTTGACTGCAAGACATTCAGTACAGAACAGTCATCAATTTTTAATTCATTTAATCTCTTGGTAACAGTGTTCTTGTGAACTGAAGGGCCCCTGAGGAAACCTCAGAGAAACCTCAGGCGCTGGATCCAGGAATGAAATTTTGAGGATAGAATGGACTCTGTGACACTGCATGGGTTAATGGGGGAAACAAAAGATACTTGAAACCGAGAACCTTTCACCCCCAGCCAAACCAAAACACATTGTAAACCAGAGCTCTGTACCCTAACACAGTACAGATTGAAACAAGCAGCAGGGAGAGAATTCCCTGCGTCAGAGATGTTCATGACTCAGCAAACTTGGGAAAGAGCCCTCTGAGTAAACATGTGGGCTGTCTGCGCTCCTGGTCCTGCTCCTGCTTCTTCGTTCATGTTCCAAGAAGCTCACAGAACATCCTTAGATGCTGTCAGTAATTAAATTCTGCCTGCTTAAATGCCCTGGAAGTCTCAAGAGAGGACAGTTTTTCTCCTTGAGTCTGCAAATGTGGGGGAATCGAATACTGTGTGTATCTGCATTGTTCTCCAAAGAACTGTCACTCAAAAATGGACAAAATGATACCTGTGTACCACGTGAATGTTAATTGGCTCTGCAGGTATTTTAGGGTAGGGAACAAGAGGATTCTTGGCTATATTCAATCTTGTCATATAATGGTAGCACTCGCAGGGCCCAGATGTACTGGAGTGTCGCATGAAAACAGGGAAAGAGCAAAACCCTGTCCCCAGTATTTTATCATCTCATGAAAGAGGTTGAAAATAACCTATAGTTCCAGTTCTGTGGCAGCCAGAAATGGTGTGTTTTATCTGAACCCAAGTTTTCTCTTCATGGCATGTATAAGAACTATTTTTCTCTGAGGAGGCATTTGGAAGGAGAAACAGGTTTGACCACACGCTGCATGATACCAAACTTAATTCACACATAGAGCCACATCAGCTCTACAGCACCCAAGCAGCACAAAATGCACATGGCTCCACACATCCAAAGTGTCTGGTTCCCACTGACTATCACAGAGAAATGCAGTGCTAACAAGGGTGGCAGCAGAAAGAAGCCTAAAGCCTTCATCCACCCTCCTCAGCACCCTCAGCCCTCCTTCTGAGTTGAAATCCCTGCCCAGAATTTCCTTAACTGTAATACCTGGCAAGCTGCTCTGTCGGGATGGGAATGGCTCAGTCCTGCTCAGCTTCTAGAGGCCAATGTTAAATATCTACTTCAAGCAGACTCAGTTGTAAAGAGACTGTGCCTGTTTACACGAAATCATACAACACAATTCCCTATCTTTCCTCATGCACCTTAACGTAAGGGGCAAGCTGCAGTGATGACAGGCAGCACAAGAACACAAGGCATTACACTTCAGAGCTACTCAGTAAATTGGTATTGTTTCTGGCAAGATTATGCAATGTTTAGGACCTTTGGGGTCTATTTTTCAAAAAATAGTGACTAGAAATTCGCGATGCAAAACATGACCTCGATATTTAGTGCTAAAGGGCTTTCCACCAGCAGAACTGCAGCTCGGCCAGACACAGAGGTGCTGGGACAATTTGCAAAGTTACTATTTCTTGCAGAGACTTCCCCTATTTGTGATGCCTTTTTCTAACCAAGTTATTTGCCATTTACCAGCAGCACCCTCTGATTCTTTGCCTGTGTACCTCCTGTTCTCTTTGACCCTATTAAGAACATTATTTTCTATTCCTCTGTCAGTGGAGTGAGCTGATGATTAGCACTGCAATATCTGGTTCCCTTTATTGAAAATGTTAATCCTTCCTTTTTGCAGGGTTTCTTTAGCCAGGGGTGTTAATACTTGGTTAATAGAATCAGGCTGCCTTTTTCTTCATTTCTTGTGTTGCATGTGTTTTAGGAAGGGAATTATTTTTTATCTTTTGGTCAGAATTTATTATGGTCTCTTGTTTTGTTCTCTTTTTATTTTTTTTTTCTCCAGAGGGGCTGCTTTGACTTTTCTTGGTTTTTGTTGTGGTTTTTTTTTTTTTTTTTCTGTGATTATGTTCTAACACTTAGCACTCAGAACACTCATTGTTCTGTGTCTTTTTTGGTTCCTGTAGTCTGTAAAGGGAACTTAGGAGTGTGTCCACCAAGGAGGAGTTACCTGTCTTCATTACCAAGAAGAAGACTGAGAGCTGAAAGGTTTCCCTCACTCAGTGCAGAGGTAAGGTTTTCCTTGGCATTCCACAAGCTACCCTTCAGCCTGAAAATCCTTTCAGAATTTGGATAGTAACTAGCATCCACCCACTACTCACAAGATATTTTTTCCATGAAGAGAGCATGATGTGAAGCATGGCTCACCTATTGTACCTTCAGATCCTGTCCCAGGAGAAAGGCGAGGTTGCCAAGATGCAAACCAGAGATGGTTTGCAAAATGAAGTGTAGGTAACTTCAGTGGCATGATCTTTTAATCCTGATCTGGCAGCAGTTCAGTGAAAACTCCTCTTGTTTTGATGTGAAGACCACAGACCCTACATCCCACAACTTGCTGTTGTGATTATTTTCTTTAAAAGGAAAGGCATCACCTGGAGAAATGCAGTCACTCAAGGAAGAAAAATGCCAAGTCATCTGAAGCTTTGTCTGTCCTGATTGCAATCATATTTTATTCCCAAGTAAAGAGAAATAGTTTTGGCATGAAGCTACGAAGCAGTGGATGTGCAACATGCAGCGACTGTGGATATGGGACTCCAGGATGATTTTCAAGGTTGCTGCAACACAGAGATGTGCTCCCACTGGATGGAGATAGTTTCAGCTTTAGGCACACCTAAAGCTGGATGGAGCTATGGGAACTGGTTGGCTCTCCCTCCATCTATCCAGCCAGCCAGCTGAAGGGGCCAGGAGCAATGGGGGCACTGCGGGGCAACTTTCCTTGCGTCTTCTACAACTCAGACCATGAGGTTGGCAGAGCTCTCCTTTGCCCCTTCGCTTCTGAACACCCATGACCCTGCCTGTGCTACAACTCCCAGGCACAGGCGGGCCGGGGCGCGCCGGCCCCGGGAGCGGCCCCGGGAGCAGGACCGGGAGCAGGACCGGGAGCGGCCCCGGGAGCAAGACCGGGAGCAGGACCGGGAGCAGCCCCAGCCCCGGAAGCGGCCCCGGGATCAAGACCGGGAGCAGGACCGGGAGCGGCCCCAGCCCCGGGAGCGGCCGCCTGCGCACGGCGCCGCCCGGTGGCCGCAGCGCCGCATTGCACGGGCAGCGCACGAAACCCGCCCTGGGGCTGCAGCGCGGGTTTGAGCGACAGCCGTCCCTAATTATGTTAATTGCACAGCTCCTTTTTTTTTTTTTTTTTTTTTTTTCCCTCTCCAGAAACCCTCAGGCTTTGTTTGCAGGGAATAAATAAAGAGGGATTAGTTACGTTTATCTGTGTTTTCCTAAGTCTTTACGGAGTAACTGTTACATGTAATTAAGTAATTTGTCTGTCCTTGACCATGCTGATAGCAAATTACCAGACATTACTGATGAGGTTCCATTACATTTTAAGAATAGATTACATGGATCTGGGATTTATTGATTTTTATTTCTTATTTTAGACAGGATCAGCTGGAAATAATGGTCTTATGAAAGTGAAAATGCAATGTGCTTTGACAAGTCGCCTTTATCTAGCAGTAGTGTTTGGTTATATATGGATGTGGGACTCCAAAACCATTTTTAATATTGCCCCAACACAGAGATATTCTCCCTCTAGAGAGAGGTTCAGCGGGCACACCTGGAGCTAAGGGAACTGATTGAATCCCTCCCTCCCTCCATCCATCCATCCAGCTGAGGAGCTGTTGTCTTCTCCACTAAGGATCCACACTGAACCAGCTGCACAGCAAGTTTTCCATTCACAGCTTTCCCCTGGCCAGTGGCAAACATGCTGATCTGATATATTCAGGCAATTTTGTTAAGAGCAATATCATCCTGGATCTGTCCTCTGTGATCCTGCTGATATTGAAATAATTCACACTCTTCAAGGATCCAGCTTAGATGCCTCCCCTATACTTTGATGCATCTCAAATCTCTAATCCATATACCCTTTTCTTTAAATCTGCTTCTCCTATGAGGCTTCCCATATAATTGTCACTCCAGATTGATACGTTTCTCTTCAGGAACCATGAAACATCGATGTGCAGAGATAATGTCAAAACATCATGTCTAAAAATAGATTCTCTTGTCCAAGATACAGATACCATTTCATTCACATACTTTGAAGGCACTTTATTGAGCCTGCCAGGTCCTTGCAGACTCCCAGGGAGTATGTTCTCCTCAAAACTGAGACTGGATACTTCACCTTAAAATTTACTCATCTTATTGCACCTTTGGTTTTCAGGTATATATTCACTTGTGATCATCACACAAACGTACTTCATACCAAACATATCCACCACTCTGCCAACAGAAGGCTTGGAAGTATGTCCACAACTCCTGACAAATTGCAAAGAGGAAAAAATCTTCCAAGGAGATACTGCACTGGTGCATTTGCCAAGAGGCCTGACCAGAACTGATTACAGCCCACCAGCGAGCTATAGAAAGTGTGGCATCAAGGCTAGGTCTTCAAAACTGAAAGGCAGCAACTAATCATAATTAAAGGGTGTGGATGTCTTTTTCATTCCCCCGGGGACTAGCTCTTGGGGTAAAATAAGAAACTCTTTCACTAAAATCCATTGTGTGGCTTTGTCTTCCAAACACACTGGGGAAAAGAAGGGGAGGAGATTCAATAAGTGCATCCAGGAGAAACCTGGATTACAGCCAAGAGTCGTGATCTGGACAGTGCCAAGACTGTCAGCAGCACAGAGAGGAGGGGTCGCTTCCTAAAGACTTTTTGCAGAGATTTTATCCCTGCCAAACCCTCCTCCTAAGCCTGTAAGTAAGCCATGATGGTTATGCCTTTTTTTAGTACATGCAAAACCTCTGTTACCAGAAATTAGAATGCCATTGTGATGCTTCTGTTTCTTGAGGAAATGTCAGCAGTTTGCTCAGAGAAGTAAGCAGCACCCAAGAGCAGATGCCAACGCACAGCAAACATTTTAGGTGTTTTTGGTCACGTGCCTGTAGATACATGGGCTAAACTGGTCTAGTGTCCTGGGACATGGGATTTCAGGGTTTGTTTCTCTGACAACCTGACCTGGCACACAGGCAGCAGAATATGCTCCAGGGAAGGCAGCTATTTGCAGCAAGAGAAGTGTGAGAAGGTGCCAGTCTGGGGCAGCTCCAGCAGCCAGCAGGGCCGAAGCACTGGCTGCCCACTGCTTTGGGTGGGGTTTACCAAGGTGGGATAAGCAGATGCTAAAGGGCAGTGCCTGTCCCTACTCCTGTCCTCTCTCCCCTGCATGCATTTGGATGTGTGTCTGGCTGCTTCTCTCAAATCAACTCTTGCTCTCAGTCTGCCCTAGGTGAACTGATTCAGCTCATTAAACTGGCTGAAAGATAATTAACTGTGCCTGTGAGGGAAAAGGGGCAGGACACACTTCTCAGGGACAGGGAGACGTGGCCCCAGAGACATTTCTCCAGGCTGTGAGTCACTAGTCTTGACCAATCCTCCCTTTCAGAGAGGCCAAGGAGGGACAAGCAATCACAATTCTTGCACAGGCTACCTTCCTTGAGATTACATGGCCTGTCCCCCTACCTGCATCCAGGCTGGCAAGCAGGAGCCCCCAGGGAACTTCACGTGCCCCTCACACACTACACACACCACATTCAGCATGAAGGCACCTCCTCTCCTCTCTTCCACCTCCCACATGCAGCATCACCAGACCGTGGACCTTGCCAGAAGTCCACCACTGGCAGTTCTCCCACCTTAGCCTGAACAGAAATGTCCAAGTTTTGTTCCCACTGATAAATATGTGAGGGTTTCATAGGTGTCCCCAAGGAAGGATGCTAATTATTTTGCTTGTTTTAGGAGCTTCTATAACTGACCTCTCTGTTGTCAGAACTACAAGTCCCACAGATCAGAATATAATTTACATTGCCTTTTCTTATCAAGGGGAGACAAACTTCTCTCAGTTTCTTTCTTCTCCTCCTTGGGGAGAAACAAAACTTGTTTTTTTCAGTAGCCCAGTCATTCCCCCTTTGTTCTGTTTGTATAAAGCAAAATGCAAAGAATGAAGAAGCAACCAATTTTTGTATTCTTATTACAAAGAACAAGTATGTCAGAAATCTTTTGGTTTTTTCCCTTGGAACCTGTCTTTTTATGTAGGCACTTCAGTGCCTACATAAAGTAAGTAAGTCCTTACTTCAGTAAGGAATTCAGTAAGTCCTTACTTCATTTCCCTTTCTATTTGGAATGGGTGGAGAATTACACAACAGAAAAGGACAGTTCATTTCCCTAAGTGTTTTTTCTAACAACCAGCAGGATGGCAACTTAGACCTGACACCATCTCTTCAGGTCTTAGGGTCTTGGGCAGGTCACGGTGGAGGAAAAAGCCCAAAGTGTCTGGATTCCTTGCAACAGCTTTGCTGAGCGGCTGCTCCTGCTGCTCTGCAGCTGCTGCCCCACGCCTCACTGGAGAGCACTGATGTCCCATGAGCTGCTCCTCTGCTGCCTGCCCTCCTGCTCAGCCGGGCAGCCTGGCAGGGACCCGGCAGTCCTGCCAGAGCTCTGCGCCGTGCTCTGCTCTCCCGTGTGCAGGAGAGCCCCAGCATCGCAGGCTGGCCTCCCCCAGCAGGCAAGCTGACAGGGCAGGGGCTCTGTGCTCAGGTCTGGGCCTCCTGCACAGCGTCCCTTCACCTCTGAACCCAGCCAGGTGTTCCCCTGGCCAGCAGTGTCATCCCCAGAGCTGGGCAGGGGCTGTCACTGGCCGCTGGCTCAGCCTGGCCATCTCTCCCTGGGCAGCACTTTGTCAGGTGCCAACCTTTACCTGACTCCAGCCTGCTCCCTTCTCATGGGGAAAAGATCACACTGAGGCACAGCTCGGTGTGAGCTTCAGCACAGATGGAGCTTGCACTGCTCAGAAGCACTCCAAAGCACCTCACTGAGTATCTCATCCTTGCCACACAGACCCTCTTCCCTTGGCTGCCTCGCAGAGCACAGCAGCCAGGCTCTAGTTAGTCCCCGGGTCTCAACGCTGCCTCTGCAAAGATGCTGTGGAGCAGCTCTTCTCTCCAGACACCTAACCTGGGTCTCTTCACCTCATTATCTGTGAAATAGAGGCCATCTATAACAGATTTTTTTCTTACATCTGATTGCTGACTGTGTGAAAATTCTTGCTATAATACCTTCTCCCCATTCGGTTTTTAGCAGATTTGGACACGATTCCACTTTATTCAGAGATATATCACCATTCCTTCTGAAATCCTGGAGTGTTTGAAGATAGCTTTTAATTTGGGGTGCTGTAGAAAGCATTGGCTCTCTCCTGGTTCTGAGTTTTCAGCTGGTGCAGGGGACCAGGAACAAAAAAAAAAGGACAAATACTGAGTTATGAGCTTGCTGAGTGAGACTCTCCCCTATTTAAAAACAGTTTCATCTTAGGAAAGGTTTTCTCTTGACAGAGATTCTTTACTCTAACATTTGTAATGAGTATTTATTACAGCAGTTGCATTTGTCAGTCCCTTGTATGCACTGGGCTCTGTGGAGATTTAATGTGGCTAAATGAGACGATGGACTGGATTTTTGGTGAAATATCAGATACTTGTCCTCTCTTACAAAAAACAAAGCAACAAAGTTCACATAGTTTTTCAGATTTTCTTCCATGGAGCACCCATTCTGTTTCACATGGTGCCAGCAAGACACTCTAAAATTTCCTGGACCTTTTACCTTGGCAGCTCAGCAAGAACAGCTTTCTCTGAAACCTCCCTAATCAATTGACTTTGCCAAGCCTTTTGCTTAACAAATCCTGCAATTGCTTCCAGCTTTTTCCCACAAGCAACACCAAATTAATGGATTTGTAGTCTCTTGGTGAGTCTCTTGGCCTTTCACTGTCTGATTAGGCACACTCTGGCCTGCTGGGAGAAATGCACTGCGTTGATAAAGATGCTGGAAGAGGTTCATTTCATGTCCCACTTTCCTTTTGCATTCTTGGATTCATGCAAGTCAGAATGTTACAACCAACATGGACGAGATTAAAAAGCTCAGAGTCCCTCAGTATGGGCACATCTCACGTCAAGACTAATCCAGTGTCTCAGGGATCCTAGGCAGTCATGCATGCTATTCCAAATCTGTCTTGCATTTAAGAACTTGGCCCAAATTCATAAGAGTGTTTTCTTAAAATGTATTTGGGGCTTAACTGTACACGCAAATGAAATGTTCATACAAGTAACCTAAGGACCCAGCAAATGTAACCTTATGCCTCTGTCAAACAATGCAAACCAAAGCAGTATATGAAATCACTACATTTTTAAGCATGGATATTTTGAGCATACAACTGCTTTCCGAATGCTGTTTTCTCTGTCATATGTTTAGAATTGGTATCCCTAAACAACAGACTTTTCTTAGAAAGAAAAACAACAAACAGGATTTTGTTATTTTTCTAAACAGTTTCAGCTCTATTTCTGCCTTGTACCAGATACTGTTTCATTTCCAGATAATCCAGTAAATCTCAGAAGTAGCTAACTCTTGCATCCCACCATATATGAAAACGCTCACACTTCACTTTCCTCCCTCTTCCTTTGGCCTCCAGTCATGCTGCACACATGATAGGGTTCAAGTCTTCTTTCACAGAATCTGGGTTCAGACTGCTAATAATCTCCAGCTCTCTAACTGCCCCCCTAGAACTAGCAGGTTCCTCTGATCCTAGCCTTCCCTTGAGGACAGATACTGATTGTCGGGCTGGAGAGGTGCTCTAGGACTTGAGGATTATGAACCTACCTTCTGCAGCATCCACGGACAGGAATCCCACCACCAAGCCATTCCACACCCCGGGCAGGAGAGCTCTGCACAGCTTCTCCTGGCACTGAGCCATTTCACAGCCAAGAACACAGCCACAACCCAGTGAGACAGAAGGGAGAAAATCCTTTGGTCAGCCTAGTTACTGAGTTACAGCCTGGGAGGGGAGAGATTCAAAACCCCTGGATAGTTTCTGTTGAATTCCTTTCTGACAATAATCCAACGTGTACACAGGAACACAGAATCAGCACTTGAGTTCTGGTCCTCGGTGTGGATGTCATCTGCTCAAGAGAGTCCTGGATAAGATGGGAGCTATACATCATGGCATATGTTTGCTTTTGCATGCTAATCATACATTCAGAGATTATAAACTCCAATTTTAACAGTCCTGTTCTCCAGCATTTTTCTGTCATCAAACTACTTCCTCTCCCCTAAATTTTTGGACAGGAAAAAACAGGGACTTGAAGCATTATCAGTTTAGAGAGCTGTAGGCAGAGTATTTGAGGTAAATCTCCCTATTTGGTCAAGAGCTCCTCTGAACCTGATCACCCTTCTTTGTTCCTGGGGTTTGGTAACACTGCTATATCTCAGCAGCTCTTGATATTGTGATACAATTTTCCTTGGGTTTCTTGGGGGGTTTGGGGGTTTTTTTGTTTGTTTTTCTTCTAAAAGGCTTATTTCTCCTGTTCTTACCCCAGTACTGAGTACTAGATCAATGCACCTTCCTTCCATTCCTTTTTTTACCTGAAGTTGAAGGTAACTTTTCCTGGACTGACAATCCAGGGGATTCTCAACATTTTATCTAATAGTGAGCAGTAGGATAAATGTCACTCAATCTCTTGGAAGATGTCCTCAAACGTTTCTCACTAGTTTTGATCCACAGCCACTTCAGTAACAGTGTTCCTTGAAAGGGACTCAACACTTGATACATATTCCCTCCGACTATTAACATCAATACATTTCTCACATTTTATAACTTACTCTTACACCCATCTCTAATAAACCCTTAGAGGGAATAAAAATTATCCTTTTTCTGACAGTACATCGGAAAATTCCTCTTTGTGCCAGTAACATTGTGTGTAATGCCTGTGCCCTTGCTCCCAGCAGGCTGTCTAGGACACTCTTGGTACAGCACTTGGTTTCAGGTCAATCCATTTAGCATTTCCTCCAACACTATTAAGAAGAGCACCTCTGAGCAAACAGGACCTGACACCATTCTCTGTTGTTATCATTTACATCCATACTTGGGCAGTGACATTGTTCAGAAATCACAGTCAAATCCAGGAAAATGTCTGGCGCCACTAAAGGGCAGCGTCAACACGGGCAACTCCTGGGGCATTGGGACTTAACAGGTACGCAGCCAGGTAAGCAAACAGGTTCACCAGAAACTTCTTCTCCTTCCTCACATGTGTGAAGGAGAAAATCAAGAGTAGAGGAAAAAGGAATCCCACAGAAGGCATCCAAATTCTCTTTCTGTTGTCATGACTTCTGATACCTGCAGGTTCCAGCAAGACAAGAAAGTCATTGCAGCTCCTGGATGTTTCTTTTCAGTCACTGGCTCTTAGTCATGCCTTGTGCTTTTTCCATACTTCAGGGAGCTCCACAATCTGTTTTTGTGGCCTTTGGGTTTGGGACTTGCTTTTTTCTTTTCTGATAAGATATTTCAGATAATCTATAAGTTAACTATGGGAGTATTAACATTTGCCCTAAGGTTCAGTGTGAGCTAGGCAGCTGTCTTTTGTGTAAGAAATTTTTGTTTTGTTGTCAAGGGTTAATTATCTTCACAGTCCTACTTCTTTGTTTCCCACTCTTACTGTCTTGGAATTTAAGGGTTTGGGGCAAGTTTCTTTGTTACAGATAACAAGCTGCTGTTTTACCATCCCTGAAATTACAAGATTGACTGGGAAGCCTTAGATCAATCACAGATTATGTTAGGCCTTCACCTTCTCTGTACAGTACCAGTTTAAAAACATCCTGCTCATTTCAAGGGCAGTGCAACACTTTTCAAATATTTGTAGCAGTTTCACAGATAACTTTCTCTGCCTGAGTGGATAGAAAATGATTAAAAACATCTTCAGGATCAGCTATTGTGAAAAATAAAGCTGCCTATTGTGTTCTTTTTCCTCTGCAGAGCTGACCTGAAGCTGACTTTGTACTTTCCTCACTTACCTCTCTCCATTTTCCTGGAAAACTCAACAGTGCATCTCTCTGTCATGTAATTCCAGAAGCGCTGGCCTCATGCAGCTTACCTGTGGTGCTGTGTCCTCCCTGTCCAGCCCTCAGAGCCACAGAGTATCCCAGAGACAGGCTCCCTCTGCCATCTCAAGCTCCAGTTGGTCAGTGTGGGGTTAACCTGAGAGTTTGAAGCACATCTTGTCCCAGCCAGTTCTCGGCAGACTCTCCAAGGCCATAGTTTCTTCTTGCTTTTAGTGATCATTTCTTGGTCAGATTGAATGAGTGCTGCCACCTCCAGAGATATTTTTCAGGTATCAAGCTCCTCTCAGTTATTAGCATTCTCAGTTATGCCAATGAAATGGAAGTCAGCTTGCTGGTGGAGCAAGTTGGTTGATCCCTGGCACTGGAGGACATTGTGTTCATGGAGACTTTGCTGGAGAAGATCCTCAGTTTAAAAATACCAGGAAATCTTTAACAGCTGCCTTCCTGCATTTGACTTTTGCTGTTAAAGTTTTCCTGGTATTTTTTTGTCCTGTCCATACTCTTTTGATCCAAGGGATAAAATATCTATGAGTTTGCCCATTGATCCCAGCTGCAGTTACATTTTCAGCCTGACGACATGAGTTTGTGAAATGGAAAACTTGAGCAGACATCTGTGGATATTCTAAACATAAATCCAAAATGGATTTTCCCCAGCATATTTCCCTTAGTATGAAGTGAGGTTCTCCTTATAGCAGCTCATGTGCAGCTCCACCAAATGGAGAAAGACAAAAGTAGATGTTGCTGTCAGTGGAGACCATTTAGCTCATTACCAGCTGATCATACACACATGTGTGTCACCTGCAGAAACAGGACTGGGATAATATTAGCAGGCTGGGGAGAACCAAACAGAAGATTTGGAGCATTACAGCAGAATTCCAAAGAAAGAATCAGACTTTAAGGTATCAGCTCAAAACACCAAATTGTTGGGTGTTGAAATAGGCAGCAGCTACATTGGTGAAGGCTATGTCCTGAAGTGTGCCTCTGAACAGGCTGCTTTGCTGAGATGCCCACCAGCAAGGCCTTGGCATAGACTCTGCCCTTTACTGGATCCCAAATGCCAGCTGAGGCTGGTCAATGGATGACCAAGGGGGCTGACCTGATGCACATTGTCACAGAGCAGTGAGAAGCCCCAGTTGCAGTCTTCAGCTGCAAATGAAAAAGAAGCAAGTTTGCCTATTGTCCAGCACAGAGCTCGGAGCCAGCTGTGTGATGCACATGTCCAGCTCAAGAGATTTTTCCCTGAGGTTACTGAGATAGAGAAATGGTACATTATCTCAGTAGACTTCTGAAGAGAAGAACCAATAGCATTTTGGGTTAGATCAACTCAAACCATGTTACAGGACTTTTACACAAAACACCCACTGAAGCATCTAGTGATAACGGTTTAAAAGTGATAAGGGACACCTGACTTAAAACCTACATTTCTGAAATATTCCCTTGCAAGGCTTCAATTGCAGTTCCACAGAGGTGCAGCACCAGAAAAATCTTAACCAAATGTGTGTCTATTTTAGTTTACCATTCCGTAAGTCCCAGCTGTTGAAGAGGTCAGAGAGCTTCCAAAAGCAAGTGCATAACCAGTTCAGCTAGCAACTGCCAGCAAGCTAAATGAAAAAATCCCAACCCCACCCCCCAAACATATTCTTTGCTAGGCACGGTAATGCACTGTAATATATCCCCTTTTTCTATATGCTTCAGGCTTCTCCAAGTCTCATCCATGGGAAAAGAATAGTTGGAAAAGAACCACAGCTTCTTTTAATAAGATACTATTGTGTTTTTAATGAATTCCAATATCAGGAAGCATTTTTCAAGTGCATCACAGTAAATTAATTTCTCGCAATATTCCCTAACTGAATTGCATTTTAATCTATTGTTTGACAATAATGCAAGACAGTTCTATTTCAGGATTTTCTGTCTCAAAAGCAACTCTTTCTCACAGATCCCACTTCTTCATACCTGTGACATCACACGAATCATGACACCACAGTCGTTACCATGGAAAGACACTTACCTCACAATATTTATTGTGTTATCAAACAGAAGCAGCTGGGTAATGTGGGTGAATAATCCTGTTCTGTATATTCAGCAATAGCAAAATGAATACCGAAAATTACTAACAAACTAAATAGCTACTTCTATAAATACTCCCCTTGCAAAAGTTCACCCTATTTTAAAAGCCACTTGTTAAATGCTATTTAGTATATATTTAAAGACTGGTGGATGAAGACCAAAGTCCTAGAAACAGACGGGAAAAATACCTCATTGCTAAGTGTAAAGTAAAATTATCTCTTTGCCTTATCTGTATGATTTTTCTGTCCCCATCAGCCAGAAAGAGGCATTTTGTTTGCTATCACTACCAGCTGCTTGGGCATTTTTGGTTTTAAAAAAAAAGTAGACAAGTGTCCTGCACATCAGTTACTGCAGCACTTTCCACCACTGCATTTCATTCCTCTCAATGCTGAGAGGCAAGATTAAATCCTTGCTTGGATTTAGAACCACCAACTTTCTCCACGACAAGTGGAGAAAAGTAGGTAAGTGACAAGTAGTGAGGGATGAGTACCAGAAGTCTGTTCTGGAGAGTGAAAGAATTCTTTTTTATCAGTACCAGCAGGAAAGGAAGCGCGATAGAGATGGAAAATACCACAACAGTTTCAAACCAACCGAATTTGGGCCAAATTTAAAGCAAATACCAGTGAGCAAAGCACCTTGAAAGGAAGCAAATTTTAGCACCCCATGATCTGAGTTGCTTGGGCACTCAGCAAGATGACCCACCGCATTGTTGTGACTGATGATAGCCCTGTTGACAAAAGAAAAGAGCTCAATGGCATCTGGGCATCAGGATAGGGCTCATTCTTAGAAAAGGTGTCCTTCCCTACAAGCGGATAAACTTTGTGCTATGGATACATGTCCTGTCCTTGTGCTTAGATGATAAAGCAATACTCTCCAAATTGCACACAAAGTCCAAGCCACAGCCCAATGAGCTGTCAGGGCAGGTCTGTCTACACATGGAGAGAACATGTGCCCCAAAGAGCACTGAAAGCTCCAGAGGAGATTTTGGATAATAGAGCTGTTCCCTTTCCTTCACACCAAAAGTAAATGAGATCTCTTTCCCCACTTCTCTCTTTAAAATATTAGAAATCATTACCAAAGCTTGGCTATTATATTCCCTGTGCTTGAAAGCCCCTGTTTTCTTCTTCATGTGAAAAGAACGTTAAATGCATCACATTTGCTGCTGAACAAATTCATTTGCCAGTTCTCTTAAATGCCAGCACAATTGCTTTAACAGAGTTAATAAGGGGGGGTGGTGATGTGAACAGCCTTATTTTTGTCCTTAGCACCCCAAAAGGAAATGTGTTTCTTACTAATAATAGTGTATGTGACAGAAAATACCAAGTACATGCAACTGTTCTCATTCACTTGCCAAAATGGATAATTCACATCAGGGCTTAAAAGTAAAACAAAATAAACAGAAAACCACCCCAAGTAAACAAATTAACCCTTCCCCTTCTACCAGTAATTCTCCTAAACCTGAAGCTTGAATCTAAATTATTTTGCTGGTGACCAGAGGGTGAATTAAGGGGAAGGAGAACAGAGCTGGTGTTTAAATTCCCTGAGGAGCTTGTAAAAAGCCATCCTGTCTGTCACATTTTTTTTTTCTCCAGTCAACCGTTAAGCACACCCTGCCAGTGTAAACCAGACCTGTGGAGGAAACAGCTTATTCACACCCAAATTTATTTCTAGCCATCCATTTTTTTGTAGTACTCAATACAATTCTGACAGGCTCGAACATTCAACAGTCATAAATTCACTTTCCTTCTGCCTCCCCCTAGGGAAATCGTGTAACTGGGCTTGAAACCAGGGAGACTTAACTGAAATTTATTAATAAATGTTGCATGGTTTTGTTTGTTTCGGTTCCTCATTTTTGAAGCTACATGTACTCTCAGCTGCTTTTCCAGGATTTTCTGTAACCACAATGACAAGGGATGATGTTCTTTACACCCCTTTATTTCCAGTGGCTGAAGCTGTAGGAGGAAAATAAAAGTGAATCAGTATCATACAGCTCCAGATGGAACAGATGTAGCAGTGCTGCTGCCTTGTTAGTTCAAGCCCAGCATGCTTAAGCCCCAAACCCCAGCACACTGCCTTCAGGGGTGCTGGAAGTGAATGTCACACCTAATTCCAGGGAACAAAATAGTACAAGATCTTTGGCTGAGGGTTTTTGCCTGCACCTCATTAACAACTTGTCTCAAATTAGCAACCAGCTCTCAGACAAAAGTCTTCTTGAAATGTAATGGATGATGGCATTCCCAACTTAGCCAGGTATTTCTTCCCTGCCTTGGGAGATTTTAGCACAGCAGGAGAACTGTGGTGACAGAAAGTAGCCAGGGGACCCTGTACCTGGGTTGTCACCTGCAGTGTGTTCACTGGTTACCAGGAGCCTGTTCTCAGGCTGGGATGTGCCCTGTGGGTGGGCTTGGCTCAGGGGGCCCATGGCCAGCAGGGCAGGGCAGTGGGGAGCTGAGACTGGCCCCTCTGCAGTGCTGATGGGACAGGGGCTGGTGGCCAAGGGGTGACATGGGGTCCAGGGCCTGGAGGGGTGGGGGGAGCCCCACGGGGTGGGCAGGGACAGGCAGGGCTGGGACATTGTCTGGGGCAGTTTGGAGTGGATCTTCTCTCAAACGTGGGCTCTCTTCCCTGCAGGAGGAAGGGGGCATTTTGGTGTTCTACCACATGCACGCAGATATCTGCAGATCTATAAAGCCCTCCCCAAAGTCACTATGGACACCTGTGTGCAAAAGATTAATTCCTCCCTAAATTAACTCTGGGTTCATAGGGGGATCAGAGACTTATAACAAGTACAGCAAAAACCTGCTGCCTGCTACAGGAAAATCATTCTGTGCCTTTTAGTCACTCTCTGGCCACAGTGAACCAATGAGTAATTGTAGTGAGAATTTTCCTCCATGGAGCAAGGGCTCTCTAAACCCTCAAGAGCCTCTGGTTGAATCCACTTAAGAGCAAGTAATAGCTTAGAAGTCAGATGCTGAAAATCCATTTTTGACAGCCCAGGACCTGAGGACAGAGCCTTCATTTCCTCCCTGCTGGTGCTCCTTGGGGGCCAGCATTCCCCTGAGACCTGGCATCCCCTGCCCACCTGCCCTGAGAGAATCAGTGGGTCCCTTCTTCCCCATCCAGGGTTTTGGTACAGCAGTTTCACAGCCAGACCCAGGCCCACTTCTCAGCTCCCTTCTGTGTGGCAGCTGGACACAAAAAACACACTATTCCTCTCAAAGACTTGTTTTATTTGTGCAGCAGGATTTCAAAGGCTGACCAGGTATGAAGCCTTTCTAGTTTCTGGTTCCTATGGTGTATTTATTCACTGTGGGAACACTGCTTTCTAGTTTTTCCAGGGAAAAACACACCAAAATAAAGTAAGGAGTAAAGACTTACTAAATAAAACTCGTAACCCCATCTCAATAATCTCCAATAGTAGAAAGCATTATCAACCATTGCTGTGGAAAGAGCTGACCCAAAACCTTCCTCCTCTCCTTGCTTGGATAGAGTTAGTCCAGGCAGTACTCAAGTCTTCTCCTCTTTCCAAGACTTTTAAGAAATGCTTGGCTGTGATTTAATAAAGACAGTTTTAAAGGAAACTTTATCTACATCTTATTTTGCATCTGTCTTAAAAAGTATGGATCTTAAGGCTCTCTCGTCTTGGCACACTTGGATCTACTCTGCTACAAGGTCAAAATAGCCACTAGTGAACATTTGAGGGCATGGCCTGTGAAGGTACAATCCCTCTGAGATCTCTTTGGGGCATCCCGCACATCATTTTTAGTGTACAATGGATATAAACTGATATAGAATAAACTGATACCATGTAGACTAGCTTAGCACCTGGACAGAGGCAGCCTTGCAAACCCAGGGCTGCTATCAAAATAGCAGCCACAGTCCAGCAGAGAAGCATCTTCCATCTCTCACAAACGGATTCAGTTTCTTTTCGCCCTTCGATGAGCTCCCAGATATAACAAAAACCAGCTGATCTCCACAGCTGTCTGCATTTTGGGGGAGATGATGAGGATCTGGGATCCACTGGGCTAGAGATATGCCTATGGGCTTCTGCACGGTGTTAACAGCACTTCTACCAAAAAGCGTTGGGCACCAAAATTCTGCAGGGAAGAAAAAGCCCATTTTTCTCATGTATTTGGAATGACAATCCAGCACAACCAAGAGCCTTCTGGGTGCCCATTTTACTCCAGCCCTGGTGCGTGGATTATTTTCCATGTTCTGGTAGCAATGTGACAAGCTTATGGCCTACGTGGTAGGAAAAATAATTCCTTTTAAATTATTTCTAAAAAGCGGACATAGGTAAAACCCTAAATATTAGGAGTGTTCCTAGCCTTATTAGGCTTACAGTTATTCCCAGTTCATGTATAATGCTAACTAGTCTAATAATTTTTTATTGTCATGTGTGAAAATGCAGTATTAAAGGCCACCTCCTTATTTAAGACTGAGAGTGTGAAATGGGGAAAGTGTTAAGAAAAACAAAACAAAACAAAACCAAAACAGAAAGGAAATTAAAGCTCTGCATGGCTTTTTTTATTATCATTTATTTTCAGTTGCTGAGAATTTTACAGATTCCCTTTCATCCTTGCTCCCTTCAAAAGCAAGTCTGTTTTTTCTCCATTCTGAAGGTTCGTTCAGTGTGAAGCAGTGGCATGGCTCCCTGGGCAGAGAGCTGTCAGCAAGCCCAAAGTGCTGCCATGCAAACCAGGCCCACATCAAAACTTGCCACATGTCTCATGAAGCTGTCTCGGGGAGAGCCATTTCCCGAGAAAAATGTTTCCTCCTTTCGCCATTGCTTTCACCATCCATATTTTTATGGAGGAGCCCTTTTAGCACAGTATTTATTTCTGAGTCATACAAATCAGCTCCAAAGCTTGGGTAGTGCCAAAAATGGGCTATTCATATTCATTCGTGCTCTTGTGCGCATCTCTGCTCTCATAAAATGGAACATGTGTCTGATGAGCTTATTTACTTTCTAAATGTGTGGCAGGAAAGGACAGAGAATGTGCAGGAGATAATGGCAGAAGCACTGGAATAACATCAATAAGGCACTTGCAAATAGAAACTTCACAGTTTGCCTGATCTCTGCCAAACTCTGTGAAGTCTGGTTATAATGGTGTAGATTTTATTGTTAGGCCCTTAAAATACATGGGCAAACGCTTCCGTCAGTTAATTCCCAAAATAATGATGCTGCTCAGTACAGCGATGACTCATTCCAAGATGCCACTTGACTGGTTGCTGTTCACTTCCACAGGGAAGAAAACTGCTTAGGTTGTCACCTGTGCTGTCACTTAGAGCCTCTTGGGGGCCAGGGCTTTTTGAGTGCCCCCCATCTGCAGCAGGTTGAGTCTGCTGTGACTCATCCTGCACACAAAACTCACGGCCAGATCTCATATCACAGCCCTGATGGATAAAGCAATACAGAAAATGCTCGAGGAGCAAATTTCTCCACTGCCTGGTGCACCCGTGACCTAACAACACCTTGCAGGACGGGTAGACCACCCCAGGGACCATGGGGAGTGCTCACAATGCTGCCTTGCAGCACCTCTTTCCACATAAGAGAAAAAGGCATTATTTTCACTGTAGGATTTGGTGCCCCCTCATAGGACACCACAGGAAAAAAGGAGGATGCTCCCCACCCAGCTGTCTTGTGTACACGAGGCAGTGTTTACTGATCAGTCCTCTTTTTGGCAATAAGCAAGCAACCTAGATAAGCCCATGTCTACAAGTTACTACAACAGAAATGAGATTCCTGTCCTTTCTCCAAAAATATTGAACATAAGTTCAGGTTTTGCAAGTGTGTTTCTTACCCACATTGCTGACACTGTATCCCCTGTGTCACAAACATTCTTATATTTATGCTAGAAGTATGATGGAATTAAAGAGCACAATTCTGAAATATCCTTAGGGAATAATTTTGTAAATATATATTCAATGCTATGAGTCCACTTCAACAGTAAAAAAGAAAGAAAAAGAAAAAAAAAAAAAAGAAAGGAAAAGAAGAGAGAAAAAAACCCTCTCAGCTCTTCAGAAATATTTTTATGAACCTCAGGGATGAGTCATCTCTGGCAGAGGAGATTTAACAGGATGCAAAGAAGGGCTGATTCCACACCGGAGCAGGGAAATCACCATTCCTTCAGTTTGATGGCTATTTTTTTTTTTAACTAGAGCTTCCCTTACCACCACAAAGAGCCCCCAGCTCCTCATTCATGACTGACAGATAATCCGCTCTGTCTCCACATTGTGCATGGACAACCTTGCCCATAACCTGGGCCAGGGAATGTGTAATAACACGGACAAGAATCCTCTGCTACCTTGAGAAAGATCTAGAAGGGCTGCTTCCTTTTTTCCTCCGCAGAAAAATGTATCCCCTTCAATAACCACCCTCTCCTTTCCTCACCAGGCATGGCAATTCAGTATCAGACAGAGCCATCTCTAATCCCCCACGTAGCTTTCAATTTTACTTGCTACCAGGGCACTAAGATTCCCCTCTCTCTGTGTGGCAGATAAAATGAGCTTGAGTTACCCTTTCAGGCATGGAGGTCAGTTCCCTGATATATCTAGACCAAAGCCTCTAATCACTTGAAATTTGTTCAAGTGAGAGCTGTGAATATGCTGCATTTCTAAAATCTACTTATTAACATGATAACTAATCTAATGGATGCCTTCAGATGCTTGAAAGCTGAAGGCAGAAGCAAGCGTGCATACACATAAGGACAGCTTCTACATTTTTAAGCCAATTTGCTACTTGCCTAGAATTACAAAGAGGATGGCAAGTTCAGATCTGCAAAGAGTTTAATGGGAGCTAACAAAGTCTAACTATGGCTGACAGGGCAGAGATGCATGATGTCTTCCCTACTGCGGATAGGATTTTATTTTGTGGTCTTGAATCTTTTGAGTCTAAATTTTAAATACTCTATTATTCTCTACCATTTTGATGTTTGCATACAGGTTCCTGTAAGAGAGTTGCAAAAATCCATTTGGGATCATTTTTCAATCAATGGGTTAAAAGAAAGACAAAGTGCTCCCAGCTATTCTTCCAATGGATCTAGCATTTCTAACATCAGAAAGTACATCCTAGAAAAACCCTGGTCTTGGTGTGGGTTCAACCAAGTTTTCCAATATCTCACTCAAAACAAATTGGTAAGAGGATTTTGCTGAATGAAGATTAGAACAGTCTCACTTATTTTGGTGGAAGGACCCTTTCCAAATGCAAGTAAGGACCAGCTTTTCCATCGTGCTCAGCACTGAATGGCAGTCATGCACTTGGCTTCCCAAAAGTCCTGGCCCAGATTCGACACTGGACTGCCACCTGCATGCCACCCTCGGTTCAGCTGGAAGGGAAGATCCTTCCTAACACCAATAACACACACACACACTTTGAAACAAACATGTGGGTTTAGTTAGTAACTCCACACCTGGAGTGGGAAAGAGGGTCCTCAGTCCCTAAAGCTTCTCAGTTTTAGATCAAATTGCTGCTTCTGGGGTGGAAGTAGTGTCTTTCCTGCCCCAAGCACAGCTATGCAGTGCCCTATGAATAAACAATAGAGCAAGGCAAGAGATCAGGGAAATATAGCAGTGCTCTGACACCTCGAGTTTGGATTACTTACAAACTGCATCAATTCCTGGCAAGGCTGACCTAACTTGTGATCCTGAGAGCTCGATAAATTGAATTCCACAGAGTTCACCATGTAGTGGTTTTTTGATGAAAACTTTAAAAAACAGTGTTGTTTGGTTATTTTTTCCTCTCCACAGCAGTATAGTTCTAAGGGTGTTGCATAAGCGTCGTGACTTCTCTTTCTGCTTTGAGACAAGTTTCTTTCCGTGCTATGCACTGAGTTCTCCTTGGGTTTTTCTGTCCACCCCAGAGGATGCTGTGTTTCCATGATGTATTATTAAAGTGTGAATGTTGTTTATGAGCTACCCTGATATCCTTCAGCAGGGAGACACAATCTAAATGTAAAATAGCATTACTGTGATAAATAAGGAGAATTCAAAGCTCTGGCATCTTTACTGCATGTATGAGATGTGCTTGGATGCTAAAGCTATCCTCTTTTGCATGTAAAACACTAATACTTTGTAGTTTCTTCACTGAGATCTGTAAGTACAGAAACAAAGTCTGACTTCTAAATGACTAATGTTTGCAACTGCACTGCAGACCTGAGACGTTTCCTCTGCAGCCACCTGAAAATGACTGACTGGCTCATAGCAAGCAGGATGGAATGGCAAGAAGAAAGGCCTGAAGTGGAAAACTACCCTGCCCCATCTGTTGACAGGAAGCTTATAAGGTGTTTTGTTGATTCATAGCACAAAAAATGTGAGAAGTGGGGGAGACCGAGGCCCAAAACCTGGAACACTTCACTGGCATTAGCAAGGCATCTCACGGAGCGATGGGTATAATTCCCTCTCCGAGAGAGCTCTGTGGGGACTGTGTAGGAGGGCCACCAAAAGTGAGGCAGCAACGACCCCACTCTGCAGTACTCTTTTGACTTAATAGGAACAGCTGGTCAGTGAAGTGTTTGCTAGAAATTTAACAAGGCTCAAACAGTGAGAAACGCCTGCCAATAAATCAAAAGGAAGCACTGAGCTAAATGAGATTTAATTTAAATTCGTACCTAAGGCTGACAGATGAGAGCTTCATGGCTCTTCTGCATTGCATTAGCACACACAGGTCTGTGCCACAGCAGCAGCAGCAGCAGCAGCAGCTCGGGGAAGGTGTTTCTGGGTGGCAGCCTGGGGTCTTGGGTTAGGTGTGTGGCCGTCATGAGAAAGATCACATCGCACCCAGGAGGGCTGTGGGGAGAGGCAATGGGGAAGCTCTCCCTAACGGCACAATTTCCAAGGCAATTGAACACCATGGAAGACACCCTGGCCACAAAGGTTTTGGGCTCTGCTGTGCCCCATTGCTGCCACCAGCTTGATTCCACTGTTCCCTATCAGAGCAAGCTGCCATACCAGAAAAGGCTGCAGCCATAACATTGGGATAACATTGCCCAAAATGGTTGCTGGGGATAGCAAGGGGAGGGAAGTCAACTAAAATTTCATTTCCCTTGCCTGAAGAAGCCCTCATAGCCCTCAGTGAAAGGCCAGCTTTCCCTGAATCTGCAGAATATGGTAGGTGTGGGTGGAAGCCTCTAGAAAGTCACCTGACAGTGACCAAGGCCATCCCAGGCACAGGGGGTTCATGAATCCCTCCTGCTTCCCTGAGCAGTTTTCAGGATCTCAGGTTGAGACACTGACAGGCAGACTGGGTGCCTTTGATCCCCTGGGGGACCAGGAGAGTCGTGCCAAGGGAAACATGGGTGTTTGCTGATCGTGCCTGCACGTCACTCTGCTCTACCACAAGCAAAGCTGACTTAGTTTCAGGAGAATGCTCAGTCACACTCACTGTGACTTTGGAGAAAAACTTCATGGCTGCTCATGGGCAACTTAAGCATTCACAGCAGTGGCACTTCCACTGCAGACTTTGTGCCACAGCTGAGCCCATTTGGCACCCATGCCTGCTGGTTTGTCAGAAGGAGGATGGCATTTTTTGTTTTTTCCCCAAATGAAATTAGAGATATCCAAAGCCAGACATACAACAAAGGGCACCAGCAGGTGCTTCTGGTCTATGAACAAATCTAAATAAATGCATCTGTATGGAAAGAACTGTGATCACTGCCTCTTATACTCATCAATGGTCTGACTGCAAGAAACTTCAACAAACTTATTTTTTGTAATGTTTTCCAGAAGTTTCAAACAAAAGAGTCTGAAAATAGTGCACTAAATTAAAAAACACAACAAAACAAACAACAAAAAAAAGAACACCCCCCCCCCCCCCCCCAAAAAAAAAAAGAAAAAAAGCAAAACACTCCTAACAGATATACTGGTATATGTTAGCTTCTCATACACAAACTTCCATGCATGCACACACACATATGTGCACATAAAATGGATTAGATTAGTTCTGAAGCTTTCAAAAACAGCAGCTAAACTTTTTAAAAACCAGAGGCAGCCGTATTCCCTTCAGAAATGATCTGGTAGGAAAATATCAAAAGCAGAATGTGCAGGCTTTTAAAGAAATGTGTAGGAGCAAAACGAGCTCATTTCTGTTTTAATCCAAATTGAATCATATGTCTTATGTCGAAGCTATAAAAAACAAGAAAGGTAAAAGAGGTAATTCATGTACCACAAACTTTTAAAAAATTTTGTGTTACATTATTTCCTTCTCTTTACACAAAAGAATCCAAAAAAAGGTATCAATTCCTAGCAAGAAAATTTCACCTCCTTCCTACCATTAAGAAGAAACTAAGGAAACACATCCTCTTCTGGTATAGTGTGTTACAGCTCCTCAGGAGTGAAAGGAAGTAGGACAGTTTCCAACAATGGAGGACATGATCCTCAGATCTTTAGTGAGTGAAAAAGCATCCTGTCTGGAACTATTCGGGAGAGGAAGCTTATCCAGAGCTAGCTAATAAACCACTTTCGGCGCTCTGTAAAGGAGCTTTTACTCGGGAGTTGATCCCGAGTAAAAGCCACCGCCACTGCCTGCCTGCTGGGGGAAGCGCGGCGTCCCCTGGCCCCGCTCCGCAGCCCCGGCGGGTCACAGGAACTGCCCGGCTGGCAGAGCTGCCATCTGTCCCCTTGGCCACGTCTGCCATTATGTAATGGCCCAGACTCGGCCAAGTGACCAGGAGGCTCTGCAGAAGGAGGGCTCCCAGATGGCAGCCTGCTGCCGCCGTGGATGCTGAGGGCACTGATCCCTCCTCGGGTCTGGGGAGCCCGGGGCAGGGACAGCATCCAGAAGGGGCCCCGTGAAGTGCTTGGGTACCAGGAGCCTGCTTCTGCCCTCTGCTTGTTCACAGAATCCTCAGATCCTGCTGGAGCAAGAGCCAGGTCTTTGACACAGCAAGGGCTGTGCAACAGACTCGGCTCTGAAAAATTACAGTGAGCCAGGTAGCTCTGGAAAGCACAGCACCCTCTGCATGCCCATCCTGTCTGCAGGGCTCAACATGCCCAGCTGGGACAGGCAGACACCCCACAAAGGAGCCTGAGACTGGGCTGGGACACTGGGAGGGTAAAAGAACTTAAGATCCCCAGGCAAGCTGAAAAGGTTCTAGGAGCCTTGGAGCCATTTCAGCTAAAAAACCTTAGGCACTGATGCAACAAAAGGACAATGTCTGGCTCAGAGAGTATTTAGAGTGTGTCAATTGGGTTCCTGTAGGACATAGACCTCCCACTGATATTTCAGACAGCTTCAGAGCACCCAGGAGGATGAAGACTCCAGCGGGGAGCCACATCCATCCAAACAATACAGACTCCCTGCTGCCTGCTCAGTACTTGCCTTGGTACCTGAGGCAGGACCTGCCATCTCTCCCTCCATCGCTGCAAGGCCGGGTGTGTTCTCATCCCGCGTGACACAGGTGCTGGAAGGTGATGTCTCTTCAATCCACCACTGGGTTTTACCTCCTTCTCTTCTCAGAGCAGACTGAGAGATCTTCACAGCTTCTGTCAGTGGGTCCCAGGCCACCATGGGGGCTCCTGGACACAAGATCAGAAACTAATAAAAGAATAAAAATCCAGTAACAGCTCTTGCAACTACCTCCTCCAGCTTCTTGCTTTCTCATCCCCCTCGCTCTTGGGTTCTGCAGCAATAACAGCAGCAGCAGAATTTCTGTGAACAGAATAATACTGCAGAATTCAGGTTAACTCTGGAAAATCTTCCCAGAACAGCCTGAAGTGGCCACATGATTTTAGAGAAAGTGGGAGGATGTCACTTTCACTCAAAGGCCAAGATTAATTGCTGAGCTGGATCCATTAATCCTGTCTGAGTTGCACAGGTCTCTGAATTGCTTGCCTCTTCAGGGAACATTGAAATATTAGCAAACTAATACAAAAACTATTATCGCCCCAAGACGGGTTCATACCATGCTAAGAAACTATTCCATGCCTTTACACAAATTATGTTGGCCTCTTACACTACCAAAGTAGCCATTATTTAAGAGATTTAATCAGGTTCAGAACAAACAAAGGATTTTTTGGAAGATCAGAAAATCCAAAAGATCTTTTGGATTTTATACAGAAAACTCTATAAAATCACTACCATAAAGAGAAAGATGTTTCTGTGCTGCTCTCTCTCTATTTATTTTCTGCATGTGAAATCAGTCAGTCATTTTGAATGCTTGATAAAATCAAGGACAATTAAACTAAATTGAGCTTTAATTTCAGACTGTGACATATGTCTACGGCTGAGTATTTCTTTCTGAAATGTCTGGAATTATTAACCAGCAGCACAAGCTAAGTTCAAATATCAGTCAAGGTGGGGAAAAGTTTTTCACTGATCAAAAAGCAGACAACAAAAGTGTTGGAATACTTTGCACTACTCTCAGAACAGGACAAGGTCAAGCAGCAATGACCCAGCTAATGAGGAGTCCCACCTTTCTGTGCCAGAGGATAAACGAGCCCCATTGGGGGCTGAGCCCTCAGTATTCCTGAGCAGCACCAGTCCCTATGCTCCCAGCTTCCTGCATGCTCAACATCACCTTCCTGATCTGCACCACTGAAGATCTGTAGAGAAATGATCCTTTATTGGTGAAGGCACAACTGCAACAATTGCTTTTAATTCCAGTATCAAATCCAACTTTCATATTCTATAATACCAAAACCATTTTGCTCTGCTTCTTATATCTCTTGTACCTGCCTGTTACAGGGGCTGGCTCTTCCTCTCTGAGCAGCTGGTGCTTCCCTGTGAACTGACCAGACAATTGATCCTCCTGACAAAGTTTGCTCGTGCAGCAGACATTATTGCCACCCCACATGAGCTCTGAGTTTGACTCTGCTCCTGCATCTTTGATGGCAGGTCTGGGCTGGTTGTTAGCCTGGCATGAGGTGCTGTGCCTGCATGATTTTGATTGTGTTCTTTCCTTTCAAATCCTCAGATGACCCACGAGAAGAAGAAAGCTTTTCCAGGCTGAGCAGATGGCTTGCAAAGGAATACTTTTTCAGGAAGGGCAGGCTGTGTTAATGACTTTTCCAAAGTTCCACCATCCCATTGCCAACAATGTCATTTCCGGAAAGTGAATCCTGTGGCAAGACAGCAAGGAAAGATGATTTTAACAACAAAGCACTATCTTCTGCCAATGTGAAAAAGTTGTAAAGACTCTTTGGACACACAAACAGCGATCCAGATGAGTTTTCTGCAGGATCTGGGTGGCTGAAGCCCTACAGAGGGGAGCTGAAGGGAGATGACTTGTACTTTCTGGAAAAGTCAAGTCAGTTGAGATTGAAGAGACTAACTGAATCATTTCATTAGAGACCACATGGATTGGAAAAAGGGTTTTGATTCCATTCAAACCTTCTCTTAATCACAGGAAGCTACAAAGCAGGACAGACAGGGGGAAAAAATTTCTATCTAACTCCTTATGAAGCTGCTCATTTGTGAAAAATCCATCCAGCTCAGTCTCTAAGGCACAATGGCTGGCCTATCAGCAAGTCACTATTCAAATCCCCTGAGTCCAGTGAAAGTTCTATCACAGCAGGGGAGGTGTTAGATGTCTTACTAGAGGTTGGCAGAGCAGCTTACAAAGGGAACTGTGGGTCTTACCATTTCCCCCTCAGCCCTAACAAACACTCGTGTCTGGAACAATAAAATCTCCTTTTCTCAGCGACAACTTGGAGAGAAAAATCACCTCTGAAGCTGATTAAGATACAGCTCGGGTGCAGTAAAACCTTCTAATGTCTATTTCCATCTACCTTTGAAATGCAGGCTGCTACACAGAGGCAACTAAATGTCCTAGTTTAACCTCTTATGTGGTTATCAAATCAAAAGGAAGAACAGTGAGAAATTCAGCAAATCAAAGGCTTCACAAGAGGGTTCAGGGACTTCAAAACAGCTTCTTCTCACTTACAACACTTGCATGGGAGAACAGGGGGGGGAAACGGTGTGTTCATCTCTCCAGTCAGTTTAGGACTTACTCCTGTAACTTTCTGACATAATTTTCTGTTATAACAAAACTTAATCCACTTCACAGGCGTGACTTATTACCAGTTCTGTTTACAGCACAGAGTGCCAAGTAAAAAACCTTCTGCAATAACCAAAGTTACCACCTCAAACAAAATCTCTTGACAGCAGGACTCCGTTTTTTCTATTATTTATTTCTTGGAAAGATATAGAAATGCCTTTTGAATTATTAGCTGCTTAAGTAAATCAGAGAACAGCATATAAATAGAATTCACTTGCAAAATGGAGGCAGAGCCAGACCCATGGAATATGTCAAAAGGGAGCTTAATTATGCCCTGTTTTTATGAGTGACAAAACTGTGCCATGAAATCTATAACCGAGGTATCAGAGAAATTTGCAACTCGGTGAAGCTGAAACAAATACTTAATTCTGCAGTATGCACAGACATGGCTGAGAAATTACCCAAAAATTTCTCTAAGAAACATCAAAGCAGTTAACTTCAATCACATTTTGCTGGGGCTGATACTCTCTTTCATTTTCAGAAAGTTAAGGGAATTAACAATGGTCTTGGCAAACATTTATTCTGACAAGTTAGTATGCAGTCCTTCTAGCTATAACAAGTATGCTTATTCCCTGGATCTCAGTGTACACATCCTTCTCTCTACCCACCAGCATTTTGGAACAGAGCCCTGTGTGTTGAGGAAGTTACAGCAATAGAAAATGCTACCCCCATATCCAGTCACATGGATGTCATGAAGCTGAATTCTTCTTTATCCAGAGGAATAGAGGAGGAACCAAGAAAAGCTAGACCAGCTCAACTGAATGTCTGTGAGCTGCCTCTGATCCTGCCTGGATACCACATCCTGAACTTAGCTGGTTGATCTTCTCTTCAACAGGACCCATCACAGCCACCTTGGCTGGGACAGTCTTCCCTCCTTCAGGACAGTGAAGCCCTAGTCCAAAACATGGCTACAGAAGGTCGTGCCTTCACATCACTGTGTTTTGATTTTAGATGGTTTGCTACACCTGGAGCAATTGATTTTTCCTCAACTGGGAGCAAAACAGAAACAGGCAGACTTTGTGAGCTACCAGAAGCTTTCAGTTCCCATTTAGGGAACGTCAGATGTGGCAATGATTTAGGCATCACAGACATGAAGGAATGAGACTGGGTCCCTATTTGGAAAATTACACTATTTTAAATATAAAGCTGAGATTGGAGCCATTTTTTTTGCAAAATCATCTTCTAATTACTCCAGGCTTTATGCACTTGTGAGTACTTCAGACCTTGTATCCTTGGGAAAATGCAGGAAAAGACTTTGGGTTGTTGTGGAGAGTAATTTTGTACTCTGTCACAGGACCATGGCTCAGCAGAAAGAAGCTATAGGTTTTGCCATGGAAATGGCATTCCAAGTAGCAACTTCTCTGACTTTTTATCTCCATTTGCAAAACAGGACAAGAACCATCTTGTAGGAGCATAATGCAATGTCAGTGCACACCTTTGTGACCCCAGAAAGGAGGGTACTCCAGAAACACAGAATGCTATTTTAAGCATTATTGTCAATGAATGCATTTGTGACACCAACTAAAAATCTCAAAAAGACCATCTGCTTGTAGAACTTTGAGGTGCAACAGGCACTGACAGTGGGCTTCTATAGATGCTATCTTTCAGATTTAATCAATATGTGTTGTATGTGCACATGAGACACTGCACAACAGCTGATCACATGTTAGAAAGTAACTGGTATTCTGGATGATGATTTGTTGACTAGTTAATTGCTGCCACTGAACATACTGTATGTACATTAGCTGTCCTGTTTTAATGAGAAACAGAACTCTTTAATGTTCCTCTTCTGACATTTTTTCATTTTTAATATGCAATTAAAAAATTACAAATGCAATTCTCAGAAGAGGTTGGACTAGACAGTCTCTGGAGGTGTCTTCCAATCTCAGCTTTTCTGTGACTTTGTGAAAATATCTTGGAGTCTTTAAACAGCATCGGGGGGAATATCATCACCTGTGTGTGAACAGGTACTTGAGACACCAGCATGGCTGGTAGCACAAACGAGAGTGAAGTGAGTTGCTTTTATCTCCCACTGCAGCACAAATGCCTTCATTACAAAATGTGAACGTGAGAGCTCACTGAGTGCCATTCCAGATAGGTGCTTGTCCCATGTAATTTGTAAATATTTCTCCTGAAAGGCAGATATCAAAAGCCATTATCTGCCTACATTTCAGCTGGTCCCATCTTTCTGCACCTTACTCAACACCAGTGAATGTGTCTCTCTGTAAAGGACTAAAAGAAAAGTCTACATTGCCATCAAAAAGAGCACAAGGCTGGGCCTTGGGCACGTGTATCCCTGGGGAAGGGTACACACAGGTTGCTGTGAGCCCTGACCTTGTGAGCCCTTGGACTAGTGTGACTTGTCACCACAATTGTGGTGACAGAAACTGGGGTCTGCATCTGAAAGTTTAGGCTTGGTGTTCCATTTGGCATGGTTGATGCTGACAGCCTGCTCCACAAAAGACAAAACAATAACCCCCTCTCCCCTGTGGTTTCATGAGGACCATAACTACCTGAAAGTTACCTTGGTTGCTGCTTACTCAGATTTTTGCTGCGCTGTAACCTTCTGTCAACATTATCACTTGGGTTTCATGGAGTTAAGTCTGAACAAAACCTTCCAGTATATCTTCTAAACAAAATTTCGGGCTCAGCTGGCATCCCACGGCCCAGAACAATACATGCAAGCTTGTGCTGTAGGTCACCTTTAGCCGGGATCGTGGCACTGATCACCCGCCTGAATGTCAAAATGAATTCTGTCACTGAAGTATCTGCAGCTGGGCACAAGGGTGGTGGTGTGACACTCTGATACCATTTATTTTAACGAACAACAGGCACTCTTTGAATGTGAATTGAGTTCCATTGCCACTTAGAATCTATCCAGGACCTTGAAAACAAGAGTCTTAGCACTTCCAGTCTCTGGGCTGAAGCAATTTGCACAGAGTATTGCAAGCTATTTTCAACTAACAAAGATGAAAAAATTCGGTTTATGAAAAGTGCAGAAAAGATTTCCTGAATTCTGCCTGCTGACTGTTGTACTGAAGAGCACATGGTGTGTGTGGATAATCTGGACATTGCATTGCCATTGCTGATCACCATTTACCCCAATGACAAGCTGGCCAGCATCTAGTAAGCAAAGAATCCAAACGTGCTTTTTGTAACACAACAAACCTGGACCTGGTGATCTGAGAGGTCCTAAAAAAACCACTTTAATAGTTTTATGATTCTAAGGTACATCACAAGAGGTCACAACCCCTTCAGCTGTCAGTCCATTTGCTTTAGTGCAGTGGAGAGGGGATAAAGGACTAAAACCAGTTCACTCGGGAAATGAAGCCCTGCTGCTGTGAGGGGGGAGGAACCCATGGTAAGAAATTACTTCTGGAGAAAAGAGCATAATTGTGAGACATTTTGTAGTTGTAATGCCTCACGGATAGATTTGCATTTGCATATTACACACTAACCGGTCCCTTGTGCGTCATTTAAACTCTCTTCACACGGCAGTGCTCTGTCAGTTTTCATAACCCAGCTGCCTGTACAGGAATTGTTCTGTTTTCCCTCCTGAAGCTGTATGTGAAAGCAGAAACATTCTGTGCTCACAACTGGCTTTGTGGAATAGGTATTTTTGTCAAATCTCCACAAACTCAGAAAATATTTTGCCTATGGATTGAACAGGAGCTGCTACATAAAGCAGTAAATTTTGAATTTCATAATCAGGGAAAGCTGATCTTTTTCCTCCTTGAAGCTATCATTAGCAGATGTTGCAGGCATTTGGTATCTGCTGCTCAGTGCTCCACAGAGACACAGGTACATAGGCTCAACTCTTTTCTCCATCAGTAGGGTGAGCAGTCCCAGTGTCACAGGTTACTGTTCTCATTCTATTTCTGCAAGCCTCATGATCACTCCCTGTTCCTTCACAGCTCTGGGCCAGCATGACCAAATCTTAACGAGCATGTCTCTAATTTTCTGTGAAGCATCAAGAAGCCTCAGTGGCACAAACAGATTTCAAAAGGACAACAGTTATCATACACAAGTCCACAAGGCCTTAGCACTTGCACAGCCACTCTGTGTCAAGGGCTTTGTGGCTTCTGTAAATTGAAGACAGAAGAGTTACAGGAGTTGGTAACTACAGAGCTGTAGCTGAAAGTGACCTCTTTTTGCTTCAGACCTGTGTGCCTGCAGACCTGCTACCGATGGACTCTCAGCCCACTTCCACCAGTCAGGGTGACCCAGCCATGCACTTCACCTCTCAATGGAGTTAAACAGCCTCCCCTGTGCCCCGGGGATCAACCTGCCTTCCCTGCTGATAAAACGGTGCCCTTGAGGGAAAGGAAGAGGGGTATTTTGCACCTCCTTCAGACACCTGTGCCTTTCTCCTCTAAAGCCTCCAGCCCCAGCCCAGGGGACTGAGGAGCATTACCAAGCCATGTGGTCCAAAGCTGTGCAGTGGGGAAACACACACAAGCCTGTCAGTATCCCAATGTCTCGGCTCACCTCCATGGGGCAATGCTCTTGTAAGGCCATGATGGAAAAAGCCAATTTGTCCTTTTACAGCTACAAGTGCTGGAGGAGATTGGACTGGAAGGAGGGTGCAACAGCAACCTTTTCCCTAATGCAGTCACCCTGCTCCTGCTGGGCCTGGGGGCTGCACCAGGCAGCTTGTCCCACATGGAGGGAGAGTCCAGCACCACTTCTAGTGGGTGCAGCAGGCTCAGCAACAGGGAGTCACCACCCTCATTTAGCTACATGCACTTTTGAAAAATGACTTGGCTGTGACAAGTTGTGTTTTTGTGCTTGACGTTTGTAAGAGGAAGCAAAAGGCCAGCTGCTGGGTACACTGGCTGGCACAGGCTCCTCTTAGTTTCAGGGATAAAACACACAGATTTGATGAAAGCAGCAAATGGTGAAATACACAAAGCCAACCTGGCTGCTTCAAACTACAGCACATACCTGCTGTAGATTATTTTTGCAGAATAGCAGCAGGTCACTGACTCACACGGATAAGTATTACCTGGCACCAGAATTATCATCGATTTCATGTGATTGATTTCTCAGCCAAAGAGTAACATACTAAATCTCTTCTGTTAAAAGAACAAACTGCCATGGCAGGAGAAAGTAAATTATTCTGGAAGACCACAGCTTAAAGACCAGAAAACCTTTCAGAGACATTTTTCACTGCCTGATGGAGGAAAGAGACTTCTTTTGCTCCTTAGTGCTTTCCAAGCAGTTATTTTATGGGTCTCAAACCTCCCTGTTGTCAAACCAGAATTCTTCATTAAAAAGATCTTGCATACAATAGTCCATCAACCGAACCAAAGGAGATTATAAGTACTAAAATATACAATGAAACAGGACTGACTGCCAAGCAAACTGACAGAGGGAATTCAAACTAAGATTGTTTTTCTATTCTTATCTTACCTCATTATAAGTCAGAGCTTTTGTTTACCCTGGAAAGAGACATGTTTCTGGCTTTGCACTCCTTCTGTGCCAGTCTGAATGGGTCCCCTTGCTCCTGCAATGCCAGGCCTCTCAGCAGACTTGCTTTTCTCTTGGTCCACTTCATCAGAAATGCTACATAGCCACGTTTGTGGCCCATTTATGAAGCTTTATAATCTGGAGTTCATCAGAACAGTATTTGGCAAAGACAGCTGCCTGGAATTTATTCTTTTACCTCTCTAGTCCTGGAGTCTGCTCTGTTCTTCTTCTGAAGTTAATACATACACAGGTAAAATGTGTGTATTCCTATTGGCAGCATATGAGGTAAGAGGGAAGTGGAGTATGTAATGCCCTGGCCACACATGCCCCAACTTGAGAGTCCAGTTTGCCCTTGCCATGCAGCCAGGGTAGGCAGCAGGAAGGCCAAGGCCATATCCAGCTGCTGCAACAGTAAAATCTGTCACGAGGAGCTCTACTGGCTCTGCACATGGGTTTATATAACACAGACTTACCTAAAAAGGGCTCAAAAGTGCCTCCATTCTCCTGTGCTCTGATGTAGAGATGTGTCCCACATTCACTGTGCTACTCCCAGTGATCTGGGAGCGTGCCCATGCCCAAGTATGTAATTGTAACCCCAAGCTTTTGGAGCTCAGGAATGCCATAGCTCTCAGAAGAAAAATTCTTACCTGTAACTCTGCTCTTTTAGGACCTCATCATGAACATGCTGGCTCTTGGTCCTCCCTCACTGCTGCCAGCCCTCTCTCTCAGCAGTGCACCTGAGTCTCTCGGCTCCAGGGCAGCTCCTCAGCCCTCACACCAGCCCTTGCTCCTTCTCTTGTTCTGCTTCCCGCACTCACCAACTTCTTTTCCTGTGTAAATGTCTCTTTTCTCAGTGGCACTGATGTCTGCTCTGCTCTCCTCTTTCCACTGAAGTTCCCTGCTCCTAGTGCCATCTCACTGTTATTCTTCCTCTTCCCTTCCTCTTCCATACAAGATTAGTCCTGGCTGCCTTTCATGCCCCTTCCTCCACAAGACCAAATTTGCAGCATCTGTATGGTGTACTCTGTATTGTTGCCTGGTCTCCAGTTGCTCCCACTGCAATGCACTGATTTTCTGGCCACAGAAACACTCAGCATCCCCTTCAGGACCCACAGCAATTGGTGGAAATTTTTACTCCTCTTCCAAGCTTTTTCTGTTGAATCATCTTACCTTTTAAAATGGAATTTTTTACTATTTGGATTAAAGTTTGCCATGCATTGATGATTAAATTAGTTCAGAAACTTTTGAAGTATGTTTTAATAACAAAATACTGTTCCTCCAGTGTACTTGGCATTTATACAGACCTATTTCATATGATAATGTTACTGTCTCCCCACATTAGAGAAAGTTCTGAGTAGAAGAGTTAATCAAAACTTAATTTTCTCAAAGTATCATAGATGAATGCTCCTGAACCCAATTAGTATGCTTTCTGCTAGTCAAATAGGCACAAAGATACTGAGGGTGGAGGAAGGACAAAGGAGAGATGAACAGTATTTCTGATGAAATAAATCCCTATAATGAGAGTCAATTTGACTATAATTTGATTGAAAAATGTCTATTGTTTTTACATCCAGCGCTAAGAGAAGTGGAAATGGTTTGCACTTAAATTTTACTTTAGGTTTCTTTGTAACACTGAAAGAAAGTATTATTACTGCTCCCTCATCAAGTTCAGTCTTCGGTATTTTCACATTTTGGAAAGGTTCATGCTCATGTGCTCCCTGCCATTGCTGACTCTGGATTGAAATAAACCAGATTAAAATGAGCCCTGACTGAGGGGAGACTGCTTGGTAAATGTCTCAATCAACCTCCAACCTCAGCCCTACAGATCTCTGCAGAAGCCCAGCAGACTCTCACCAGGGAAGCAGAGAGAGCACTAACCTATACTCCCACTGCAAACATTAACTAATTTATCCAGATGTCAGTGTAAAGAGTATGTCTTACCTTCATTTGTACATGAAATAGGGAGATGGGGTCATGAGGGAGGGAAGGGGGAAAGGGCTCCTTGCTCATACAATGAATACTGTCACAGCTGATAGATGCAGCTTTGATTTCCCTGTGCGAGTGTGACTGACAGGGACAGTGCTGCCCGACATCGATCCTCAAGGCTGGCGTCATACAGGGACAGGCAGACAGGCTCCGAGTGGAGCACTGCCCTCAAAAAACATGGCTGGGGGGTCAGTCACAGGGCACAGGCTTCTCTCAGCCTCACACCTGATTGTAGGACAAGTGGAGAAGCAGGTAGGTAGGTGTAAGGAGGAACCCAAGCTTGGGGATCTATGCCGGAAGCACAGAGCGCAGAAACTTGACACTGAAAACAAAGGGGTACAGGTGAAATCTAGCCCCTGCAGGGTTGGTGAGCCTTGGAAGCTGAAGCAGCCCCAGGCAAAGTGAGAGCAAACCTCGTGCTGTAGCACAGGACAGAAGTGGTCTGGCTTTTTAAGGCATTTCAGCCAAATGTTTCTCCCATTCAAGTTAGCAGGACTGCTTGGATTTAGCAGCAGCTGTGTGGGGCTGGGCTGTTGGCTGGGGTTAAACATGACAGAGGACTAATGGAAAGCAATATAATCTATTGAAAATACATAGCTCTTGACCAACTAATTGGATATTTTTAATGACCTTATAAATTTAAGTGACATTGCAAGCATTTCAATGCTATGACATAAAAATATTTAACACTTTGCTCACAAAATCCTAATAACACAGGGGAGTAGCACAAAATGGTTGAGAAAGAATTGAGAGGAAGCATTGAAAAGAGAAAAATCTGCATGAGAGATGCAAGAGGAACAAATCTGATTTCAGCTCCCTTTCTCTCTCTGCTGAGTATCCCAGGATATCTCTCTCTCTGATGAATCCCAGGAAATTACCTTGCTGTGCCATCACCTTTGAGAATACTCTGAGGTTGTAAGAGACAATTATGCCTTACACATTATGCAAATATAAAGTCACACCTCTTAGGCACAGAAGTGAAGAGCTGCCATGCAGAGAATCAGGGATCCTGAAGGACTGCTCCAGTGAAAAAAACCAAGCCAACAAAAACTACACAGTGTGACGTGCTGGCCCAGGCACATCAATCCCCTTCCTTAATACCCACAGAGCAGAGGACTGAGCAGGGCATAGAGAATCTACCATACCTCTCCTGGTGTGCTCAAATGTCAGATTTGGTTTGGCATTTGCACTGAGGCACTGCAAAGTCAGAAATGGTTCAGAGAAGCACCACAAGAATTGTACACATAACAAGAACATAACAGCAGTGGAGGCAGGATCTTAATTAGAAAGAAATTATAAAAATCAAGATAGGATTTTTAGCTCCTGAAAAGTGCCACCTAGACAGCTGCAGCTTGAAAAAGGAAACTGTCTTATTACAATGCAAGTCCAGGGGCTGATCCAAGTAGGTGGGCTACCAGCTGTAGGGTCATGCTGAATGAAAAATTTTCAGGGAAGACTCCTATAGACCTCTTGCCCAACTTTTCATGCAGCTGCACTTAACACTGAATGGATAAGCTACACAACATTAGCCTGTCATAGAATATGTACTTCAGGCACCAATTGGTTTCCTTCTGGCTCTATTTGCAGCAAAATCAAACTGCACTTAAAAAGGGCAGCTTGGATCATCATGGCCACTGCTGGGCTGGGGGACTCCTAACTCAGAGAAAAGCCACTGAAAAATGTGGATCATTTTCTTGGAGCACTAAACAACAGTGACACTGAGGTATCCTCGTACTTTGCACTGGTACCACAATACCACTGGAAAGGCATCAAAAGCAAACACATCTTTAGGGAAAGTATTTTAAACCATTGACTTTATTAAAATACATAATACACGGTTTTTAGAGGAATGTACTTACATTTTCTGGAAATTCCACTGAACCCAAATTTTAATTATATATTTAACAAATGACAAAACAGTGGATGAAATCAGGCTGTACACCAAAGAGTTGACAAGTTAGGGTATTGTTTTTCATCATCATCATTATTTTCCCGGCACAGACTCTTCTTTGCTTTTTAGCTTCAATCTCTTGAATATCTAGTAGCAGAGAAAGGAGGTTTACATTTCTCACGGCATTGAACCCATCCCGTCCAAGTGAAAGTCCATTTGTTTTCACCACCTTCATTCAAACCTTCCCCAGGAGCCTCCCCTTCCAGAAAAGCAAAGGTGATTGACCTCTCTGAAAAGCTACAGGTCACAGTGCAAGACGAGTTCGACAGTCAAATGTGAACGTGGAGCTCTGTACCTTCTCAGAATCATTACTCTTTTAAAATATCCATTTCAAACCGAGAGTGAGAAAAAAGACACTGTCAAAATACAAGGGCCAAAACACATACATGTGGAATGCACATGGAAGACAGCTTGCAGTGCTGCAGCTCGGGAGTAAAAGGTAAATCAGAAGCCAGGTCTTGTTGAAATACAAGATGCAAAAGCTGGGAAGGAGAAAGACAGAAATAACCTGGACACATTCTTAAAAAATTGAAATGTCCTAACCTCACGGAGAAGGCTGTAATTATCATACACACTGCAACTGCCATGAACCATGGAGATCAGTGACAAAGTGTATGTTATGACAATCTCACTGACAAGTATAATCTGGGGGAAATTATTCATACCGAGCAAAGAAATAATTAACTGTGTTTCAATGCAAGATGCACAGAGGATGCATAGGTTTTCACATCAAATTAATAAGGCTCTTTTTAAGAGATCATTTTGCAACCTTGCATAGGTGATATTATATCTTTTCAATAGATAATGTGCAGAAACTATGTACAGTTGAAAAAAAGAACTTTGATGAAAGCATTTTTTCCCCTCAAGTTTTACCATAGTATAAAAAGTAACTTATATAACTCCTTCAGTTCTCTAAAACACATATGGAATATCCCAGAAAGAGAAACCAGGAACGCCATCTAAATGATGCCGTGTGCACTTATACAACAGGTTGAAACAACCAAAGAAGCCACCACAAAGCAAAGTCATAAAGTTTTCATATAGGAAAAAAAATAAACAAAACCAAACCAGGAGTAAATTTTGTTTACAAACAGGAAAAATCATTTAAACAGAAATGCATTTTAGTTATAACAAATTAATGACCTTCACTAATCAGACTACTGACTGCATGGATGACTCAGACACTAAGTAAATGATAGAAAGAGCCAATTCAATCCCTGCTTGATAAATGGACAGTAAACTTTAAGATCTGCATTTGGTTTCCAATTAATCCCAGCTCAGAACATCTCCTCCCTTAGACAGCCAGACGGCAGCTTCTCAAAACTAATATTATGAACATCTGCCAGTCTGCTGCAACAAAAGCCATTAGGGCATTCATGTGCTTCTTCATTTGGTAAGAAAGAAAGTCAGCCAGAGGATGAGCACAGTGCCACAGGACAGCCAACCCCATCTTTGAAGACGAGTGTCCTGTTCCCTGGGACACTCATCCACCACCCCAAAATGACTTACTTTTGCCCTGCAATTATGTAAATCAAGAGACTTTCTGTCTGATGTGGCTCTCTTCCACTGAATCTACCTTTTCCTTCACACAGGAGCTGCCTGGCAATTGTTTTGCCATTTTGTGCCTGGATGCAAGACTTCATTATCAGCGCTGCTTATTACTCTTGTGTATCACAGTGATGTGTACTTTTTAGAAGTATTTACAATGGTATCACTGTGGAGAACTAAGCCCTGTACTAGAAACAGTCTCTTTAACAGAGACCTTAATACTAAGGATTTGGTACATTTCTGATCTACAGATAACAAGGCAAAGCTAAAATCAGCCCACTATACATTTGGCATTAGGTTCAAACATGGGGAAAAAGCAAACATCCAGCACATTCCCTTGTTTCAAAGGGATGCTATTTAGAAGAAGAATTCGCTTTTTTAATATTTCAACAACAAAAATCCAGCTAATTTTGAAATTAGAGTAACCTAAGGCGGCCTAGTTTTTAATCAACAGAGAACACAACATTGCTGTTTGCTGTTAAACACAAACCTCAGAAATGCAGGGAAACTATGATCTGTTATACTATGGGTGACAAATCACAGCCAGTTTAATAACAACAGTAAAAAAACCACTTCTGTTTTTTTTAAACACAGCTCCTAAAAAGTACAGCATCCCAGTATTTCCTCCGTTCCAGACTGTAGACATTATAAATTAAAGGTGAAAAGAGATCCATATATAAACAAGGCAGCTTTCCACTGACTTCATTGTACTTGGTTCTTGTCTAAACCTTTGGAAATTTAATCTTCAAATACCATAAGGTAAGGTTGAATTTATCAGTTACAAAACAACGTCCATTTGTATGCGGAATTCAGAAAAACAAAACAAAACGAAAACCAAACTCAAAAAACACACAAGAAGTATTTAGAGCAATCCAGATCTCTGTTTTTCCAGCCTCCACACTTGGTTATCACCTTCTGGAGAACTGTACACACATGCTCCTCTGAGACCAAGGCCCTATGTTATGGTACGAGGCCTTTTGGGCGGCGGGGGTGGCATAAGTTCAGTGTCAGGATCAAGGTGGTGCTTCCGTGTCTGTCCTTGGGAAGCTGCTGCACATCTGTCAATGAACTCAAACAGCATCTCCTTCGTCACTGGATTCTGGATGCTGTTGCAGACAGCTGGGAACAAAGAACACATTCTCATGTAACTAAACTGATTTGTTCTAGTTGGCACTTCAATAACTTCAGCTCCTCTTGGCAAAATAACAACATAATCTGGCTCAAGTATTAAGCCTTAAACGCACGCTTTGACAAGGTGGCTGCGTCTGGAGTCACGAATCTCTGCTCTGCCCCCCTGAGAGCAAAGCAATGCTGTGGGCCTCTACTCCCATGGGAGTCTCCCTTTCTAAAACAAACTGAAGGCATATGTGTGTGTAAGGCTTTCTGAAGCAACTATAAAACCACTAAGAACTGACATCCTATTGAGGCAAGGAACAGCAACGAGGGCCTTGTGAGACACGGCTTTGAAACACACATCAAATCCAAGCAGATGGAAACAAGACTGGCTTCTAATATTGAAAATGTCTGAATTATGGTAACTTATTTTTTCACCAGTAAGTACTATAAATACCCTAAACCTGCAATGTACAGTCCTTTTTTTTTTTAACCCATGTACCTTCATGGGGCAGAAAGACTCGACACCAAGCAAATGGCATGTCTAGACCACCAGACCATATGATGGAGCAGCAGCCATGGTGCTGTGTGCTGGCCAAGGCACACATGTAGAGGCACTCTTGGGGTACTTAACACAACTCCCCAGACCACAGTTTGTAAGTCATGGTCCACGGGATTTTATGGAACAAATAAATAGGCTTACTTCACTTTCAACAAATGAAATGTTTTTTAATGCCTTCCTATGTAACTTTGTATTCCCCTAATTAATCCTCATGAGAGACTTAGAGGAGAAAAAAAAAGGAAAAAAGAAGCATGAAATTAAGTGTGAATCCTACAACTATCTTGGAAGAAAGCACAAAATTATTAGAGGATAATTGATAGCATGTAAGGACTGGCCACAGTAAGGATGCAATTTTCATGCAAAACAATCTACTGACCCCCTAGAGTACTAAACGTTAGGACTCCTTAAAATGTACTTGCAATGTAGCATTGTTATGAATAACAATGATTCTCAAAAACATTCCTTTCTTTCCTGCAGAACACCAGAACCAAAAGATTACTTCACAATTAATAAAGAACCTTTCTAGAATTATTTTGAATTATCTCACTATTTTTGGTGAAAAGGTGCTTTAAGAATTGCACAGTATTTGACTTTAGCAGTTGGGAAGCATTATGATTACCAGTAATTTAGGAACAGAATTCCAGTCTCATGGCAACTGGTGTAACTCATGTAACTGGTGTAACAGTACCTCATGTAACTGGTGTATCAACTTTTGAGTACTGCTTTAACTTAATCCCTCAAAAAGACCTCCTGTTTTCAATTTGAAAGGTAACAAAGTCCAAAAGCAAGATTCAGACAGATGCTTATTTCGTTGCTATTTCAACAATGGGGGAAAAATAAACAACATTTTTCATCAAAAAAAAGCTAATAGAGGAGAGAGGATCTAGAGAAAGAAGTCTCAAATGATAAAAGTATAACTTCTGGAGATTTTTAAAAATTATCAAAAGTGAAAACTCAAAGCCAAAAGAAAACTTTCTTTTCTGAAAATTCCTATAGAAAATTTGAACTATATCTTAAAAATTCTTCCTGTAGCATTTAATTTTCTTTTAATTTTAATTTTTAGGAAGTCCATCATGTTTTGGGAGGAAAAAGTCAGAAATAACAAAACTGTTTTACAAATGGAGAAATTGAGAGGAGAAAAAGGACAAATAGATATGTTCTTCAGAATTAAAGAAAGAAGAATATGCTATTCATTAAAAAAAGAAAAAAAAAAAAAAAAAAGAAAAACAAAAAAAGAAAAAAAAAAGCTCCAGGAAAACTAACTATCGAAACACTAAGGTGAACCAGGGAAGAAAAATTTAGGTCATGGTCACAAAGAGATGTCATACTTGTATGACTTTTGTGGTCCATTCCTCTTTCCTGACAGGACTGCTCAGCAAGTATTTCAGCTACATTCTGTGCTGGTTCCCTGAGGTGCCAACAGATTTATTATCTCCTAGCAAAATGACCACATTGTGTTTATTCAAGAGAATCTACTCACTGCTCAGGCAGAAATACAAGTAGAAGGGTCTAGAGAAAATCCTGCATCAGCCCTAGTAATTAGCATAGTCTTAAATATGATTAAATTTCATTTTGGCACTTAACAAAAGTCAGTATCAATATGTTTATTGCTACTCATCCTTGCACACACCTCTACTCAAACTCTTCCACTTCATCTCAAAGTAAATATAATTCTTCATTTTACAATATTTGGCAAAATATTTTTTGGTAGAGGAACATAAAACTTTTGCAACTCTGCATAAATATACCCCCACCTTTCATTAGTTTCCCTGCTTCATTGTTTGTGTAACTATTGTTGAAACCCAGGATGACATTTTTTTCCTATTAATTTCTAGCCCATCTGCCAAATAATGGTTTTGGCATTCTAATGGATTTTTTGTTTAACTAATTCCACTCATAATGTGCCAGTTTGCATTACATCCCAGCAAGCCAACACAATGCTAGGCACTGATGTCAGCTGAAGCAATGCTTTTGTAAATAAAAACTTTCTTGGCTCTGATTTGAAAGGCATGCCCTGCCATTTAAAGTCAGCTTTGCACAAGTATTTGCAGATCTGCAAAGACTTAGGCACTTGATTCTTGATTCTGTGTTACATGTTAATCCTGCAGCCAGAGGATTCATGCTACTAGTGATGACATAAGCATTTGCAAGAGGAGGCATTGCTTTAATAAGTTAGGGGAGTCAGGACTCAGACCAGAAATGCAAACACAGAGTGCCTTTCCTACTTAAAACAGAACAGAGGTAAAACATTAAAATTTTAGCCTGAGAAACATCTAAAGCAAATTGTTCTACCCACCCATGGCAGTGCTGTAGGCATTTGGAAAGCTTTTGTCTATCCTCTGTCTCATGAAGACCCAGCTGTTGTTCTCAAACTTGCACTCTATAATTTTGTTGTCGTACTGTTTGAGTTCTTTTGTCACCTGCATTAAAAAAAAAAAAGTTTAGGATAAACAGATTTTAATTCAGTTTTTTCTTTCTTTTAGGCATAAATAATAGAAGATCAAAAGCTGCCCTGCATTTTTCAGCAACATGCCTTCATCCTACACAAAAAAATTGCACAGAACACATCTCCATTTTACATATGCTCAGCTACTTAACATTTAAAAAATACTTTTCAAATTTGCTGTCAATATTCAGCAATTATATTATGCTAAAACATCAGCAGTGCTAACAGAGGGGGGGAAAAAGTCACTTCTGGCCCAAATGCAAATAGGTTTCCATGGGAATAAACTGCTTCCAGTTTAAGTGCTACTGCCAGCCTAAGTGCACGAAATGTATTATCCATGTTTCATCAACCTTCTTTGTTGAAGGTCTCACAGCAAAATGTCAGATTTCAACACTGGAAAAAGCTTACAAAAATAATTTCACTCTTTACATGGCCGGGGTTTTTTCTTCTTTTCTTTTTCTTCATTTGTCTTTAAAAATGAAGATTGCAACTTCAAAATAATGCAGACTTTCAGACGGCATATATTCTAAATCTCCTTCAGGCCTCTTTTTATTGATTCATAGATTTGTCAGCAGCCAATATCCTGAGCTATTTGTCTTTCTATTTGGCAACACTGTGTGGTTTGGAAATGTAGTTTATATGCATTGGACTTCGTAGTTGTTTTGGCTACTTCATCCTATGCATCCTAATCTATGATACAATGCAAAAATTTTCATGTAACCATGGTAACCCGAGAACCTTTTCTAACGCTTTAACAATTTTACCCATATACTTCACTTTGTTCCAAAGAGCCTCTTCAGCAGTATGGAGTTGTATTTAACTGCTAGCTGCATTTAGTTGCTATAGTTTACCAATAAAAAGCTGTAAAAAGTAATGTAGCACTCTGGATTCAGGATCTTATGCAGAAGCGCTCTCATAAAAAGGAGGTGGTTATTGCAATTCATTAGCATAATTTTTCACCTCTGTTGTCTACTTGCTCCTGAGCAGTGACATGGGAATTTACTACTGTCAGAGAGATGCAGATTTGAAAAAGGCCATAGCTGTCTCCAGACAGTTTAATAGCATATACAGTGGGAAAACCCATGAACCCCTTTTCCATTAACTTCCAGATAAAGACAATTAATTAAGGAAATGGTTCTGAGCATGGATCAAGTCCTCCTATACTGCACAGTACAAGTTTTGATAAGCAGATCCTAACATTGTTAGTATTTAATCTGAATAATTGCGTTCACTCCTGGATAAGGAACCCTAGGATTCTACTTGTCAAGTGAACATGGAACTTAAAGAAAATGTTGTAAAACTTGCTTACAACTGAGTCCTGTCCTGCTGCAGGACTGAGTTTGTGTCAGGTTTTCATGTCACATGCTATTCTTTATCCATTCCAGCACCTGCAAAGAGTTTTTTCCCTGAAATCATTTACTACTTAAGTGAAGTTTATGTCTTCTGTCGACCATTAGATTGCTCAGATTAGCAATCTTTTCCTTTGCAGAATGCTCTGCACAGCACTGCACTTCTTCCATCTGCACTGAAGAGCTACATGCAGTCCAGAGGTTTGACTGACACATGTTTATGGATGCATTATGTTTCATTAGGTGTATGTAGGAAAACACAACAACCTTTTCCAGAGTACTGTGGATACATAAACCCAGGAAGAAACTCCTGGCTGTGCAGTGCCTTGGGAGGGTGTATTATTCTGAAAACAGCTGCCTAGTGGAAGTGGGGGCAGCAGGGGGTATGGCCGCATTTCTGATTTTCTGCCAAAGCAGGAAAATATTAGAAAGACCACCTGATAGAGAAGGAAATGTAGAAAATTGCAGGTAATGGCTTCAACTAAACACCCACCTCATAAGGTTTTCTCATGGCTTATCATTCTTCTAGTGTTCAGATACTCAGAATAGCAATAAATTAGATGGCAGCTTTATCTGACTGTGGCAATTAAGCAATATTATTAACTACCGAGAGACTTGCTTGGCCATTCATTAGCAATCTGGAAGATGGATCTTTCAACAAAATATGAACACCTGCCAAAGCATTGACTTAAATGAATTTTCCCATTAGATAACTGGTGATCAGAGCCTTTAACGGTTGCAAGTTGTAGTAATTACTTTACAAAGGAAGAAATACAGCACCCACTATTCCCTGTACTTTGTTAAGTGACCTTAGACTTACACAGGTACTTATTCTAATATAATAGAATACCTTTTAGCAACTGCTGCATGTTTGATTAAAAATACACACATTCTGAGCAAAACACACTTTCAGTATTAAAAACACTCTTCCACTATTGCATCTTAGAAGACTTCTCAATGGGTACTGTTTATACAAAGGACAGAACAAGGCTGCAGTGATTCTTATATCTGTAACTCACACCTTACATCTGCCTACCACGCACATGCTACTTTCTGGTATTTTAGATTCAAAGTGGGACAAGGAAACCATCAAATTTAACTGTCTAGAAATTCCTTCCTTTTGGGAATGAATTCTGAGCTCCTCAGCAGTGTGTCTTCTCAATTGTCACTTTGCAGTGTGTTCATCCCTCCTTCTTCCCTTTAAATATTACAGTCCATAGCAGTATTTGAATAATCCACCATCACTTCTCTTCCTGAGAGGTACTTCTTCTAGCTTCTAGTGCTTCACAGAAGGTCAGCTAGGAATGATGGCAGTTCTCAGCCAAAATGCTTATCCTCAGTGCTGGTACAGTGCCAGTGCTTCTGCCATGCTGTTGATAAAAGGCCTTGAACCAGCATTCAGCAATTTCAAGACAGAAACTCCCACCACACTAAGGACTCCACGGAGCCTTTCTTAATTAAACATTTATTCCTTAGCCTATTTTTGGACAGCCAGTCAGAATTAGAATCCCAAAGGATCAAGTCTTGGACATGGGCTGTCAGAGGTGGTGAGTATGAGAACAGTCGCACTGGCCTGGGCAACAACTGTGGCCTAGGCAAGGACAAACACCAACTTGCACACTTATTTCTTTTCAAGAGGAAGGAAATTGCTCAGCAGCAGCAATGTTCAGTGTTCCTGTCCGTACCTGATCAAATTATCAGGAACCAACCTATGTTCCCAAGAGAAATGATTTCCAAAAACACAGAGGAGCCTCCTTTTGGAAGCTGATTCACTACATACTGCTGGTCTGCAAGGTGTGACTGGAAAAAAACGGGCTTGAGCTGCATCCCCATTTCAGCAATAGTTCCGTATCAAATCAGACTGATGTAATACAACACCATTGCCTAAGAATGTCAGATTACATGATTATATCATCTGCTCCCTGCTGAGAAAGGCTTCCCCCACCATCATCATCTGGGCGATTCACTGGGAAGAACTTTGGTGGCATACACTTATTTCTTTTTCTAGGAATGAAGACAGTTAAGGCTTAGGAAATCTCTCATTTTCCAGGCTCCTTCTATCCCCTATATTCTGAAGGAAATTAAAAATATATTTAAAAATTTAAAATATCTAACCCATTTCAAAGTTTTTTGCCTGGCTGAATAATGGAGTCATTTTGAGATGAGTAACAGGCAGCCACAGTTTACGTTAAATTAGAGCAAAATGTGAAAAAAAACCCCTAATATATCCGGCTGAGAAAGAGAAGAACCCATTTAAATTGAATGTAGTTAGCTCCAGTCTCCTGAAGATGCCTTTACTATCTCTGCTGCAGCCAATGCTTTTCTGTGTCTCTTCACAGGGCACCTGACTTTCAGAATGGTCCATCATTCCACTCAAATATTAGTCTCATCACCCTTAACCCCAAAGAAGAATGAAACCCCTGAGCAAGCTCCTACTCTACATAAGAGGCACTAACAATGCAAATTTAGGGTTTAAGGTAATTAAGTTAATATTTCAAAAAGCATGCCTACAGTGGACAGACTTAAACTTTACAAATGCATCTACTTTCCCCATTTTCAAGTTCTTTAGAAAGAAAAAAAGGAGATAAGCCTTTAAATAAATGGAGACTTGGCTGAAAGAAGCCTTATGTTTCCAAATGCATGTTTTTTCAAAGCAATTGAAATTATTTCAGTTTAGTAAATAATCCCCTTAAAAGAAAGTGATGCTTGTAAGCAAAATCTGAAAACATTCTATTTCAAATTCTTTTATCTTTAAATGCCTTTTTGCTGCACTTTCCCCCCTATTACCAAACACAGATAGAAAAACATTCTTCAATTCACCCATTTCTATTCTTACTCCATACTCCTAGTATCTGCCAATTTTTAATGTCCCAGAAGAAAATATCATAATAGTAGATGCAGAAAACCTTCACTTCCATGAGAGAAAAAAATGAGCAAAAGCAGTTGTTGAAGTCTTAGAAAATTTAAAACATCGCTATTTTCAAATAGAGAATTAAAAAGTAAAAGGAACCGTAACATAACAGCAAGATGGATTCTAAATGCAATGGATTTCTATTTTCTCAGAAGAATCTGCCTTTTTATAGCTAGCATGAGCAATGAAGGCATTTCCTTTTGATATGCTCAAATACACAAACTGTTTGTTTTCTTTTTTTTAAACATAAGTTTCAATGCCTGGAGGTGAGAAAAGTTTAGAGCAGCTACATAAGGCCTAGAAAGTCATTCCTTCTCTTACTGATATCATAACTACATTTTCTCCATTAGGATACGCTCCTGCAGCCAAAGTGAACAAACAAGTGAAAGAGAAACATCCCAAAATAAATTATCAGCTGTGTGGTCATGAAGAAGAAACCTTTTGGTTGCTTCCCAGTCTCTTACTGCAGGAGAACTGGAGTCCCACACCTCCCCTAGGATGTCACCCTGCAAAAATCAATCACATTCTTGTAAAAACTGTCCAAAACCATGACATGTGTGAGCTCCCTGTCCTGAGAGTACTGGGACATATTCAGCCACAAATGACAGTCTAGTAAATAAAACCTCTATAGCAAAACATCACATCTCAAATTCCAATTTCTGCATTAGTCTCCAATGCTCTGACTGGCCACACATGCAAACTATGATAAACTTTATTTCCAAACTTCTCCAGTGGTGTGGAATGTCCAAGACAAAGGCAAACAAGCTGTCCACTGGTACTATGACTCCATAGCAGTAGAGCAACATCTGAAGATCAGGGAAATGCAATCACAACAGTCAGGGAACAAAAAGAAGAATTACATGGGAATTTGAGGAAATAAAGAGCGGTCAAGACTTCTGAAGGAATAGGATGGAGACAGAAAAAATAAAGAAGCAGCAGTAATAAAATAAAACAGCTTCTGAAGATAGAAAGATAAACCAAACTCAAAGCAAGATCTTTTTAAAGACCAAACACTTAAAGGTGATGAACTCCAAGGACATTCATGCCAAACCAAGGCAATTGAGAGGAAATGAGGTGTAAGAAACAGGGATCGTTTAAAAGCACTCTTCCATGTGATTGCTGGTGAATATAAGAAATTCTAATGATTTGAGCAAGAACATCTGAGACAGTCAGTAGACATGAAGTTATTAGAGCCCCCAGCACTTAGAGGGCACAGTCCAGCACCTAACACAGATCCCAAGCCGTTCATTCAGTGCTTCTTCCTAACTCATGCACTGTTTGTTCAGATGATTTTGAAGAACTTTTTGCCCATTCACACAAAGTACCTCATGTTTTTCATAGTCAAACTTCACAAAGAATAAAAAATTGCAAGGTTATTAAAAGCCTGTTGACATAAGTTGTACACTGAACCACATGAATACTGTCTGCTGGAAAAAGTTAATCAGTTAATCTGCTTTGCATTTTTACTCAAGCCCAAACAGATTTTGTAATGCAGCTTAGTATCTATTTCTTTATACAATTCAAGAGATTATTTTATCAAACCATAGATTTCTTGCTAAACTAAACATACTGATTGTGTTTCCTTTTTAAAGAATGTTTACCCAACAAATGGTTATCAGCTTGGGTAAACACAATGCAGTTGAGATGGTTATTTAACATTAATAAAGCCTTCTAAGTGCAACTATGCTGCTTCTTATATACATAGGAAACGGAAGTGCTCCAATTTTGAGATGTCATTCCTGAGAAAAAATATTAAGAAATATAAAATTGTAGCACTTTTGTTCATGTTCATTAAACCACAATGCTAACACCAAGCACTGTAGGATTATGGGAAAAGCAAAGAAGAAAAATCATGTTTCCAAATTACAAGAATAAGGCTTTTTAAAATTGTGGATCTTGTTTGTTTGTTTGTTTTTCACTTCCAATGCCTAGCACTCTCAGTTCATGATTTAGTCTTTCTTTTTAACATATAATATTTTCTCAAAGAATCTCTCATCATTTCATGTAGTAATTAAAAATATGGATTCTGTTTTCTGATACATATAATGGTTTGGAGTCCTGGGGTTTTCCTGGCAAGTGACAGATGGAAACATCAGAAATAAAAAGCTTTCCTCTTATCAGTGACATTACAAGTTTTAATGACTTTCAGTGCCAGCTGGAAATAGGTTTCTTAATGTATCCTGGAAGGTCTCCTGTACACCTGACCTTGCAACACCATTTGAACTATCTGTGAGAAACCAATGTTTTCCTGAGCTTTGCTTTTGACTCTCAGAGGAACACACTGGCATCTACGAGAAAGCAGGTAACTGGTAACTGCTAAGATGTGGAAATAGACATGTGTTTGCACAAATGTTTTCCTTGATGATCACTCTTCTAGTTTGTTTTTTTTTTAAATATACTTTTTTACATCTCATTTTACTCAATGGTAAAGCCATTTGCCATGGAAAACCAATAAACTCTTTGCACACTTTTGAGCATTATAGCTCAGGCATCTACATTACTCAAAGAGCAGTTGAACTTCCTGCTAGGCATTGCCATCTCCACCTAATTCCTGAGAGAACACTAAAGCTTTAAAAAATCCCATTTTCTTTTAATCATCATCAAGAATGGGAGGCACAGATTTGGGTGTCCATACACATCTTGAATAGTTAAATGAAATGAAGTAATAAATTATTGTCCTCCTAGATTGGTATCCCTTTCCCCTGCATTGTAATCATCACAGGTCTCTGGATTAAAGAAAAAAATCTGTACATCTCCTGTAAAAATTGAGAAACTGAAGAATTCTGTGCTGAAGATTTGTGAACTTGGCACAGCTCTGCTGTGATGAGTTCTTAAATAAAGTCTTATTGAAAAAGCAGCTCATATAATTCTGACCCTCAGCATGCTGATGAAAGAGCAAGAAACTCTCAGGGGAACTGCAGAAACACCCAGGCATTAAGAGAACAGCAACAGAGCTCTCAAAGCAAGTTGTCAGCGTGACCTTACTGCAGAGAGGATGTGCATTTGGTGCAAGCAGAGCTTCACCTGCTCTACAGTCCATGAATTTGTAGGAAGTGGTAAAAACAATGCTCTGCAAGAACCTGGGGTAACTGCAGAGGCCAAAGATAGCTACCTTGGTTTTGGCACATCATAAATAATTGTGCTAATAATAATAATCCCTGGAGACAGTGCTGAAGCTAGAAAGTGTTTAAGTTCCAAAGAAAAACAGGCAGATATTTTTGTAGTAGTAAAATGCCACAGCAAACTGCAGAACTGTTCAGCAGGTTATGCAAAAACAAATAAACAACAACACCACCAAAAAACCCCAAACCAAACAAAAAAAATTTAAAAAACCAACAAAAAAACCCCCATCAAAACCTTTCAGGGAAGGATAAGGAATTCACAGGACATTTCGGAGGAAAAAGCCACCCAATCAGAAAGTTAAACAACTGTACGAGGGGGAGGAGAACAAGGATATACAGTGCAATCTGGCAAAAAAAGCTGAAATAATAATACAGAAATGATTCTGTGAGAAAATATTCCACTCACAGCCTGATACATTTTGAGGACTGTACCTCCACTTGCCATGATCTAGCTTGTGAAAGCCAGTCTTAAAAGTCTTAACCCTCATTTGTGCTTTGTTCACCCAGACTGCTTTTGCAAAAGGGAGCCTGCCCCAAACAGGGAGTGCTGCATAATGAGACACAAAGATCCAAGAGACGGGAGTTACACATTGCTAGTAAAGAATATAGTTTGAAAACACCACTTAGCTCATTCATAAATTATTAATTCTTAAGGCTTATTATTCTCAGTTTGCAAATGGGGAAGAAAGAGATAGTTTGTGGCCACACCACAGGGAAAGCACTTACCCCCCATTAGGTTCTCTAAACCCAATCTTAATTACCCCTCAGGTACTTACACTCATGCTACCAAGAAATCTTATGACACAGGGCAGCTGAAATCTTGTTAATAATTTATCAGCAGAAACCCAAACAAGTCTTCCAGAGACAAAGCAATGCTTTCACTATTTTATAATCACTTTGGTAACACTATTCCTACACCTCAAAATAAACAAAAGAGAACTTAGGTGATTGTGTTGGAATAGGACGAGGAGTTTTTCTGACATTTGCTGCCTTTCACGTGCTGGAATTCACCTCCAATAGGATGGATTTCCAGACGAATACTTGTGCTTCTCACACATAGATTTTACAGGGCACTTTCTCATATTGCTGTTTTTCATCTGTACCCAAGCTCTTGCTATTGTAGGAGTCTAAGTTAATCTTGCTTTACCTGTACTCCTTACACCATACAGGGGATTCTGTCACTTGTCACAGAACCAGGGAAGGGAGGGAGACTCCACAGGGCTGGGCTATCAGGAGCTTCCCATCAGCCTTTCTATGGAAGGAAAAACTGATTTTACAAGTTCAGACACTATCTGATGGCTACTCATGTGGGACCCAACTTTACAAGCTCTTATCCTTGTAAATTATATGCCTTTGAGCAGCTTCAGAACATCAATTAGCCCACACTAGTGTCATCAGGATTGGGCCCTAAACCTAATTCTCGTTCTTTCTTATCTGGCTTCTGAAAGGTTCCCTAGAAACCGTGGGTTTATACTCTTTCAGAAAGATGCCAAATCATATCAGAATACACCAAAAGAAATTTAAACTAAAATCCAAAGTATCAAGTAATTGCAAGTGAGTCTTTTAAACCCACTTTTACTGGTAACAACACACAGCTTTCAAATTACAGCCATTAAGAATCATACTCTTTTCTTCCATTTAGATCCCAAACAACCACTTGCTCAAAGTTTTTTTCCCCATAAATCAAAATTCACCACTGAGAACAACTGTGTCAACACTATAAGGAAATTTGTTTGCTATGTTAAATTGAGCTTCAAAAGCATGAACTGAACACACATTTGTGATCACAAGTAATGCCTCTTCTTATATCCATTCAAAGTGTTTACCTTATTACAGCTTATTATAGATGTACTGTCTAAAATGCAGCAGCATGACTGTTCCACTTCCAGGCCCTAATTTTATGATAATCATATGTAATATATTCATATGTCTACTTCACTGCCTAACAAAGCCCAAACTGGTTTCTTAGCAGATCTGCTTCCCCCACCGTTCAAATTTCTTTGCCTTAGAACGTTACTGAAAAACATTAAGAAAGACATAATCAAAATTTTACTTTGTATTTTGCACTATGGTAGGCAAACAAAGGAATATATCACTGGAGGCTGAATTTGGCATACTGACTTTATCAAACACTGGTATCTAAGTGGTATGTAAATTATTAAACATGCTATGCAAGCATTATTAGAAAAATGGGGGTAGGGAGCAAGATTATAAATTTATAAATGTTTTCAACATCTAGAAACCCTATTAATACTTGAAAACGTTAGGATTGTACAGAGAGAATATGCAGATAAACTAAGACCAGAAATAGCAAACTTGCATTTAATCTCCCATACTTAATATATTTTGGGTTTTGCCTAGAACATATTTACAAAAAATAGTAACTTTTCTTCATAAATTTCAGAGGCAATTCCTAGTTACTCACAAATCTGACACTAGAACACAGAGAGATTTACAGAACTTGTAGGAAATATAAATTCTTTTGATCCCCATCTAGTCCATTAGACTGAATTTTTTGTCATTAGCCAAATCTTCAAAGAACCAAAGTCTTGAGCCAGAGAAGAGAGTTCAGTTTTGCTCATTGTAGCTTTTACACAGTACATGCAATAGTTTTTTTCAGAAGAATGTCAGATCTTGAAATCAGAGAAGTCTCTTACAGCAGAAAAACATCTTTTAATTGATTTTTCAGGTTTTGTATTTGTATTATATACTTGTTCTGGTTTTGGCTGGACTAGCATAACTTTCGTCACAATGGCTGGTGTGGGACTGTGTTTTGTGCTGAACACAGTGGTAATGATGTGGAGACACAGAGCCAAGGCCTTTTCTGATTTTTGTACTGCCAGGCTGGTGGGGAGGGCACTGGGGGGAGCTTGGGAGGAGATACAGCCAGGACAGGTGACCCCAACTGACGAAAGGCACATTCCAGACCATAGAATATCACTCAGTACGTAAGGCAGGGAAGAAGGAGGAAGGGGGGAAAAATCTGGGGTGGTGACATTTGTCTTCCCAAGTCACTGCTAGGTATGGTGGGGCCCTGCTCTCCTGGGGATGGCTGAACACCCACCTGCCCATGGGAAGCAGTGAATTCATTCCTTGCTTTGCTTGTGTGCATGGCTTCTGTTTTCCCTATTAAACTGTCTCTATCTCAACTCATGAGTTTTCTACCTTTACCCTTCCTATTCTTTCCCAGGTTCTGATGTTGGGGGAGTGAGTGAGTGAGTGAGTGAGTGAGTGAGTGAGTGAGTGAGTGGACTTGGCTGCTGGATGGACTTAAACCATGACAATAATAAAGCACAAACTTTTATTTTGTAATACATTAAAAGAAAAGTCAAACTACAATGATTTTTTAAAACCCTGCCATTTTGAGGAGGCATTCTTACACCTAATTGTTGAGGTTCACAACTCTGCCTAATTCCACCTTTATTTTTGTAAATAATGAGTTTTAATAGGATGAGTTTTAGGAGGTGACTGTTAGAACCACTTGAATATGGAAGCTGATAAATGCCTTGATGGAACACTGCAATAATATACAACATAAAGCCAAGAGGAGCCAAACAACAACAACAACAGAAATAATCTCAGCAGTGCTATGACATCAAAATAATAAAGCAAAGACGTGTTGGGAAAAAAGCTGCAAAAGTCATGTTAGGGATTTTTCATCCTTCTAAGATTTCAATTAAAGGAAAATAATCTTTTTTTTCCCATTACAGATAATACACCACAACAAAAAGATTAATAGCTGCTGACTTAATGCAGACTTTTAAAAATTAGCTTAGATCAAAGGAAATGCTATAGTGAAAGTCAACTGCCCTAACCCACTTCTCATCTGCTTTTATAGTATTGAGCTGGCATGAACTCCCTCCCCTTTCTTGAATGGTTTCCTTTAAACTTCAAAGCTTAACTGGCTTTGAGGCTTAAGACAGAGAAAGCTTTTTCCTTCTTCTTCAAACGCAATTAATGACATGATGTATAATCTGACCTACAATCTAGTATCTAAGCACACAGGTCTTCTTGATCATTGTGGGGCTACAGAATGTAAGGGGCTCGACAGAGAAGTTAATCGTGGCTCAGAAACTGCAAATGGTTTTAGAGTGCCTGCCAGCTGATGAGGTCAGTCTGCTGAAAGAAAGGTAAGCAAGGGCTAATCTATCAATGGCACAAATTTGTCGATAAATGAGGCTACAGAGGGATTCTCAGTGCTTTACCTTTCATTGCAAGCTCCTCTTTCCTTTCCATGCTTTGTTATTAATGAGTCTGCAGAGTTTGGAAGCCAGATTTCCCAGGATACCATGGTAATGGATGTGGGGTGGGGCAACACAGACGCAGTAATCACGAGGCAGAGGAATGGACAATATTCATGGACTTTCAAGAGTCACAACTGGCTACAGAAGATAGAATGGATTTTGCAAGATCTGGTTGGAGACACCTATGAAGTTCTTGGTCTGTTTGGGCAGCACTGTTTCCAGACAAATGAAAAAAGACTGTATCAGAGTTTTTGTTTTACTGTCAGCTAAAAGGGATTGCAACTTCAAATGGTAAATGCTGATAACAGGAAATAATTAATGGTTTAATAGCTGGTCCTGCCAAAGCCCTGAAAGATAGGAAATATGGGAAAGCCCACTGTACATGAGTACACTTTTCATGGCTTTGTCCATACATTTTATTATTATATGTGAGATCAATAGCAAAGTAAGTGGGCAACAACATTTAGTCTTCATTCTTATTTCATGAAATTACTCCACCCACTTAGTCTGCAAAAGCTAAGGCAAGCAAAGTCAAGGAAAGTCTCTTGAGTTTTCTAACCATATGATGTATCCAAGAAAACCCTTGTCATAAAGCTGTTTCCTGCAAAGATCTCTGCATGGGCCAATTCTTAAATTCCCCAGAATTCTTAGCCTTATTTGAGTGCTCTGCTCAAGTGCTACACTTGTGTTTGAGCTGCTGTCCTCCCCTACCTAAGGCCCAGGACAACAACCGCTCTTGTTCCCTAACAAATACAGCTAAAAACAATTGTTTTGCTTTTCACATGATGTAATAGTATTTCAAGTAACACCAAAAGCACTTTCTGGAGACAGCCAGCAACATTAAGACTTCCATCCAGGAAAAAAAATAATCCTTGAAGGCTGTTTCCTAGAAGAACAAAAATAAGAAAAGACAAAGAAAAACAAAGTAACAGTAATGGCAACTCTGTAAATCTGTTATCCAATAATCTCAAAGTGTATTCTTATACACTTGTAAACTGTACAAGTAACATGTAATGTTAAACTCATTTCATTAACACGCTTTAGGTAAAACAGCTGTACACACGTAATTCTGCAGTTGAGAAATCCAAGGTAAAAGGGAGTTGATTTGTCAGGCAAGAGTGCACACAGTGCAGAAATTAATGAAAAAGCCTTGGTTTGCAGTTTCCTGCTATAACTACTATTCCTAATTACTAATTAGGAATTAGTTAGTACAGACTTTTCCTTAAAGTCCTGAATGAAATATTAACAAGGTAGTAATTAAGTAATTCAAGGTCTGTTTGCTTTAGTGTTTGCATTAGCATTAACTTTAGTATTGTAAATCCAAAATCTGACTCACTGATCTATAAACATCCTTCCAAATTAATCAGAGACGTCCTTTGCTTTCCTTCTTTTGAAGTTAAATTATTCTGCAACCCTTTTCTATGCATTAATGGTATCCAAAGTGTAACAGGTGGAAAGAGAAGGCAGTAAAATGCAGTAATTGTACTTTGCATTATTTTCTGAAAAAACAAAAACATTCTTGTCTCTAATTCTGCTTTTGCACATTCCTTTACATTGCTTCTACTACAGACCAGCCTCTTCCCTACACCCCAGCAAGGTTTAAAAGAAATGCTACAACATGTAGTTAATCTGCTCCTGCACTGATCACCAATCAAGCATGGCTAACCATGACCCACTAACCAAATGAAGCAGAAGCTGGGCTGCATTTGTGTGTTTTACTGTTAAATTACACCTGGGTAGGTTAATGTATGACACTAACGGGGCATTTCATTTCTTGTGTGGTGCAGCAGGAGCACACAGGCAATGGACAGCTCCTCGAGGCAGTGAGGACCACGGTCAGCATTAACCACCTCTGCAAGGGGCAAGAGGTTCAAGAGCTGTTTGGGTAGAGCCTCACTGCCTCCCACTTAAAGCACCGTCAGGGTCTTGGCTGACGCAGTCAGAGTCCATGGATGACTTCTGCACTGTTGAGTGAGACAACTGGCTTCCAGCAGACACCAGGTCATTAATTCTGTTCTGAAACAATGCTGACTTCACTACTTCATGCATGAAAAATAGAGAAAAATCTCACATCATTGCCAGTACAGAATCCAAAACGGCATCTCATGAATCTACCACTGAGAACATGCTCAAATATTTTTTATTACAACACATTAAGCTCAAATCAATAGATTCATTTACTGAAATGGATTTAGTACTTCAGCAAACCAAGGGAAACTAACACTTTTTAAAAAGAAGTGACATTTCATTACAGCATTTGGTTGTAAACTCACTGGCAGAAATTTTTCTGTATACCAATTAAACAGTAACTCACTGAAGTTAGTAACATAAAAAGCAATATTGCGTATTTACAGTTCCCTTCTCAGTAAATGAAAACATCTACAGTTCTCAGCAATACAAATAAAGTCTCTGCACAACGGTTCAAACAATGCTGCCACATTTCTGATCTTTTCAAATATTTCTGAACTATTTTCCCCAAAGATATAATATGCTATTGTCTCTACAATCAACCTTTTTTCGTTTGGAGAGAATCAGAAGTGGCATTTTGACAACTTCAATTTGCTGAAATATAATAACAAGCACTGAGTTGTGTTGTTCTTCACTTTCATTCTCACTTTATGCTAGAAAGATAAAACCGCAGTGGCTTTACTACTGTCAAATAAAAAGTAAATGAATAACGGTTTTGTTACCTATTGCATAACAAGATACTGCATCACTATTAGTCAACTGAGTTTTAATATATATTTCTCTCTCAAATGTGAAACTTTACCAATACTATAATCATTCTGGAAAACTGCCAAGGAAACATATATGTGACCCCGGCAATAAGAACTGTGAAACCAAATTTGATGAAGAAATAATTTAAATGTTTCCATGTAAAGTATACAAATAGAGAAACAAATTAAGAATTCAAAAGGAAATAATCTTACCTGATTTACTGTTTATGTACAGCTCCATTTTCCCCTAGGATTACTGCTTTGTAGATATCAGGGACATTTTTTGAATTGTACAGGTGCTATTTAACACTTCCTTGAGTAGATCAGCATCCTTTTACTTTTGCTAATATGAAACCTCATCTTTTTTCCTACAGGCCAGTCTTTCATAAGCATAATCTAGTTTAGTTACATCTTCCTCCTTACTTGCTAACCTTCTCTAAGAGCCAACAACTTTTTCATGAGAGCTCTAACAGACCCTAAGCTTGTAGGACTTACCCGGTTTTGAAGACTTCTATTATAGGATAGAAGTGGTGGAAAAAACGGATATCTGAAAATCAATTACCAGTAGCTGAAGCGACAATTGAGCTACAGGACTTGTCTGTGGAGAATACTATACTGGAAATGCTAACTTCCAGTTAAAACAGCTCTACAATAAGAATGTGGTTTTACTCCAGCCTTTAATCTCAGAACAGTCCAGAGAGAAAGGCAAGACAAGTATTTACACCATTATTTAGTTACTTAAAATTCAGGAGCTAGTTTCTATATGTAATTCCCAGAGAGAGACTGGCACCTCTAGAAAGTGATTGGAACGATGCAGTGAGGCAACCATCAGGCACTTTTCTTAGAGGATCCCAGACTCACCCTTGGATTCCACTGTTTTCCACCACCTATACAAGGAGCCTGCAGGGTCTATGGTGGCTGAACTTAGACCATGTGACCTTCTTTAGAGGTATTCTAATTAGACAGGATATTATCTACAACCCCGTTTCCTTTCAAGGCTGATATCCTGCATAATTATCTCATTTGGTATTTCTTCTACCTTCTGTGTTATTGTTTGCAATCCTATTCTTCTTCATTTATCTAAATTTAATCTGCATTTGCCTTTTACTAGTCCTAAACCAGCACAGTACCTCTCAATACAATAATTTTTGCCATCAACTGCTTTTTCTCCAATGTTATCAGTATCTGACATTTAAAATATTTCTCATTCATGATATTCACTATTCATTTTACGTATACTATAAAGAAAGGTCTCAGAAACAATTTCCTAGTCAAAGAATTTCCCTATTATACCATCTCTCACCCTTTGCAACTTCAACGTCTTGATTTATTCATGAGTAATTTATTTTAAAGACATTATCATCTGCATTTCGCAAAGGTACTACAAGTTCAAGCTCATTTATCAAGTTCAACCTCATTTGTTCAGTTGAGATTCAAAATAATTCACCTCTAAAAAGCCTAATAAATTTAGATACTCTCTGCCTATAAACTGTACAGTAACAATTTGCTTTCTTTTCCCCCCTCAAGCCTGATCTTGGCTGATGTTCTCATTCTTTAAAACAATAAACAACTAAGAAATGGTAAAAAATGTCTTAAACATCTTTTGCTGCCCCTTTCAATTAGATTTAATTTCTCATAGAGTCTGAGATTTATAATTTTACTTAGAATCTACTTTTTTATTTATTCTTTCTCTTTGACTGTTATTCGTCCCACTGCCTTTATTTCATTTGCCTCCACTACCAACAAAGCCTCTAAAAGAAAATAAAAGATGAAGAACTTATTTCAAAAATCAGAACAGATTAATAAAGAACAATTATGATCACAAACATGGTATGAAATGAGTATTTCCTGATGGAAACAATAAAGACATACAAATTTAGGACACTCCTTTCTCTGAGAAGACAATTATCTACAATAAGTTTCCTCAATTGCCTAAAACTCCTAGTAACTTGAGCACACTGCCATACTGTCTGAGTATTATATTCTAGTCAAAAGAAAATGCAAATGCAATCACATTTATGGAAACTAAGCGTGGGGATGTCTACATCAAAGGAAAAAACAGTCCCTACTGCCACTCACTCAAGCATAAGAGCTGGCCCCATAAACAGCTGCTGTCATCAAGGTATCCTCAATTATTCAAAACAAATTACACTCTCTGTGTGCAGAGGCACACCCAAACCAGGTTTGACAATGCAGTTATAACAGAAGAACAGCTGCAGCAACAAATTACCATGTTCAAGAGCTTAAAATCATCATGGACAAATCATTCTCTCTGCCAGATGATTTTTGTAAAACATAAGAAAGCAAAACAAAAGATGCTGCCAACCCCAAATCGCCCATGCATGGGAGCCAGAACACTCTCAAACACTGAAGCTTGTGAAATAACAATGTGACAAAGAGGACAAGGACAATAGCAAAGCACAACTTGCACTACAGCACAAGAAATCTGGCAGTTTTACAGTGACCTGATCAGTTATTCCACTGTGACAAGTATGAAGGCTCAACGCAAAGCAGATGAGAAATATCTGCAATATCTATGCTCATCTATTGCTAAAACAAACCCTTCATTTCCAGGATCTTTCTCAGCAATTTTTAGCTGGTAGTGAGCAATAACTTTATGGCTCGGAAACAGAGCTTAAGCCTTTTGTTTTGCCATCTTTTCAAAGTGGAAAATAAACTGTTTATTAATGTGTTATTATAATGAGACATAATCTGCATGTCCTAATGCTCACATTTATCACAGTATGTTTCCATACCACTGGCCACAGGAAAGCTACCATAAGAGCAATCTGCTTAGCATTTTGAAAATCCGGTTTTCTGTTTGACTGTACCTCTCAGAATGGTATCCGTAGGGGGTCAATGGTAAATACTTGGAAAATTACCAGTAAGGTAAGAAAGGAAAAGAATTTAAGAAGAAGAAATGATGAGACAAAAAAACCCCAAAAAAACAAACAACCAAAAAAACCCTAAAGTCTCATGGCAGATACATTAGCTACCACTGGTTTCAAATCTCATTACTTATCAAACAAAAGGAAATGGGAAACTCCAAATCAAACATCTCTACTGTGATAAAAAACTGGTTTTTGGCTTAATCTTGTGAGTAGTACAACAGAAGTACCCCAACCATAACAACTGAAGAAGAAAATACTAATTGTCTCAGGGATTAATTCTGGAGGCTTTTTCAAGGGCGTTGCTGCTGGAACAGGGGCCACAGACAAAATGTAGGGGAAGGGAAGGTATGAATGTTAGATAGCATGATTGTGACCTCCCAGCATATATCCAAGTGTTGTTTTCTCAGGTATCCTGTACTGTAATGCTGTTAACACACCCTCTTCCCTTACTAATGCACAACAAGCCATTTGACACATTTACAAAGTCTCTTGGCTCATTTACATCCGACAGCTACTCACAGGAAGCTCTTCCTCCAGCCTCTTACTCCTGAGCTTAGCTACTAATCTAGCTACTGCTGCCATTTCCAATTTCTTTTCTTCTTTGCTATATTTCTTTTTAAATTAGTTATATGGCTCTGAACAATCGATAAACCTCTTGAGTTTTAGACACATTCCTAAGAACACCAGCTTCTCTCAGCTCCAGTTAGATTCACAAATTTTTAGATTAAGACAGAGATGCTTTATTTTCAACATATACTGCACACTCCATTAAAAAATCCATATTGTCATTACGGGAAAACAGCTGCAGAATGACTTCAAAGTAAAACACTCATCTTTCTTCTTCTAAATAAACATTTTAGTGAAGAAAACACAGCATGTTCTTTGAAAGAGGACCATAGGACCTCCGGAATATAATGCAATTCTACCTCTTAATGGAAAAAGGGTGCATCTTTTTGTATTTTTTGTATTATGAGAAAAAAAAGACACTTTCAAGGTAAACATATAACAAGAAAGATCCCAAGATACTAAGAATGGAAATACTGAAAACCTTGCCTAATGCAAGTTGTGGTCACAGCCATCGGAAAAGATAAGAAGGAAGAACTGACAGGAATACTGTATGCTGAAATTAATTAATGTATGCTATTCAATCAGTAACAGCAGAGGTTCAGAAACATCCAACTCTAAAATTTCCCAATAATATATCCTTATGAACTAGTTAAGTTTCACAGGAGTGACTGTTTATACTCCAAAATGTCACAGAACCTGAAAAATTCAGGTCAGAAGGGACACCCAGCCAACACTCAATCCAGCCTTCTGCTCTAGGCTGGTTAACTTCAAAGATAAGTCAGGTTGCTCAGGGTCTCTTCTAGTTAAACTTCGAAAATCTCCACAGACAGAGGTTTTACAGTGTCTTCAGGAAACCTGCTGCTGTGCCCCACCAACTTCCATGCAAATTTTTTCTTATATCCAACTGGAATTTTCCTGCTTGTCCTTCCCCAGGCACCTCTGAGAAGAGTCTGACTTTCCTTTTTTCTGCAATCTCACTTCAGATGAAAGAGGATTGCAAGGAGTGCCCCCTTTACCCCTCTCTCCTAAGCAAACCCTATTTCCTTAACCTCTCCACACAGGCCATATGCTCTTCCCCTCACCATGATCCCCACAGAGGTCACTCCAGAAGGGTGTCTTCTCATGCCCCAGGGAGCCCAGAACTGTGCAGAGTTACCCCAGGTGTCTCTCAGAAACGCTTGAGCAGAGACCAGGGACCTTCCTTGACCTGTTGGCAATGCCCTGGCTAAGACAATCCCAGGTGTGGTTGGCCTTTCCCAGTGCCACAGCACGTGGCTGGCTCAGCTCAACTTGTGGCCACTGGGACCTTCGGGTGCTGCTCTGCAGAGCTGCTGTGCAGCCACTCAAAGGCATCGGCTCGCTCTGCCCCCCCAGATGCACAACTCTGAATTTGCTGTTACTGAACTTGTCGAGGTTCCTTTGTCAGCACTTGTTTTTCTAAGCTTTTGAGAAGTGAGGTATGATCGTACTGATTTTGTATTGCTAAGATGCATTTGTAAGCCCAGGAAATGGAAGGCTTGAAAAAACTGCAATCTGTTCATTTTTACAATACTTATGAAAAGCATTTGAAGGTTTTTTTTTCTCTACACAGTTAATACAGAGGTAAAAAATGCCCAATAAATTAAGATCTACAATCAATTAACTATTATTTTAACCTTTCCAGAAGGCTTAGTTCACCCCATACTTGCCAAGAACAAACTTGGATTTATTTTCAAGAAACACTACTAGGAGCTGAAATAACAAAACCTGCTCCCCCCGCCCCCCCACCCCCAAAAACCCAACAAAAAACCCCAACGAAAATCATATTCCTAAACTAAAAACCAGTTATTCTATCTTTTTGGCAGCAACAAGAAAAAACTGGAGAGGTGATATTCCTAATTCTGTGGACTATAGAACACTGCATGCTTTACAGAGAACAATTTTTTTAAACTGAATTCATAGCTAAAATCATGACAAAAAGCAAAATGGAGCCTGATCCATCAGAAGAGAGTGAATTTATAAATTATAGCTCATTAACATTTTGCTCTCAGGGGCAGCAATTGTGACAGCATACAGAATCACTGCTTCAGTTTTTGCAGTGCTAATGCAGATTTCATAGCTATTCTCTTTCTGCTTACATCACCAGTTCTAAGGCTGGGTTTTTTTTAAAGCATTTTATTTTTGCTCCTTAAAATGTCTACAGAAAATAAATACGTCCACTGTATGCTGACTTTTACTGTAATATAAATGCAAATACATAATATATTAATATTTATTTCTATTATTGGTGTCTAACACTCCCAGACAGGACTGAGAGCTTTAATATTCCAGGGTCTGTAGAAACACACAGGCAGTCAGGACCTCTTGCCCTTAAGAGAAGCAAATATGATTGAGAAAAGCTGCAACAAACAATGTCAAGATGTAGAGAAAGGCAAGGAAGAGATCAAGGGATAAAGAATTAAGCCATATGTTTTTTTTCTTTCTGAATTAATTCTCAAAGTAGTGGTTCAAAAGTGCCTTTTTTTCAAAATGAGCTAAATTCTCTACCTTTAACAAACATATAATTTAGGAATGAGCAGTTGGTGATTTTTTGCTAGCACCTTACATTTTCTAACTTGCAGTTTGTTCACTAAATTCTCTCTAGCACCTCCCCCACCTTCTTTACAAGATATCAACTGTGTGGGTAGGGCAGAATCTCCCATGGATTCTGTCACTGCTCTCATTAATTCAGAATTCAGTTATTGAATATGTTCAGATTATTGTTTAGGACACAAAGAAAGGCATCTTGAGCTTGAGACAGAAGATTCCAAGTTGTCTAAGTACTCTAGCTTCCACCAAGTTCACTCCAAGTCCTACAGTGTCCTCCTGAAAACCATCTTGCTGCTGAAAATTATTAACTTTAATGTAAAACCTTTCATCATTCCTGCCAAAGGCAAACACAATCCACAACCCTATGCCAGCTAACTTTTCATGTATCTCAGAGAACACTGAAGATAAAAAAATAGATGCTGAATTTGACCCAGTACTGTGGAATGATGTGGAAACAGTGCAGAAGAAAGGAAGGAGGGGAAAAGGACAGGTTCAGACTCCAGAAGGCATTATCTCACCATTGTATGACTTCTCATGAGTTGGAAGTGCACTGACCCATACAGACTTCCCTTAAGACTGTACATTGTCATTGTACCAATAAACATTAGGACAAAATCCTAAACTCCCACTATATTGAGAAATTTATTTTGAAATATTATCTCTCCATCAGCCCTATTTTTTAAAGTTTTGGTGCTAAAACTGTTTCCATGTTTTGACTTCTGCATGACACACAAGTATAGGTGGTTACCAAAAAGGACAGAATAATAAAAACAAAAAGAAGGATTTCTTTACACAGTTTCTCAACAGCCCAATACTAGCAATTCCAACGATGCCCAGTACAGCTTCTACAAGAAGCAAGTAGCAAGAGGATATGAAAATCCTGCTGTAACATCCCACAAAACTCCATAAAACGTAAGAGCCACCCACCAGTTCACTTGGAAGACTGTTAACAATAATAAGTATATATAATTGATGTTGCTTACTTTGTCCTAAAGATGCAGTTTGAGCTTCAGTAGAGGCAGATTATACAGCTTTATCCTCATCCTGTGTGTTTTAATTTAGAGTGACTGTGTTTAATGAAATGTTGAGACTCAGATTACCAGGATTTATCTTCTTCTTTCACAATCACCAAATCATGCAATTATCACATTCCTTCTCAAAACTGTCAAGGTATTTTCAAGGTATTTGTTCCTAGTGGAGGTTGGATCCAGATCTGTAGCTCTGAAAGCATTCTTCAGCTTTCAGAACGAAATTATTTCTGTCCAAGATAACACATTTGCTGTCCTATCATTACTTTCCTGGCTAAAAATAATTTTCTCCCATTTTTCTTCCCCTCACTGTCCATGTTAACTCTGGTAATAAGAAGATGAAACAATCCTTCTCTGACACTATGTTGCTAAGCTAACGAAGGTTACAGCTATTTGTCTTTAATTTGACAGGCCCCTGTTCAACTCAGTGATGTCTCTTTCAGTTTGAAATTACTTGTCTTAAATGTGAACAACCAGAACCAAACACTTAGAGATAAATCAGCACTTCTGTTTTCTCAGGAACACCTCACTTCAGAGATTCTAGGGCTATACCATCTTCAAGCTGAAGACGTGATTTCCCTAGGTCATATTTTATGGCATTTCACATCACATAAAACACAGTAAGAGCACAAAACAGTAAGAAGAGGAGACAGGCTACGAAAACAAAATTCAGGTTATGACTTGACCATAATAAATGAGAAATTCTTTTGCTCTACTATTTGCTCTGGTAGTGAACACAAAAATCTCTGTGATTATGTATGAAAGTCCAGTAAGCAAAGTCTCAAATAATTAAGACACCAACATACTCTTAGTGGCTGTCTCTTAATAGGCACAAAGGGAAAACATTTTCTGCTAAAAAAACTTTACATACCGCACTGCCACTGTGAAGCTCTCTCTGGACAGCAACTGATTGTGTGGCAAAAGTTGGACTAATTCCCTCTCTATGTTTGGAGTGGTCTGAAGATCTGTACCCTAAACAAGGGCATCCCAAGCTTTGGGATGACTCATTGGTAGTAGAAGTCATTATCACCAGGGAAGAAAAGCATGCTAGCTTCAGTTGAGAAATCAGCAGCTTATCGTACCTTAAAAAATAACCTCTTAAGAGCAGCAAGACCATAAATTCATTCCTGTTACCCCTTCTTCAGGAAAGGATTGTTTGGTAAATTGTGGCCAATCATTTCAGTAATCAGCGACATTGCTGATTATCAGTAATAAGTGACATTGCTGAAGGAGTCATGAATTATGTCTGACCTGGTTCTCAGACACCTGTTCAGTCTGGGTGTTTGGACAAAGGTAAGGCAGCTATGTTCATGAGGTTTCAGCTCCTGGGAACATTACAGTAAATTATCTAAGGTGCTGAGCCGTTGCCCGCAGATCTTAAAGTAAAGGTAGATGGATTTGTATCTGGAGAGTCTACAGGTTCTGATTTGATATGATCACAGAAATTATTTTGGGGTGATTACCTGCTGCAAACCTCTCTCTGGCAGAACTTTACAATGCTTTATCATGTTTTAGGTTAAAAGTGTATTTGCTGAGGGAAAATGAGGCAGTTGGACAAATAATAGCTTAGAACCAAACTACATTCCTGGAGTGTAGGTGGTCAGCTTAGCTGTCTCAGCAATCAGCAACACTGTTCTCAAGTTTAATAAAATCACAGATTAGAGCTATTGACGTGCAGGTCTGAGCAGAGATCTTGATTCCCTTCTAGTCCTTGACAGCAAGACTGCTGTAACTACAGCAGCAAATTCCCCAGAAGCAAACTTAAAACTCAGAATCTTTCCACTGGGATGCTATCATAAAAAACCAAAATACTAACAACACATTATTATTTTCAAAATATTATTTTCAATGTAACTGGCCTCATATTCTATCAAATCGAACAATTCTATTTTGAACAAAGTAGTAGTTACTATGAAACTTTTAATAACTACTCTTAAAATACTAAAAATAAAACGGTAGTAATTAATCTTTATTTAAATGGTAATTTAATGTGCTAAGAAAGCCAAAAAATGAAACTAGTCATTAGCTCATAGTAAGACTGCCAGAAGCTTCATTACTTATTAATAATGGAGAACACAGCGTACTAAACCATTTCCCCTAACCCCAGAAGCTACTAGGAACTGAACTGCAAAAACCGACAATCCTAATAAACTGATCAAGCAGTATGATTTTCTTTATAGATATAATTACTGCATATAGTGTAGCTAAGTTTTCATTGTAATCTACATTGATCAAATATCAAGTTTAAAAACGACGTGTCATAAAACCCCAGTAACATAACATTCCATTGGGCAATTATTATGTATACTGAGACAATAGATTTAGTTACTTCTAAAAACCACAAAATTTCTATGATAAAGTTTTTGCTTTGATAGCATCCTTGTTAGCAAAAAAATACTAACAATATTTAGGGGAAAAAATATAAAAGAAAGCTTGCCAGTTAATTCCAGCTGATGACAATACTTTACCGTCTTGATCAAGATTATCACTTACAGAAACTTTTTTCATTTCACCAAATTTTCAAGAGGTGTTTAATAAATAAGAAAACCACTGGTCCTAAACCACTTAAGATCCAAAGAAAGCTGCAAATCATTGCATTGCTCCAGACATCTTTGAAAGAAAGCAGAAGTGCCAGTAACCACTACTGTTACTACTACTAACATAGCTTAAATGGGAGAAGATACTGAAAGCCAACATCTATAGTGAAACTGTTCTACAATACCATTGAATGGACATTAGAATTAAACAATAATTTAGAATAATTTTATTTAGAAACAAAATTAATTTTTCAAAAGTAACTATCCTCTATTAAATTGATTCCTTCAATATAATTTTAAAGAACATTCTCCAGGGAAAAAAAATTAGAAGCCATTACCATAGCAGAATTTTGAAATAATTAATTGTCTCATAGGCTAACTGAAACAGCCATCATTTATATAAGTCACTGAACTTACTGAAACTCACTAAATATTACCCTAGAACAAGAACAATCACAAACACTGTGCAAAAATTTAAATATTCCATCATAAACTCTGTTCAAAATAGCAACATAAAAAATCTTGCAATACCTATGAACTAGCAGATTATTAGAAGAGTTAAGCTCCAGTCAGATCCCTCTAGTCAGGAAAACTCTTTTTCCCCCATTTCTTCTATCCATCTGCTACCAGATGCAAGATTCAAAAGCTCCAGGAGTGAATGACTCACATTTCTCTTGCATAATGAAGTACAGATATCCAACCCCTATCAAGCACAACCACTGATACCACTGAAAGCAAGTTGAAGAGGAAGATCAGGTAATTTCAGTTAATCTTATCAGTTCAGCTATGTCTCAGAAACATTATAAATATTAATATATATTAATGAATTATTGATATAAGAAAGAAAGACATAGAAAAATCATCCTAGAAGAGACATTACTATTTCAAACTCTTTTCCCAGAATCACCATCCATAGTTCTTCATCTTCAAAGACATTGTTGCAATGATCTCCTGCACAGTTTTGGAAAGTCAAACATGTTTGCTTTTGGGAAGGGATACTTTGATAAGGAGTTTTTCTTTTTGCAGTTTTGTAAATGCATATAAACTGAAACATGAATATATGAGCACTATATATGACTTTATATGTTACTATAAATATTTCAAAGACCTGGTAACATTCCGACTTGTCCAACTGAAAGTGCACTAAAATGCACTGGAAGTACTGCTGTCTAATAATGGCCCACTTTGAGTAATAAATCTACACTGGCAGAGGACTGTAGGGGTTTGGAGCATTCCTTAATGCACGCATTTGGCAAAAAATGCTGTATCCTAATAGAATATGCAATACTTGGGATGTTTGCAAATGAACATGAGTGGGTAATTTATATAACAGGAGGGACCAATCTATCACACAGTGTGTAAAAGTATATTTGAACTAAAAGGTTATAAAGTCTGCCTTATATATATATTCAAGGACCACATGTAGTTCACTGGTCTTTTAACTGATGGGATCGTTAGCAACAGCATATTAAACACCTGAGGAAGTGCTGGGGGAAGAATGAAAGAAACCTGTGTCAACAGTTATGAAAGACCACTGTACATCTCCAGAGTACAAAAACTTCTTTTTGCACCATCAACTCTCAGTGTGAATTACTACTCCCTTTTTCTTTTTTTGGTGCTGAAGATCTCTATAAAGGTGTGACACCATCACTCTATACCAGTTCCTCCTGTTGCCATGCAGCAAAAATCAATCTAGAATCTCAAGCAATCAGAGAGGAGCTTCAATTTCAAAAGCTTTTTGTCTTTGTTAACTACATGCCATTTCCCAGTTGAAGGTAATAATAATCCACACCAATCAGCCCACCACTGCAGCATTGCTTTTAGCACCAGAAGCAAAGCAAAGCAAAGCAACAGTGTGCAAACATACAGCCATATATGTCCCTATAGCTCCAAAAATAAGTTATATTTTATAGAGTGCATCTTGTGGAATTTGCTTATTCAAACTTATCATTGTAATCCCCAGTAATTAAGTGGAAAATGGGCTTTGTTTTTCAAAGGCAGCAACTGAAATTTATTTTGACTATCCACTTAACCTATTCTGTGGCAAATGAAACATTTAGGATGAGACTACACCAGTGATATATTACCAAAAAGTCCAGTATTAACTTACTCAAATTAACTGTACATGAGGTATTTACCAAGCATGGTCCCATGTATAAAGAACTGCAGACACAACAGAAAATGCTATTGCACCTATATCTTCCACACTATGCCATCGCCTATTCTAAAAAAGCAACAATAGAAATACAGAAGGGTATGTAAAACACAAAATTGATCGGAGATACGGGTAGGATTTCAGGAGCAATCAAATAGATTAGGTTCCTGTGGTCTGGAGGATGCAAGATTGGGTAACGTGGAGAGGAAGATTAAGATCACGAATAGAGAATGGCTGCTCATCACTTCTCTTGACATAAGAGCTAGGTTGAACCAAAAATCTGGGAGTCTCCAGCTGGTCAAAGTGACCCCGAGAAAAGTCAGAAAGTCTCTTTTCTTAGCCCGGCGCTTGAAGAAGGAGTCAGGGCTCTTCATTTCTTGGTCTCAAGGTTGTTTATTGTATCTTATCTATAAAATTCTTTCTTCTGTCTTGCCGAGGTCTGCTCAGCAAGACAGTCAGAGGCATTCTCTCTGCCCCCGGGGTGGTGTTATGTCTTTATACTAAAAATTACGTACACAATGTTTACAATTACTTTCTAATACTTATCACCTATGTTAGACAGTGAGCTTCTACTCTAAACTAATCTAAAAGTGCTAACATCACAGCAGAAGATGGAGGCTAAGAAGAAAAAAGAGAAAAGCTAGACACGCCCAAATCCTTCCATTTTGCCCTCTGAATCTCCATTCTAAAAAACCTCTAAATCAACTTTTTCACCCTGTGATAAATTCACTACCATTCTACTTAAACTTTCATAGCTTGTAATCTTTCATATAAAAGCTAGTAATTGTTTTTTCTAAAAGATAAATCAAAGGCACAGAAGTCTTAAGCTCTGTGCCAAAGCCTCTGAGCCCCCTAAGCAGAGTCTCGAACCCTCCAAAGCAGCTAGAAGAATTTCTTAAGCTCCCACACAAAAAGAATAATTTGGCAATAGATTTAAAAGATATAAAATAATACCATAACTCACAATGATAATATGGCCTTGTATGTTGAAAATTTAGTGGAAAATCCCTCATGCATACTGAGGGAGGGAAGTCCAAGTGAGTCTATTAGGCACCAGGATGCAGATACCACTTCCAGCAGAGAAGATGCTGCACGCAAATTGCAGGAAGCTGTCTGCATGCTTTGTATTTATCCTGTTAGTGCCCTCTTTCCCTAAGCATTTGCAAGTGGTCTGCCACTCAGTCCTGCAGCTGGATTCTGTACAGCATCTCTGCAGCTCTCCTGTGAACAGAAGGGTTTCTCCTTGGCCCAAAGCATTAGGAGGGGTACCACTGCTGACTGCAAGCAGCAGAAAACAAATGAGGTATTCACCTCTTCTCTCTCACTTCCACCCATGGGACTTAATCTCTTCCTAGCCATGGGAAAAACCTCCCATTTTGCTACTTAATATTCTTATAAGTGGATGGAGCAGGCAGAAACGGAGCCTCATTTAGAATGGGAGAACAGTTAACTCTTATAAAGCTTTTAAAGAAGCACTGGTCTGAAGAGGTATCAACAAAAGTATACAAGGTTATTTTTGAAGGAACTTCTAGCAGGCTGTTTCATGCAAGTAACATTTCAATTGTTTGGTTATTAGCCAAACTGAATAATACACACACAGGAACTGGGGAGATGAGTGCAAGGGAAACAGGAAGATGAAAAGCATTAATTTCTTATTTTAAAATAATTTTAATACAGTACCAAGGTTTAAATTGTAAAATGTATTTGCTAGATACAGTTGGGAATACTGTTTAGTAACATAATTAGGGATGGCAAAGGGACACATCTGAGTTTTTGAAATTAAGTTTCATTTTGATGTAAAACAAAAACAAGGTTTTTAAAATTCAGAAGCACAAGCATATGCACATGATGGAGGGAATAATGCAGCCAAGAGTTCAAAATATATAATAATTACAGGTATCATCTAAGACATGGGAACACTTCAACATTCTAAAACAGATACCACGTTTCCACAAAGCAGTGTATTTGCTGACATGCAAATGCCTCCCTCTCTTTGTTCTAATGAAAATATCAATGACACTTATCACAATCAGTCCATATATACTTGTAGAACATTTTTGTTTGCAAGTGACATGGCAATAACTATTCAGCAACTGGCAATTAAAAACATGAAGCTATTATAGTTCCTCTGAAGAGAAAGAAACAATAAGTCATAAAAAGCAAATTATTTTCCAGCAATTGTATGAGTCTTTCATAATAAATCTAATAATACTGGGAAAACAATCTGTGCTTTTTACTGCAGTGTCTTCCCTGTCAAGGATCACTTAAAGAACTACAGGGCTTCAAAAGCAGCTTTGCTTCGAAATGTCTCTGACAAGAAAACCTTCTGGTAATTAAACCAGAGTCAAAATAAATCAAAAGATGATTGGAAACACTAAACTTCTTTGACAAGTTAAGAGCACAGATTAAACCAAAAGCAAATCCAGAATATGGTAAACATAACCAAAGCAGCACTATTTCCCATTGCTTTTCCTGAAGCGATATTGATAACTTGAAGTCCTGAAGTTCTCTAAATCATACAGAAATGAAATAATTTAAATAGCCCCCTCCCCCCCAGCTTATTAATCATACCTTAATTTGTGCAAAAGGTCTGTCAAAGTTTCCAACATAAAGAAGACCAACATTCTGGGTGAGTAGCCTAAAAAATGAAAAGAATCTTTTAAGATATCACTTTACATCTGTAAGTTTTTTCTGCATCTGCAGTAATTGTTACCAAACCCTAGCAGGGCACCAATCTTCATCACAATAGCAAGAGCTACCCTTGAAAATCTGGTTACACAATTCTGTGTAAGCTACCATAAAAAAGGAAAATGTGCATTAAAGATGGGTGCACACCAGTAATTCGTGTTTATGTTGCAAGCAGGTCTTCAACAAAATCATTTCATAGGCTTCTTTGTGATGGATGCCACTCAGTAATGTGGGAGAATGGCAGGTATGTGCCTTTTCTATTTATTAGAGACCATTAGAGACAAAGACAGCAAGAGAAAAGAATCATAAACACACATTCAGAGCAGCAAGCCCAAGAGTTAAAACAGATTAGGGCACATAAAAGTGTGCACAGTAATACAAAAAAGACGTCACTACAAGCAGAGAAATACCAGAGAATCTCTGTAATATTGTCTAATGGTTTGCTAAATAAAGAGAGCCCCAGATACAGCTTGTGCTTGCTGTTCTCTTCAAGTCTTAATAAAGGTGTTGCATTCACTACAAAGATCCAGAGGGACAGTGGATAAGTTGTCTCAAATGCCTGTTCATATATCTGGAAAAGAGTTTGATTTCTGCAGATACTGTGCAAGTCAATGCTATCAGTACATAAACTCCAAATTCCAGAGGAGCATTAGGGCACTGCTGTTACAAATAGGCTGACAAGAACATCACTGGCCAGCAAAAAGGGCAGGAGAGTAGTGCTCTGTTCTGACTGCAAAATTACAATGTTCCTCTTGCTAAGCAAAGGCCCAGCAATCATTCCCTCCATTTTAAAGCCTCATAAGCATTGCACTGAAATACAGGTTCTTCATAACAATGAGAACTTTTTTGATTACAAACCCTGGAAAGAGTTTCTGTTTTGATTAAAGGGACATTGAAAACCCATCATACTTCTCAGTAGCCCCAAGTTTACATTGTGTCTGCTATTTTATATTTTCTTTCAATTTTACATCCCATTCCCTCTAGCAATAAGGCCTCACATACGAATTAAATTAAATAGTGAGAAATAAGTATAAATGTAGGCATCAGTCAGCTTAAGCAATGACACTGAGATGTCTTTTTCTTACATTATTAAGCATACATAAATATTTATTTATTTATTTATACACATATACACACTTATAATTAATACTGAGGGTTTTTTTTAATAACTAAGCCACCTGTCATTTTTAACTCATTTCTCACCATTGCCAGGCCTGTTTTCATAAACAAAAGAAAACAGCAATTTAGATAGCAATAAATAATTGTACATACCTTAGTATGACCTTGATTCTTCCCAATTCTGACAAAAATATGATATATATGACTTTAAACTGGTTCACCAACAGTGGGAATTGGTGGAACTCAGCAAACTTACAAAGTCAAAACATTCACACACATAAAACAGTTAAGTAAAAAGAGGTGTTGAACTACCACTCTTCAAAAACCTTTCCATAATTACATATGGTGTATAAAAGTTTCCAGTCCACTGACAGAAATACCCCAAAAAAAGAAGAGACCAGTAAGGATCAGATGACATCAGCCACAGTACAGACAGGCAAGTGGATTCCTCCCTTTCCCTAACAGTGTCCCAGTCTCCATCAGAAAGACTTGTATTAGGCAATGGTTTAGCAATGATATATGTAAGTCAGGATAAGCATATTGAGATCATTTTCAGTCACACTAAGTCAAATTTATTCAGAACTCAGGTGTCTGGAACTGGAAAATCCAGCATATTGAGCTAACTTTCTCCTAGAGCTATAAAGCAAAATCAGAAAATATTTAATGGTTTTCTAAATGGAAAGAAAGATTTGGGAAGTAATCAGCAAAGAAGGTTTTAAGAGGCTACAAAAAGAATTCAAGGTAGGACATCATATTTCAGAGAGGCACCTTAAAGCAACAAAGTATTCTTACAAAGAACTGCACATAATTATCATAAGACAGAAAAGATAGTCCACTAGCTGTTTTTCTAGTAAGGGACCTTAAAAAAGAGAGGACATTCAGTGTGATAATTTCCATGTTGTTATTCTTCACTTTTTCTTTACCAGATAAAAATGTAGGACTATTAAAAATCAAAGTCTTTAGGATTGCTTTAATTAGAAGTAACAAACATGCAGGGAACCTTAAGACTGGTCTTTCCAGGAGACTGCCCAGCTGCCTACACAGTTTTAAGATGCTATCACTGATGTATGCTCCAAATGAACTGCAAGACTTGGCTTACTTAATAAGATTGATATTGACACAGTACAAGCTGATTACTATTCATTCATCTTTCACTGCCTCTCCTAAAAAGTAATTTACTTACAACTTTTTGTTTGTACTCACATGGCACTTCAAAAAGCAATGTTAATGCAATGTTAGGAAAATGTTTAGGGAACAGAGTTATTTGTAGCTCTCCCTTCCTCAAATAAGAGGTTGCATTCTATATTTCTCTAGTTTACACATTCCTATTGAGTTCTGTAGCTCAAAATTATATCACCAACACATAAACAGTTTCCATTTAAGAACTCAAGAAGGTTGAAATGAGCACCCCAATACGATCATAATTTAATGTTCTGAAATATCCGTGGTTTATGCCCCTAAATGGTCTGAGCAATTAAAAAAATACAAAATCTCATCACTAGTCTAAGCTCTTTTACTCTGGGTCTTTCTTATGAGCATAATCTCTGTATTTCAGAGGCTGAGCTCACACAGAAGAGCCTGGAGAGGTAAGCAGGCTGTGACAGGAGTCACCACTGAGGCTCTGAATAAGCCAAGCTAGTGCAAGAGTGTTACCATCTCCTCAGCAGCCACCAGTGGCAGTACCAAAAAGCCATGTGCCATTGAGAAGAAGGGTGAGAGAGAGGAGTATGTGCCAAACTCCATCTCACCTGGAGAAACTCAGCACAAGTGACCTCTAAGTGACACTTAGATGTACCTCCCACCAGTCAGAAAGTTCAAACTATGCACAGCTGTTTTTGGAGTTCTTTACCACAATTCCAGGGCGTACTTCTAGGTACCTAAAATTAACTTTCATTATAAACATTAATGTGTCTAAATTAATACAGATATTCTCTCCTAATACTCTCCACTAATTACCCTTTGCCTTTAAAGGCTTCCCAACAGTAAGGAGGGTTGGCATGAAAGCACTTGTATGCCAAAGCTGTCTTTTGAATGTCACTCTGTTTCTTACTTAGTTTAATAATTGCACAGTTCTGCTCTTAAAACACCATCAGGAGTACTCAACACCAAACCCTGATAGCAGTTGGACATCACTTGTAATTGGCCAAAATCAATACTAGGCGATAAAACAGTGATGACAGTTTCACAGCACAATTATTACCTTTGAATGTCACTTCAAATAACTACCTTAAAATTATGAGAAACAATCAGAAATACAAATACTTGCTGGCACTTCAACACATATTAATTTTTACTTAAGAATATGTAGCAACATACAAAGTTGCCTAGCTTACTACAAATAAAATATATGACAGTCTGTATCTTCCATTCAATACATTACCCATACAATTCCCATTTTTTTTTGTACATTGAAGGAAAGAAACATGACTCCAAGAAACAGAAGTTCTTGAAGATGTGCTGTGCATATGTTACACAACACTCCATGCTTTCCTCTCCTATACATCCAAAGGAGCAGACCTCTAGCCCAATATGACTGTTAGGGCTACAGAGTTATATTTCAATACAAACTACATAAAACCCCCAAAAGTATCAGGACAAACCATTTCAGAGTTTTGACAATATAATATCAAGGTCTTAAATGCCCTTCCAGTACCAAGAAAATGCTGCTAGATAGTTATCACTAAATTTCCCTAGATTTGGTCTTTTCTGGGATATAAACACACACAATGTTTTCAAAATCCAAGCTGCAGGAGCCAGGTACCGCTGTTTGTGGGGGAAGTTGACCACAGGAGTAGGTGTGGTCAGGCCAGGTGATCCAAAAAGTGTGGTGGCAACAGTGACAGTGGTTAATGCAAATAAACACAGGACAGGACTAAGAACTTGGGTAAAAAGAAACTCGGAGTTAGGCACTGTGGGGACAGCAGGGGATGTAGAACACAAGGGACAAGAAAGGTATAAAGGAGTGAAAAAGCAGCCCTCTAGGCTGGAAAGCACTGGGGTAGAGCTCAGGGCTGGAGAAGACCAAAGAATTAGAGAATGGGAGCAGCATAAACTGATTTACCAAAGAGTTCCTCCTCCCTGAGCACAGCTGACCTTGTCTGGGGGCTGGGACACTGCCAGTATCATTGCCTCCTTCCTACTGCCTTTGGCCATGGGAAGCAGAGTGATCCTTGGCTGTGGACTTTATGAGGGCAGCATGTTTCAAAGAAGCCTGATCATTTCCTCTTCTCCAGACACAGTCTGCTCCTGCCAACTTACTAATACATGTTAAGATGAAGGTGAATTACCCTTCCAGTACCTAAAGGGGGAGGGCAATAATAGGCTGGAGAGGAACTTTTTACAAGGGCCTGTCATGACATAGGGAAATGGCTTAAAAGTGAAATAAGGCAGGTTTAGATTAGGTACTAGGAAGAAATTCTTTCCGGTGGGGTGGTGAGACACTGGAATGTTATTATTTTATGAAAAATCCCTTCACTACGATTTTTCTCCTGAGAAGCTGGGAAGCTTCAGCTTCTCTATGTTTTGCTACTTTGGAATTTGGAGAATAGTTTACCCAGCATGTGAATTGTTTTTAATTAATGTCCAATCATAGCCAGCTGTGTTGGACTCTCTATGTCTGTTGTAAGTTTTTATTATTCATTCTTGTCTAGCCTTCTGATGTCTCCTTTCTCTTTCTTTAGTATAGTTTTAGTATATCATTTTCTTCTAATATAATATGATATCATAATATAATAAATAAGTCTTCTGAGAACTTGAAGTCAATTCTCATCTCTCACCTCATCCTAGAGACCCTCACAACACCACAGCAATTAATAACCACACTGGAACAGGTTGCTCAGAGAAGCAATCCATCCCTGGAAGTGTTCAAGACTAGGGTGGATAGGGTTTTGAGCCACCTGCTCTAGTGGGTGGTGTCCCTAACCATGGCAGGCAGTTACACCTTTATGATCTTGAAGGTTCCTTTCAACCCAAACCATTCTGTGATTTCAAGATAATACTGACAAAAATTCAGGCACTGCTCACCAAGCCACCAATGCTCCAGCCATTAAGTAGTATTTTGTGAAGGCAGAAAAGCAGGTGTCAAAGAGTTCCTTCGCATCATTTTGGGAGGTGTACCTTGAGGACACCACTACAGATTGATCTGTACTCCAAATGCCCACCCCTTCAGACTCAAAAGCTGCCTTGAAAATCCACTCAGGTTACCAAACAGGACCACCCACACTAGAGCTGAACACATTGACTTCTGAGTGGTTCGTACACAAAGCAGTGGTGAGTTTAGTTTCCCTCTAGGCTACCTAGCGCTGCTGTGCAGGTTATGGAAAGAGGCTTCCAGAAAGGAGCAGAGCATAAATAGCATATGCTTCCATAAAGGAGCAGAGAAATAAAGGTGCAGGGAGGAGCCAGGAGCCGCTACCTCTCACAGGAGCAAGTTACTGCAGATGAGCTGAACGCAGTAATTTGCTCCTGTGCGAGGCAGCAGCTCCTGCGCTTGCTCTGATGGGTGCAAGACTGGTGACACATTGTGCAGGGACACAGACAGACTTGCAGCTCTAGCCAAGAGCACAGGGGTCAGATAGGCTTGAAAAGCAGGGAGTATGGAGTGAAAAACAGTGTGTGCAGCAAGAGGGCTGAAAAGAGGTAACTGGCACAGGAAAGGTGGAATGTGTAGAAGGAAAATGATGACCAATGAACAAACATATGGCTTGGGGTGTCTGGTTTCTCAGGAAGAAAGCTGCCCTGCAACGGGCAGTGGTGGGCATAGAGCTGCCCACAGCAATGCTTCAGTTACTCACTAGCCGTAGGAAACAGAACATTCAACTTCTTCCTTACGTTTCAACAAAAGCGCTCACAAAATCTCAGAACTGATGACAGTTTATCAAATAATGTCTGGCAGTATTTTATTAGGCAACCTTGAAATTTAACTTGACAATTATGTTTGAAGAGTAGTTCATTGCTCCACTAAGTCAAGTAGTTTGATACTTTATTTCTGCTTTATGCTTGATGGTTGCCTGTTTCACCACCCACTGGAGCACCTGACCCTAGATGAGTTTCATTCTAGAAGTCTGTGTTTGCTTTTAGGAGCTTGCTAAGTGCTATAGCCTGCCACCAAAGCTTTGCTGGATGTAATAAAACTTCACTGTTGTATTTTAGAATCACAAAGGTATTTGAGGGCATGCAAAACTGCAGAAACTTCCAAAACTCATCTTGATGCTGTGCGTGTCTGTCTCTGCTTGTAATGACAACACGGATGGAATTGACTGCTTTCTGCAAAGGATGAGAGGCAGCTTCTGCTGTGGTCTGTTCTCTTACCTGAAAGAACTTTCTCCAGATCAGACAGGATTTTTTTCTGGCTTATATGAACAGTGGATTGATACCTGAAACATCCCTGGTGTCTGCCTGGAGGGATCTCGCTCTATCAGAAATGATTAAAGAGGAATTCCACTGATGAGATGATGAGATAAAGGGATTAAAATACATAGATTACTTCCACTTTACGGTCAGAAGCAGCAAAAAGCAGCTACACTGGTGCTGGGAACTGCTGTAACAACTTCATCCTTCATATGCTGTGGGCAGATTTGCACTCTTCACAGAGGTTGGTAGTGAAAAGATTTCAATCCTGAGAAGATGTGTGCCAAAACTGGAATAGTTGTGAAGCAAAATGGAAAGAAAAAAATATCCTGACACCCAGTTGGGTTATTGACCTTTCTGCACATCTGCATCTTTATTGCTAAGACCACCTCAGTGTACACATCCATGGTTGATTAAGGCCAAAAATGCAACACACCCTGTTTGAATATAAATTGGAGAGTCAGAATAAAATTATAGGAAAATCTCTGTCACCACACTCACAGTCTAAACTCCCATATTTAAAATACCTATATAATGGGGATTAATATTAGTTATGTATCATTTGTGTGTTAAGCATATACAAATACTATACTGATATGCTCTGTATGTGCTTTTAACTGTCTCTGAAAATCACTCTGGATGCATTTGCACATTTTGGACAGACATGTCTTAGAAGTCATGAAGACAGATGAACAGCAGCCCTCACAACAGAAGTAACACCTCTGTAAGTTAAATAACGGTATTTTCAAACACTGCTTGAATGTTCTTCATGGCTAGCTTTGAGGATAAAAGTACCTTTCATACATAACTTTATAAATTTTGTATTCAACTGTACAAACAAATTATTCCACTATGTCATAATTGCACATGATGACCCGAGCACAAATAAAGCACTATGACACAGCAGAAAGGACACCATAACCATGTGATGAAGCTGATGTCCTTTTACAAGCTTGATAAATATTCTGCCTGTATCCTGTGTTCACTTAAACTGGGAGGGGAAACTGCACTGTGCAGCAATATCATAACCATAGAAAGAAAAGCAGCTTCCTAAGTAGTTTCTTGAAGAATAACTTAAATTCTACTACAGTGACATTCCAATTATATTTTGCTTCTTACTTATGATAATCATTTCCTCTTGGTTTAAAACTCTAATATGTATTTTCTAGGAATATAAAAACAAGAAGAAAATGAGAAAAGAATAAACAGAGAATTATGAAAAATTATGTTAGGGTCAAAAGAATTAACTTCCTATATTCAATTTTTTAAGACCATTAATTATTTCATTAATGTAATTCGTTGACTATTGTAAGAGAAACATAGTGAAAATAGTACACCAGGTATTTTAAATATATAAATATTTTTTAAAATATTAAAAAATAAATATTTTAAACAGTAATATTTTAAAATATATAAAAGGTTCCAATACATGTTATGGAAAAGGCTAATAACAGTGCTTGCAAATTTTAACTGGCATGAATATATGGTTTGCAAACAACATGTATTTCATCTTTTTCTAGAAGTATAGAGAGTCAAGAACTTGACAGTTCCACAGAGGCAGTGCATGCAGAACAAGGACAATGGCAGCACACAGGCTTCACAGGTGAGACAGAAGAGCTGTCTCCTGCTTTCCACAGTGCATTTACCTACCACCTGTTCGGGCTACAAAAATATTCTAACAGAAATTGTTACTGATCAGTCAAGCAAGAAAACACTTTTTGTGGACAAATATAAGCTATTCTAGTATAATCATCATGGTAAGGAGTAGGCAAATAGACTGTGTATCTGATTTAGGACATTCTTCCTCAAATAAAAGCACAAACTCAAGGAAGCTATGAGGGAACTGAAAAAGATATTATGCACTGCCATTTACAAAGTAAAAATGCAAAAAATCTCTGGGTTAGAACATGAAGGGGAAAAAGGTTGGGAAGGAATACATTAAAGTGCAAAAAAGGAGACCATAAAGAGTTTTATAATGTGAAATTAATCTCTACAAGAAACAACCCTGCAGAAATGTAAGTAAACCTCTTTCATTCCATGAATTCTGAATCTGCAGATTAGTCCAAGCCGAGTTAATGGTGACTGCAATTAACATAAAAGTGTATTCCAAACAATATTCCCAGGGAAAAACGCAGTGGGTAGCACAAACTGCAGACTTGAATTTCACACCCTCAGCCCTCCCACAACAGTACTACAATAGCCTGGGCCATTTGTCATATTAATAAGCGTGGTGCTTTCAAGCACATGCAACTCAGGCAACAATATCAATGTTATGTGCTAATTGCCCTCCAAGCTCTTATGTGTGGTACTTGAAAGGCTTCACTGCACTACCTCACTCCCTACAGTAAATCACAACCTGTCACTGACTATTGATAATGGGAATCTTGGCAGTAACTGATCCCTGAAAGACATACTTCCACTGAACAATGTCACCACTGTTATATACCGAATGAAATAAAAATTACATTTAGAGGGCTTGAAACTGCAAACTGAAGTGACCTCATATCTGAGGTAATGGTGATTCCAGACCATCAAAAAGAATAAACTGATGAATATGAAGGTTTACTTTCAATTAGTAGGGTTTAATTTGCACCAATTTTTGAAAAAGTGTTTGGCTGTGGTGGGTTTTTTTTTTGGGGGGGTGGGAGTGTTTGTACACAAATACTTTCCTAGAGACAGGGAGATTTTTTTCAAGGCATATTTGTGCACTTGATAAATAAAAACACAATATCAGATATTTCCAAACAGCACTTCTTTTTGTTTGCTGCATTTATGTCTAGCGCTCATAATATTTTAATGTTTGTCCAAAGCACGTTCGGCTTTGTTTTACAGGCAAATAACATAAAGAAGAATTTTGACTACATTTACATACAACCTATCCATAAAAAATAGAAAGGAAATTAAGTAGAAACAAAAAGTACCTATTAAATAATCATGCCCATTCCTCCACCAATGGAATATTACTCCCTGTAGTATAATGAGCAATTTGGCCAGTCTGGCCATAAATTATCTGGAAAATGAGGCTGCTTGCCTTTTCCTTTGGGAGGTTATTACATAGTTCAAGAGATTTCACTATTAGAATCTATTTCTGATCATAAACATCAATTTTTCTTTCTGAATATCATCCCTTTCATCCCACTGAAATATAGGACAGGAGTTAGGAACTATTCCCAATTTGCTGAAAGAGCTGCCTGACACTGGCTGTGATGCAACTCTGCCTAGATTTATCCATGTATCACACAGCAAGAGCACTCACACAGCTCTGCAGTGGCCTCACTGGAACACCATAAATCCACATTCTAGTCTTCGACCCCAGAGGGTCCTTTCACCTTGGCCATCTTTTAAAATATAACAGACACCACAATACAGCAAATTCAACCACCAGAATTAAGTGAAGAATTGATACCACAATGTGGAGCTTTGTACCATGAGACTTCAATAAAATACAAAGTCTCATTACAATTTTAAAGTCCAAACAAAGTAATTTTCAGTGTTTCAAGAGCTACTTAAGAGAAACAGATTTCTAACAAGTAAGATAGAGAAGAAATAAATGAGATAATGAAAAAAAATCTCAAGCATAGCTGAAGTAGAAAACTGGTAAAAAAAAATCATGTGGAAATACAGGATCACATGAAAATACAGGAAGCAACCGAGAAAGACAGGGAGATTGAAGAGGTGGAAAAGGTAGTGGATTTGTTTGTACCCACCAAAAAAAAAAAATAAAGCCATTTTGTCAGGAACATGGGCTTTTTTAGTCACCAAAATGAAATCCCCTCAGAAAAGGGAGGTACTAAAAGGAAAGCTCTGGAGTTATATTGATAATTAAGATGAAAGAAATCACCAAATTCTGACAATTTTTAACACAGAGGGTCTGAATTGCTATTTAAAAAAATCCAAGTCAATCATACACACAGAAGAAGGGTATTTTCTGCAAACTTCCCAGAGTGCTACCCTTTAGCACAGCATTGTTCAGCACGCCTACCTTGGCCACGCATGGCAGTGCTACTTAGGAGGTTGCACATCCCCTGCACTCACACTGTGGCTGCATCTGCCTCTCTTTTGATCATTTTAATGAAAGAGTGCTTGAAAAGTAGTGGGGGACGGGAGAGGCAGCACACTGACATAATCGATTCAGACTGCCAAAAGGCATCTGTTACACTCTTATTCCATATTAATTTCATTTTTAAAAACCATAAAACTAGGCAGTAAGTACTTTCAGATGGAAGACACTTACTGTTAAGGACCAAATCCTGCTTGAGATTGGACAGGCAGAAAAAATGGTCAGTTTCCATCTTGGTGAAGGCCAAGTGACTACTCCATTTATATAACAGACTGTTTAATATATTTATTAGTAATCAGAAAAATATATCAACATCTGCTGATGAAGCAAGTTATTAAGCAATAGCTAGCAACTTTAGCCAGATTACAAAGTTCATCACTTTGAAAGAAAGCTGATGCTGTATTTAGTACACCACTCATACCACCTCAGCATTACTTTCCTCTGAAGTGAATGATGTGTGCTCTTTTGTGTATGAATGAGGGAAAGGTACTTACACCATTTAACTAAGGGATGTATCATAATGTGAATGAGCCTGTCAACTAGAATTCTGTTATTTCCTGACATTTAAAGGGTTGACTTCAAAGCTCACTGAATTTTCTTTCTGTATGAAGTTTTGTCATTCTCTTGTTCTTGGTCTTTCTAATGCAATAAAAAAAAAAAAAACCAAACCAAAAAAACCAAACAAAAAACACACACACAAAGAACAACCAAAACACCAATCCACAAAAAAACCCCCAACCCCTAGACTTTTGTCCTGCACAACTATTCTAAATTGTAAGAACAGAGCTGGAAATTTGAATTCTCCGCAATTGTAACAGGTTGTTACTACCGAAAAAACATGACAAAGAACTGGCAGGGAAGTAGTGATGGGGTGGTCTCATCTGGCTATAATTTCCCTCATTCTGCCCTTCACTTGACAGCACAGATGCTCCAACAGTTTTCTGGTTTTCCCAGTGCCCTGCATGCCATACCAGTGGTAGCAAGACCTTGCTGGTACCCTGAGTAAAGCAGTTGGTAAAGCAGTATCCTTTTCACAATGCAGGGCAAACCAAAGACTGATCGAGAGATCTGTATTAATTCTCATAACAAAAGAACAAGGAGTCGTTGAATTAGTCCAATTGAGTGAGAATTCAAATATGATAAATATTTAAACACAAAACACATAATTAAACGGGAGCTCATAGATGCTGCTCTGGTGCACAAGAGAAACAGAGATGTGACATGCATGTGCATAATAAAAACATCTAGAAGACTAAATTCTTCCCTTAAAATAAAACAGAGAATACAAAATTCACCTGAGATATAATCAGTATGAAAATTCACATCTCCTTTTTAAAGATCCTCCATGGGAAGAGCACCCTCAGCCATATGCATGCACACAGCCAGACCACTCCAACTGATTTCTTTTCCTTCCTGTTTCTCCACATCACTTTAATCATTTATTAAAAAGAAATAAGTTATTAATTAATCGTGCACAACCAGAAAAATGATTAAATTGCAGTCTACAAACCTTTTAGGTATGGTTTCATGGGGGACTATGCAGATTGCAATCCCAAGGTGAAGCCTGTAATGAGCAACGAATTGTTTGTTTGGAATATAGGATATGGACCCAGCTGCCACTCTATCCAGACCCAAGTGCCACCAGCAGAATGCTTGAGCAGCCATCTGCTGAAAACAAACCCACCACCCAAAATAAGGTAGAAAGGCTGTCAGAGACCTCATGAACACTACTGAATGTTTCAAGCTCATCACTGAAACCTTTATGGATGGTGCCAGATTTAGTTCCTCTGTCAATTTTAAAATTAGGCATAGTCATACACAAACTTCTAAATGGAATTTCTTTCATAGAAATTCTTTAGGTAGTAAGAGACATAAATGTAGTATTCCATATTCTGAAATATTAAGAAATGTAGCCTTCCTGGGTGTGACAAAATAAAGGACTATCTTGCAATAACAACTAACAACACTGTGATACTCATTATTGCATCCATAATCTACAAGGCATTTGCAGGAAAGTTGCCCTGTGATTCTAGTGTGTTACCCCACTAAAAAAAAAAAAAAAAAAAAATTAAAAAAAAAAAAAAAATTGGATCCTGACCCGTAAGGCTCCTTTCTCTAGAAGGGAAATCACTCCACTGTAGAAGGGTGTTCTGTTTCACTTCAGAAGTGCCACATCCCCTTCAGCAATCCATTATCCATTTCTCTATCTTTCATTTATTTCTTACTCTAATGTTCAGCTGCCCCTTGGTTTTGTTTTCTACAGACTTCTAAAGATGGCTGTGTCCTCTCAATCCATTCCACCCCGCTCTGACCTTTTACCCCAACTCCCAGATTTAGAGGGGAAGTGTACTTTTACCAGAGCCACCAGGAGGGGAGTGGGAATGCACTGGGATGATGGCAGCTTGAACAATGCTAAGAAATGGAAGGCAGACAAGATTAGGAACAAAAAAACTCTTCTGAGATGCCTCTGCTCCACACACAGCTCCAATGTTCACAGCTACTGTTCCAGTTTCTCCTGAGCAGCCTTGATCTCCACTCCAGTTTAAACCTGAGGAAGCTAAAAAGCCCACACAGGGCACTGGGCAGGTTCCCTCCTTCCCAGGCACTTGGCACACAGCCACACCTCAATTCGCACCCTCAGAAGTCCCATGCAGCCAGACCCACCTCCCTGTGTGAGGAAGAGGACCAGGAAGCTCCATCTTAAGGAGCCGCTTCTAGAAAATTATTGTCCAATACAACCATTTTGCAAGCTCTTCATATGCTATCAGTATTCTTCTTTTCCAATGCCAGCTTTTTAGACTTTATTTAAAATTATCATTCAATTTTGTGACGCACTCTCTAAAAAGTCAAATAAGCTGAAGTCTGTGTGATAAGCAACTTGCAGAAATGTATCTTTTCTATAAACTGTGGGGGGAAAAATGAATTCTTTATTAAAATTTCTGTGTTATTATTACAGAAAGAGAGCATCTTTTCATTTTACTGTACTGAATGATTAATTTTTATTATGTAGGGCACAAGCGAAAGAGCAATTATGATTAAATGCAAACTGCACAGGACAAAAAATTGATTACTTCCAGACCCTGGTTGATAACCACTGATTTAACTGATATCAGGATGACCTGCTTTGTCTCTTCTTTCACATCTTTCTGAGAAGATTTATGTAATGTAAAATATTAAGTTATTAATTAACAAATGTACAGTAAAGCAGGGGCGTTTTTTCCATTTTGCAGTCTGCCTCCAATACATAATTTTTTTACTACAAGCAATTTTGCATGTCCCCTTGGACTATAATTTACCCTTGCTAAAAAAAACTTGCTTAAAAAAATTAGTGCAACATGGCTCAGTATATTTTGGTTTTCCAAGCAGAAAATACTCATTGTGGTTTTTAAGGTACCTGCATGGATAATAAGCCTTTTAAAGTAATATAGCTAACTGCAATTATCTACTGGTATTACAGAAAAAAAAAAAAAATCACAATATTCATTATAAAAATGGTGAACTTGATTCAGGTTTGATTTAAGGTAGGACAGTCTCTACAAAAAAGTAGTATGTTTTCTTAGGCCAAGCAATACAACCAGAAAAAACAAGGATGGAGCATGCAAGTTAATCTCAAGTATGAAGAAAGACTTTGATGTCTAGAAATTTGGCCATTTTTTAATATATCTATGATAAGCATAACAAAACATAAGCAATTGGATTTCCCTATATACCAGCTACATCTTCAGACCATCAAAAAGAAAAACTTATCATTTGGCATACAGGAATGAAATTTCTGCTATTTCATGGAAATTCTATGCATTTTAACCAGGACTTTAATCACTTTGGAATAGTTACAGAAAAAAAAAGATAATCACCTTTACTGGGAAACCAACCCTGAAGACTCACATGCAAATATGGGTGAGAGAAGTAAAGGAAAATGAATAAAACTTCAGCAGGAACACAAAATTGAATGTATCTGGGAACAGTGACACAGTAATGAGAAGTCACAGAAGAGAGAAAAGGGCAGACTGGTAGAGCACATATTACTGTAATAGATGGTGGGAAACCTACATTTTAACACACCCTGCTGTCAAGTTTTATATCAGCTAGGAAACCCAAGAGCTGAGTGCCTCATATCTTCTTTTACAACCTTGTTTCTTAAAAGAAGTACAATTTAGGAGTGGTCAAAGTTATTCTGTTTACCCAGCTACTACAGAGATCTGTGCTCTGGTTCTGTGCTCTTTCCCAGTACAGCCCCTGGGGACAACTCTTTGTGGAAGAATTCCATTTCTTTTGGACATTCCTTTGCTACATTTTACATGCACAGATTAGTGACAATGGGATTACACTGTCAGTTCCTGCAATTCTACTTTTTTTGGTCTAAATATTTAATTCTAAATACAGAATATTGCTTTAATTTTTCATACCTGGCATTTACACTGGAAGAAGTCTTACCCATGATTGATTTAAAATGCTCAGAAAAATATTTACCTCTAAGTTAATGTTATATGCAAACACATTCCTGAAGCACTAAAAGAATATCAATCAGACAACAACTAATACAAATACTGCAAAATCAACTTTCAATTGTTCTTTCAGAGAAATCTTTATCACTCCTTTTTTGAAGTTAGATTCAACACTAACTTGTTATTATGGCAGAGAAAATGTATAATCAGAGAGCAAACAGGCATTTCATTCAGATATAAATTACTGAAAGCTAAGACAGTACATAATTACTGTACTTGACATTTGAAAACTAAGAGAAAGGAAAATTAAATTGTTTTCCTTAGGATAAGAATGCAAGAAGGGTTTTTGGAGAAGTGAGAGAATTTTTGTTCATTAAGCTGTTATGAAGATGACCAGGCTAAAAGTCTGAAGGAGGCAAGAGTGTTCAGTCTTATATTTGACAGCTTGTGGGTAAGAAAAATTTTGCAACTCTCAACTTTCTCAAGCTTGCACACATGGTACAAGCAGTTTTTCTGCAATTGTCCCAATATCCCAGCCAGTTCTGTAAATCCAAGTTAGTGTGTCTGTACTGCAGTTGAAATGATGGTTATTCTCCTCACTGTACCTTCACTTTCTCCACTTTCAATAAACCCCACCTTTGTCTAAGTTTATCAGTGGTCTTGCCTTATATAGAAAAGTGGTTAGTATCTACAGAAACTCAGAGTTATGGGGATTGGGATGTTCTTACTGTTAGTTTTGTTTACTTGTATCAAACTTGAGTAGAAAGCTACCACAGGTACCAACAAATAAATAACAGATTACCTAAAATGAGGGTAGAGAAGGAAGCTCACTAGAATCAGGTTTCTTCCAGCCTGCTTCTTCCAGCCACTCACCTTTCCCTCTGCTAATATCATTCCATAACTTCTGTATTTCTGACTTTTCAGGTCCCCTTATTAATTAAATTTGAGGATAAGACTTTGTCAAAAGAAACCAAATGAAACTGCCACCAGCTTCTCTGTTGAAAGAATTGCTGTTTTAGAGGTTCAGAAATCCATGAGATTTTTTAAAGTTAAAAGAAAACCAATATGTGATTCTGAAGCTATTACATCATAAGAATTAATTTCAAATAATTACCAAATTTTTGCCCTTCTGTCAGAAACATCTATGCACTTTGTCTTGCAAGAAATATATATAAAGTCAAATTTAGTGAATGAAAGTAACAATTCAAGCTGAGCAATAACAAAGATATGCCTTCTTAACTAGAAGACATATCACTAAACAAGAGTACATAACTAGATCACGCTGTTTAAATAATAATCTGGTAAAAAAACATAAAAGAGAAAGAACTGTGCAAAGTCTACATCTATAGCATCTTTATGCTATGCATTTCTAGACTGCTAAAAAAATCTTTCTGCATTAAATTTTCATTTTAGAGGAGTCATCAGTTTAATAACTCAGCTTTCAGCAACAAATACTTTTGGACCAAATGCTGTACAAAATCCTTGGGGAAATGAATGACCCTCAGTCTATACAGGGGAAAGCAGCAGAACAGCCAGTACTGTATAATTTCAATATTAGTTCTTTTCTGCAGTCAATAGGGCTCATAGCTCTTCCTCAGGCTTGTCCAGTAAACTTGTCAAGTTTTTAAGTAATTGGTACAGGTTATACCACGCTTTAAACACGTGGGACCAATTTACTTTCACTCAAATGAAAGTGTTTTACAAGTCTAAAACAATGGCCCCTCCTCTTGCCACAGTCTGGACATAGGCATGCATTTTGCCCATAGACGCTCTATCAAAACACAAAATTTACCAGCCAAATAACATAAAAAACTTAACCTCTGAAAAAGGCAGGATATCATCTTCAGAAAACACATGGAAAATTTCTACATGTATCTGAATATTACAAAAAAACAACTGGAATATGATACATGAAAAAAATTAAGTTGTGTAATAGTTTCCTCTTACTTTTAATATGAGAGTAAAACTAAAGTAAACAACAGAGAAATTATCCCCATGCAGAAACCATTAATCATATCTTATTAAATGGTTGAGTAAAAGAGAAAAATGACCAGCTTTGAACACTTTGTTTTGTTGACATAATTCAAATAACTGAAGCTTAATACGTCTGCTGTTAAAGCAAGCTGTATTTATTGCGTATTTGAGCTAGAAGAAAGCATTTGCATGCCATACCATTGCCTCTCCTAAAACCAGAAATTATTCCAGTTTATCATGATACAGAATTCACCTTTTGAAACACAATTTTCTTAACACACAAGTAACATGTGAAGATTTTTTAAAAGGTGAGCATTGTGCAGAAACCAAGGGCAAACATCCTGCTCAGTGGGACTCCAGTAATTTCTGCTTCTCTTCTTGAATGAGACCAGAATGATCAACAGTAAGTCCTGAGTCTGAACTGTGTTCAGATCATGTTAATTACAAATTAGGAAGTCAGAGTGTTAATGATTCTTAGTTGAGGAGAGTTAACCATGTTCATAAGAAATCTTCCCTCCTGAAGGGGAGAAAACAGTTCAGATCCTTCCTTAGGAGATATCAAATTCATTTCTGAAACTATCTGTCTTAATCTATTCCACAAATCCAGAGAATCTCCTTCAACTGAATATCCACTTTCAAGCAGAATTCTATATTCCTGAGAAAAAAAGACTAAAATCCTGATAATTTGATATTTGATGCTTTAACATTCACCAAAAGAGTGAAGTGTTTTTATAAACATCTGTGTGAAATGATGGTTTTGACATTTTCTCATTGAGAAGCAAAAAAAATAAAATAATTAAATTCCCTATCCTGTTTCATTCTTCTCAATCCAACCTTCTCTATCCTATACTTAAGAGATATACACATTATATTTAATTTATAATCCAATGATAAATATTTGGTCACAGTGCAATCTTTTAACACTTTGTGAAGAAAATGCTTTAAGCATGAAAATAGCCAAAGATTATAGCTTTGAAAATATTTAGTTGTTATAAGGGGGGAAAATGCCATCTGCTGGGTACAGCTGAGGACTGTCCTTTTCTTACCAACACACCATGCTGTCCTCAGAGAGTTTTCTCTCCACTTCATAATTTATTTTTCCCATCTTGAAAACTGATACAGATAGATGCATTGCTTTTGAGGGAACCTGATTAAAACTCCTTAACAAAAGCTTCTTACCACATACCTCTCAGAGGCTGGAGGGCTGACAACAGAAAGGATGACTAGCAAAGGAATAATGCTATTAATCTTTCAAAAACATTAGAACTGTCTCTAACACTCCCAAGGACTTCACATACTTTTGTATTTTCACTTATATAAGCTTCACTATTAGGTGATTTATAAGCCATGGAATACTGGTTGGTGTACAGGTGAAGAACCACTTAGTTACCTAGCTTAAAAGCACAAAACCAAGGCACTGAAAACCTCCTTAATAAAGTATGAAAATGAAGTGGAGAATGTCCAGTTAAGAATATATTTGTATGAAGTGGGCAAAAAATTAAAAAGAGAAAAGCCTGATTTAATAAAACAGATAAACTTTAAAATTAAGAAGTGTGGTAAAAGGTAGATAGGGTTTCCATATGCAAACATGAAGAAAACAAAAGAGTTGTTTTGATTCATAACAAACAATGGGATTCCTTTACAGTTTTGCTTTACAATGTAAAATGTAACAGCTGTCACCTGTGTGTGCATATACACATATGCATATAGGTATATTTATAAATTTAAAATTCTGATTCATTTCACATGAAACTGAACCAGCTTACAATCTTGGAAACCTGGGTTTCAAAGTTAAAATAAAGGCTTCTTTCTCATTTACACAATGATGCTAAAAATCACGCAGCTTCTCTGCTGTACATATCCTTGTTGTGTTTAAGAAAAAAGCCTTGATTTCAGGACAGAATTCAGTACAAAACCATGCTTGTACTTTGCACTCACTGTCATGACTGCTTTGTAAAAAGACAACAAGCATAAAAACTATGAAAATAAGGAATTTTGGCCTTTTTAAGATCCTCTAGCAAGAGGACATGTTGTCAGATGGAACCAAAACCTGACTGAAAACTATTAAATGCTTTTTACAAATTCCCACTCGAAGTGCAATATATGCACATGCTCCTTAAGCCACAGTTACCATTCTCTTCCCTATCATTCAGGTAAGTAACAACACAGATTCTCCACTACCACTGACTCATCAGGCCCTGATTATGCAACCTGCTTTCCCACTGACAGATACATGCACCCATAGCATCGCTGATTTTAATGTGCTTCTACAGCAGGACAAGCATCTTTTCCTAGGAAAGAAAGCTACAAGCTGGATGTTAGTTAAAAAGACAGCCAATGTGAATTACCAAACCTATGGCACATCCTTAGTAATTAAACAGATATCAAAAATCCAATTTATTTCCTCAAAATGAAAATGTCCCTTAAAATGCTAATTTTTAAAAACTCATCCTTCATGTACATAGTTTTTTTAAGTCAATCATCACATATTCAATCCCTCCAAAACCAGAGATACTAGATAATTATTCTGAAAAAGGATTAAGTAGGTTTCTTTTCTAATGTCTCTGAAGTTGTAAGATAAGCACATGTACCAAGAGTTTCTCCTTGCTATCAATGAGGGAAGGTGAAACTGCTGATAATCTCCCTGTATTTCAGAAGCCCACAGTTGCATGCATACCATATTGATAACACTGTTATGGCAGAAATGCAAACAATCTGCATCAGGGTCATTTATTTTGTTGACACATTTTGCTGATTCCAAACTACTTGTGAATTCAGTAAGACACAAAAAGCTGGGCTTCTAATTCCTAAACCAATTTCAAAACATTCTGATGGTATCAGAGCAAACTGAACGGTAGTCTTGGAGCTATGACTGTCATGAATTATTCTTATCCTTAATACATTCATTATTTAGTACCTATATCTGTTCTTTTATGATTTTTGAGTTTGGTGTAAGAAAATTAAGTAATAAAATGCTAAGAGTAAGACCAATGAAGAGTAGAAATATGCACAATATCTTTGTCTGTCCAGACTGTTTGCTCTACTCTACCATGGTGATAATTTCTTTTTCCTTTTAGTTTGCTTTATTCCTTTTTGAACTACACCACAGAAGGCAAGGAAGTCATCTGAGCTGAGCTTTGTTTCCTTTTAAATGCATGTTTCATAGAATCACAGAATAGTTTCAAGATCATCAAGTTCCATTCCCTGCCACCTTCCACTAGACCAGGTGGCTCAAAGTCCCATACAACCTGGTCTCGAACACCTTCAGGGATGGGGCATCCACAGCTCTTCTGGGCAACATATTCCAGTGTCTCATCACCCTCACAGCTAAGAATTTCTTCCCAACACTTAATCTAAATCTGCCCTTTTTCAGTTTAAAGCCATTCTTCTTTGTCCTTTCACTACAGGCCCTTGTAAATAACCCCTCTCCAGGTACTGGAAGCTTTCCTGTCTCCAGGCTGAACAAGCCAAACTCACAACCTGTCTTTGTAGGAGAGGTACTCCAGCCCTCTGATCATCTTTGGAGCCTCTTCAGGACTCATTTCCACAATCCTTTCATTTCAAACACCAGGGAAAACACTTATTTTTTACATCTGTAATAATTCTATACTAATCTTCCTTCCTGAATACAGTTAATCTGAGTTAAAGTACCATTCATTATATATTTTAAAAAATCTAGAAAATACCCCTTGTTTGAAAAAGACCAAATAGTCACTACATGCAAAAATGCAAAAAATGCATTTCTAAGAAGCTCATGCCAATTTCTAAAATCCATGTAAAGCACTTTGAAGAAGATGTTCATAAATACTCTCTAATAAGTCCTAAAATTTAAAAAATTTATATGCACTGGTAGAAAAAAAATATGTTCACAACTGAGTTCCAGTAAGTTTGAGAGCAGTGTACTAATTTCAAGCTATAGCAACAGGAAGATGAACATTTTTTCCCATGTAAATTAGATGGCTTTTAAATTATGCATCTGGCAAACCTTTACAATGTATAACATAGAACAATATCAAATCCCTGTTTATAAAAACTGTATGTTATGTTATTTTACTTTGCAACTCACAAATCTTCTCAAAAAGGATAATCACACAATTTGCAAATTAAATATATGTACAATGAGTATTCTTACTCTAAGTACTGTACTGTACCAAAAAATCTCTATTTACAGTAAAGAAAGCATAAAGCAGGAAAACCAAAAATGTTTAAAAATATGTATTAGTTTAAGTGTCTAACAGTTCCATGTTATTTGCAAAATATTTAACATCTGATCTGCAAATTATCTTAGAGTAAGTCTGATTGGCAAGGACCATTACATGTCATCTGCCTCATGCTCAGGACTGGGTCAGCTTCCAAGTTATATCAGGGTACTCACAGCCTCATCTAATTAACTTCTGAATGCTTCCAAAGATGGAGACTCCACAACTTGCCAGCCTACAACAGTGTTTGACTTTCATCATACCGTTTCTCCTCTTGACCTTCTACAATTTGTGTTCTTTGCCTGCCTTTTTTTCAACATCAATCTCAGAGCAATGTGGCTTCATCCTATCTATCACCTGCTGTTAGGGAGTAGTAAACAGCAGTAAAGTATTACACAGCCTTCTCTTATTTGGACAGAGGAAATCCAGTTCTCTCAGCCCTTCTTTGTATGTCATGTTTCCCAATCCCCTCAAAGACTTGGAGGCACTCCACTGAACTTGCTGCAGTGCTTCAATGTCTTTCTCAATTTGGGGAGCCCAAAGCAAGACACAGTACTCCAGATGCAGTCTCACAAATGCCTAGCAGAACTGAAGAATCATCTACTCCACTGCAGCCCAGCTATCACATTAATTGGCTGCCTTTGCTCGAAGGGCTAACTCTTACCCCAGTTTCAAAGTTTTGCCTTACAGCATCCTGAGGTCCAGTTTGCCTAAGTAGTCCCTAACTTCAACTTCCCTGCACTCTGCCGTGAGATTCAGGGACCTCAAAAGCCTGAGAACAGACCTTGCCAAAGCAAAGGCTGCAGTGTGTACCCTCAGCATTTTTGTATCTTTTCCCCTGTCCAGTGCTGCATCAGCATCACACCATTTCCTTAAGTCTTCCTCCCACTAACAAGGTACCTACAGACATCAGTGACTTAGTTTCAACTCCAGGGTAGTTTCGGCTTTCCTACATCCTTCTCTCTACACCCAAACACTGTTTTTACATTCTTATGGAGGTCTGTCACTGTTTACAGACTCCATACATTTCATTGTTTGGGTGAGTTGACTTAGGAATTCCCCATTTCAAGCAAGCTGTACCTGTTTGCCTTACCTGCTTGCCTTCCTGCACAGGGAAGAGTCCGTCCTTGTGCATTTGAGGAAGCTGTTCTTGAAGATCAACCAGCTGCCCTGAGCCTCTCTGCAGTTTAAAGGGACCTGACACGGGATTACATGAAAAGCCAAAGCCAACCATTCTGAAGTCCAATATAATTTTTTCACTGCCTGTTTCTCTCATTCTTCTCAGATTCTACCAACTTTCAGTAGTTTAGTTGGGGGTGGCATCAACGCTCCATTTTCACATTCACAAGTAGCAAGGAATCTAAGGTACATGGACAAATAGGAATAAATATCTATCCAAGTGTAATCAATAAATATCTATCCAATATTGTCCAAATTAGAAGAGAGAAATACATGGGAGGTATGAAAATTTTGAAGATGTGGTATTTGGGAGCTTTTCTTCATCTCACTCAAGAGACAGAAATGGATCTCAACAGAGTGGATAATCATGATGATAACTGACACAAGCAACTGGAAAGACTACTTTAAGGCAGCAGCTATTTCAAGAAAAGGGAACAGGGTCCATAAAACATACGAGACTACATTTACATTCCAATTTGCTAGCATATTTTTAGGATGATATGAGGCAAAGCTTTTAAAAATCTGGAGAAATGAGTAGCTGAAGTAGAATAATTATCTAACAGATGGAGATTGCCCAAGACTGCCACTTGAACATATAAAAAGATGAAACTGGCTTCATTTTTGAAATGCAACATTAGAAATTCCGAGAGCATCCTGAGTATTAGTTGTGGAAGGTACAAGATTTTGTTCAGTGTACCAGAGTATAAATAGAGATTAGATTCAAAGCTTTACTTTGAAAATAGTTTTTAAAGCCTAAAGCTTTACAAAAAGATTTTAAGTATCCTCATATAAGCAATATAGCATACATATATACAGCATAGCACTTTGCTAAAATGTCTGTCTACTGGTTTCCTTTGCAATGCCAATGCTGCAGCTGCACATGCACATTTCTACCATGGTGGCATTTGGGCTTCCCCTTCCTGTGCCACTGCATTGCTCTTTCTACACATTACATCCTCTTCAATCTGTTGGCACAACCATGCCCCTGCATTTCATCTTCAGAAGGTCAACTCTAGTAACAGCTGAATGCCTGAAGGTAATAGCTAATCAAATTACTCCTTTACTTTCACTTGCAACTCTCACATTTCCACAAAAAGTAAGCAATTCCACAGCATGCATGCTTCCTTTAACAACAGTACAGCCACAAACACACTTAACACATTCAAACCTGCGCTCAGCCTGCCGCCATCCTCACAAGGCACATCTTTGCCTCTATTTGCAACATTTTGTCCTTATTTATTCCATTACTGCTGTATAACTTCATCTGCATTCTGCCTCATAACTCCACTGTATCCAACAGCAATGCAGCCCCAATACTGACTGTGGTCTTTAGAGACTAGGGAAACATGGGATTACTATTTTTATCCCCAGGATATTTACTTGTGTAACTCCCTTTCTGTGATGGATGGCACATATAAGAACGAGTCTGTGCTCTTTGATAATGGACATTCTGCAAACAGGCGAAAAGGCAAAGATTTCACAGCCCAAACTAACTATTTCAGTATCATGTAAAAGTGGGAATGGGAAGAGAGGAAGGAGCATCAACACCCAAGCCATACAAACTATCACATAATTTCTGCTGTCATAGCTGATTCAATTAACTCATATGATTTTTCATACAGTTACTAATTTTTTTTTTAAAGCAGAAGAGTGAGAAAGGCTACCTTATAAAAATGACAGAAACATAGCTATATGAGAGCAAATCAAGAATATCACAGCCATTTTGAACCCACTGCCGCTCTCCTTCTCCCCCAGCCCTTTTTAGTTTATAAAGCAAAAAGGAAAACACCACTTCTTAAAAAAAAAGAAAAAAAAAAAAAAAAGAAGAAGAAGACCTCTACTTGCCTGTAGTTATGATATCTATATCTGGCTGTTGATTTGTAATTTCCAGTGGATACAAGGATATCCCCACTATCCTTGAACGTATTGTATTTTATCTCCTACTTTTTATTACTTGACAATGTCCAAGCTAAACAGAACTTTGCCTAAACACTCTTTGGGGTTTTCCCCTGTATGGTCTAGTTAATAATGGATACAATTAAAAAAAATTACAAACTTAACACTAATAAATAGTTCATGTCTACTTCAGATTACTAATTTTTTTAGAGAAGTACAACTTCAAAGATGAGTAAAATCCTTGATGGTTTTTATCTAGTACTTTAAGGTATTAGATAAAATTTATATTATATTGCGATTTGAAACGGTATCAAATTGACCCAGTAAGATATTAATTCAAAGCAAATAAAACCAAAAATTTGCTTGTAATTTGATTTTAGCAGTCTGATACAGATGAAATTAAGGGATTTGCACAGGCTAATTAAAAATCTGTTAAAGGAAGCATGGACATTTAAGAAATTCTGGTTATGGAAGCTACCAGAAATATGATACTATGTGACATTTTCAGTCGATATTTGTGACATTTAAGTAAGGCTCAGAGTTAGTTTGGAGGTTTTTGGCTTTTTAAGAAATATTCATACAGCCAGACATTTTGAGAAAAAGCACCTCTACTATTTAAAAGCAGTCTTGCTGCAGTATAAGTGAGAATCTGCACACAGCAAAAAAATAGCCTTCATATTCTCTGCTTTTAAGGTTATTTAACTTGTAGGTCACTGGGAAAAGCAGTTAAGGTGCTTAAGACCCTCTTATTTTTTCATGAGCATCATCATAACTTAGGAAAACACAAGGTATCCATGAGACCATTGTTCTAATAAACCTGAAAGGGAAGAGAAATGCTGGGAAGCATGTCAGCCTTTTTAAAACACATGTAATGTTAGGGCTTTTCAGTTCAACTGCTTGTTTCACAAGAGACAAACAACAAAGTACTCTCTTGTTTAACTGATTTAATGAGTTGTTGATTGTTATAGCAGGGGTTTTGTGTTAGGGGGTTTTGGCGGTTTTTTTAACTAAGACTAACTATATTGATGTAAAGAGAAGAGATTGAGAGAGAGCACAAGCTGAAATTCTTGCAAATACAACACAAAAGGAGTTAATCTAACCATCATTCTGATGCTTGGAAAGGCTGGACAATGATAATACACAGGAGACAATTACCAAGGCTCAGCTGATAAGATGTAACTCACTAAGGTGCAATAATGCAATTTCTTTCAAATATGTGCACTGGAGTGTCAGTATTAGGTCACTGAGGTTACAGAAACCCTGCCTTTCTTTGGGATGCAATAGTATCTTTCCTCTTTATGTTTATTCTTTGTTATGCAGGATTCATCTTTATCAGGCTTATTCTAAAAGTACTTCACAGATCATAAGACCAATCCTTTTTAATTCAATGGCAGAACTCCCTCCAATATCAAGAGTGAAATAACTGAAGCCCAGATAAAAGCAATTGGTCATTCATCCGTAACGGGACTACATCTGGGGTGAAACAGCAGCTATTTTGCAGTTAACACTTCTATTGCAAACTGATCTATGGAGGGAAATGCTCAACTCAAAGCACAGGGGAATTTATATAGATGGAAAATAATCACACTGACTAAAATCTGGCAAACTCCCCAGAGGTAACTCCTTTATTCAGATGAAAAATGCACAAGATTGTTTACAATTGTTCAGGATCTCAATTACATATGCTATCTAAAAGACATGTCCAACAGCTGACAGAACTCCAGTCTCATGCAACTGAATAAATAACGTTCCTATGTGGGTTTTTTTTCACTATTTGAGTGAGTAGGGAACTACAAATGCAAGGGCTGCATGGTTGTAGCTTTGTGATTTGGTTCAGTTTGTAACACTACTGCCCAGGTGTAAACTGTGATAAGATCACAGACAACTGCAGGACAGGTTTAGTTATGTCTGCATTTCAAGATTAAAAGATGAACTGGTAAACCAGAACAGAGGATTTGGGAATTGCAGACAATTCCTGTTCACATTGTTTCAAGCTGTTATGAATTTGAGATCAATATTTTAACTGGGGCTCCTTATATGTCTGTAAGAGATCAATACAAAGGCATACCTTCTATTTCTGTAAAAGCTGTTTGCCTATCTGTGTCAAAACAACATGCAACTTCTATACCAGTACTTCAGTCACATCTGTAGTATTTTGCTGTCAAATGCCCACGAGATTCACTGGCTGAATGGCAGATTCAGAGGGTTGTGATCAGTGGCACAGGGTCTAGTTGTGATCAGTGGCACAACACTAGTGATGTCCCCCAAGGTCCAGTAGTGGCCCCAGTATTGTTTAATTTACTCCTCCATGACTTGGATGGAGGGGCAGAGGCCTCCTCAGCAAGTTCACTGATGACACAAAGCTGGGGGAGTGGCTGATACCCCAGGGGGCTCTGCAGCCCTTCAGAAGGAGCTCAGCAGGCTGGAGAGGAGAGCAGAGAGGAACTTTCTAAAATTTGTCAAAGGGAAATGTGCACAGTCCTGCACATGTGCCACTATAGGCTGAGGGCTGATCTGCTGGAAGCCAGCTCTGCAGAGAAGGACCTGGGGCTTCTGCTGGAGTACAAGCTCCACATGAGGCACCAGTGCCCTTGTGGCCAAGAAGGCCAATGGTATCCTGGGGTGCTTTAGGAACAGCATTGCCAGGAGGTTGGAGGAGGTGAATCTGCCTCTCTACTCTGCCCTTGTAAAGCCACATCTGGAGTGCTGTGTCCAGTTCTGGGCTCCTCAGTACAAGAGGGACCTGGAGCTCCTGGAGCAGGTCTAGTGCAGGGCAACAAGCACGACTGAGAGACTGAAGCATCTCTCTTTCAAGGAATGGCTGAGGGAGCTGGGCCTGTTCAGCCGCCAGAAGAGAAGACTGAGAGGGGTCCTCTTCAATATCTGTAGGTATCAAAAGGGAGATATCAGAGCTTGGAGCCAGGCTTTTCTTGGTGGCGCCAAGCAATAGGACAAGAGACAATGGGCAAAAATTGATGCACAGGAAGTTCCATCTGAATGAGAGCAAAAACTTCTTTACTATGTGAGTGACCAAGCACTGGAATGGATTGCCCAGAGAGATTGTGGAGTCTCCTTCCCTGGACAGACTCAAGAACCATCTGGATGCAATCCTGTGCCATGAGCACCAGGATAACTGCTTGAGCAGGGAGGTTGGACCCATTGACCAATCCACTGTGGTCACCTCCCAACCTTACCCATTCTGTAGTGCTGTAATTCCTTTTTGGATTATTGAACTGAATAATCAGAGTAACAACTGAAGCAGATAAAACAAGAGTATTTCATTCACAGTTTGTGTTTCACTGAACAGAAGCTACTGTTTCATAGGACATAATTTAAGATAAATACCTCTCTCCCAAGAGTGCTAAGCTATTATTTCCTGCCCCAAACTTCATTAAATTTTATTTTTGTTGGATGAATGCACTTAGTAGCAGTCAATTGTCATGTGTGATGGAGTAAAACTTACCTGGAAGAACTGTACTTTAGTTATGAAATATCAGACTTCTTGGATTTTCTATATGCATGTGAGAGCAGCATAAACTCTGATATATTTAAATATTACATTATTTACAGAGTAATTCAGGTAGTTATTTCCATAATATAAGAACTGAGAATACAAATACTCTCATTTTCACATAGCTGAAATATGATAGAACTTTCCTAAATGTTAGAAAGTTATTTCAATTCTACAATGGATCAGCCATTCTTTAATAATTTTTTATTAACCGGTACTAACATTTTAGAAATAGTTTTTTTGCTGGCTCATATTTTATAGCCTTTTCATGTTCCAATTAATAATCTATGATGTAATATATTAAACATAACACAACAGCACTGAAAGTTTGGTATCTGAAATAAGAGATAACTAATCAACCAATACTCCTTTATTAATGTGAAATGAAAAATGTGTTGCATTTTGTTTCTGAATCACGCACTAGTCCTGTATATGCGTAAACTCCAGCAGAAGTCATAAGAATACTCTTATAAAAATAAACTTCCTATTAAATAATGGGCAATTTTTAAAAGAACTTTTACAAAAATCTTTCATATTACATTATCCTGTGACTTAAATAAATTGCAAACAAACATAAAATGTTGTAATCAGCTGATTATCTGAAGTAAAATTAAGTATTTCTGTGTATTCTCTGAAATAGCTATATTGTCACTGAAGACTTACTGCATTTTCAAACACAAAAATTTGAACAGATAATTCTGTTCTCATGAAACACTGAGAACTTACCAGTTGAGTATATTTTGCATAAAACCCCCATATCCTTAAGATTCTCTCTATTCACCAAATGTTTTCATTAATGTGACATGCAGATGTCTAAAAGTTTAATGGGCCATTATTAGCACCCTGGAATATGCAAGCAATATCTGAATTAATTGTTTAATTACACTGAGTTGCCTGTGGCACCAAGAAAAAGAAAAGCTATATGTCAGTATTTCACACCATCAATTGAAATGAGTCCCAGATGTTAAAACACTAAGCAACCTAAAAATCATTAATTTCATTTTAACCAAAAACTTTTCCAAAGCAAGCTTAATGAAGAGATTCAGTCTTTCCCTTCCTCTCCCCAGCACAACTAAACATGGAAATAACCCCTATTTAATATGTGCTAAAACAGTCAAATAGTAGGACCAATGTATAGATTTTCATGTCTTCTGCCATTGAAACTCAGTTGTTTTGATTAAGATTTTAATGGTTTTAAAGACAATACCAAAGAATCCAATACCAATTTTACTTGTTTACTAACAAGTAAAAATGCCAGGCTTTGTTTTTCTCTAAGAAAACAAGTACTGTTTGTCATTGTGCACAATTCTAAAGTAGAAGAAAGCTTTGGTTGTTATCATTTTGTCTAAAATCAATGAAAAACAGTTTTAGGAATTTAAGCTAATACAGCCTGCCTACTCTCAAAAACATACTGCCAAACCCAAATGGGACTTTTTTCAGAAATTTGAAGAAACTTAACTTAAGAATGAATAAATTCATAACATAAACATCTGCCATTGTTTTCAGTAAAACACTAATTACAACAGTTGCTTATATTCTGAAAGAACAAGTTCTGGAGAATATAGAAAGGCTTAGCCCCAGGAAGTGTCAAGAAATATCAGAGGACAGATTAACTGCTAAAGGATATTCACATGAGTGCTACAGATTTAAAAAGGGAAGAGATTACATACCCCTCTCCACCAATTCTTGTTATCTTTAGACGAAAATCAACTGAGTTCAGGCTGGGTGGCTTCCATTTCAAAATATCATCACATCGACCAGGCTTGTATTTCTGAAGTAAATTAAAATGCAATTTAATTATGCTTATTGGTTTTCACTGGTTTTAAAAGTAACAGTTCAGCCTTTCAGACTCTATTAGCTGTCTCTAATGAATAACAATAGTTAGTGACTGAAACAACGAATACCATTACCATGGAGGTAGCTGTGCTTCACTACTTTGCTTCTCCCTTTAAAAACTGCTTGGCACTGTAGCTCTGCCATTGCATATAATAAAAAGCTGAGAATGGAAATAAAAATTAGCATACTTCATTATCTCTCTCTGGCTAATGGAAAATTTCAAAAAAGAAAATAAGACAGCACAGAAATAAAAAAAAAAAAAACACTCATAGGACATACAGAAAAGACAAAATTAAAGTAATCTCAACATTTTGGAACTATATTTTTGTTATCAATGCTGTTGGCTGACAAAACATGAAAAAGGCCAAAGCTACCATACTGCCAGCTCTCAGAAAGACTCATCAGAAACACGTTCTTTCATGGCAAAGGAATCTAAGATGCAAAGATTAAAGAACATCATGATATATCAGAACATAAATAAGAGAGCATCTCTTGCTGAAGAGAGAGCGTACATATTCGAACCACAAGTTGAAAGGAACAATCTTCTCTTAAATTAGAGCTTTAATTTCTCATGGTCTCTGCTATCATTTGCTTTCATTTAATAAGCTGCCATTTTGTTCATCCTCAGCAATCAGTGAGAGTTAACTCGTTGACCCCTTCATTAACAAATATCTTTCATAGAAATTGAGAAAATCTGAATTAACATGAATAGGGCAAAAGTAAAAGAATAATTTGCACATACATAGCATGAGAAAATTTACTTCTTTATATACAGTGAGAAAATTTATTAAATTTTATATGAAAAATAAAACTAACCAAGAATGTCCACTGTCTTTTGGTAACAGAACAGTCATCAGCATCACACTGCACTCATGCTGTGTAAAATATTTTCAAAATTCAGACTTTACTGATGATAAACCTAACAGTTCTAGATCTAAAACGACAAAAGCAAAAGCATTTTCTGTTTTCTGATGGAAGAATGCAAAGTTACCCCGTCCAAAGCAAGTGCAGAGTATCTTACCTACCATTTCTTCATGAAAAGATGGCCATTAATTCTTAATGATGCAAAAAAGGATAGACCAACCTCTCTAAGTCACAGCACTGAAATTCTGAGGAAAAGCTACATCTGATCTATATTAAAATCTTCCTCACTAGAGCTCTTGTATCCTGACTCTGACAACAGCCGACAGCATGTGCTCAGGGAAGATGAAAAGCAAGGCTATTATAGATGATATTTTCTATTACTACTCCTTGAGAAACTATCCATTTTGAAGCTCAGAGACTTCCTGATGTGGATATGATTCAAATGTGATTCCTACATATTTAGTTATTTTCAGTTTCTCTGCATGAACTTAGATAGGCCCCCAGTAAGATCATGTAAACCCCAAACAGCTGTCAAAGCTCATGGCACAACCTTTCATGCACAGCCTGATTACCTTGCAGGAATAAAATCACTACCTTTTGCGGTTTTTTTGAACAAGTTTTTGTTGTTTTTGAAGACTTGTTCTTCCCAGGAATCATATACTAAGAGAGACGGTTAACAATCAAACCCCATTGTTTCCATGCACATCATAGTTTCATTTACATCTATATGGACAGAAATGCACTCAGATCAGAGGCTATCATTTTATAAGTACTGTTATAATTTTTTTCCATTTACATTACTCTACATTTATCTACATAAAAGTTTATGCACTCTTTTATCACTCAGCCACCCAGTCTTGTAAGAGCTTACTATAATTCTCCACATTTAGGACTAGCGCTTGCTGATCTATCAAGAAAACATCACTGAATGGTTCATCCAATTTTCCTACTTGCTTACACGCAGTACAGGTGGCTCCCTTCCCTTGTGAGGAGTGAACAGTACCCCATCCCTTCACTCCACTTTATAACCAATTAGATATCTCTGTAAGAACTTTTTAAGTCTCACATTAGTTTCTTCAAGAAAATTTTGACAATAGGCTTTCTGGAAATCTTAACAAGAAAAACCATATAATCCTTACTTAAATGCATTTTGAACCCTTTGTTGGAGAGGCATAACATTCCTTTCAAAAAGGTACATAATTTTCACCAACTATATAAATCATGTTCACCCAGATACCAACTATTATATTCCTTATTGTTTCTATTCCTTTGTCCAGTCCAGATACCAAGTTTACAGGAATTATTTCTTCCCTGATCTTCCATGATACCTGTCCCCACCTTTGTTTTTTTTTAAATTGGTATTGTATTTTCTACTTTACATGCTTAGGTACTAACGTAGATTTTTCACATAGGATCTACTATGCAATTTTTTCAAACTCTTTTTCATAGACTGACAAGTTACATCCTCCTAAAAGTTAGTAAGAAACCAATACCACAAGAGGCAGGAACAACTATTCCAAGACCAGTAATGAAAAGCAATGCTTTGACAGAATATATCCGCATACCTGCAATTATTGTGTGAACTACAGTTTTGACTCAAGTTTAAAATTAACTGGTTGGCTTACTTGAAGGGAATGGGGGAGGATTTGCTCATTACAATGGAGATATTTTCTTTACCTTGAGAACCAGCATAGTGTGAGACAAGACTCAGATAAACATTTTATTCTATTAACAAAAAAATTATCTCTAGCACACCTCAAGTAAGTCAAAGAGATCTCACTTAGAAAGCATTAACAATAAATATACCCTTTTATATACGTTTGCCTATTACATTTTGACCACTGCCAAACAAGAGCCTTCTCACTTCACAGCAAGTTGTTGATACCAAACACCTGGTAAAGGTAACAGGTAAATTACAGCTATCTTTCAAAGTTACAAAGCCTTAAATAAGCCATCAGAATTCAATGCTCGTACAAGGAACAATTTATGCAGCTCCTCCCTGGCCTCCCCCAACTTCTTCTGTTACCATGAAAGACAGAAATTCACCGAAGTCTGGCTCAAAAGGAGAATGCATTCAAAGGACATATTAATAATCCCTAAGAAAGAGATTAATTTTTAACAAGTGAGTCCACACACATAATACAGCACTAGTGAGTTATTGAGTTTGAATGCTAAGTGCTAAATCAAATTCTTTAAACATGAGCTGAAGCCAAACAAGAATTTTGCTTGTTAAATACATGGAAACTTCACCTTAGATGAATCACTGCATACTGCAGACCTGTTCTGCGTGAAGTTACTCTTTATTTTAATTCCAAAGCAAAATGTGAAGCAATCTGTTTGAGATGGAACTACACCCTAGCATTTTAAATATAGCATTCATAGCAATGATATCCTCATCACCACTCCCCAACAAATATCTATGTACACGACTACTTCTAAAACATATCAGATCCCCTGTCATCTCAAATACAAAGTTCATGCTTCAATCTGAAACCTGTCAACCTAGTCTAAGCACAAAAATTAGAATTCCACACCAAAAAGGTACATTGACAAATCAGAAACTATCTCAAACAGTTTTAAAAGATTGGACTAGGGGACCTCCTGAAGTCCTTCCAGTCTAAATTATTCTGAAAAACTGTGTCTCTCTTTGCTTGCTTGTTGTTTTAGCAGCCATATTGGGTGCATTTTAGTCTGCAAAAACAACAAACATTCACAATAAATGCCCCAGTTGTTCTTATTTACTATATTTTAGTTTCAATAGCTCGGCAGCTCTGGTGCATGCAAACTGGATTCCATCAATGTAACACCAAATTTGGAGTTTCCCTTCAGGGACACACCTAATGCCCTTCATGCCAAAGTACAGAGATCAGGGGCAAAGGCCATTCCATTGCATTGCTACTTCGTGCCTACAAAGCACAAACAAACCTGAGCTATAAAGGCACCCTACAACATCCTGAAACGCTGCTTCAAAGAAATAAGGATAAGTGCCTTCAGCTGGCTATGAACAGTGCCTTCAGTTGGCTATGAACCCTAAGCTCTCCAATTTTTACATTTTTTTACATCTTTTTTTATATCCACTCACCATCTACCCAACATTTCTTTTATCTTTTCAGTAGTAGTAGTAGTAGTAGTAGTAGTAGTAGTAGTAGTTGTCATATAAAGGCACTATCTTCTGTGGCCATTCTGTCCTGGTAAAACCTCAGGCCCTTCTTACTTTCATGAAGAAGATGAAGATCAGGGACAACAGATGTGTCAGAAATAGCATTGCAAATGTGCCCCTACTATGGGCATCTTGAACTTCAGGCAAGAATACAATAATGACCCTAAAACTGAGGTGCACATCCAATACCCTGGAATGAAAAAGCAGAAAGCACATCCTCTGGCATCCCTCTTAGGCTACTAAACCCATTGATTTCTCACCTCAGACTCAATTCCATAGGTTCAAGTGGGTCTAGTCAAACCACTATGAGGGCTTTGTTAGACCCTTGTTAGAACTATTTTTGTGGGGGGATAGAACGTAAGAAAATAAAGATAGTGCAGAAGGTAATCTCACACCTGAGGAGTTGCAGCTGTACTAATCACCAAAGATTAGGAACAGGCCTGCCCTTAACAGGCCACAGCTGTGTCCAATAAGAAGACGAGTACTACAAAAGAGTGGGTTAGCTGGTTAAGGAGAGAGCTGGGGTTTTTTAGCTGGGCTGTGAAGGAGTAGGAGTCAGTGTGGTGAGGAGCTGCCCGTGAGAAATCACCAAGAAGGTATGGAGCTTTTGCAATAAGATGACAACACATTTTAGCACTGCAGGATACAGTTATGGGTTGCTGGTCATGTTGAACCGCAATCCCCTGTCCTGTCCCAGAGTACTAAGTCTAGTTTGCCACTTCCTCCACAGCTGCCCAAAGAGGGGGCCACTCTTTTCTCATCTACCATCAGATCAAGAGAAAGGCTGGCTCTCAAAGCGTCAGGTTCTGTTATCTTAACTTTTGCTGACACATTTTTAGTCAGTTGCAGATAGCCTCACACACAGGTTTGGGATTTGCCTAAAGCCATGTGTCAGCATTTGCATTCAATGGCTGGCACAGCAGAAAGCTGAAAGCCTAGACAATGGAGGTATCAGAGGCCCATAAGGAGGATAAACTTTAACTCCAAATAACTGCTTTCACATGGGATAGATGTTTCTGCTTAGTATTTTGTAGGAGGAAGAGCGGGGTTAGTTTCTGGGACTGCATTCTGGGCAGGCAGTCTGGGGTGGGGGGTGGTGTTGACTCACCATGAAGACACCCACCTGGAAGGCTGAGTGACTTCAGCCTGAAGTCTAGACAAAACAAACAGTTTCTCCTAGCGACTGAAAAGGAAGAAGTGGTGGGATGATCAAGAGAGAAGTTCGTGTCTCATCAAGAAGAGGAAAAGAAGGTTTCCTTTACAAGGGTGGATATCTCACTATCCTACAAAGTCTAACCAGCCAGCTCTACCTCCCATAACCCTTCTTAAATACCATCCTGCTGAAGTGCAAGCAGCAGCTAACACAGGCCACCTTACATTTCCCTTCCTCCATATTTTGCCTCACTCCTTCCAAATGACACGAAGCCAGCAAATAACCCAGTTCTTCCTTTTCTCCTAAATGGCACAGAGCTGCTACTTGACAGCTCTAATTCCTCCTCAGTAAACTGGTCAGAGTTAGCCCTGCAAAGTATCCAAAGGCTGCAAAGCTGGCAACTACAGGCACACACCAAATTAGAAAGAAAGCTAAAATAAAGGGCACAGAAAGCTCAGGGAAGGTTTGTTTGCATTGTCATGCTTGCCCAAGAGGTATGAAATGTTGAGTACCTTTGAGGAGTGACAGCAGAGCAGGTGGGAGAGGATGGGGCTAACCAAGACTGGGAATCTACTGGAGTTCTTTTAAATCATTTAACGTAGTTTGCCACATTAACTATGACAAACCTATAATGACAACAAATCTGCTCCTCTTACAATGAAAAACAGTGTTAAATGTTTTAGCTGAAGAGCACTACTTAATTCTGAGGCCTCTTAGTCCACAGAGCAGCTGCTGGCCTGACCAATTTAATAGTTGTCATTCAGCTGGGTAAACATAAAGACAGAATCATTACCCAAAATGTTTTTTTATTTTCTTGCACTTCAGACCCTGGATCATTTTAAAGAGCCAAAAGAACTGATTATAAAGAACCAAAGGATGGATTATAACCAATAATTAATCATTTCAGGCTAGACTTTATAAAGAAATGAGCTGAAGACACAGAAGTTGCTAGCATTGTTGACAGATTATGTGAATAAATCACAACAATGGATCAAGAAAGCACAAGCTCAAAGGCAACCATTGAGTCAATTGTATATTCATAGATTTTTAAGACTGGAAACCATTACTGGGATCATTGGCTCTGTTGCATAAAGGACAGAGAACCTTGAACAATGTTTATATCAAGCTTATAACTCCTATTCAAACTACAGTAGTGTTTATCTCAAGTTTATAATGCCTATTCAAAATACAAGACATTTTTATGAAAAATACCACATAATGAAGAAATCACAACATGTATCTTAGGGAGGTTACCACAGCTGTTTATTATAGTTGTGCTTAAAAATGCTTATTTCCACACCGAGTCTTGTTAATGCCTTGCTTTAGACTGAAGCCTGGCTCTCCATACAATTACTTCCCTTTTTAAGATAAAATGAGTAAGTCGGAGTCTCACTGCATGGATAATTTCCCCATTGGCTAATATACACATCATCATAGTATAATTTCACAAAAGCCTTTAGAAGAACAGGCAACAGAACTGAATCTACTATTCCAATATTCCATACAGCAGAAGCCATAGTGTATTTGTGTTCTTCTGCATTGCACTGAGAGCTGTTGATAACTAGCTCAAATAATTCTTTTCAGATTCATGCCTTTAGCTGGGACTTAACACACTTCTGGAAATACAGCCCACATTTGCTGTATTCAAGCACCATCACAACCCTACATGATTGATTTTTCAGAAAAACAAGTAAATTTGCTGAAAAGTTCAAAATATTAACAACAGGACCATAAAAACATAAGCAAAATCTCAACACTATCATTAAAACCCTTTAAGTCTTCATGGTAATGTACTTCTTTAACTGTCACAAAAAACCAAATACAAACAAACAAAAATAAAACAAAAACAACAACAAAAAAGAAACAAATCAAAAGGAAAAAAACCCAAACACAACCAAACCAAAATCTACTTTAGGAAATAAGTTACCAGCAGTTAAACTGCAACCACTAGCTCCTTCTAAAGAATCTGCCTTCTATCCCTTCCAGCTTCCCTTCTCAGTTCTAATTCTTTCTGTTCCTCAAAGTGCCCATACAAACAACCTAGAATCTCCCCATAGTTCCCACAGACCACCACTGTAATTCCTCATATATTCTATTTTCTTTGCCAGAAAAAGCTAGGCAAAAAGGAATGTTGCACCAAAAGTTTCCTGGTTACTGATGGATTAATGCTTGCTCTTGCTGTATATTGAGCAGGACTCTGGGAACTGGAAGAAAGGGATGTACCAGTCTGATCATAGGACCACTGCACTCCCTGGCTAAGGAGCAGAAAGTCCAGCTTTTCTTACTGATGCCAGAGCCAAACTGGTTATTTGAAAAAACCGCTTTGAGAGCAGCGGAATCACCCCTAACCCACGTCCTCAGAGGTGAAGGCAAACAGTGTGGTACACTATTGCATTTACGGTGTTTGGTGGTGATCACTGGTCATCAGCAAACCCGCTCCGGAAATTATTCATCCCACCCACAGAGAAAGCTACTTTGAATGCTGGTGGTCTAGGAGAGAAAGGAGAACAATGTCCAAGAGCAAATGCCTCCAGATTCATGCAACAGGGTGTGTGACTGATACACAGAAAAAGTGAATAAAATTAGTGCTTTGATCTGAAGTAGACATTGGAATAAACATCACTTACACAACACTTTCTACTTTGACCAAAGATCAGACAGTAAGAGAAAAATATTATTGTTCATTCTTGCGCTAAACCATCGTATTTACTTCTTATTTAAAATACATCAGAGCTGGCCAAACTGATTATCTGTCTTCACCAAATAAATTCCACATACCACAGAGGAAGAAAGAGAACTCTTGGAAAGTCTGAAGAATTCAGAGGCATCCAAGAAACTTCTGTGAATGAATGCAGTAGATGAAACTTTTGACAAATGCATTTCAGCAAGGGAAAGTTGCATAATTTCCAAAGAAAAAAGGTGCTTTTAAAAAAACCCCTTCAGTGGCACTCAAGTGTCTCAAAGGTTGTTTGGATTCCTTTGTCCTTTAAAAACCAAATCAAATGTATCAAATACTGATTTCTTTCTTGTAGAAACTTGACATAATTTCTGTACAAACTCTGGAAATAGTAAAGATGGCATTTCTTTTAATAAATGTGAGTCAACTGTTCCTGTATTTGTAAAGGAAATACAGGGAAATGTGATTTGTAAGTACTCCTAAGAGTGATCAGGCTAAGAAAAACTCCTGGAAAAACACTGGTACTTTCCAGACATCTGTCAGTTCTGAAAGGCATTTTCATAGTTGAGACAAAACACAAGAATCTAAACACAGAATGGAAAATATTTAAGAACACAAAATGGCTGCAAACTTCAGACAGCTCCAAAACACAATTCAAATGCTTTCCAATTTCATGCAAACAGTTTTCATATGTTCTACCAAACCCTCCACCAAGCACATCCTGTGTCTAACCATGGAGAGACTACCATGATGCCCTAACTAAAAGATGACAAAAAAAAAAATTAATTTACTTTATAAAACTCTTTTAATGAAAAAAAATTAATAAATGCTGCTTTTAATGCTTAGTGTTCTAAATTACTGATTCAAACCACCTGAACAATCAAAGAGCTGCAGTCATCACTAAACATCAGCTTTTGCCTGGTTCAGTGATTTGATCAGAATAGACACACTGAAGTTCAATAAATATTTGATCAGCTTGAAAATAAGACTGTTAATGAATTCCAGACATTATACAAAGTAATGTTGTCACATCACTGAAAGCAAATATGCAACAGTAACTTTAGAGACTCAAAAAGATGGAGGAAAGACAAGGTCCTTGGCTAAACTTAAATAATATAATGTCCATGTTTAAGCCAAAAGCATGATAGTGCCAACTCCAGATAACAGAGTTTTAAATAAACCATTACTTGACAGTGAAGTCTCCATGCTGTTTTAATTCCATGTAGTCAAACAAATTTGTGTTAATTCTTCCATTCCTCCACTTTAAAAATCAAAATAAGGAAAAATTATTGTGTTTTAAGATACAATCACACCTGTATTCCAGAAATTTTTCTTTAGAAAGTTAAAGAATTAAGTAGGAATGATACTTTTTAATGCACTAGGACTGGTTAGCTGTGAATAACTGTTTTGGAACATCTGTTTGAGAAAATGTTATTGTACCACAATTTGTCTTTAATGAAAATGTGATTTGAAGCTATATGAAGTAGAATGAAAGCTATTATAATCAAAATTACCTATGAAATATTAAACTTAACTGTCATACCAGACTAAGAAGCAAAACATGCACCCATTTAAATACGGTTAGATTATGTTTTATAGTAAGGATTTTAACACTTGAATGCAAATCAGGTTTAGAAGGTTAACCTGAATGGAGAAATAATTTTGTTAATATGTTAATAGAAAACTGCTTTTTCGAAAGGTGCCTCTAATCCTCAAACTAATGCAATATTTATATTGGACTTCTTTGGTAATTGGTGGGCTAAATGTCTTCTCCTCTTGCACTTTAATTTAGCTTTATACCTCCAGCTTCATTAAACATCTTGTTTCACAGCTATACTATTAGCTTTTCTCAATATTCCATTAAGCAAGGAGAAAAATATGAGGACATTTTATTCATAACTAACATTATTTGCATGTTAATCATATTAATATTTGATAAATTTAGTTCCGATCACAGCCAAACCTCAATGTTTATAGCAATCAAAATATAGCAGCCTCAAATTTTTTTCCTCCTCCCCACAGCACATTACTATGAGCAGCAGAAACCTATTTTTGATCATTTCTGTCCTTTCACTGAATTTAATGGTCTGCACCTAGAAACTCCAAGACATGGGTTTGAAGCAAAACTGAAAAAGTAAATGGCTTCAAATCACTGGCTAATGTATATGTGATCCAAAATGGGCCAACTGGTGTCTGCCTTTGATTATAAACTCTACTTTGGGCAAAATAAGGTAAGTGCTAAAGAACTACCTACTTCTACCTTTGTGACAAATAATCTCCTGACAAAAAAAACCTATAGTGCCCATAGTCAAAGGAATTGGTAATGCTCCATGGTTGCTACTTAAGACATTTGAGTTATATTGCTATTGATTATTTTGTAATTTTCTTATTTTTCACCGTCACTGACCTCATTTATAACTTCATTGCATATGTGCTATGTAAGTCTTCTGAACAATTAACACAATAATAGCAACACTTAAGATACTTCAATTGGTCTTCCACTGCTGTATTTCACTCAATATTGCACTTTCCATCACTAAATTAAACTGTGATGGCCTCAGCATGTAGCAGCAGTGTAAACTGTCACCAGGAACTATTGTATTTACTTCTCCATATGAAATTTTGTTTCAAATTCAGCTTCACAACTCATTAACAGCCTTAACCAGAAATTTATACAATGGAAAAGCCCATATCTATATAACATTTTCTCAGCCATACATTGTTAATTTCTACCTGTCTAGAAACACACATAAACAAACCCAGAGGTAAGAAGCTAAATGGATTAATACAGCTGTCCATAAACTGTTGAGAGAACCAAGATAAAACAGAACCAGAAACCTGGCTCACTCCTTTACTGGTTTTTCTTTTTGTCTCTTAAAGCATATTATTCTTCTTTCTGCCCCAGCAACACAACAAATCTTTGAAAGACTCTTAGGGAGATCATCTTCCATCTAATCTGCCTTTCACACTTTTACTGTGAAAAAAACCTTGGTCACATGAAGCCAGTAACGTTGGAGAACACATCAATTTTCATTGTATAAAGTGATGTGTAGTTGCTTCACTGCATCACTTGTTTTATGAGCCTTACTGTTTATATCTCTTTACAAGTTTAAAGTGTTGTATATACCAGCCAAAACCTTCTCTCATTTCTCAAACCCTATGGCACCAATCTCTCTTCACCTTCTGCCCTTTCACTCTTACCACCTCCATCCTAACTGAAGCTTAAGTGTAGTCATCACTTAAATTTACACCAGAGAAAGAAGGAAGTCAGTCTCTCAGAGGACTTCTTTCTTTTTGGCTAGTTAATTTGTAGTCAAATGTTCCTAGAAGTCCCACAAAAATTGGGTTGCATCAGTGGGAAGTATTCAGTGCTCCAAGTCTGACAGCCATAGCATCCTGGTACAACAAAAGAATCTCCATGAACTGAGCAGCAGTGCTTTTGGCTGACTCTCAACAATAACCCAATTTGGAAGCTGGGTAATTTATCAGTATTAGAGGCCACATTTGCAGAAGCTCCAACCTGTAAATTTAAGGCTTCATTATAACATCAGTTTTGCTGACATTTTTAGTACGCTATGATGATAATCAGTATACCAGGAATAACATTGCAGAAAATCCCCTCAGAGCCCAGGAAGATTAATGAAAACTACAAAACTTAAACAGAAAAGATGCAAAAATATATTTCAAAATACTTCTTGAGGAATGCAATCTTAAAAAAAGAATGCAGCCTTACACCAAAAGGCAATCAGTAGGCTGGAACTTTGAGCTAGTTTGAGCCTAAGGAGAAATATGCAAGTACTAAGAAATTGCAGCATGTTGGTCTCAGATACAGTCCAATTTCTCTTTATAATTCCAGTGATAAAAAGCCCCTCAAGCTGAACAGATATGCCTGAAAGATGATGCACAGAATTGCCAGCAGGATTTTTTTCTACATGTTGCTAAATGTATGCTACACAGAATTGTCATTAAGGGCTAGCTTATTACATCTTACAGGGCTACAAATCTCCTTGAATTAAATATTCATGAGTCTTGCTTGGAATACGGCATCCTGTGGTATTTTATAAGAAACAATAGAAACTAGCCTTTTCAATTCTGTATTCTAGTATATAAATTATAAAATTGTGAGTTTTAATCATATTAAATTCATCATTAGCCATTGACATGAATATAGCAAAGCACATATTTCACATCCGTATTTTCAAAAGGAAACATTCATACAACATGGGAGTTAAGTCCCACCAGCAGAACTCAGCGTGCACTCCGCAGTGCTTTCACTTGGCAAGTAGGAAGCTGACGTGCTCAGAGATGAAAAGCAAAGTGGGGAAAAATGTATATTCAAAAAAATCAGTATGTACTTTCTCTTTCAAGTCTCCTACAAGACTAATACAATTTAAAACTGCATTTTCAGGAGACTAATTTGGATAATGAGCAGGGGAAAATCCTCGTCTAAGAAGAAAAAACATACCATGCCAAATGAGAAAATGAAGGGATCCTGCCCACTCTTTGTGTGAAACTAATCCTTGTAGTTCTGACATAGGAACAAACAAGTCAGTGTCTCTGGGTAAGAACAGGTTAAGTTGAATAGGATAGCTATTTGCTGAGCAAAGAGAAAAGAAATATAGGTTGTATTTTAAGAACATTACTCCAAAAAAAATACAGTTACTGTGAAATTAGTTGCTAATCTTCTTGGGAAGCACATTCTCCCATTAAAAGCAGTGGCTCTGATGTAAGTTGTTAATATTGCCTTGTAACCAAACAATAGTTCCTGCAACATCAGATTTTTAGCCCCTTCTACAGAGCATGACCACACAAACACTCATCAGACATGCAACACAAAATCTCTGGCTTGAATACTGGGATTGAGCAACTGCCATGAAGAACCTGTTCCAACTTCTCTGCTGCTGGCAGAGAGCTTTCATTCTGTTACTGGCAGAAGGGTTAGAAATCAGACTTCTTCCTCCTTTCCCTTTCCTTAAATGTTTCTTCTTTAATTATACCAAACGTTTAAATGTTAATGTAGCTGTGCTTCCAGTAGGCAAGCAGCTGAAGGGCCAAAGAATTAGGGGAGGGGGTAAGTGACAATTACCATTTGCCAAAACAAATGTCATCAGGTTTAGCTGCTATTCAACAGTTTAACATTTTAACAAGGGAGAATAGAAGGAGTAGTTAAGGACAACTTTTCCATAAACAAATGTACAAAGTATTTTAAAAAAAGAATTATATTTCTAAAGAAAGAGAACTGCAACTCATAGTGCCACATCACCAGCATCCATCAAGTGAATTGAAATGTCTGATGTGCAGTCACTGGGAAATTCTGGGAGACAAAAGCAGACAAACCTGAGCCAGCTCAGGAGAAGCTTCTCTCAAATCTGATTTCTCTCCCATGCATCCTTTTACTTAATATCATAAAAAGACAACAGTCCTTTCCTTAACCTCTAGAACATAAAACACAACTGAGAATGCCATAGGAAAAAATAGTATCACTGATTCAAGCAAGACTCTGTGATGATATTTGGAAGAGAGTTTAAAAATCTCGTCCAACCTGCAAGATAAAGTGAGTTTATCAATTCAATATAAATGTAACTAAAATGCTGAGATAATGAAGAGCGTGCTAGTATGAATTCTGAGCTAATAAATTAGATCTCTGTGAAGCTCAATCCTACTTGTGAAACTTCAACAGAATCCTTCAAAAACTTTATTAAAGCAGAGTAAGTGGTACAGATGACAACGAAGTGAACAAGTTCACCAGTCATCGATCCAGCAGGTACTCCAGAAAGAATTAGAGAGCCACATGGAACTACATCTCTCTTGACACCAAGAACAGTAAGTACCATGCTCATTTATGAGCTGTCTTGTAAAAACCTTTTCTCTTGTATAGAACATCCTCAACAGAAGGAGAGCATGGCTCTTATAAACCAAAAGCATTCAACAAGCTAACTGTTGAAATTAAATTCTAAAGCTGGGACAAAAAATATGAATCTTAGCAGACAGGGAGTCAGTGGTGTCGGTTTTGGCAGAAAGATCTAGAAATTCAGTTCAAGTGGAAATCAAAGACATTTTAGGTAAATTGATATATATGACAACATATAACAATGATTGCAGAGAAAGTTGAGGGAGACTATCAGGTGAAGCACCATTCTGCATAAACCAAAATACTAAAATAGATGGATCAAAGTTTTACCTGCACTACACAGATGACACTTAGATTCTTAGGCCTTTGAGCACATTTTCTCCTCAGTTGCATATGTGTATTTGTGCTTTCAAAATGTGTGAAATTGGGAAAAGCTCAGGAAAAAATGGGTTTCAAAAAGGGTAGCAGCTTAGGTCCTGACAACTGTTTATAACTCTTGCAAACAGACATATTACAGAATAATATGCTCCAAGAAGGTATTATAAAGGATCTAAAGCTTTAGACTCCCCCTCACAACTGGGGGTAAAAGAGAAAGACCATTAAAAAACAAAACCACTCTGAGACACTAAAACCTAATTAGAGCAGAAGAGTGCTGTACAAAGGGAACAACAGTCAGCTGTTCATTAGGAACAGAAGGAAAGCAATTTTGTCTTCAGGGTGGCATAAGAATACTTAATGGTGTTTAACTCCCTGCATCCCTCCTGCCCAGCACCCTTTGTACAGGAGGGAATAGGTCACACGCTGGTGTTCAACAACCAGTATTGTTCCCTAACCCCTTCTATTCCAGCCCCTGGGGATCACAGCCATGTGCCTTTAAGTAAGTGCAATCTTGCAGAAGAGAACTGTGAGCATGTGTGACTGCAGTCAGAAATGCAAGAGAGCAGTCAAAAGCTGCCTGCAGGTGACCATGACATTGCCCTAACAGCCACTGAAGAATCTCCCCTTTATGAACAGCTGCCGAGATTTTCATATCTCAAAACCAGTTCTTTCATTTCAAGAAAAAAAGAAGTTTTGTAATTAACCCATAAGCCAATAACTGAATCTTAAATAGTGAGCAATTGAATTAAAAATTTATTGTTATTCAAAATTCCCCTTCAGTACAAGGCAGTTATCACAGTATAAAGCCATTAGACAGCTAAACATATTTCTTTCCTAAAACCACCAAAATTCTACTTTACTTCTTTAATAGTAGTAGGCTTTTTTAAGCAACCAAGATGTGTACAAGCAGAGCAGTATACCCAGTCAAAATCAAGCTGGAATATCTGAAAATATTATCAAAAAACTCTTGCTTTCTGCATGATCAAAATTTTAACAACTTTTTTCCCCTCATTTTTTTTCCTGGCCAGTCACCATTAATATTCCTAAGAAATTAATTCATATATATCTGCAGTGAGATTTGATTTGAGTGCGAAGTTTCAGAAGTAATGAAATAACACCCACCAAATTTGATAGAGGACAGAATCCTACTTCTTTTGAAGGCCTAGGACAATATGCAAGCAAATGTCATGGAAACAGAAGCTCTCTCCATAGTAACACCATTTGTGGCACTGTAGCTATCCACTTTAAGGTGCTCCAAGACAAGGTATTAGCTTAAACCCAGTTTTTATTTAGTATTTGTTCCATTAACATTCCATATATCTATCAGCCATAAAGATTTATTAAAAACATTAATAGTTCACAAGAATGCAGTATCAAAGTCAAACATAAGTATAAGGGCAAACTAATTACTGTGATAAAGCAAGTCTGAGTAACATTGTCTTTTGGGAAAAAAGCCAAGGGACTGATGGCACTGTAAAGAATAATTATATTACAGCTGGTTTCTACTACAGGCTCTGACTCCATGCAACAATTGTCAGATGTGCAATAGCATTTTACATGAAACACATAAAAGGAGCTACAGAGTAAGACACATAAAACTAAAATTAATTTTAAAAAATATAAAAATATATAATTACACCTAAGCAACCCTTGTTGCCTGCTGTTATACAAAGATTTAAATTTTTTATCAACCAACCCAGCAACCAAAACTCTCAAAACGAGCTGAACAAAGACTCCAACTAGCATTGTAGCTGTTCTCCATGGAGATGGACCAGCTTAGTGCATAGCAATCAGAGCCATGGGAATGATTTTCAATGAAAATTTATTTGACAAATTTGGTCCTGTTTGTGATCTATCTCTATGCAGTTCAGGACTCTGAAAAAAATAATAACCCTGATCAATTTTGTGGCAATGCTTGCTGGCCCATTTTCTGATCTGATGACCAATGCAAAGTTTCACTTCCCTGACTTTTAGTAGATACAACACCCGTTGGTACTGTGTGTCCCTTCCATCCAGAAACTGAAAAGGGTCAGCAGTGCAAATGGGTACAAAAATACATTACCTCTGACATTTTTGCAAGTAAATACCAGGTCTTGCAAGCATAGAAAATAGAGCTCATCCTGCAGAAATTTTTTAAATGTCACAAATAATCACAAAAATCATTCATCTGGTTGTTTATATGCAAATTATGAAAAGCTACATGTGTTCTTTATTGGGTCAAGTACTTAATGAAATATAAAGTATAAACTGAATCCCGTAACAATGAACAGCATTGTGACTGTATTACTGTAATACATAAGCTGTCTGAAAATAAGTTAAAAAATAACTTTACCAGTCTTTGTACATAGAAGCAGTCCCATGCTTTATATATAATTTTAGAGAGTAGAGCTGATTCTACTCAAAAATCAAACATATTCTTCCAAAAGCATGCTAGTGTTAAAAAAAAAAAAACAAAACCCTGAAGGTTTCCAAAATATAATATATCCAATATGGTTCACTACACACAAGTTTGTCTTACAGAAAAATCTGTATTACTTAAAAATGATACTTGTAAAAAAATCTGTAAAAAAACAAAGCAAAACTGCTTTTTTCTACTGGTCTTAGAGCCAGCTCTGTTAGAAGAGTAGGAGGAAGAAACCCCAAAAGCCAAATATTAATTTCCTTTGCTTGATGTTATTTGATGGTAAAACTGCTTCAAAGGAATACGCTGCCTAAAAACTAGCAAATACTGACCTCTGCCAGTCTCTTCTTCAACTAAACTCACATTTTCCTCACCATCATATGCATCAGACAACTTGCAGAACAGATTTAAGTAGGAAATTGGAATTTTACATTTTATACTTGAAGACAAAAGGAACAACCTTGAAACTCTTATTTTGTTAACCACATAGCAAACTTCTTTTTTCACCTGTTTTGAGCTCTGAGCACTATGAGCACTGGATCCTGTGGTCAATTTACATTTGCTAAACAGCTGTTTCCAAAATTATTTAGAATTACTCTTTATTCTTCTGGTTCCTTTTTCTCATTACCAGCAGTACAAGCCATATTTTCCCTTAAAAATGGCAACATCAATTCACTGTCTGACAAGTCCCAACGATACACATTTCAATTGCTCTCATAAGTTAAAAGTTCTCTAGAGAATATCATGTTGCTTAAACCATGTTTTGTTTCAGTGGTTGGATGAATATACAGATTCAAGATCTCCCTGGGATGTCTAGTGATCACTGTTTGGAAACAAGCAACCTACTGTTTGTCAGTTCAAACTTGTCAAAACTTTCAGACAGGATGTAACAAGTGTACTAACTGGTTTTTAAAGAACAGTTCAAAGGGTATAGAACACCTGCATTTTGGCAACCTGAGAAAATTTCCAGCTAAGACTTGTAATCATTTTCCCCTTTTGGAACAAACCAGCAGAAATATCATAGCTGTACATTCCCCTATTTCAGTGGAAAGCTCCTAGAGTACTGTGGAAAAAACTGAATTTCATTTCAGAAACACAACTAGCAGCATAAAAAGAAAATAAGCTTTTGCTTTAGGAATATCTGCACTAATTACATAGGAAACTTTCATCAGGTTTCTGATCTCTGACTTCTATAATCAAGGCATGAAGTCCAGCACTGCCCTTCTACCTCTGTACTTAATAGACCTGTATGATAAAATCACATCTAAATTATTCACCATGCACCTCAGTGGAAGACAATGAAATTTTCATAGAAGCAATTTATAACTTTCATACCAAGCTCCAGACTTTCATTTTTAATCATGTTAATGAACTTAGTTCACTATTTTTGTAATATCTAAGGCTAAGCGAGCTGATGAAAGGAACAGAAAGTACAATTACAACTGAAACTAAAGTTACTGTCAGTCAAAAGGAGATTGAATTATCACACAGTGTTCTGTTGTACCTCTTCAGTACAGAATACTATTCCATAGGTACCTCTGAACCTTGCAGAGTACTGTTCTGTACAGTATCATGAGCATGATTATTTTAAATGAGCAGTCACCAATATGCACAGACCTTCAAAGATTTATCTAATAATACATGCTAGCACCTAAGAAAAATATTCTTATAATTAAAAAATTCAGTTACCCTTTGGTATTTAGCATGCATTTTCAAAATTGCTATTTATAAGAACAGTGACCCAGTAAACACTCCAAATTACAAATAACAGGGTAATGTAGAATAAATCATTCTGCTTTAAAAAAAAGTGTCTCTAAATGTTTTGGCCATCCAGATACCACAATGCAAGTGCTGATCCTCCTCTGAAAGTCATCCTCTTTCATCACATCTCAGGTATATACATCATTTTTTTGAAATGCTAGGCTACTGATTACACTAAGCAACAGGATGGAGATGTAGCTAAATATTCTGTTTATCCTGATACCACTATTTTTGTTTTACTCCTGTGCTCCTGCCTAATAAAGAATATGAACATTTTATGAAGAATTTTCATGAAAACTTGAAAGGTTTGTTGGCTGTCTTGTTCTGCCATGTACAAAAAATCAGAACTGGGAGAAAACAATCACAACAAGCTAGTTCTTCCAGCTACTTTGCTAAATCTTTTCAGTTTGGTAGAAAGGGTACAGAGGGATCATAAATTAAGTACTCTGTTTATAGATATCTGTTCTGGGATCTGAAGAAAAGAGAGTATTGGCAAAATACTTTCTACTATATTGTCCAGTTTCCAAATCATTCCTGATCCATCAGCTTCTTAGTCCTGGAGAGATTGCTGTAAATTTCAGGGTGAGTCAGAACACTGCCATGAAGACAAGTAACCACTTCATTAATCTATTCAAGAGCTGAATCAGATGATTCAGTAAAGAGTTCTCACTGATTCAAATCAAAAAATCTCTTAGATTTCCCTATGCAGCTATAAAAGAGATTTTTTTTTCAAAACTGATACACAACACATATAAATTAATGTGATTTTTGGAATACAGAGCTACTCATTTAAAACAGGTATGTTTTGCAAAAGCTGGACCATTGTTTTGGTATTCTCACCTGAAATCCCATTTACAGTATATATTCCTAATATTTATCTATTTATTTTAGTTAGAAAATACATGCAACCATAGTTAGAAGCACGACAACAAGTGCACTCCACAAGTTCCCTGACAGCCTGCTTTGAGACAAAGAAACTACGCAAAAACCATTTTTGAAAGCTTTTATTGATGATTCTACAACTTTATTTTCCCAACATTTAAAACAGTAGCAGGCAGAGAAAGTGGTTTTTTTTCTTTTCCTAAACAACATATGCAGAGACACCACCAAATTAATGTCAATTGACAATCCCGAGGAAGACTAGTACACATAATGTAGGAAAGATCTTTCCTACTGCCACTGGCAGGCAGAATGATTAAACTGCATGACATAAGTTCAAGAACCCATTTAGATAGCACCCATAAATGCAGTTCACTGCCTGAGAAATCAGAGAATGTCAGGCAGTGCAGGTTATTAGCAAGCAAATGAGACAACATTCCAATTAAGACCAACACTCTCCTTAGGTAATCAGACTCAAGGCACTGACATCTATTCAGGCTGACATAATAAAAAAAGTCAGGTTAAACAATTCTGGCAAACAGCAAATACGTTTGCATTTCAATCTGAATGTACTAGAGGACCAAGAGAAGAAAGTCAAACAAGAAAACCTTTTGCTACACCCCAACCTTACTATATTTAGAGCAAAAATTATTCATAAAGGGAAAGAGGGAAATGTAGATATTTTCTTAGGTGTGAGTTCTCAGGTTCTTGGAAAGTAAGTGGAAATCATAAAAATCTGCTACATTCAAAAATCATGGTACTGGTATCTAGGAGTCTAACAATTTAATTAAATAAGATGTAATTTATTTAATAAGACCTTAATTACTGGTGTTGGGTTAGCATTTCTTAATTTTCAAGTTTTCTGATTTAAAAAAAAAGTAGAAAACAAGTCACCTCAAGTGAACAAAGACAAACTTGAATTGGTATAAAAGTTTCACTTGTATAGTCACAGAAAACTCCTCAAAGGAATATTGCATACTGCTAATATATTTGGGTATGTTTTAAAACATATTAAAAAGTGGTGCATTTGAGATAGGAATAGCTACTTAAGAGATGAATTGCAAGGAACATTGCCATGGAAATTGAATATAACAACTATTCATAGGCAGAAAAGAGTGGCATTTCAGGAGATTGACAGAAAGTTCTCTGTTAAAGGAAAACCTACAACTGCACAAAAGTGCATACTGATATGACAACAGCATCCCCTGACCAGCAACAGATTCAGTCGGGAACATTACTCTTACAGAAAAAATCACATTTACCAAAGAGATACTCTAAAAATGAAAGGTTTTAGTAATGTGGATCAACACAAAAGACTGATGAAAATTATTCTCTTCTCTCCAGATTCTCCTTCGTTCTGCTGCAAACTCCAGAGGAAAAAAAAAAATCAGGTGGTCTTAGCATCTGTGTTAACAAACTGCAGTGCTGATGTCTTCTCCCAGTGATAGGATGTGTGGGAACAGTTGAAAGCTGCGTCAGGGAGTTTTAAACTGGACATCAGGATGTATCTATGTACTTGAGAGGATAGTGAAACATTGAACAGTCCTCCTAGAGAGGTAGCCAATGCCCCAGAGCAATCACTGTTTAAGAGGCATTTGGTCAATGTGCTTAATAATATGCTTAAATTTTTGGTCAGCCCTGAAGTGGTCAGGCAGTTGGACTAGATGATCTCTGTAGGCCCCTTACAGCTGAAATAGTCTGCTCCATTCTATTCCATTCCATTGCCTCCAAATCTTACATGAATCACTACAAAAATAGAAAACTAAATCCAGAAACATGTATTTTTTAGAAGCAAAAATATATGCTATTATATGATTCTTCCTAAGCCTTTATATATCAGCTTTGGTATTGAGGGTATATTTGGTATATCTGAGTCTGCCATTACTTGCTATTGCACCAGAAATACATGACAATAATTGTTACCCCATCACTGATAAACAGGATATCTGAGCTTCACAAATGAGCCAGCAAGTGACTATGCCTATGATTAAAGATTTACACACCATTTGATAAAATATATACTGTGGAAGAAAAGGCTTTCCAATTATATAAGATTATTTATGACAAACTGGCACTGCTTAATGAAACAAATCATGGAGATATTTTATTTGGTGGTATCTTTTGGAGATATTTAATTCAGTTTTAACTTCAGCGATTTTGGAAGAACTTTCACAATGACAGAAAATAACACAGCCTATTATACAATGGGAATAGCACAAATAATTAACAGGCAACCAAGCATTTCAGATCACCACTAAGTCTGCCAAGGGAAGGGAAGGAAGATATAGTAATAACTCATGCAATGTTATTCAGTTATAAAAACCTATTCATTATTCTTTCATTTTAAAGGCTAAGCTTTCCATTAGTATTCAGTGAGGGGAGTTATGTGTTAAATAATTCAGCTGTTCTTTAAAATAACATTTATCTTAGAAGAACAGAGCTCAGCAGCTGCCCTTTGTCCTTCCCTCTAAAAATCCCAGTTCCACACAAATGGACTTTATTTCTCATCCAAAATGAGAGCATGGAGGAGTACCAAACAGAAATCAGCCTGAGCCAATGCAAAAACATAACAGAGCTCAGGAAGCAAACACAAACCAGAAGATTTTAAATTTTGATACAAGCTTTCCACAGATGTTCAAAATCTGTCCTTAGGCCTTCCTAACTGAGGGCCAGTGAGTCTTCATTTATTTGGCTAAACAAAATAATTCCTACATCCTTTCCCGAAGCAAAGGAAAAGTAATAGTTTTAGTCAGCAAGAAAGCTGGTTATTAGGAGATTACCAGCATAAAAATTAGACAGTCTGAGATATTTAGCAAAAGTACGATTAACAAGGTAGACATGAAAAATAATTTCACTGATGAGTGGGCAGAGGCCAGGGAGTGAATTCTGCCATCAGAAAAGGCCATTTCTGAGATTTTCTTTAAAAACATACAGGCTGCTAACCTGCAAGTATTCTAAAACAAATGTAAGAAGTTTCCTGTTTAGAAGCAACATTTTTAAAAAAAGGACTGAAAGCTTCCAATCTTTACACAAGCATTTGGAATCTGTTAATAAGGCATGTGGCTTTCACCTTTAAACTAACTCAATCTTTGTCTGGGGCATTATCCCAAGCTAAAAATCCCTGTCCATGAAGTTTCCTGCTGCTCTGTCTTACTCCTACTTAGCACTTACCTTCGGGCCCTGCTCTGCCAACCTGTTACAGGTAGTAGAACCAGAAAGTTGATCAGATGGAATAGAGCTGATTAAGACATATGGGAGTTATAGTGATAGGATCTTAAATGGATAGACAATGATGTAAGGAAAAGAAGTGTCAGGGAGAAGAAACACAAAAGGGAAATCAAAAGGAATGAGGAAAGGGCTGCTGGATAAAGAGAGTGCATGAAGAGAAAAAGAGTACAAAGGGAAGAAGAGAAGCAATAGTAAGAAGATATTTGTCTCTTGCAATGGCGCTGTTCAGAGTAGGATATGTTAAAGCAGAAATTGCGTAAGAATCACAAATCACATCAAGCTACTACAAATCATTCTTAAATCATTAACGAGGCAAAAACATCCATCACGTCCACTAAATACACTCTTCTCATGATTTGTCAAAGCTTTCACACTGAGAAGGGAAGAAATCAGAAGGAGATGGGATGCCTCAGCCATTGCCTTTCAACTGTCACTGTGAAATGAAAGCTTTTGTATACCCTGAGCAATAACCAATATAAGTAACTCAAGTAATCAATGAATGAGGAAAAATAATGCTCTGTTAGTCTGATCTTGCAAAATAAACTAACCTGCACAGGCAGAAAACAATCTCCTTACTCCTTAATGCTTCTACCATCATGGATCACAGTGCAAAATAATTTCTGCTTCAGAACAAGAACCTTGTTTTTCATAATAAGAATTTAGACAGGCATACTAACAAAAGAAAACAAAATTTCTTACATCTAACTGAAACCCTAGTTTCAGTAGTAAAACTTTTTCACAAGTCCCTTTTCATTAAAGCATACCAATTTCTCAAACCTGGACTAGAGGCACTTGATGCCAAATCTCTTCAAACCAAAGAGAAAAGTGAAAAACCAAGGACTCTTAGAGGCTAAAAGCATATTCACAGATATTTCTGGATATTTTTAGTTTTATTGCAAATCAGAATTAAACCAAACTTCAAAATAACAAAATATCCTTTCTTCATCCATACTGACTCCCAGTACCAGTGCTGCCTATAGCTAGCAGAGAATATCCACATATTCAGGTCTGGATGCCTTTGTCTGAGAATAGACAACAAGAGGAGCACCTCTGAGTAAACCAGGGCAGAGTGGAAGGGAAACTCAGAAAAGACTTTCAAACAGTATGAACTAATAAGCTCAACTCTCCTTGTATTAAATAGTTAACTTCTGCATTCTTCTTCACCTACCAAAAATATGGTACCTGTGGGCAATTTTCCCCAAAAAATTTTCTGCCTGTACATGTTGACATTCTGTTTATCCTCCTCTGCTGCCACTTCATTCTTCTTTGTGATTTTGCTTCAATTCCTGTCTACATTTGGGTACTCCTCAAAATACACACTGGATTTCATGAGCTCCCAAAAGATGTTCTTGAATTTCTCTAATCTTCTAAAACTCAGCTTCATTTCTGTCTATCCTTTTTTTTTTTTTTCTGCAAGATCAATTTTGTCAGCAAATATGGTTCTTAATTTTCTTCTGGATAAGTCATGGTCTCAGGTTTTATAAAGGCCTCTAATCCTCACAATAACCAAAGTTCAGGGCTTTACACTCCAATCAGCAACAGGAGGTTGTTGTTTTCTCTCTGAAAAGATCTAATACATCATGCATTCAACTACAACACAAAAATTATTTCAGCTCGTATTTTCAAGGGGTCATTTATGCACTGTTATACTGTTGCTCTTGTATTGTTGCCTATTTATTTATTCCCTCTGTATCACGTAACAAAAAAAGCCACATCTATCAGCTTCATCCTTTTCAGTTACTCAGCTTTAATGCTTCTTTCCCAAGTAACAGGTGTACAATAATATTTTTCACTCTAAATATATTACTGTAGTGGAAAACCAGCACAATTACTTATACTTACTCAACTAAGAAAGTCATTACACTGAGAAAACTGCATATTGCTCCACCCACGTAATTCAGCTTAACAGAAGCAACAAACTTACACTCCATAAACTCAGAAACAATATTAAAATTTGAACATTAAATTAAACGAATACATTAAAGATGAATAACCTTTATGGCATTTATAAAAGAAAATTGTTTTAGTTGGGTTATAAATTTTTTTGTGTGCTAAGTCAGAAAACACAAGTTCTAGAAATGAAACATATCAGATATTGATTTCCTGTAACAGTGACTAAGAGATACATTCTTCACCAAGTTCATTTCAACTAGAAAAGGTAATTTCAAATTTAGCTGTAGTAACTCTGCTTAGCTTAACCTCCAATTTTCAGGGAAGTACTTCTGAGAAACTTTTACAATTGCTTTAAATTCTAACTGTATTCTAAGATATCATCAGGATTTCTTATGAAAGTGTGAACTCTCTTTACCCTAGTAGTTCTGATGTAGAACTTGAAAGAGAGAGGTGTATCTTATTTCCAGATGGGAGAGTCATCAACCCTGGCTAAGATCCACAGTACAGGAAGACCAGGAAAAATATGTTTCAGCTGGAAAAGTGTACACATGTACTTTCCATGAGTAACTGGAATGGTAGAAATATCTGTCAAATTTGAGATAATTGAAAACAATTCCTTGCTTGATTTGGTCAACACACTGGAGGGAAGGGATGCCATCCAGAAGGACTCCGACAAGCTTGAGGTGGGCTTCTGCAAACATTCAAGTTCAACAAGGCCAAATGCAAAATTCTGCACCAGGGTCAGGGCAATCCCAAGCACAAATGCAAACTGGGTGGAGAATGGATCAAGATTTTCTCCCTGGGGAGAAAGATTTGGGGGTGTTTGTGAACAAAAAGCTCAACAGAAGCTGGCAGTGTGCACTTGCAGACCAGAAAGCCAATCACACCCTGGACTGCATCAGAGGAAGCAAGGGCAGCAGGGCAAGGGAGGTGATTCTGCCCCTCTGCTGTCATGAGACACCACCTGGTATGCTGTGTCCAGCTCTGTGACCCCCAGCATAAGACACAGACCTATGAGAACCTATGAGAACAAGCCCAGAGAAGGACCACTGAGATGATCTCAGGGCTGGAGCACCTCTCCTACAAAGACAGGCTGATGGAGTTGGAGATGTTTAACCTGGAGAAGAGAAGGCTCCAGGGAGACCTTAGAGCAACCTTCCAATATCTAAGAAGGGCCTACAAAAACAGATGGAGAGGGACTTTTGACAAGGGCATGTACTGACAGGACAAGAGAGAATGGCTTCAAAATTGAAAGAGAGCTGGTTTAGATTAGATATTCAGAAGAAATTCTTTATTATGAGGGTGGTCAGACACTGAAACAGGTTGTCCAGAGAAGCTGTGGATGCTCATCCCTGGAAGTTCCAGGCCAGGCTGAATGGGGTAAAAGGTGTCCCTACCCCCCTCTGGCAGGGGACTGGAATTAGATGATCTCTGCAGTCCCTTCCAACTCAAACCATCCTATGATTTACAAGCTAAGAAAAAAGTCAAGATGGATGCTGCTACAGCCATGATCTATGCCAATATACAATACACACTGTAGTGTATCCACTGTATATGATGCAACAGGAGGAGTAATAGAATGGATGAGGCCATGCTAGCTCGAGAACCACTTGCATTATATTTTCTGGTTGTCTGCAGTACTTCTGGTAACTTCTCCTCAGGCCACTCATATACTTTTATACTGGCAGACATGGCTCAAGAATTTATCATCTTTCAATTGCACTAAAACAACATGACTCACAAATTTTAATGAAATTTTCATGGGTGAACATCCTTGAAAAAGCAAAATAACATGAGAGCTCAAATCAGTGGTTGAAAGATTCAAGGAATGCATGCAGTCATAGAAAATCCTTCATTACTTAGCAGCACACATCCACAGTACATACTCTAAAAAAACATGAGATGATTCCTGAAGACTACCACCATTGATTAGTAAGAAATCACACATACTACAAATGAGATAGCAACAAGTCACAAACAACACTGCAAAGTAATCCTGACCAAAACAAAGATTAGCTAGCTAGTAGATGGATGAGTGGGGAGGGAGAGTGAGAATTTCATCTGGAACTAAAGGGAGAAAAAAATCCATTCTTTATGCTACTTACTCCTGTAGGCTGAAATATCAGTCCATCCACTTCATGGCTAACTTCTCTGGCAAAGTTTCCTTCCAGGAGCTGTAGAACAAAAGAGAAAGAAAATCTTTTTCCATAGAGAAATGCACATCAAAGTGAGTAGTAGTGGATTATATGCCACTACTGCAATTGTTTGCCAGTAAACAGCTTATTTATGGTTTAATGTTAGAGCTTGGGAAATGCCAACGTCAACAAAGTAGCAGTTTCTACAAAGAATACTCAAGGCTAGAAAATCCTTTGTCCAAAAAGAAATACTTAGAAACCAAGATGATTCTTTATACTAGAAAACTAAGATATATCAATTCTAATACAGGACACTACAGTCATTTGCAAATTTGAAAATCCATTTGCCATTTTGACACACAAGTAGAACTTTAGAGTGAACTTATTTCCTGAAAAATACTTCAGGGCATCATTTGAAATTCATGTTTGACAGACTTCCTAACTAGGGCATAAACCAGTAACACAGCTACATGACTGTAAAACCAACTCTTTGAATTAATTTGTATCTTGACTACAAATATTGAATATTCTATTTAATGCTTTCAAAGACTGTGAATTCTGTATGGAGGTACATATACCCATCAAGATGAATTTACCAGAGAAAAACCATCTAATTAAACAAACTACTGAAACCAGTTAGTCAACAGTTATGAGAATTGATGATATACTTCCATATTAAATTCCGACTTGCCTAAGGAAAAGCAAATAACCAAGGAGAATTACAACTGACAAGTAATAGCAAAAATTAGGAGAATTACCAAAATACCTCTTTATTAATTTCAATTTGTTTTACTGTTGAAATGAAGACTCTGTCCTGAAGTTGTAGATACTTTTAGTAATATTTGAAAAACTTTGGCGCAAAAGTAACCACACAGTGATAAAACATAGCAAATACAGAATCAGTAAATCACAGTCAGTTTTCAAAGCATCATTTTGGCCTGGTTTGCTAATTTTGTACAATTTCCTTTCTAGAGCTCAACTTAACAACCTGCTGACCAAATTATTACTAAATTATTCAAATGAAGTCAATAAAGTACGAAAGGAGCTGAGAACTAACATTTGTATCCCATTATGGCGGTACAAGTAAAAGCAATGCAATTTTATGTTTTGTGGATCAAAAGCCTGTTGGCTAAATACTTCCAACAATAATGATTCAACACATTTCACTTAAACCTGTAACTGATTGCACAGAATGACTGATCATCTTGCTATAAAAAGCCAGCTTTTTCTCTTACCCAGTCATTAGCCTATATTTGTGTCTATATTTCCAACAACAAAGAAAGCTTTCACTATTCAACTTTTAGATAAAATTTAACTGGAAAAAACAAACTATGAGAGTACTCTCACGTGGAAAAGTACTTTAAGAATATTTAATTCTGAGTAAGAAACTATCCAATGAAACACAATTGTTCGGAAGAGAAAACCCATAATTGAAACTTGAAGCTGCACCTTGCTGTTATAACCTGTTGCTATCTTGAAATTTACAGCTGAAGTTCACAATGTAATGCATCTGCTACCATATGACTACACAAAATAATAATAAAATAATCCCAAATTCTTTCATAAATCTATTGTTAGTCTTTGTTTTTATTAGAGCAATGAGTGCATTGAAAAAATATTTAAACAAATGTCAAAAAGTTTTAAAAATAATGGGGTTTTAAAATTTCTACGCAAACTTCCATGGATCACTTGCAAGTTTCTTAGCAGTTCCAAAACTCACTGGCCAGTCATCTGTAATAAGAGTATGCTTCAAACTTACAAAAATGCACAAGACTGATTTCATTAAATTCAGGTACCAAAAAACGTCTCACTGAATAATGTTACTATTAAGAAATAAAGATATTTAAAAACAAACAAAAAAAAAAAAAGCAAAGAAAAACAAAACAGAAACTTCTAATTAGTTAAGACTACTTTTTACAAACTTCTGACGAACTTATCCAAAGGCATTGACCAAAGCGGCAAAGAGAGGAATCAATCACCTCTGTTTCTGCCTCTGTTTTTGAAGCTGTTAAGGAAATGACAATTTGAGTAGACAGTTACTTCGGTGTTGGAGCTTACAGAACTGAATTATGTATTCCATCCCAAAGTAAAACTTAAGAATATAGAAACAATCTTCAAAGTTGGAGTATGCGCAAAAGCCGAAAATAATTACCATGCTGTTTGGTCTGCAATTCTCTCCATACTGGTGAACATGTAGTTTTAGAAAACTACATTCAAGTACTATAACAACTTGATAAATAGAGAGGAAAATATAAATTAATATTTTTCCATTTCAGAAATACATTCTGATGCTTTTCATTCACTACTTAGACAGAATTACAAAATGTAAAGGCATCTGTCCCATCAAGCTCCCACCCAGTTTCAGAGTCAAACATGTTCTGTTTGGAGGTCCACAGTGTTTTCACTAAGACAGCTCCACCCAAGTGTCAATTAGACATCAAAGACAAAAGGATTTTAAATCCAGAGCAAGCCTCAACAGATAACTACACTTTGTACTCACAGTTATTCTGCTTTCATTCTCATTACATCAATTACATGTTCTTGAATGATAACTCTCTCTCTAGAAAGGAATTTAGACTAGGAAGGATTAGCAAGTGGGGGGAGGGAATGGAGGAAGAAATGTACATTTTCCCTGGCATTATTCCCATTAAAATTTTCTCGAGAAAGAAATTATGTAAAGGTTGTCTGTGAACAGCAGATTACACAGACATTGAACATTGCAGGTTTGGAATGACATGGAAATGAGCAGAAAAGGAATGTTTGACATACAAGCTAGGATTTTTTACTCTAAAAAAGTTACATTTTTTCAGTTTATGAACGTCAAATGCAAATATCATGGTTCATCTTTTAAAAAACGTTGTTCAACGTTCCACACATTCAAATTTCTAATTAACTTGAACAGAATGGGTTTTTTTAATCGGCGCCATGATAAATGGCACACCTGCTTGACTGGGATGACTGCCATGGATCAGATAAAGTGCAATGCATCTCAATGACATTTTATAAAAAATGGGTAAATGATGCAGGTGAACCAGCTCTTCTGGCATCCAATTCCATGTTGCCTCATGGCATCTAATTCCACCTGAGATCCACTTTGATCACTCCTTTCAGCTACCTTCTTCCCTGTGAACACTACAATAAGCCATATACTCATATTACAGTTTATTATTTAAACTCTTCCTTTCATACTTTTCAACTAAATTTAAAACTATCCCTACATCTAATAACACTTCTCTAAGCAAAAGAATGGTATAATTGCATGGACTGAGTGGAGCTGTATAATGAGTAACAGGATTTCTCCTTGCTCCTTAACCACTGAGAAGAAGAACAGAAAAAGAGCACTAATAACTTGCTGAAGCTGATTTTCCTAAAACACTGAACTAGTCAGCAGTTCTTCTGCAGACAATTGAAAATTCATGCTTTAGAGATCTCTCTGTACTTATACCAACAAAGAAATCACTTTGCTCCTTCAGCAGGAAGGGGAGAAAATTTAGCTGCATACAGATTCCATACAATGCTAGTAGGTTTTCATTAGTGTTTTGGTATTTCTGAGCCAAGACAAATAATTCTATGAGTTCAGTTATATTATCTTATTCATAAAATACATAGTCCAGCAGGCACTACTGTGCCTTTTCCTTTCCCTTCCTAAAAAAAAAAACAAAACCAAAAAACAAACAAATCTCATGGAAACACAACACAATGTGAGTTATGAGGATTCTAAAATACAATGATGACTCTGCAAAGTCATATCAACTTTCAACAAAATAATTTTACTAAGGTCCTTGCACACACACATCGCAATTATTGATCTCCTGTGTCACAATATGCAAATACTGCTAACCATTTTGACTCTATTTCTGATTCAGAACTGACACTGCAGGCTAGCCTCCTGAAATACTTGGGGATACAGAAAAAAATCCCTTTGAATGTTATAGTACAAAAAAAATACATGTCCCTTTTCCTTGCTTTTTCAATTTCAGAACTGCTATATGCTTCAAGTCAAGATAGAACAACTCTGGTCCTGCAGTCCCTATGGAGGACCAGAGTTGTCAAGCCTGCAGTCCCTATGGAGTTTTCCAGACCCACCTTCGAATTACTGATCACCTGGACCTGTTCACTCTACAGAGAGCTGTAACAGGGAACATACTTCACTCTAAAGTATTAGTTACAAATAAACTATTAATTGAATTGCCAGTCAGCCAGAACATAAAACACCTTCATACATGGGCCTACTGTCATCCCTAACTTCACAGAGCCAGCATCTTCACCATCTCAGGTTTCAGTCCAACTTAAAGGACTATCCCTTTCTCCAAGGATGACAGCCCTCACCATCAGCCTCAAAGAAATTCTCACATCCTGACAACTGTCGAGTTTATAAACATGAGCTCATACATCTCTGTAGAAAATCTACTACATAAATCTTCATAAATTCTGGTTTTGGTTTTGAATGACATCAGAAATCCCACAGAATGATTTTTATGCTAAGATAAGTTAAAATAATGCAAAAATAGTCTGGCTCAGATTCATTCCAACTATCACATTTCCGAAAAACACATCAGTCTGTATCAGGCAATGATGGAGCTATCAACCAAGCTACTAACATTCCAAACCCTAGCTTGCAAACAGTGTATTTTCAAAAGGAGGCCTCCTGGAAAAGAAGTAAGCATGCATTTGGTGGGGTATAAGCTTCCTTTCAGATGATACACAGGCTGCTGTGAGAGGCTTCAAAATACTATCAAATGCAGCTTAATGTCAAGAGAGGGAAGTGGTCCTCTAAGCTACAGCTGTAGCTCCTTCCTTCTCACCAGGATCCTTCCAGTTTCCCCTGTCCTGCAGCACCATGTCTTCTTCAGTTTGTTTTGTGTCTAAAAGCAGAGAAGGTATCAAGAACCAAACATTTGCTTTCAGTCTCAAAGCAAAAAATCATCAAACCATGTGAGTAACTATGTCATAGGGGAGAAAACTTTCATATATTATTTAAAAATTAAACCCAGAATCTCAAACTTTCCACAAATAGAAGTTGGCTAGTTCACATTTTAACAGAAATAGAGCCCAAACCAGAGTGTTCAAAGAAGTTTTGACTTCGGTTCACTGACTGAATTACTACAAATACATGGTAAAACTTTCAAAACAAACTTTAGTGACTCTGGGGAATTCATGTTTTAGGGATTAAAGGGAGCACACACCTTCTGAGGTATAGATTTAAAAAAGGAAAAAAAAACCCAAAAACAAACACATGAAACTCAATCTATGCAGACTTTTATCTTTTCACATTCAGGATACCAACAACTCATCTAACATTGCATTGCAAGTAAAACAGCTGATCTAAACAAACCTAGTGTAAATTAACAATCTGGGGGCAGGTGGGAGAGGATCAAAGACACATCTCTGGCAGTTCTATTGCTTCCTACCCCTCCCTGCTCCAAACCAGATATAATATGGATCACCATTTCATACTAACTTTCAGACAGCTATGAGGATGAAACCTTCTCCTCTCACGCATATTTAAGTTCCTCTTCAAGTGTTATGCTCAAGTGCCAAGTAATTTATTTAGAAAGCTCTGCAATCTCAAATTACAGCATGCTGTGATGGAGAATCACAATCTTCATTAAGCTGTCCAATGAAGTACTGCAATTAAAAAATTAATTCCTATTTCTCAGCAATTTTTTAGTCCCTTCAACTTTTCTTCCTTGATCTTCTTTTTAGACTCCGAACAAGACATCTTTCAGAGGTTTTTTTTTACAAACAAGGTTCACTTTTCAAACATTTCACAAGGAAGCAGATGTAACTCTTCAAATATTTCAATGTGTCCTCAAAAGATATCCCACAGATACCATTTTTTTTATCAAATGAAACCATGTCATTTAGACTAGACAGAATATTCCAGAAGGGCCACAGCAGCAAGAAAAAATGCACTCCCTGTTCTCTTCCACAGCAATCTCCTTTCAAGGAGATCTCTGCATACTTGAGCACTTGCCAAAGTATTTGACAAGCCAATGGCTTATTACAACTGGCTGCTTGCCTCAAAGTGGCTCCTTCCAAGTAACTCTGAAGATCCTGAAATCATAGCCCATGGTCTCAGGAGTGTGACTTAACACATGGTCATAAAGCAAAGATTTCTGCTTCATTGTTAACGTTCATTTCCCTCTCAAAACCACAAGTGATCTCTCATTTACATGATTTCAAGTTTTCCTCCAAATGACCTATAAAAATGCTAAAAAGCAGATTTTCAATAATTTAACATGACCTAGTTCCCCTGCATCAGTCTCATTTCCTAATCAAAATATGATATGCTACCTTACATCAAATAAATGGGGTAAGAACGGTATGAGTTGAAGTGTATCTGCATCAGGGTAATGTCCAATACCATAATGCATCCTCCTTCATTAGTCATTGCATTTAGCTATATTTATCTTACCAGCAATAAAAGGCAAGAAAGGAAATGCATGATAATAACTGAGAGTACAGTCAGAAAACCACAGCTTATACTAAATATTCTAAAGTTAATATGCTAAGAAAAAATCATGAACTAACAAGTATTTCCTGGCCCATGTCAATGATCTAAAATATGCATAAAGGAAAAGTAGGATCAAAAACTGCAGAAAATAAATTAAAAACTGAGCTCTCTAAGAAGAAATTGCTTAAAGAAGTTTCCTATGCTAATTAGGAACCAACACATATTGAAGATAACTGCTACATTTTTAGTAAACCAGTGAAATTATCTACTTTGCCTTAACTACATAAGGAACACAAAGTATAACTTCTCACTTGCTCATTACTTAAAAAGAAATTTCATGCTTTTGGGCTGTAAAATCAGGGCTGCAAAACTGTATGAAAATCCTTTAAAAATTCATGCTCAAAGCTCAAATCCTAGTTTTCACACAGCTATCCAACTCAAGATGCTAATTCTAGACAAAAACAGAGAAAAGCTGCAAACATTATTATGTCTGTATGAACACTTACTTATGGAAAGCACTTGATGTCAACCAGTAACCCAGTAACTAAACAAAAAGAGTAAAAGTAAACTCCCAATGTTCACCTGTTGAACAAAATCACTGCTATTTCGAACTGTGTAATCTCTGGCAACAGCTGAATCATATAACGATGAAAAATATACCAAATGACTGTGTAAAGACACATGGGAATTTTTTCAGTTGATAAAAGTTAAAAATGTATACTTTTTATAAAATATTATTTTATCGAAAACCTTTCAATTTGTTAATTTACTAGAAACTCTGAAATCAATCATACTGAAAGACTAAAAATAACCTCTTTACCAAGTTAATCATACAGAACATTTTTGCTCAAAAGACATGAAAAACACCTAATTATGGCAATAGATTTGTTCCTTATAAGAATGAAAGCAGATAATGGCAGCATTGTGAGACTGATGTTCACTAATATGATCAAGAGACTAATTATTATCCATGAATCATTTGTAGCATTCAAAACTTGATTAATGTCAGGTCAAGTTTAACATGTGATAGGTTTTATTAGTAATGCTCAGCTATCCCACAGCTTGTCAATGTACACAAGTGCCATCTGTTAGGTGTAGGTATAGCCAACAGCCACAACAAAAACACATTGGCAACAACTGGTCACTGAAGTATGTTTTAAGCATTCCATAAGGAATACCCTAAAAATTTTAAACACACTAGACCAGAATCCAGTACTAAAGACCTGATAAAGACAGGAAACTTGAAGCCCAAAAAAAGTGAGCATGCAAAGCATGTTTCTCTCTTTTGAAAGGTCAGTCAAAGGTTTGTTTAATAATACTGAATATTTCACAGGCTGACCAGTTTCTAGGAACAATTTTTTTTTTGCAAGAGGAGTATGTAGCTTCCTCTCTACACTCCTCCATGGATGCTCAGCAAGCATTCCTGTTCACTCATGGTATTCAAATACACATGGTCTTAACGGCTCATCTAGCAAAACACTGTTAGAGGATGCTCAATCTGAAATTCATATTCCACAAAACACCATTCAATGATAGCCTTCCATTTGTTTTAATTACAGATAACGGTAAGAAGAAACCCTTTTGTAGGAGGGTCACTTTCTAGTATTTCCCAGCACTTTGTGGAGGTCAGATTTACCAGGGGTCACCTCTCCCATGTACAGCCCATTATAGCAGGACAGGAAGTCACCTGCGTACTTCCACCAAACCTCCTGAAGCTCTGCACTAGTAACACTGTGAGCAGCAAAGTTGAAATAACATGAAGTGGCAACAGACAGGTGCATGCACAGAGAGGAAGGAAGGTGACCTAATTCTGGGTTTGCTCTGGCAACTATGTATTTCCCCTCTGCCTACAACTAGTTAGAAACTCAGCAGGAGCATTGAAAGAAATATTTACATATCTCATCAGAACAATAGCTCTCTCAGATGTATTATTAACATGTTCTTATTTGATGGCCCTCTTGCATTCCAAGTGGATGAAGCTGAAAGGCTGCAGATCTAGGCTGCCACTGGTACCTGCAATCTGCACTTTTGCTCCAAGTAGTCTGTTTCCTGCTGAAAAAGGTGATGTGCAGGGCTCCCAGACTCCTTTGTGTCAAAATCAAACATGTAAAAGTCAAATATGCTGAAGAGTTAATGCTAGTCAGCAGACCATAGACCAAAAATAACATAATTCCAAGAACCACAACTACTAGAGAGTGTCTTTCTCAACCATTTGCCCATATAATTTCATAGTCAGTGACTGACAAGGACCCAAACTACTAGTGACTGGTCATTAGCATTCTAATGACACCACACTTCATTACCTTTTAGAACAGCAATTCTGCAGAAAAGTCTTCACTGGAGTCCATATATTTTTTCCAGGAGAGGTTTATACTCATGTGATAGGGAATGAGCAACACCTCCAAGCAAGAAAGCCAAAGAAATTAAACCCTGTAGCTTGCTTTGTGCCATGAGGCACCTCTTAGGAAAAAGCATGTTGGGATGCAACCTTGGATGTGAAAGTCAAAGTACCACACTAGCTTGGTTTCACTACCCAACCACACAGGAAAAAAGTGCTGTTGTGGACAAGAGTAAAATACATTGTGAGGGTGGCAGGGAATCAAGTTTGATGGTTCTAATTTTTTTTTTTTAATATCCTCTTGGATTTGCAGCCAATTCATTACCAGCACTCTTCAAATATGCTAATAACACTAGCTGTATGCCATGTTTCTTAATTATTTGGAGACATCTTAGAAAAACCTAGAGCATGCTACAGTAAGAGCTCCCCTGAGCTATCACCCATGTGCTGGTTCTGAGCGAACAACTCCAAAGGTTGCACACCTAATATATTCAAAACAATACCCAAGAATAACATAAGCACTATGTGTGTTAATGCTTAATTTGACAGCACATCTGCATTCCTGAATTCAAAATAAGCATGAGGCATTTCTTACTGTCAATCTCTTCTCAAAAACACAATTGAGAAACTGACATCAATTAAGTACAATGTTTTCAAATGCTTCTTTCAAATAACAGAAATAAGCTCCTCCAAGAAACTTTGACTTTTGTGATAGCTTCAAAATTAGAGAAATGTGGACTCCTGGAAGCTTTGTGGGAATGACCCTGCCAAACAGCAAAATTTCATATTTATTTTTCTTGACAAAGAAACAGCAATATATTTCATGGCTTGGCCATTTCATGTGCTGAGCTCTTCACAGTTCTCTGCTTCAAACTGCATGGTGCCTTCATTTTCTTTCTTTTAGGCACGGGGATGTCGCCCACATCACTCTCCCCACACTCTCCTACCTGGCACGACACACCCATCTGAGATTACAGTGTTGCTGGAGCCAGAGGAGATTTAATACTCTCCACTAGCAAATGCTTTGATCTATTTACACATTAGCTGCAATCTATGACATTCCTGAATGGAATGCAAAAGATGCTCAGTAAAATGTAACATCTTCAACTGAGCATGGCTCTCATTACACTGATGCTTGCAAGCTCCCTAATACTCTGGGTTTGACCAAACACTACATTCAGTAGTTCTTCTGATTTCAAATGGAAGTGCATGGCACTGGTTTGAGTACAGTGGGGCTGAATGATCTTCCACTGTTACATAATTGATAAGGTTTATCTGTTACCCAGCCCCTGTGTAAATCTGTTATCCAGACCCTGAGTAAACTGTTTCAATGTAATCTGGTCTCTGGTTGCCAAAATTGTGGATAGGTCTGTTTTAATTAAAGCAGATAATTGAGGATTTTATTTTATTAAGCATTTCTAATAAGACTTGTCAACAAAGACAAAACTGTATACACCGTTTATACAATAATTCAGTCAGACACAAAACTGATATACAAGAACATAATGTTTTCATACATTTACTGTTCCAATTCCTGATTCAAACTGGGCTAATATTTTATACTGGGCCTGAAGCATAGATTTTAACAAAAAATTAAGATTTAACTTTATATTCTGGATGTTTAAAAAATCAGATTCTTCTGCTATGCAATGGCACTTCAGGGCTTTATTTGCTATAAAGTTGAATTTAAAACTGTAAAGCCATAATAGTAAAATGCTAAGATTTTGTAATTTCTTTATTTTAAAGATTAATTTTGTTCAAGGTCTGGTTTTGGGGTTTTTTCTCAAAATTGAGCATATTACAAGAAAAGAAACAGCTCACAGCAATGTCCTATAATCTTGCATCATAATAAGTTGCTTTAAATTTCACCCCCATCTTTACCATTTTCTTTGTGCTTTTATTCATTTTATCCAAATTAAGTGCATGTCTCTTGAACGTCATTCCAATAGGAGAAGGCTGATGGCTTCCCTGTGGAGCTGCATTGCCAGAAGGCAGTTTGGAAAGTGACAGGCTGTGAAGTGGCACAATGGACAATATTAAACAGTTGCCCCTCAATTAATGAGTGGAGTGACCCACTTAGTCACCACAGCTGAGTCTTCTAACTAATTCAGAAGATATCAAATATACAATTCAATTGTCCATACTGGCATACCAACTGGTAAATAGGTCCAAACAGATTTGCATTTCCCTGGTTTGGTAATACGCCATAAAACTGAAAGAAGAAATCATTGTAAAAGACACTTTTCCTACTTAGAAAGGTATATAATATTTCCACTGTACAAAATACAGAAGAAATAATTTACAAAAATGTTAGAATGTTCAAATCTAATGTTAAATTGTTAAAAGCTAAGCTGAATATGTACTGTCCTGATGTTTAAACTTACAATGTGCACCAAGTAGAACACTTCATCCATACAGCTTTATTTTTCTACTAGTTTCAATGCTTTCTTTCTCACATGATAGCTTGACAAGTCAGAATTTAATTACATATTCCACATCTGAATCATTCTACATTAATTTAATTTGTACCACTAGCAATATCTAACATGGGCCACAAGTTATGAAAATAATCCTTCATGGAAATATCCTAGACTGTTTGTTTTAACTTCAGTAGATCACTTTCTGAAAAATGTGAAATGTAACTAACGTGTGAATAATTTCTTAAACAAAAACAAAAAAAACTTCATTCCTAACCAAAATACTACTGTGCTGAAATATTACATTTGACCTTCAACATCATAAATAATAATAACCAAAAGCAAGTAGCCTAATCCTCTTCTGTTTACTCCAGGAAACAAACACAGATTCTTCTTCGTGAATGGGTCTCCTTAAGTGACTCCAGCAAAGCAAGGAGGCTGAGAAGTTAGCCACAGCTGAGTCAAAGTTTGCCCTAGCTTGAGGGAACTCAAATCTAAGCAAATAGCTGCTGCCTCCCTGTCCCACAGAAAGTAAAGGAACAGTCAGAAGCAGCTGGACTCCCCACCATTACTGGCCTACAAAGCCTCTGCTACCCTCAACCTCCCACTGACAGAAATTATGTTTACTGAATAGTATTCACATCATTGCAGTGCTGCAGCCGGCTGCATGAAATAGTTGCAGTTCAAGCACTGAATTTCAAGTGGCAGTAACCTACATTCACAGCTCAAGATCTGCAGTTTAGTCACATATTTCATCTTACAATTTACAAAGCTACCAGTTCAGCTGATTGTCTGCACTTACCTTTACAACTCATGTGGTAAAATAACTTTGAACAACCAGGCTGAAGTACTACATGCTGGGACATAAGACAGCTGCAAAGATTTCAAATTCTAGTATAAGGTAACATCTTTGCAGCTTCTAATTCCCTATGTGTTTACTAAGTTCCTTAGGTCAATGATTATTTGTGTTTACAGAAGAAAAGCATGCCAAAAAGATGATTTAAGTGAAGGTTACACCAGCAGAAAAGCATCTAAGGGTGAAATAAGGCAATACTGCTTTTACACCATTAAACTTTTCATTCTTGGGGAGATGGAACAGGAGTGAGGAAGAAATGTAAGAAATTAAAAATAAAAACAAAACAAAATGGTAGAGGGGACATGGGTTAGAAGACAATTAAAAGTTGATTAGATGATAAATAGGCCAAAACCTTGGAATGGAACAGATGGAGTGAGGAATATGATGTAGGCCAGACATGAAGAATGGCTGCCAATCTAGGTCAGGAAATGCAGGATCAAAAGGTGAGCCGATTAAACTACTCCTGAAGGCATAGAAAATCAAAACAAAAATAAAAACAGAGGAAACAAATCTTCTTGGCAATAAAAAACCTCCAGATGGTAACATTCCCTCTCCACTGAGATGGGGATTTCAAGATCTTCAATAAATAGATAGAGTATTTGATATTTCTGCAACCACCATTATTGCCATGCAACTTTTCTGTCTTCTGTCCCATGACTGCAAAGCTTCTCCTCATGTTGTAGGCAACTTGGAGATATAAGACAGGGTTTTGTCATTTCCAGTCAGTTTTGGTTAACAGCTCTCTTGGCAGACACAGATGAGCAATGTCTGCATATTCTGCCCTTTATCAGGGTTCACTCTTTCAGGGCATGCAAATACTAGATTACAGCTGCCTCAGATGCCTGCAAAATACATGAACAGCAGCAAAGTGTGCACTTACACATTCTCCTGCATCATCAGAAGTCCACAGCCACTTAATTTTTCAAAGCAAACCATCTCAACAGGAGCTATACCTTTATTGGTATAAACTCTAAATATTCCACCTCCCCTAACTACAACAAAAGCAGTTTTAAAAAGTAAAAATAAAACTCCAAATGTGAAATAAACAAGGAGAACAAAGTAAGTCACTTGTCAGTTCACAGATTCAACTGAAAACTTTTAAAAGGATCCTAGACCACTTAATCTTCTAGCAGAGATTACCTTCCCTCTAATCCCTCTAGGACAAGCTGTCATTTTAAAACCAGATAATGGTCTAAGAACTGACAAGTCATTGACATACAGTGTGCTAACATTTGCAAAAGGTTGTTCACTTGACCTGTAGCATTGTTTAACCTTTAGCCCTTTTGTTCCATTGAGAGTGATGGGCACAATTCTCCATGGGACCACAGACTGCACAGAAAGGAACTTTTTTCCTACTCCTGCTGGACAGAATTTTCACTACACAATGGGCTTTAGTGATGACATCCAGACTGAAACTGTTCACACAAAAAAACATTGCAAGAGAACTGTGAATTGGTTTAAGCAAGGAAAGCCAAGAGTTGGACCATTTTCAAGAATATAATTATTTCTATGCACCTGTACTTCCTGCTCAATATAATGAAAATAAAATCTTGGTGAAAAGCCTAACATTCCTGTAAATACAAGGCCATGGTTCAAAGCCTAAGAGTATGAAGCATTTAAAGCACTAACCTAAAACTCAGCTTCTTCCACTGACTGCTGCAATCCTTACACAATGGGTGGGAGAATTTGACCATATCATCTCCTTGAATTCTGATACAAACCAATAAATGCAAAGAAAGCAAGCTACACAACAAAAGTGAACAATCATGCAAATGTAATGACAAACACCAAAAATTCAACTTTGCTCAAAAATGTCTAAAAGAACCTGGAAGTTACATTAAAAGGAAGTTCCCAGCTAACACTAAAATATTAATCTGTGCTTAACTGATTTTAGAGGAAAAAAACTTTAGTGATACTGCTTTCTTCATCAGTATCAGAGTTCAACAAAGCAATATTTTTAGAGACTCTGAGAATATACAATCTGCTCTCCAGTGACGGTTCATTTCTTTTGTCTTACCACTAAAACTTAGTCTTACAAAAAATAACAGTCCATCCAAACATCTTAAAATAACCCTGAAGGCAATATTACAAAGACACAGCCTTTATTTCCAAAATCCAAAACTAAATCTCAAGACACAACTACAAACGCTGTCCTACTTGATAATTGCACTTTAAAAGTGCATTTCATTTCACAGTAAATTGATTTCCAGATTAAAAAAAAATCAGTCAGTACCCAATTCTGGTAATAAAGTTCCAAATCCATAACTCAAAGAACATTTTCATTAGTGGATGTATTCTATAACACAGCACAAAGCTTACTGCTGTTTCAAATAATTACTTCCACTTTTTCACTGAAAATAACTAAGTTATTATATAACTTAGTTATTTTCAGTGAAAATTAGTGTTTTCTACATGGAATTTTTTTTCTGGTATAATTAAAAGTTTTAGCCACTTTTTCTGCTATTAAATATAGCAGTGAGGCTCCTGCCTTTTGAGTAATCTTCCTACAGTCCACACAATCTAACACACATTTACTGATACATTATTTTTAATAAAAAGAATGGAATAGAATGTCTTAACTCAGATCATAGAAAGGAATGATGGATGGAGACTGTGAAAAAGAGGTCTAGAGCATTCTCTTGTCAAGTTGAAACTGCATCCTGAGAACATGTTTCAAAAATTAAAGCTTCTCAAAACAAAAATAAGATGTGATGAAGTACACTTGATTCTTTCCTTGATCCCAAGCAAATCCCAGTTACACTGGAAAAAAACCCAAAACCAAAACCAAAAACAAAACAAAAAACCCCACCAAAAAAATAAAAACAAAAACCCAAGCAACTCAAAATCATACTCCAAAAGTTTTATGAAACCCATTCTGACAAGGTATGAGTTTTCCACTTTTTCACTCTTGAATATGCTGGTGCAATCAGAGAACCATCTTATCTGTGACCAAGGACTGCTACCTTCCTTGAGTTTTGAAAACAACAACCTTGGGTGCAGCTTAAGAAGCCACATCTTCTCTCAGTGAATACATTGCAAAGAAAGTAGGGAAGAAACCCAGGCTTAAAAATATCACAGCTTTTTTGAGACCACTCAAGGGTGTAAATCTTTAAGCATCTTGTAATGGTTTTACCCCAGCCAGTAACTAAGCACCACAAAGCTGCTCATTATAGTCAAGAAAGGAAGGATCCTGCTAGATCCTTTCTAAAGATGAAAGGATTCAACTCTTCTTGGAAAAGAAAAGAAGAACATCTAATTGAACATAAGTAGAAGATCTACCTAAGCAGGTCCCACTTGTCATCCTTTAGGATCCATTCAGCAGCACCTGTCTCTGGAGAGGGATTGACGGATATGAACAGACTTAGAGGATAGAAGGTATTCCTTGTCTTCCTGCAGACCTTGCTGTCCTGCACATAGAGTTGGCAAACCCTCTCAAGACATTCATCACTGATGCAAGAGGAAGTCTGCTCGCTTTTTCAGCTATACTGATGAGGCATTCATCACTACGTTTGTTGCTATAGTTGCAGAGATGACTAAATAAAAATAGGATAAAGATCCTTTGGGCAAAACAATACTATTTTTAAACAGTCTTTTTTCAGAAAAGGGGGCAATGCTTCAATAGACTGGACTACTCTTTATAGTCCATTCTGACCATACATAATGAAAAATTCACAAAGTTATGATGAATATGAAAATGCAAGGCTTTTTTCATTGCCCTAAGGAAGTGTTACAGGAATCATACTCAGAAGTAATGAAATAGAAATAAGATTTTGAGGTAAGTAAGAGCAGCAATAATTCTTAGTTTGTATATTGATCTTTCGAGAATATATTTTTATTAATACTATTCTTTTGAGCAGCTATAGATTTGAAATCTATTTTGAACCAATAATTATTTCTCTTAAGTGTTTACCAGTATTGCCTTAGATAAAACTTCACATCAATACTGGTACTGCTACCTAAAACTCCTTACAGTTATCATAGGGCATACAAACAATTCTCAAATATTGACATAAAACATCTTGCTTATTGAAAACAGTGATCAGATTTCAAGCCTCCTAAGAAGTTTTCTGTTGTAAGAGTAGTAAAAAGAACATATTTCACTAGGTAAGACTGATTTAAATGAGGACAAAAATACTCTATAACGTACATTGTACAAAAAGAAAAATGTGCATCCTAAACTCCAAAATGTTGAAGGCTTTAGAGTCTTTCATGATTGATACTTAAAACACTCACTTCAAACCAACCAAAAACAAAATAAAAATCCAAGGAAAAAAACCAAAGAAGACATACACCAACCCCAAATATTCCAATAAATTAGAAGTGTATAGATATTCATATCTCAAAGATGCTTTTAAGGTGGTGGCAACACATTAGGGTAAAAAATTGTTGACTGAACTGCATTTGAAACATAATCATCTCAAATGCAGATTGCAAGGTCCTTAAAGTTTTACCTGGTACTTCAGATTTATTGATATCTTCAAATACTGTTTTCTAAAAACCTGAGATAAGTAATAAAACCAAAAAACCCCACTTTTCAGAATATCCCAAGCTGCCAGTCACCCCACAACAATTATTAAACATTTGGTTAGCAGACGAACTCACTGGAAGACACAACAAAAATGCTGAAGGAAAACCTAGACCTACCACTGTTATACAGCCTCCAGTACTACAAGATAAAACAACTGAAATCAAGCTTACCTTTCTGGAAGTGTAAATGTCAAAAAATGGTTTGTTTCGAACACTGAACGGCTCCTGTGCCTTGTCAATGAGACCACTTTTCATCTTTTCATGGCGTGGAAATATAATCTCTTTCTCTATACATGCAAGTCGAACATTAAAATCACAGTCTCCAACAGGCTGTCCCTGCCAAGTTACAAAAATCAGTATTAAAATCAAACACCAAGTTATTTGAACAATATAAGTTTTCCTAACAAAATATACAGAAAATTACAGATACATAGAAGAATTATCAAGTTACTAAATTTTTTCCCAAATGTGTCGTTTTCAAACATTTTTTTCTCAGGCTATAAGAGGTTTAACCAAATCAAAGTTCACAGAGAGCTAGAAACCTGTAATATGCATTCAAACATACATGATTTAAACACCTAAATACCTTTGAAGTTAAGTAAAATAATTTAAATACTCCCTAATTATAGCTTTTATATGGCAGCTATACTTCTCCACATAGCTTTCTTCTGAAGTTATTTAGATCATTTTGTTCACAATACTTTTAATGACAAAGCAACACTTGATTTACACATTTAAGTGAACTCCTTGCTCCAAGTGCAGCATATTTATGCCTTGAAAGAAACATTAATTATTGTTCATTTTTCTGCCATAGAAAAGAGAAAAATAGGTGCAGTTGGAAATTGTGCCAATAAACAATGGCTACAAAAACCTGCAAGATATTTGAGAGCTCAGTCACAAAAAGGCAGTAAAACCCTTCGCTAAGCCTCAGCAGCATATCCTGACCTTTCAAGATCTGAAATAAACCAGCAGCTTTACATTGTTCTTTTTACATTTGGTGCATTGCACCAGATCAGTATGAGCATTCAAAATGCGCATTTGTCAGATTAGTAACAGCTTGTAATGGAGTTCATTATACTTTGAGCAATAGATGGTGAGGAAAACACGCTATGGATATCACTGGAACAAAACAAGCCACTGTCAACTAATAAATTCTAAAGCACGTTTCAATCGGAGGTGTCACTTTCACAGCAATGACACAAAACTCATAGATTTGCATTGTTACAAGTGTGATTAAGCACAGAAAGTTATTTACATGAGATCATCCTTCATTTTGGCACCCCATTCACACAAGAAAATAATTTTCAAAACCCATTCCTTTGTCCTCCCTTGCCTACAGGGAATAAGCTCACAGAGCTTATTCCCTGTAGGCAAGGGGAATAAGAATTGCTTGCAAACCAGAATTCTTCAAAAATTGAAAGCAATGAGCAAAGGAAACTGGGAAGACATGGAACTCAAATCATCAGCGGCAGCAGTACAGCTGAGCAGAAGAACTGGGTACCAGGTACCTCCTGCACTAAAGGCAGCTCAAAGGAGAAAAGCACTGCTCCAACATGCATCAGAGAAGATCTGAGCGGGTCAACTGGAAAGAAGGCCAAAAACAAAAATGGCAAAATGACATTCTGATGAGGCATACAAAGGTAAGAGAGCAAGTAGTATCTGAACAGGTGTCTCAATTAGGAGAAAAACAGTGTGTCTATTTCTAATAACATGAATTTAATCAGTTCTTTCCAAAATCAAATTGGCTTTCAGCAAAACCTTTGACATTTCATGCTCCCAAAGCAGCATTAAGCTTGTCTTATATTTCTTTGCTAGCATTAGAACCTACTAGACCTCTATCGTAAGTCCAGTTGTTCACGGCAACAGCTTCAAGAATTATGTATTGCTCCCATACCACACGTAACTCACAACCACTTTCTTTTAGGACTCTGCTTCAGTCTACATAAGAGCAGGCAGCACAGCCACCATCACTCTGTGGGGAAGCACATCTTGCACAAAGCCTGTGGCAGACATCATGGGTGAAATGCCTCCTAATCTCTGCTCACTGACCCATGCTCGTGAAGAAGAAAGCTTAGCTGGCTGGTAATGTTGCCTTCAGTGTTGTCCTCCTTTCAAACATGAAGGTCTTATCAGTAAAGAGCCATTAAAATGAATGGAAAATTAAGAGTATGGAAAAATCCAAGGGGCAAGAGAGTGGTTCACTCTTCACTCACTTCTCACAGAATACAGACACATGATCTACAGATTTTTGAGTGCCTCAGACAAAATGTTGGAAAATCAATCAATCAATCAATCAATCATTCCTTTCTTCTTTTTTCCTCCCCCTGTGTAGCATACTTGAGTACTCATCCATACAGTGACTGAGCTTGCCCTGGTTTGTACATGTAATTAAAACACAGAAAACACATCTCAACCTCTGTAACAACTGACTGAAGAACTGATTGAAGAATTCTTTCCTGGGAAACGTGTATATATATATTTTATCACTTCAAAGAACCCCAATAATTCTCTAGGCAGATTTCAGCAATATCTAGTGCACATGCTCTCTTCCCTATAGTATCTTTCCCACTCAGCCACATTTTATTAGTAGGTCTGAAAGAGCAAATTAACTAATTAATATTTCATACATTTGAGTTTCCAATAAGCCTATAAGCAGTTAGGTTATTTAGAAAGCTTTTTTACAATGACTCCTTCAAAAAATGGTTTTGTAGAGTGATTTATATTTCCATCCATAAACAGTTAAATTAAAAGCTGAGGCAACTTCATATGCACCATAAACCAGCTGAATCACTTTATTTTCCTTAAAATATTCCTTTCACTTTTCTCATCTACTTGGAACTAATTATTTCCTGCAGTTCTGCCAATCATATATTTCTATTTTAAAGCTTGTTAAGTAGAAGGGTATATTACCACTAGGTTCCATCAAATAAAGGTCAAAGCTAGGTTGACATAAGATCATATGAGAAAGGAAAACACAGACAATGCTGCCAAGCTACTTCTTCATCAGACGAGTAAACTAAGAAGTCAAAGAGTATTTCATTCTTACAAAAGTACAGGACATTAGCAATAAGAAAATTAGCACATAATTGAATTTAACTCAAGGACATAGCAAATAAAAGCAATATTGTAGGAGAGTGGCTCTTTTTTTGTAATTAGACATTTCCCATAATTACAAAAAATGTTGCTAATGTACAACACATTTTTCCCAGACATAGCCAAAATCTTGAAGTGATAAAATTCTGAACTTTTAGCAAATAAGTAGGAGGGCAACGTAGGCTGCAATAAATAATTCAGAGACCTTGACAAAACCAGGAAGAGATTATTTAATGTATAAAGCACACATTTAATAATTGTCAAAAACCAAGACATTGATGCATATATAATCTAAATCCAGGCATTAAGTAATAGCATGTTTTAGGCAATACAGATGTTTTACTAACTTAAGCATTCAGATAATTAAGATCTTATTCCAATATGTAGGTTTTTACTCATCTGAGAAGGATGAGGGTCACTACTGCTTGACAGCATAGTTACTGAAATACATAAAATGGTAATTCCTGTTCTAGACATTTTTAACCTAAAATAAGTGTGTTAGCAAAGGGTAAAACAAAATTAACAAGTAGCATGTATCTCCTACCTATGCTAGAAAGTTACACTTCTCTCCCACTGTAAATAAAATGTATCCTAAAGCAAAATATCATTTACACAAGCCTTAACAGAAGAGTCATCTGTTGAATCCACACCTCTTCCTCACACAGCTGAGCTTTCTTCACCTGTTGAAACTCTGTGCATTGCACTAAGGTCACAGCATGGAGTGGGCTTGCAAAATATAGTTTTGATGTTAAAACATCCTCCACACAACTTCAAAACGTAAGATGAAATTTCTACTGAACTTTGAAATCCACCCAGGACTCAATATTTCTAAATTTAAACTCCAGTTTTTTCAAATTAACTTCTCAACAGAAATCATACCTAACAAGTCACATAAGAATCACAAAAAAGAAATGGATTTAAAAACACTGAAAAACAGGGTCTGCAGCTCATTTAATATCCATTGTCTTGAGCAGATGGAGGAAGGCAATTTATTAGCTGAATGGAGATTAGAAAAAAACAAAGGAAAAAAAAGAAAATAAAAAAATGCCACCACCAAAAAAACCCCACCCACCCAACAAGACCAGTCCCTCTAACAATGCTCCAAATGAATGCCAGAAGAAAGAATTTGGACAAGTGTCAGGCTTTGCTCCTGCCCTCCACCCGGTTCACAGAGTCCTCAGTGTTGAAGTCACAACCCCATGCTACATCAGGTGAGGAACTCAAACCCCAGGTCACTACATACAGCAAGATGGCAGGAGTGGCTGAGACTGGGATAAGAGGCTAACGTGATTTCCGTTGCACATCCTGCCCCTCTATCCACAAGGAGAAAGGTATCCCTGAGGATCCACGTTTGAGTTTCCCTTCCCCTGTGTCTCTAAGGTTACCTCATGGCCACAGCTCAGCAAATTCCATAAGTCTTACACAGAAAGTCCTTAACCTAGATGGATGCAGTGAACACACCATGCTAAACAGGCACCAAATTCCATATAAGTGCTTCATCTTTGATTTTGGTATTTATGTGCTTTTTTCCGCAATGCAGCTATAGTAAAAAGAATAATGCCTGGGCCTCTGCACACAGCTGATAACCAGCATGGGCCAGAATAAACTGAGAATATTTATTCTTTTCCTCCATGAGATATGGCTGAAGTGTACCCACCAGCAAAGCATGATCCATTTGCTTCTCCAGAGCAGTACCTGACACATGAATAATTCAGCACACACACACAGATATACGTCCATGCACATCTTCACTTACTGAGCCGGAGCAGAACATATGTGACAACTGTCTTAGCTTTAATGATTTTGAGAGAAGAATAAAGAATAAGCTCAGCCTGATATTCTACCCTGTGTTTAATGTTAATATTGACAATTCAAGACACCCACAGCTGACATCTGTATTCCCAACGAAAGCCCATTATTAGTTCTCCCAACTTCTGAAGACCACGCAGTCTAATATTTTTAGTTTTATATTAATGATCTGGCACATATTTCTTCTGACCATGGTTTTATAGACCTGCTTTTTTTGTACACATAGCTTTATATACAAATAATCTAAAAGGCTGTTTGAGTTGCCAAGTAAGATTATTACTATATTCAATGTCTAAAAGGCTTTTTTCATTTCCTATGCAGTTTTCTTTTTGAAGCAGAATTAAAAGTAAAGTATTAGGGAAATGAAAAATTTTATAGAATTATATACCTTAGGTTCTTTATTTCTAAAACACAAAAGGCATGACAATCAATCAAATCTAAAAATTAATTTTAAAATTTTGGCAGTTACCTAACTTTAAAATGTTGGGGGTCTTCTAACTTTTTTCACTCAAACATTCAAAACATGTATGACAATGGCAAAGAATTGTCATACATGTTTTGAATGTTTGAATTGTTCAGCAGTTCCAAAAGGTTTCTAAAGTTTGTCTTAGCATAAACGAGGTACAGCGTGGGAAATACTGTTTCAATTGTAATAATACAACCAGTGTGCTCCAGGAACATGATTACAATTTAGATGTTGCTGTTTTTTACAATGGAATACTGCTCTGATTTACCACAGAACAAAAACGGTTTGAAGAATCAGACCTATTAAAAATATTGCTTGAGACATATATCAAATTACTGGTATTTCCCTAAAAAATAATGACTGAAAATAAATTTTAAAATGTACAAAGGAAAGAAGTTAGTAGCCAAAGGATGACACCAAGGTCTAACAGAACATACAAATATAGCTCCATGAGGTTTTTTTATTAGTAAACATAACTTGAACAAAACAGCAGGACTGTCAAAACTGTGACTAAACAGATATGACCAAAACAGAAAAAGTAGATTGTACTCCAGACATTGGTCTCTCTCTTACTCTTCTTAGATTGCTCAAAACTTCAAACAAATTCACAATAAAACCCATAAAACTCTGTAATTGCAACTGGATGATAAATTTGCACCACCAGTATAAAGGTAGCATATACAGCAGAATATTTACAATCAGTTGAAGTGACTGAATTATGATTCTCATCACCAATACTGGGCAATAAAGAGGCAGAATTATGGAAACAAGCATCTAGCACAGATGAACACCTAAGCCCTCCCTTTTGAAAACAAAGCTCCAGTTAGGCACTGAAAGATTAGTAGTTGCTATTTTCAGAGAACAGACAACTCAGTCAAATTCATTGATTGCATGTACAGTGACTTCATTTAGAAATCCTTCTGAGCCCTCAAAATCAGAACTCAATAAGGGGATTTTACTGGGACGTAAATTATTAAAACAAAAAGGAATCCTGTTCTGTCTAGACTGGTTGCCTCCCCTCAGGTAATTTGAGTAGATGAACTTCCCACTTCAATTACAGAAGGAAAAAATCATAGTTCTAAAAAACCCTAATTATAAAATAGATGAGTCATTATCACCATGGGATATTTATACACAAAAAGACTGCATATGGGAATATAAGTTTTAATAATTTATTTTACACTGAATTTAGGCTATCTTCAAAGTCAAACACAGGATTTTACTGCTTCTGTTTTTTCTAATTATTTTTCCTAGTGCTTGTGTTGCATGTAGTATGGAGGTATTCTTCCCTCCATACTTAATTGGACCACCTAGTATGTGTTGCAGTCAATATTTTCTCTTTCTGCTTCTACTCTCCTCACACTTTCTGCTTTCTATCAGCCATTCACAATGACTCTTCATAGGAATAGCTATTGCTGGGTTTTCATACGGTTGTCTTTATGAGAAAGAATTATCACTGCAGTGAATTAAAGAACCGTGGGAAAATTCCTTCATCTTAAAAACATTATTCAAGCCATTTCATACTTGAAAAGATTGTGGCACTAGTGTTTTTAGAATATAAATCACTTTATGGTATTTAAAATAAGACTGTCTAGTACAGTTAGTATGAAGCCTTGTAAAAACTAGAAACAAGGGGAGAAATAGTAACAATCAGTACTTATTCACAACTACTATCTTAGAAAAGGAACCACCTACGTTGCCTAAACCATGATAGAACTAAAAATTAAGTATCAGCTTGTAACACCTGAAGACTTGCAAGTATCTATCATTTCAGTACACAATCTGTCTTTAGATCTAGTTCTTTGTGTACATGGTTAGCTTATGAGTAAGAAACACTGAAAATGTAATACTCATTTCAAGAGAAAGTGGTATTCTTCATACTTATGTTAAATAAGAGAAATATTCTAAAAAGGATGAAAATACAGTATTCACATTCTCTCCTAGACCACAGCAGTCACTCAGGATATTAAAACTTGTTAGAGTCATAGAATGGTGTGGGTTTGAAGGGACTTAAGAGATCATCCAGTTCCATCCCCTGCCATGGGCTGGGACACTTTTCACTAGACCAGGTGGCTCAAAGCCCCATCTAGCCTGGCCTTGAACACTTCTAGGGATGGGGTATCCACAACTTCTCTGGGCAACCTGCTCCAGTGCCTCACGAAGCTCACAGTGAAAAATTTCTTCCTACTATCTCATCTAAACCTGCCCACTTCCAGTTTAAATCCATTCCCCATAGTTCTATCACTACAGGCCCCTGTGGAAAGTCCCTCTCCAGATCTGTTCTAGGCTCCCTTCAGGTACTGGAAGGCTGCAATAATGTGCCCCCTAAGCCTTCTCTCTTTCAGACTGAATAATCCCAATCCTCTCCTAATTAGGCATGAAAAAGAAAATACTACTGAGGTCCTGCTTTCAACCTTAATAAAACCAATCCTGAAATATACAGTTATTATATTTGCTACATCCTTCTGATTAACTTTGAATATTTCTTTTTCTTTAGTTATTTTCCCCAAGAAACAGGAAAAAGATGAAAGAAACAGGGAGAAAGCTGAAAAAAATTAAATATTGTTGCTAGATTAATTGCAAAAAAGGAGTAATTAAACTAAGTTAGGGAAATAAGACATTAAAACATTGGAACACTCTCACTGCTTCCATATGACATTTCCCCAATACTCTATTTTGCCTATAGATTTTTGTTTTGAAATATGTTGGACAAGAAAAGCCCTGTTTAAGACTTCATTGCCAGTAATTAGAAAACTGGACATGATAAGGCAACTGGAAAACCTGCCTCACTGTAAAGTTTTTACAGCTTCCACTTCAGCTGTGATTACTGCCACATTTTTGAGAGAGCTGAATATTTGCTTGAGACAGAAGCTGGATTTAAGTCCACTTGGCAGTACCTATGGGAATGACTGTCACAAACTGCGAGCTGAAGGACACAGTTTTTCTATTTAATCATAAGTTTCTGTAGTGTAAGAAGAAAAAAAGATACTGCAGATAAAAAGTGGGGGGTTTTAAATGTTCAAATCATGAGAAGCAGAAAATTGTTTAACAAAGATACTGAGAAAAGCTCTTTAAGGAATACTCCTAAGAACAAAAAAATTGGTTTTGGACTTTATTCTCCAAATTGTATTTCAGGTTTAAAATATCTCAGTATTTTCATTTACAGCCCAACTTAAACTTTCAGGTGTGACTTGGTATTTTTTTACAGCAATTTTCACAGTTTGCTGAAAAAGTATCACATCAGGGTAAGCAAGTAAGAGTACAGAAAACAAAGACAAAAACACCTTAAAAACATCAAGGATTCAGTATCATGGTAACTTCTAAAGCTACTCTTGGAGAACTACTTGTCCTGTATCCCTCTCCCAGGAGCAACACTATCTCTTCCCCTGACAATTAGTGATAATCTACCATTCAAAAAGTTTCTGGTGAGACATGCTTCATGTTGAGGTATAAGAACACTTATATTTTGAGGATAAAACAGGCATGATAGAATTTAACTAACTGCCTTTCACTTTTATATAATACTTTATTAAGCCTTATTTTGGAAAATATGGAAAACAAACCACCTTCACTATAATCCATAGTGCCCCCTGTGTTGGGAAAAGGAGGCTAAAAGTAATAGATGGAAAGGAAAGTAAGAAAGAAATTGTTGGGGTTTTTTTCACACAATCTAACCAGCAAGTAAAACAGTCAAGCTTCAAGCTAATTACAACACTAGAGAATGGACCTCAACAACAAGTAGCTTGTTAGATAAAAAAATAAGAGCATGAAAACAGCAAATACATCCTGGTCAGCATGTACTAATTATCACTCTTCAACAACAATCTAAATTTTGCATGCATCATAGCAAAGGAGAATTTTTTTTTAAAGTGATGCAAAAATTAGGAGAAATGCTACTTTTCAGTTGCTGTGCACCTTACTGAAATACAAGGAGTAAAAATGAAGCAAGCACAAGGTAGCTGTCTGAAAGTTTACCAAAGAAATAAGAAGATTTTCAAATTGTGGTGTTTTTAATGATAGATAAAAGGTGATTAACAGGCAAGGGGAATAAGGCAAGAAAGACTTTAAAATGACTAGTAGCTATGATACATCAATCCTGCTTCACAGACCCAATAGCTTCTGCAGCATCACTCCCTTACTCTGTTGATTCTCCACCCTATAAGCCACTATTTTTTGCTCTTCTTATACTGTAATGCTGCCCTTTTGTAATTTCAGGATACTCAAATGCATTATCTGACCAGGCTGCCCTTGCTCTCAATAAACAGCACCGTAAAAACTGGAGGAGGAAGAAAAAAGTAAACTTAATGCACCTCTCCCAGACTGAACAGCAGAAAGCAAAGCAAGACAGAACTGAGTGGATGGTCTATATTTCATTTACTGGGCAGCCCTGAGCCATGAAGGAATTAGGTGATACATATTGAGAACACAACACACAGCACGAGCACCAGTACAAGCATTTGGGGGTTTGTTAGATAAGTCTTCACAAGAAATAATCTAAAGGGTGCAAGAACAAACATACCCACAGCGCAATTACTTTCCAGGGTACTATTGGTACTGTTAGAAACAAAAGCATTTTAAATGTTTAAATGTTTTAAAATGTAAATGTTAAAGTATTTTCAGGTGATACCATTTGAAAATAATTCAGAATCAAAATTAAGGGTGACTGGCAGCCAGGTGCACTTGTCACAGAAGAGATGCAATTAAACACTTGCATCTCTAAATTGTGCCCTCTTTCACAGTACAAGTTTAAGATAAGGTTAATAGGCTAATAAGTGAGAGATAGCATGGACTGTGAGCCTTACATTGCTTTAAAATGAGGTTTGTAACAGAAAAATCAGACATGGTAATGTTTTACAGGGATTTAAAACAAATATTTTTCATGCATTAATTCAATGAGCACATTGGCTGTGGGCAGGATTTATGACCAGCATATCTGTTTACCATGACAAATTTTAACAATAGCAACAGCATTGCTACACATAATGACAACCAAAGAAATCTCGATCTTCACTTAATTCAATGCACAAAGAATTAGAAAATTTAATCAAAATTCTATCTCCTTTCTAAGCATTTAAATAATTATTCTTTTTCAAGCATTCAGTCTATTCTTACCATTGCAATCTGGTCTCACAAAAACTTGGCTAGAGTTTAAGAATTTAAAGGCCAGGGTTAGAAAGGAAAAGGAAAGTTGTACTCATTTTCAGCATCTTTGCTAAGAATGCATTAATTAGATCCTACATCATGCCAGTGTTACTGTTTGTTACTTAACTAAGGAAAAAAATAGTTGCTTAAGTTTAGTGTCCATACATTTACAAGTAGCTACTGAATATTATCTAAGAAAAAGCTTCTAAAAACAAGGTTTTTCAGGAAGAGCTGTCTCCAAGATAACAGGAGAATGAAGACACATTCTTTTGTAGACTGTTTCAGATGAAAAGGGATTTGCATTTGCCTTCATTTGCTTCTGGGGCTATTAATTTTTCTACTGTCAGCTTCCTCTGTTATATTAGAATTATCCACCAAATTATCTACCAAATTTGAAATTGTAGCTATATAGCTGCAGTTACTATAATGATGGACTCAACCACATACAGACACAAATCAAGAAGCTGAAAAGCAACATGCACTGCAGGGATTTAGCTCTGTACTCATTAAGACTAAACACCATAAGGAGGGTTGGGTCCTATTAGCCTTTTATATTCAGAGGAATATGAAAAATCCAGATTTCTTGTGTGTGGACCTCCCAAAGGTCAATGGCACGTTTATTTCACTAGGATACAGCTTTCTTTCTATGAAATTGATTTTAGCAGGTGAGATGAAAGCAGTGAGACAGCAACATCATATTTTGAGGTGCTATTAATAACAATCAACACCATGCTTCAGACTGGTGTTTAAAAACATTTTAAAAATGTTTTTAAATCTGAAGAATCATTTTTCTTGACATGAACATCTCTTGCAACAAAATGGGATGTGTTACAAGCTTTTAGAAACTAGATGTCACAGAAACAGTAACTAAAAGAAATAGTCAAAGGGTTCCATCAGCATCCTTGAAGACAGACTTTTGCAGCAGCTACACACAATAAGCATCAGAATTCAATGCAAAACTTAGCATGGAAAGAGACAACCAAACCAACTGACATGTTTTGCTCAAGAGCTCAAGTATAGGTTTCTCCCAACCATTGAAACTAAATTTTTATGTTCCCTTCCTCTTAAGACTTTCCTGTATAGACATCTATTGCCAAATACACACTGTGTATGTCAATCAGTCTTAGTTCCTTTTGTTTCTTTCTAGAATGCTGCTAGAGCTTATTCCTGACATACTACAGCAAAATCAAAAAGTAAATAACAATAAGCCTCACCAATAACAACATGGATTAAAATCTGTAACAGGTAGGTGCTTATCCACTCACTTTCTCTGCATTATGAATGCAATATTTCAGAAGGAATATTCTGACAAAGCCAGAAAACTCTGCAATGCTTAGCTAGCAAAACAGGTCAAGCATTTGAGAACAAGCTCAGCTAAAAATATCTTAGTTCACGAGACCTGATTAAAAGATGAGGTTTGCCTGAGCAAAGGTGTTTATCAATGGGGTTTGAATGCGCATTTCCCCAGCTGCAAAGCTGCATCTCCCAGAGCAGAGTAAGCTGAGTCCCATGGAGGGTGAGACAGGGGACATCCTGCAAATCCTGTAACTCATGATGGACAGCAATACAGTAACTCCATCATTCACCTTCACGACTTAACTGCTTTCCAGATCAAAACAAAGTGCCAAATTCCAGAGCAATCTCTATTTTGGGGAATTTTTGGAGTGGGGGTTGTTTGTTTGGATGGTAGGGAGGAATGTTCTGGTTTTGAACAGGACCGGTACCTTGTGTAATTATTTTATTTGAAGATCTGCTAAAAAAATGAACAAAAACCTAACTTACGCAACTTAAATAGGAACTTACTCTTTCTTGCCATTTACAAGTTATATTACATTTACCTCTCTTGGTGATAAAATTCTGTTGATCACTTCTTGCCAAGCCAAAAAACCTTGGGTGCCCATTTTTATAATTAAGCTTCTAAAATTAACCAAAAAACAGCTGTGCTTTTTAATCTTTATAGTAGGGCCACTGTTAATGACTTCTTGCAGCTAAAGCTTGGCTTGTACTCATACTGATAACATTATCTTAATTTGTCCTTGACTTTAAAAAAGTATTACATGGTAACCAGCTCCTCCTCTCATTCACACAGCACTTAAAAGACAAACAAAACCAAACACTGCCCAAAAGAAGACTTTTCCTAAACACTGACAATCCTCTGGAAACCTACTAATCATTTTTCCTGTTTGCCAAGAGGGATTCATCACGTTAAGTCCAGACACTTCACTACAAATGAGGGATCCTTCCCTTCCACCACAAAACAAAGCTTAACCAAAATAATTACGAGCTTTGAAAAGTGATATTTTGTACATTTATATGCACATCCCAAACTGAATGACTGTACACTTCTAATATTACATGTTTACTTCAAAGGAAATAAAACAGCAGTGAATGGCAGGTTAGACTCAAAAGGAGAGCAGAGAGAAGGCAAGACATGAAGGTTAATAAAAATGGAACCACAGGTGGAGCAGCAGTTAAGAAAATGTAAAGAAAAAATGAGAACCATGAGTGGTTATAGAAGACTGTGTTTTTTAGAAGAGTGCATGGAAATCTTGCTTAGGGAAAAGTTTTCATGGTAGGAGGGATTCAGGAAACTAACACCTACTTTTCAGAAAAGGCTAGAGAAAGGACATCCAGATACAGAATTAAAATGTGTTAACAAAAAGCTTCTAGTCCTAATCTAACACATCTTCCCCACAAACAACTCCTTTTAAAAGCAGCTGTCCTAAGTCACAGTATGACTATGCTTCCAAGAATACCTAAGTAATTTCTGGTGACTGGTACCATGCCTACACTTGCAATTCCCACTTACACTGAGTGACTGAGCTGAGTAGTACCTTACTCAAGACTGGAAGAGTCAACTGTAGTGTTAGAAAGGCTGAAATGTCCTGTGGTTTACTAATACTGCTTTTGTCCCGTTAGGCGCACTGAAACAATAATTTTGTTTTTTCCAGAAGCATTAACAGACACTAGTGTTTTCTCCATGGGCTATTTTGACTGCATTTAACACATTGTTGTGGTTTAACTACAGTAGGTGCTAAGCCTTCCGCAGCCACTAACTACCCTGGAATAACATGGGGGAAAAGAATCAAAAGGGTCTAAGTGAGAAAACACAGGGTATGAGATAAAGAGAGTTTCAAAGCTATAGCAAAAGCTGCACATGCAGAAAAAGCAAACCAATGAAGCCATTCATCACTTCCAATGAGCAGGCAGGTGTTCAGCCATCCTCAGGGCAGCAGGGCTCCATCACACATATGGGAAGACAAACTCCACCACTACAAACATCCTTCTTCCCCCCGCTTTATATGCACAGTACAACATCACATGCCCAGGAATGTCCCTTTGGTCACTTGGAGTCAGCTGTCCCGGCTGTGTTCCCTTCCCTACTCCTTGTGCACACCAAGCTTCTCACTGGTGCAGTAGGGTGAAATAGAAAAGGGCTTGAAGCTGCGCAAGTGCTGCTCAGCAATAACAGAGAACATCCCTGTGTTATCAGCACTATTCCATGCTGATTTGCAAATCCAAAACACAATACCATATGGGCTACTATGAAGAAAACAACAACAAAAAACGTCTGTAAATGACATCAGCAAGAGCCCCTTGGAGATATTCAAACCTTTACTGTATATGAAAGCTGATTTTATAGAAAACAATTTTCTTATTTCCAGTACTGTTTAACAGCTCTTGTGATCCCAATGATTTTATTCCTACACTATATTCTTCGTTTCCACAACTTCTGCAAAATATTTCCTCATTATACATTTTCCCTACAGCCTGTGCCACCAGGGGACCCTGCTGTTGAGGACTTAGCAGAGGACCAGTTGCCTGGTTTCAAACAAAAATTTGAGAAGGAGTTGACAGAGCAGCATAACAAGTACTGTGAAGCTCTGGTAACAGATAAACCAGGCTGACTCCTCCATCCCCTCTTGATTTCACTGCATAAATAGTTCAAACGTGCTGTAGAAATGGGAAATTTTCCAAGTGTCTAGCAGACTTTTTCAAATGGCCATTTTTTCTTGAGCAAGTGGAAATAAATCAACGTGTATTGTAAGGCTGCTTTCAATCTAAATTCTGATACATCGCTTGTTATCAAGATGCAAAATACTCAAATGATTTCGGTGTTTATATTTACTCTGAAGCTCTTACTTATATAAAAATATTAAAATTTATGTAAGAATAACTAGTGATAAGCAATAAAACTGAAAGTACTTACATTAAACTTAATAATGTCATATATCAAGTACCGAGGGACAACCTGTCCATTAACCTTGTCGATGATCATTTCCTTAAAAGAAAAGAGAAAGCATTGGCATTTTTTTCATAAATACAGAAGAAGAATGTTGACAGTTATACTTAGTGCATATACCTGCAAGCATGATGCAAACACCAGCCACGTCTTTATTACAAAAAAAAAATTTTACAACAGGTCAAGATTATAAAAAATTATTGTGGTCTTAAAAGTCTCTCATTAAGCATTCAACAAAACAAACACCAGGAGGCTGTGCTAGGGCTTCCTATTCAGATTTGCAACATTTATACATTAGTTTCCCCACAGCTTTCAAAATCTTGAGTGAATAATGAGTTTTAGAAACCTCAGTAAGAACTGTGATCCTAAGCCAACCAAGCACTACTGGAAATCTTGCCCACAGTCAGAAGCACAACAGTGAGGAAGTGAAAAAAACCAGCATTCACATTCATTGTCTATGCTCAGGTTGGATCTTTTCATTTTAAAAGTGTCCTAGGCAGCACTGGGAGCTGCAATTTGCTTGAACGTTGTTGCACTGTGACTAAACAGGACGGCTCTTTCAGACAGAAGTATCACAGACACTCTCTGCACCACATGAAGTCAGCTAACACTCAATATGTACCAACAAATCCGATTGAAAACAGGCCAGGTAAGGAAAAAACGTTATTGATCAACATCCAAACACAAGTGTGTTTCCTGAACTTAATGACACATGCAAAAATACATACACCTTACATGGTGGTGTTACCTCTGTAACTCAGGCTTCCTATGACAGGAGTTAGACATAGTATATAGAGTTTGATGAATCAGCAATGAAGACTGAAAATTATAACAACCAACCACTGGTAGATCTTTTCCAGCAACAACTCTGAAATAATCACTTCTCCAAATGCAATCCATCTTCTCCCTACCTCCCTTCCCTACCTGATTCTTGGCTAATAAGTTGCATCAGCTACAGATTTTTTTTTTTAATTTAAAAAAAACTTGAAAGTTAAAGTTCCAAGTTCACACAAACAAGATAAAACAACTGAAAAACATGAAAACAGTTCAATATGACATGATGAAAACAAAATCAGGAGTTCAAGAATTATTCCAAAAAAAGAACAATACATCAACTCTATTTTTGTTTAGTGTCTTGCTATTTTTATCTCTTACAACCTTTTAATTTCTCTCAGAATCAATAGATTCCACAAAATAAACCCAAAAAGGTCTGATTGACTCATGTAAGATTAATTTTCAGTCCGTACAACAATAACAAGATTCTTGAGTTATACCTAGCATCTAATCACAATTTGCTTTGAAAAATAAGCAAGCAGTTCAGTTGTAAAAACATAGATTTGGTTTAAAGCAAACATAAAGCTTGAAGCATTAAAAACTAAACTAGAAGACATGAATATGTTGTTCCCAAAAACCACTGGGAAATCTTAGTTACCTACTTAGTATTTTGGAATTTCATTCTCTGTGAACAAAAGACTGAGATGGAGACTGGGACTTCAAGCCATGTGCAGCATTCACAGGTGTTGCGAATGACTCCCTCAACTGACCTTACACATCATTCCACATAATTTCTTTTTTAAAATTAAAAATTAAAAAAACATTAATCCAATTAGTGAAAACTATTTCTTTGTAATATTGCAATATCTTCCCTCTAAAAATTTAGTCAGAGGGACTGTCAAATAGCATGTGCAAAAAAGGTCTACATAAAAGTGATGTAACAAAATGCTATTCTGCTTGTGTCCAATATTTAGGTAGGACACTGGTGAGCTCTCAAAGGAACAGCAGACACAATGCTTCAATGCCTTCTTTGACAACAAATGTTATAACTAACTACAAGAACAGATGGGTACAACTCAAGAGACAGAAGGCATGATATGCAAACTTGGAAGAAGGTGTAAAGATATAATGCAAAGGGAAAAAAAAAAAACCCAGGATAAAAAAACCCCACCTGAAATTCCTGATAGTAATCAGGTGAAACAAATAACAAAGTAACAGTGAAACAAAAGAATGACGTTGTTTTTCATTCTCAGCTCAACTGGCAGGTGAAGCAACTTTTTTGGAACACGTTTAATTGAGCACATACTTAGGGTTTAAGGCCTCCCTTTCTCCGTATGCATATTCAGAACTTCGGCTTTGATGCAAAGCTAGCATTTGTATGCAAAACCCTGAAAACATTTCAATGCCTGATATTACAAGATTTTATGCCTAATTTTAAAAATCTGAATCTCTGCATATTCAGTTTAAGAAGGATTAAAAAATACAACAAAGAGGACCAAGAACTGTTTTTAAACATCCTTTGAAGTGTTTATTTTCAACTTTTTCTCTACTTCAGACACGTAAACATTTTTATTCTATTACTGATCAAACAAGCCTTTTTCCTCATTTCCTCCCTTCTTTTATTCTTCCCCTGCCTCCTGTTCTCTTTGACAGCCTGACTGAAATCCCAGCTACCAGAGCAAAAAACAATAGCACAATATGCCTTAGAAGATGAGATGACAAATTCCTGCACTGCTCATCTCCATCATGACAACAACATTCACTGCTCCATTAGTTACGCCAATACAACTGTCATAAGGCAAAAGCTGTAAAGTGAGCATAGGAATGGTTCAGATTAGAAATGCTCTAACACATCATTATTTTACAGTCTGATTTCAGAATCTTCCCTGAAATTATCAGAATTGAAAAATACACCAGGGAATAGATCCCAGAGACAACTTCAGAGAAGATGGGAAAATGTAGTATTTGAGAAATGACCACAATTAAACTCACTCGTTCTGACCTGAGTAATAACCTGCTAAGAATATATTTAAGCCAATTTTCAGATAACTAAAAACTTAAACCCAAATCCACTCACATGACATGTTAATATAACATTATCCATAAGGCACACCTGCATCCATGCAGCTCCTTCTACAGTCTCCATGCAGATTTACAGCCAGCATTGTGTGTTTCAAAGCTACCACTGCTATTGGCACTTGTCCATTAGCTGCTGGTTACCCACTCAACCCACGGGCCTGAAGAACACAGACCAGTGTTCAATTAATGCAATATAACCTGGCAACACTGTGCTGGTGTTATTCTCCTCAATCCTGTGGTGCTGCAAAGCACAGCTGTACAGTATATTAGACCTGCAACAGTGCTAAGAGCTTTTTGCTGGACAAGTACCATAGGAACAATGCTAGACTGAGAGCTCATGGGCTTCTTCCTTGAATCACATCTCTAGAGAGTAACTTAGACTTAAAATAATCCAAAATTCAATCAAAAAGCAAAAGACCCAATTTTACCAGCCACTTGCAGAATGTATTTTTTTGTTGACAAAGACTATGGAATCAGATCTAATAATCTATCTGTTTGTTTTTCCTTTTTCTCCTGTGCCTTTTCTTAATCCTTTATCCATTTACCTTTAACGCAATTCTAGTCACTGCTGTATTTCGGGAATTAAAACAGTTTTTGTTTCTTGCCTTTTTCTTAAGTCTATTTTGCATAAATCTATTTTGCACCAGCTTTCACAAACTCAAAAAATTTTAAGTTCTGCAATTTCTGAGACAGCTTACAAATAGATAAGGTCTCTCCTGACAGAAAAACACAAATGCATCTTTATCTCGCTCTCCGTTTATGGAGTTCTTGGCCCTCTTAAGTCTTAAAGTGTAAACAGTATTTTATATAAAAATAAAATAGTTTAAAAAATTGTATTAAAACTAAGTAAAAGTTACTTCAAGCTTATGGATGACTCTGCATTTTCTACTCAACTGTTCCAAAGCTAAGCAGAATGCCAAGAAAGCTCCTGAAAATAGCTATTTAGCTTTTTTGCATGACAGCCAAAACATTTGAACAAAACTCAGTGCATTCCCTCAGATAGCACTATGGATGCAAAACACTTGGCTTCTAAAGGAATAAGTCATACTAGTCACCTGTAGGTGAAATTTAAATTAGTTTTAATGAGCTTTGCAGAAAACTTTCTTCCATGAGAGGAGAACAATTGCAACTGAAAAGCTCGGGAGGAGCTCAGAGATGAGCATGGAGTGTTGCAGATCTGTCATCACCCAAGACATCACTGATCACATAAGAACTGTTTACAAGTAATTTCAGCCCAAACTGAACCACAAATGAAATTCTCAAAGACAACCACATGAAAGGCTCACACCAGAGGCCTTAAAGCAAGTTAAGAGATCCCTGAATGCATGGAAATTGCCTTTATGAAAGTTTCATGTATACTGTCATTTTAAATAATGTTAGGGGGATATTAATCTTTTGTATTCTTAAAACCAGTTGTTGTTTGCTACATGGCACTGATATTTTTGTTTTCTCTTTCCTTTTTTCTCATATTTTTAAGAATACTCTAAAGCAATACCAGTTGGACCACTTCAATCTATACTTTCATTCCCTGATAGAGAGAAAGCAACTTCAAGGACAGGAAGTATGAACTACTTCAGCCTGTAACTAAAGAATTAATTTCAACAGCTCTTCAAGCACTAATTAGCAAAATATGTTAAGAGAAAAAGCCAACTTCTTCCCATGGATTTAAAAAATAAAATCAATCATGCATATATCTAGAGTAAAGGATCATTCATGGAAATTTTCATTTGGCATCAACATTAGACAAATATTCAATTACAAAGTTCAGTTCTTCTGATGCTTCAAATAATAGGCAAGTCTTATCCTCAAACCTGTTAAAGGAATTTCAATTGAAAAAAAGAAAAATTCCAGCAGCATCTTTTTATTTAACTGACCATACCGAAACAAATTTAGAAATCTGTACTATGAAAAGTATTTATCCATTGAAAGGTTTTAGTTCTATCTCAGGGTACTTCATTCAATCAGTATTTACTATCTGGGGAACACAACACACTAGATCAGAGACCTTCTTCCATGCCCCACAGCTACATTATGCACTTATCTCAATATCCCCATATTCCACCATATACATATCAGCCACCTTCACTAAAACATTTATTTGAAATAAAGATAAAAATTAAACAAACAAATGAAAGAGCAGCTATTTCCCTCAAGAACACCTAAGACTGTACCATATGGACACTAGCAAGTCATTACTTTCTCAAGAGCCTTAGAAGTAGCAGGGGGAAAAAACAGCAATACCAGGCTTTTTATCTCAAAAGCATGGAACCTAATGTGTGTCATCAAGAATAATGTGTATATCATTCAGAAGCTGCCTGGCTGAAGAGGCTCCTACCAGACACGACAGCTTGTGCAACCACTTCTTAGCTGACAGCATGGCATTTCTTGCATAATGCTCTCAATTTTTCAATGAAGCAGAGGTGGTGGAAAATATTCCATTATCTGCTTCTCTGTCCCTGAGACAGTACATCCTTCCTTGCAGTAATTATCCTCGCAGATTCAATTTATACACGCTTCACATGTAAATGTGTGCTCAGTAAGACACATCATTCACAGAAGTGACATTTCAAGTGGAATACTGACAACAAGGGCCTGAGAAAGGGAAGAAAGTTAATAAAGACAATATGGCTGAAAAGTGCAATAGGCTTCAGAGGATCAATATGGAAGCTAGCTCAGGTACAAAAATACTTCATCAAGCAGGAGTTACAGCAATGTAGAGTCTCCAATAGCAGGGAAACATAAAAGGAAACTGCATTGATCTATTAGTGTAAGAGCTAGTGAAATTCTCTCAGTCATGTAAAATTGGACAGTCAAGAAAGAAATTATTTCCTCTTGTGGCTACAGTTGTGAAAAGTTTGCCACCAATAGTCCAGCCCAGCCTCCAAACACACAAATCCATATGTTTTGCAGCTTGTTTTACAACTGGCTCAAAAAGTTCATTAGCAAGTTTACATAATTTAAATTAGCATAGCAACTTAGAAATGTTTTAGCCTTAAACAACCATAACTAAGCCATTTCTAAATCATTCAAAAATTCAGATCAGCTGAAAATAAAGGTGACAGAAACAGACATCAATTCACAAAAGTGTATCAAAACGTCATGAAAATTTTCTTACATTTTAGAAGTATTTCCATAAGCGGTATAAAATTGACCATGTTTACTATTTCAAAATATAAAGCTGTAGTGAGAGATAAGTTCTGCAATAATTTTTTAGATTTTCTTCAAGCCTTTTCTCATATTTAGAGAATGTCATCTCAATACCTTGTTTTATTTCAAAGACAAACAGCTCCCCCCAGAGCAGCCATCAGTCCTATTCTGTAGGTAAGTAATTTCTTACAAAATGCAACTCCCACATTCAGCCAGTGACTGAACTTATATTCCTCCTGAAATCCTATGATTCACCGATCCAGACCTAAAAATTTGCCCTGTTTATGAACAAAAGCAAGCAGCACTGAAATAGTTACAATAATTATACAGTTTGCTCCTTACCCCGTCTAGAAGAGTGTTTGTTAGATGTGTGCGAAGATCTTTACGAAACGGAAATTCCAGGTTGGATACGTGAAAAATGGAGTTGTCTCTATCAATCATATAAACTTCATTCTTGCCATCAATCAGCATCATATACCTACAAAGGCAGTGTTAAGATATTATAATTACAGGTATATCCTCAAAATCTCTATTATTTTGTTTTATATTAAGTGTTAAGTAATCGTGACAGACATTATTTAAAAATATATTTTAAAAGTACTTTTTTACATTTAAAAGTTTACACCTGCAAACTAACCAAAGGGATACTGCAGACTAAATGATGCTATTCTCAGCAATAAAAAATGGGAGAAGGAGGAGGAAGGAGGGGACATTTGGATTTATGGTGTTTTTCTTCCCAAGTCACTGTTGTGCATCATGAAGCCCGGCTTTCCTGGAAATGGCTAAACACATGCCTGCCAATTAGAACTAGCAAAAATTCCTTATTTTTCCTTATATTTATCTCCCCTGATCTTTCTCACTTTCACCCTTCTGATTCTCTCCCCTATCCTGCTACAGGATGTATGAGCTTAGTTGCTACATTAGTTAAACCAGGCCACACCTTAGATACTCCTTTCACATGGACAAAAACTGCAGAATTGGGCTACAATTCTTCAACTGAGTCCATGTAACAGGCCTCTTAAAGCTCACAGAGAATTTTCACAGCCAATCTGTACGGAAACAAAGTTTTTATTAAGCATACCTCTCTGCATGCCATCTTCCTTCAAAACTAGATGATCTGGGTGGTCCCTTCCAACCCAAATCATTCCATGATCCTATGATTTCTATGATTCTGTATCTTACTTCAGAGAGATGCTGAGAGGCAGCAGTGCTGACTTTGAAGACAGAAAAAAATCTCATCTCAGGACAATAAATTACTTTAATGTTAACCCATCTGTCTGGGTCTCATGGTAATGTACCTGTCTAACTTAGAGTGTGAACAAGTTCCCTGCTTGAGAAAGACATTCAACTGATCCAGATATGTCTCATTTTGAAAGGGGTTTTTTTTTGAGGGTTTTTTAGCTGAATGGCTGAAAACTCCTCTATTCTCTCAATTTAATAAACTATTGAAATAAAAATCTGAATGTGGTCCAAACAACAGAATTTATCAAAATTCTAATTACTACCAACATAAGACAGAAAAAAATTGGTCAAGGATGGACTGAAAAACTGAAGTGTTCTATGAGCAGCTAATAATTGAAAATGTACAAGAAGCAAGAGATAAGCAAGGTTTTGGTGAAACTGAATTTATCAATTAATGACAGATTTGAGCTGGTTGGTTGGTTGAAGTTTTTTATTTGCTTGTTTCACTCAAAAAGTTCTTGTGCTTAATGTCAGGTTTAAAGTTTTATCGAGATGACACTACAAGCATTCATAGAGAAATCTTGGGGACTGCTGAACAGCACATTTCTGAATATTATTTCAATGTACCATGGCCATTTATATTTTAAGAAGTTAATTGAGGTATTAGGAGATAAGCACTTACACCAGAATTGAGAACACACCTCTGGGCAACACCACAAAGGCAAAGAAAGAAGAGCGATGATTTCTCAAACACATTCACTAGAGAGACAACAGGAACTGAACTGTCATGCATTGCACTGCCCACTGTGAACACTACTTGCTATTACAGCTGTACATTTATTACTAATTACCTCTATTGTGTGAGCACCCAAAAGCTCCAATTAGTAACCAGGCCCCATTGTTTTGGATTCTGGGCAAGTACACAAGATGACATGGTCCTACATCAGATGGCTCAATCCGAATGTAAAACCAGACAAGTGAATAAAATAACAAAGGCAGGGCAGCAATAAGAGCAATAACATAACTGCTCATTCACCTCTGAAAACTATACATGGAAGCAGAGAATCATATTTGAGCTACAAACATCATCTCTCAAAACTGTCAGTGCAATCTCTACAAACCAAGAAATTCTGACAAATAGAGGGTCATGGCATCCATGCAGATTAATCTCACAAGCAGATAAAATATCCAGTCATAGAAATGGTAAAATCTAAAGTTTCATTAGAAGCTACTTTTCATTCACTTCTGATCCTGAGGCAAGGCCTGTTATTAATTCTAACTGGACAATATTATTAAGACAATAATTCAGGAAACAGGATGAAAATTTCATTTGCAGAGTGACAGTTCTTGGCATTAGACAAACAGGTCTCCAAATCACCTACTAGAGTGTTAATAATTTTAATTTTTAAACTTTAAAAATCAAATAAAGTTTTCTCTTCAGAAATCATTTTTAGCATACCCAAATAAAGGCAACTATATCAAAGGCTCATTTGCCTCCTCCTATATCCTGTATCATGCAGTCTACATCAGATGGGCCCCAAACACAAGCTAAAAGAATTATTTGATTAGGGTTCTATTTTCAGTTAGGTTTGTTTTGGTGGTGGTGGTAGGTTTTTGGTTTTTACACAACTTTGAAGCTGACATGAGCTACACTGAAAATCCCAAGTTAAAAACAGAGGTTTCTCCTTTATGGATGTTTAGCATTTTTCATCATTAAATTTGAAAGTGCATTTCAGGAAGATATAACTTAATGCATAAGATAAGGTCAATTACTTGGTATCCATTAATACATGGTCACTGAGATTAAGGAACAAGAACAGAACTGCATTTACCAATCTTCAAAACCAACACCGTACCCACTGGAACAGGTGGCCTCTGCCCTCTTTTCCATATTATTATGATTCACAAAACTGGATTTGAAAATACTCCCCCAACACAGTACCTCACTACACATGGTGTAGTGCTTGCCAAAACATATTTACCACAAAATTGATTGCCTATGTATTCACAGAAGTTTTGTTTCCAACATCAATTTTGTGATGTGCTTTATTTATGTTTAACTTTCTCTCAGCCAAAATGACAGCAACTATCTCAGCAGTAAGCTTACATATGTTAATTTTGTGCTTTATAGGAGTTTTAAAACCTTAAGAATAATATAAAAATACAACACAGCTTCCTCAAACATTAAGATCCTATCTTCTGAGCTGGAGTTCAACACACAAGTAATTTTCTGAAAAAAAAAAATCTACAAGTAGCAAATGGATTAGAAATATTGTTTCAAAGGAAGCTTAAAAATTCAGCTCCTCTAGGAGCTTTCTTTGCCCTGCAGTATTTCTTTAGACAGGCTGTATCAAAGAAGATTATTCATTTTGACACAGTGCTGCCATCGCTGCCTTTTTTTCATTTTCCTTTTTAAATATGTCTGTGTCTGTATTATCACATTAAAGAATGCAAAATAGAAGAAATTCCATCATCAACTCTAAGCACGAAATACACAGCAGCTCTCCATTCCAAAGGGAGTTCATTATACAGCCTGGAATTCAGTCTTGTGCAAGTGCTGCCCTCCCACACAAATAAGCATTACCCAAATCTGAATAGCAATTAGCATCTCTAATATGCTCACTGACGCAGAGGTAACAACGAAATCCTGCTACAGATATGATTTCAATTTCTTAATTTCCTTTTATGATTGGCAACATTTCAAAACCACGAGCATGTCACCGCTCTGTAGATGGATCACCTAAGAGGAGGCCAAGTCACATGAGTGCTTTACACTGGACCCTGCCACTCCCTCCTGGCAAGAAAGCATCAACTTCTGGCCAGATGCATCAAACACTGAGGAAAAGGCCAAGAGAATGAAAATTAATGACTGCCCTTTATCCACTGACAGTAGGAGATCATCTATCTGTGTCACTAAGCTGCTGCAGTTCCATGTCCTGACCCGAATGCAGACTGTGCTGGATTTAGAGTAAGTTTAAATTAGAAGAGTTTGAAGCTGGCCTGTGGCACATGGAGCAAAAGACTCTAAATCCCAGTAAATGGGGAAGGCTCAGCTTGCTTTCTTCTATGAATTGCTGCTGGCAATGGTTACTGCTTTAAAAGATGTCTCCTCAAGTATGACAAAACCTGGATACGGGGACACTAACACAGGAACTTACAAGAATATAATATTATTTTCAATATGTAAACAAAAGGAAACAATGTCTTTTTAATCGGAACACTGACAGTTTCTATCACAAACCACCTTCTCCAAAGATGCACACATGTTGTCATTTGCATGAGTACACAGCACACCAGCCAGAAAGAGAACTGCTTTCTACATGCAGAAGCTGCTGTAGAATTATGTATTCAACAGTCCAGATTCCAAATTTTTTTTAAAAACACACACACAGACCTTTGGAAGTTAGTCTGCTCTGACTATACCAACACTTTTTATTTCTCTCGCTTATTTCTAGATTAAAGTATGCCATCAACAGTCTCCACAGTATTTTAAACCAAAAAAACCCTTAGATTGTGACTGACAGTCATTTCCAATTAACAGCCACCAGCTCCAATATTTCTCATTCATGACCTTGCATTTTCTACTACTAAATAGCCTTCCAGTTTTATTATTCTGCTCCTCAGTGAATTCAGTGGCTGATCTCCCTCATTTGTTTATCAGAACATACTTGGATTCTGTTTCAAAATACTAAATGATACAACAAAATTAATATTCAGGATCTCTACTTGTGGGGTTTTATGCACTTTCTTTCAAAACCATCCACTGCCATTTCCTTTCAATCTGTTCTTTACCTATCTTAGAATTCTAGCAATCTTCTTAGCCTCATTTTCTCTAATAAACAGCAATTTTGTCAAAGTCCAGAAGCATGAGATATACCAGTCTTTCTAGGTCAAAACTGCAATTTTTCCCTTATACGAACCTCTACCAAAATGGCTGAACTCAGAGGAAATCCCATTCCTCATCTATACTGCAGACTGTGCTCCTCAGTCACAGTAATTCTGAGTAATTCTATTAACTACTACCCTTAGGACAAACCAAATCTGTCATTAAATAATGAGAAAACCTGCATTTTTTATCTATTTTTACCTCTCAATACAATCATAATGATTTAAATGTAAAGTAAATCCTTAGCATGATTGATCCAAACTTAGATTCTAAAATCAAGACCTTTTTTTCCCCTCAATATTAAAATACTGTTACTAGGCTCTTGTTTAGTACATAAACTGTCTAGTTTAGTACATAAATGTATCATGTATATCTCTTACTACACTCAGAAGCACCTGGATTTGTCATCTGTTGAAATGATCCACCAATTCTCCACCCTCACAAGAGGGTAGAATTCAGCTTCTGGTTAACTTCCATAATTGTAAGGTGTCTCCATGGGATGAAATGACCAGCTCCCTGTGCTTCAAAACTGTCTTGGTTAAACTCTTATGATGGAGGTCAGACACTCAGCTGGCATTAGATGTTCAAGTGTGCTCATCGTGACAACTCTGATCAGGCATCTGCAGCAGGTCAGGTTCAGCAGTAACCCAGAAGTTTTCTTTAACAACCCTGTAGTGATTTTTTTAAAAATCTGAACTCTGTAACAATTTTTTTTTATCCTTCAGTTATTGGGAAAATAAAATGTTATTCCTCATATTTTATCTTGCATCTTTCCTAAACAAAATGAATGCTTTCCTATATTTATATTACAATCAAGAAAGTTGTCTTAGTTCATCTGCTACACTAACATCTAATTTTGTGAGAAGTCAAAAGGTTTCCAACAACCAGCCTCACATTCTGAATCATTAGTTCAAGATACCACTGCCCTGACTCAATGCTAGTACAGAAAAAATAAAAACCTTTGTCTTATTGATTACCTCACATATCACAATGGAAGGGCTATGCTTTTGATATTCATAGCATCATTTCAGGTGGAAAAGATTTTCAGGATAATTGAGTCCAAATGTAAGCCTAACACTGCCAAGTCCAGCACTAAACCACGTCCTGAAGTGTCACATCTACATGTCTTCTGAATACCCCCAGGCATTGATGAATTGATCTTCACCAATCACCCTGCTTATTTGAGAACAAAGAATTTCATTTCCACAAGATTTGTTGAGGTGTTCAAGATAATGAAGTAACCTTGTCAAGTCACCACTCTAAGTTAAGAGATACCACACAGCTTATACAGCTTTTCAGTCTCCATAATTTTTACTATTCATCAGTCTCCACCACAGTAACCAGACTCAGCATCAAAAGCTTATTCTTGCCTGCCATCACTCTCCTTTAAACTCTGAATGCAAGTTTCCCTTTTCATTTGTTTCCCTTGACAATCCAAGGTCCAGAGGAGTTATTTTGTGACTGTTATGGCCCTGAACATCATCAAGAGTGAGTGGATCTGCAGATGATACTTACTACAGAAATATCCAATATGCCCAAAAACTACAGCAACAAACACTGCAAGTTTTGATATCCAAAGAGTACCACGGGCAGGAGGAGAAGAGATGTGACCACACTTCCCCACCTTACAAGGTTCTAAATTACTGTCAGCAGAAAAAGCTCAGATAGCAGCTGCTTTTTAGGGTTCAGTGAGAGCAACAGCAGCTGCAGCCAAACAAGCAAAGAAACAAAACAAATCAGCAAACAAATAATTAGATCAAATAACAAACAGGGTAGTGAAAAATATAGAAATAATGCTGCATGATTATATGACTTCATGGTATCCTCTCACCTGGGGAAGTTTTTTAATAAAGGAGACAACGACAAGACTAAGGACCATGGAAAAATGTATAAGAATTGTAGAAACTACTATAATTTCTCCTAATGAAGTACTGCAGTTGAGACTGAGCTCGAACTTTAGCTTTTCCTATATTATAAATCAAAGATGGTTTAATTAATTTAACAGATGGCAAATTCAAAACCAGTGTAAAACTACATTTTCTATCTAAAGCATTATTAGACTGTGAAACTGCTGGAAAAATGAAGAATTTTGCTAGGATAAAAAAGCCTATCCAGTTACAGTGTTTTTCTTGTCTGTCTTCCAGGGCTTTACTTAAGTTACAGTGCAGTGGGGGTTTTGTTTCTTTATTTTTTAGAAGGATATTAAACCTTATGGGTTAAATTTAAAGTTGTCTTGTAATCATTATTTGACTTACAACAAAGGGTAAATTAAACTACAACTACTATATATTGAGGAGCTCTTATAGTGCATTATGATGTAATTTGTCTGATGTAAAACAAAAGAATTGTTAGCAAGCTAGAAAAGATATTACCCAGTAACAACCTGTATAATAACAGATTAATTTTAAATATTAGATTATCTTTGTTTCACCCAAATTTTAATGATACTAAGTACATTTCTCAATTACTGATAGGAACACTGTTGAAAAACAATTGCATGGTTTTGATTACCCTTTTTTAAAGCTGCAAGATTAATGGAACAAACTATATCTTGAGCTTGACAGAACTCCTGAATTGTTTCATAATTTTTGCTGTTGTTTTTTTTATTATTATTATCATCTTCATTATTTATAGCAGATAGATTTTCAAGTTTGCTTGATCTTCTTTGGCTCCATACCTCTCTCCAAGCCTTTGTCTGATAATATCTTGAAGGTTTAACACAAAATTCATGCCTGAAGCAACAGGCTAAAAAAATATATATAAAAAAGACTAACAAATTAATTTAGCATTAGATGACAAGTAGTTACATTGCTTCTTTCCCAAGCAAGTGAACCATAATGTCTCCCATGGAGGGCAGTAACACAGCTTTGAAAAAGGAGATCCCCTTAACTTGGAACTGATTTATGCCAGAGTGTATTCTGGGTCAATTCCACCTGCATCACCGGCACAAGCCACAGCAGGAACACAACTGCCATTTGTGCTCACAGAATAGATCAGCTCCAAGAGAAAGGGATGCCCTAGATATCTGTATAGTTCAACTTCACAAACTGAATGTCATTCTTCCCTGACTGAACATAAGCTGTTATGCTTCGTGGATGTGTCTGTAATCCCCCCTAGGAGAACCAGCAGCACAGAATGTACTGTTCCACTAAAAGTGGTCTGGGAGAAAGGAAAATAAATAAATAAGCCAGTAATCACTGATACTGGTTGCTTGAAAAGCAGATATACATGCAGGCACACCCTTTATCTGGATCTCGTTAGAACATTTTAGGACTACAGTTGAATACTCTAAGATTAGTATTCATAGCACAAGCTACATAATAAGTTAATGCATTTTAAAGCATTAATTATTTATAAATAAACAAAAGAGCTTGCTTATTAGACAATCTGTCCAAATACTCAGTTACATATGAATAATCAGTTAGGTAGCATTTTTCAAAGAGCCCAGAATTGTGACCATAAAACTTTGTGTGTTGTCAAGAGGCTTCAGAACTGTGAAATATCAGGCCTGCTTCTCCACAGAATAGACTTCCTGTATCTCATCAGAACTGCTCCTTAAACACTCAAGGAAGGGACACAAAGCCCTTCTTTCAGAGTCATGACAGCTGTGAGCATATATAAGTGAGAAACCACAGCCTAGAGTAAGAATGCTTTCTTCGGCCGTTCAAGTCAATTTAGATCCACATGAGGGATAATGGGTGGACTCTGTCATACCTATTTATTCATCCCTCTGCATTGACTCAATGACTGTAAAAGGAATATTTCAGGAGATGAAGAAGCAACGAAGTGATACAGATGTGCCTTAGTAATAAATACATAAATACACTATCACCAGCACCCCCCCAAAAAAAAACAAACACAAAACCAGACATATTTTTATATCCAATTGTTCCATATATTAGTCCAACAGTTTATGACACTCTATGCTGCCTCGTTTGTCTTACAGTCTCCCAATCAAAAGAGACCTCTCCTGGTTCAAAATTAATAGTTAAACAAAATGAATGAGATATCTGAAAATACCCACAAGTCCAGCTATGAAAATCTGACAGCTCCTTTTCTGCTGTCAAAGTCTGCTAGCAAAAGCCTAAACATGCCCTCATTGCCTGTACAGTAGGGCAAAGGGGGGAAAAGGACAACATGGCAAGAGGAGGAGATAATGAGGCCATCTTGTACTAGACCTTCCTTGCCCTGAGCTAGAATAGCTCTACCTATAGACTAGTAACATGCCAAATAAACCAGAAGTGCCTTTAATCCAAACTCAATTTACAAGTTTGATTTTTACACTCTCAAATGAAAATTCAAGCAACCATACAATATTTATGGGTTCTAATGCTTTACAAAACAGGCAAGTATTAGTCTTATAATCCTAAATTTACCGGCCAATACAACTGTACAGGACAATTATTAAGATGCAGAGTGAGCAACAACTCACAGCTCCTGAATCTCCAACTCTCTAATGTCAGAATATACCATTCCTGCCTCCCCATCACATCTCCTCTTCCTCTCCTACCCAAATGCAGAAAATAAAACCATGAATTAGGCATTTGCTTTTTAGAAAATTAAGAGGAATGCAGTAGAGTGCTTAACACCTATGAATTGCTCCTTTTAGCCATCATTAGAAAGGCACTTTATACATTTTCATTCTGAACCATTTATGTGATCTTTATATACTTTTGCAGAAGCTTCTGACATTATGTTATCATTACACGCTTCAAAGTTAAACTGCAGGTTCCTAACAACTACTACCACTGCATTTTACAGCAGCTATTTATTCAGAGCTTTTAATCTTGACTGGAAGGGAGTAAAAGCTTTACTGCAACCATTTCAATAACTTTCACAACTTTAGTTTCCAGACAAAATATATACTATTTCCATTTAGATATATTATTCCAAGTAAAGTCAGTGAAATAAATTCCACATGGATTGCAGCCTCATTCTCAACCAAAATTCTTCCATCTACAGAGGCAGATGTACAGAACTAGTTTAAAACGAGTGAGCTCGTTTTCCCCTAAAGAATTGTTAAAATAATTATGAAGAAGAACCACAAAGGACAATGGCATGTAAACAAAAACTGCATTTTTTTTCCCATGACCTTGAAAACTTGTAAAAACTTATAAAAACTAGTGTGGAAATTGGAAGACTGGACTAAGAACAGTCACTTTAATCTTTAAAGTAAGTTTTTTTTAAAGTAAGGTGTCAAATCTCTCCTTCAAGTGTCACCCCATTTTGACAATTTCATACAAATAATAATAGAAAAACCCTTACAACTACTTCTTTGAGACATTCAATGAAAATAAAACAAATGTCTGAAGAATGGCTATCCTACACACACAAGTGATGTGTAATTACCAGTTGAGGTTTTGCCCATTGCCAATAGTTATATAAACACAATTGAATCAAGCTCATTTAACTTGGAATCAAAAAACTTGGGTTAAGCCCAGTCATTCACAAAATCTGTCAGTCCTATAAAAAATCCATTTGGTCCTGAAAAGTCTATTCAGCACATGCCCAACTGTGGAATATTTCCATCCTTTAAAATTTCCCACCACTGAAACGTGTCACAGCCACAGAGAAAGGAATACCAGCTAATGGTGCAAAACTGATTAATACTTAGGTCTATTTCTTAAGATAAGTGGGGAGAGGAAGAAGAAAAAGGAAGGTGTGGTTTAAAAGCAGCCAGATGATTCTTGTGTGGGTTCTTCACCCTATCCTATGATTAGGCCAACATTTCTTTCCCTACTCCAAGACCACAAACATGTATTAATCCTAACCCTGACTCAATGACAAGACACTCAAAATAAAATTTATAATAGTTCACTTTCTCAGTAGCTACCTGGGTCAGAAGGCAAGAAGCCCAGCGAGACATTATTTGTACCTTGAGAAACATTATTTTACTCATAAATGCTTTGCTGTGATTAACAGCCCTTAACTTCCCTGCTAACACCATTTCTGAAGATGGCTGAAAATCTCAACATTTTGAGATTTTTGTCCCCCTCCTCTAAATTAGGGAAGAATGCTCTATTAATTTTGCAAACCTCTATTTCAGGAACTTTCCACTACTAGGAAGAAAATTACAATCCATGAGAATCTGGTCATTTAATTTGTACAATCTGAAAATTCATCTATGGCTTCTTTCTCATTTCCAATAGCCTCCTTCAAGTTCAGCTCCACATTAATATCTTTGCTCCCAGGAGCTAAGCTTTCCATTGCAAACCCAGGATACTCCACATCTGCTTTCATGACAATCTGGTCTCTTGTTCTTAATAATGAGTTCTCAAGTGTATAGATTTGGGATTTAATTGGATTAGTACTACTCTCCAATCTTCTCTGTCCTCCTTCATTCTCATTATTATCTCAACTTTTTCTCCTCTCTCTGGGGGATAATAGTTTTTCCATGAACCCATTCAAGTATCTTTTCTTAAAGCCTTTACTGACAGACAACCATTTTGCTTCCTTGCCACCTAATTTTGGGCTAATACCTTTTACCTGGTAATGTCTAAAACAAACAAACATTTGTTTCTCAATTTTCTCCTTTTTTTTTTTAAGAGTTGTTCCTTAGCAGTGATTATTTTTTCACAATTTACTCCAGACCAAATGACTTTTGGATAACTTCTTAAATTAGGAATTTGCAATTTCACAAATTTCACAGTTATGCATATAAGCTTCATCTCATCATGTAAAGGATCAAAGAGTAGGGAAAGAAAAATTATTGAGCCATGGAAATCAAAGAGAAACTTCAACCTTGTTTTCAGGACATTTACAGAAAAGTTATCTTAAAATATATTGAGTAGATTTCCTTCAAGTAAGGGTCACAAATATGTTTCTGAAAAGGCTGCAACTGCCCCCAAAAAAAATCTTCAATTTCTACAAAAAGCTTAACCAAAAGAAAAACTAGGAAGCTATCACAAGTTTGATAATATAGTAACTAAATCAAAATAATTATATTCTCTAGATATAGATATATTGATTTATTGATTGACACATTCAAGATAAATCAAACTTATTTGATTAATAAACAATCAAAAAATGCCCATCAGTTTTATCATACAATTAAGCGCACATTTACTATTTTTATTTTGTATTAGGATTACAACAAAAAGTTAATTACTTAGGCAACAGGCCTTTCTTTTAATGTAAATGTAATTTGCTAATCATGAAAGAAAAAACAACTTCACAGATGTACCTATTTTGTTACAAACACATTAGACAATTAGCAGTAATTCTCAAAGAGCTGTTTTATTCTGCATCTACTTATTCACATTTTTATATCTTCAAGCCATCAAATTTGCATGAACATTTTTCAAATTTAACAGCCTTTGGCAAGAACTACCTGTTCTGCATTTTTTTAAATCGCTGTCTTAACATAATTGAACAGCCACAGTATTATGATCATATTTATTATTTTTCACTTAAACTGTATGTGTACAGATGTGAAAAATAAAAAAGCTACTCACAGAAATGTAGGAAAATAACTTACTCCCCTTAATGGAATCCATTTAGTGCAGGTCACATTTTACCACTGTAAAACCAAGTCCTGTTTGATTGTATTGATTTGAATTATTCCACAGCCATTTTTAAGCTTTTTATTATTCTTTGTGGTGGCAGTCTTTCCTTCAGAACTGGTGCCTCATTACTTCACCCAGCCTGAACAGTCAGCTCCACTCATTAGAACTAGCATCTGCTACAAACAGTATTAATGAGATCCATATGAAGGGATACAACAAGCCATTACCCACCTGGGCTAATCATTTTACAGTACAAAGCTGATAATGCAGAGACAACCAGCAATGCCTTGAACATGCTGTTAAAATTACCTAACTCAGACAGTAACTACTATTTTAGAACAGGGTGCTGCAAAACTGGATGCATTTGTAAAGACGTATCTACTTTGTAGCTACTGTTAACATACAACATATATTTCATCTCAACAAAGCCAAAAGGAATTATTTTACTAGTGGGAAATTTGCCCTTTGGCTTATGAATAGATTATCATTAAAATTATTTAAGACACCAATAGTTTGACTACTGTTCCAATAAATACTGAGAATTTACACCAAAGCAGTCAGAATAGCTGCCGAACTCAGTGACTTTCATTTAAATAATAATAATTTAAAGCAATATGATTTTAGAAGTAGTTTTCTTCAAAACAGCATGAGTTTGCATACAGCATTTACATACAACCAAGTAGCTGGTACAAAGGAAATATTTCAACAAAGAGGGCCAATGCTAAATAAGCTTCACAAATCTTTTAATTTCAAGTTCATTTCTCTAAACCTAAGATACAAATATACACATCTTTATACCTTGGCATTTACAAACATGAGGGAAGAAGTATTTGTTCACACCATGTTTTTCTCCCTTTGGGACAAACATACTCCAGAAGGAATGCTGGAGCAGAACCAGGAGGTGTGCCCTGCTAATACTTATGCACCAAGAGCCCTGGAAACCAGGCACAGAAAAAGCAAGACCACAGTGAAGGCTCAAACTCTTCAAACCACAACAGATAGGCTAAGCAAGGCTAAGTCAAAAGATTTTGAACTCAAAACTCCAAGAAAAAGAAGGAGGATGAGTTTTACCCAAACCAAGCTCACACACTCACAAAAATATGTAAGATACTAACTACTCCAGTAAATCCCACAAGATATTTTATAGAATCACTATCAAATTATTTATCTAATCAATTTCACATTGTTAGACAACATTATTTGAGAAATAATGTCCTTTTATTTAGGGAAATACTTTATCTTTTTATAAAATTATGGGTTGAAAAATACAACAATACTAAGAAACCAAAAAGACATGCACAGTTCTACCACTGGGAAAAAATCCCAAACAATGGGGAAAGGGGAAGAAAAAAAAACCAAAAAAACCAAAACCAACAACTCTTAAAATAGAGGACGAGAGGTTCAGCTCCATTTGGAATCTAGAATTAGCAAACACTTTTGAAGAAAAGTAAAAGTACATAGTGAAGTTGCTGACACTGAATATCAGTTACAAGAATGTACAAAAAATGCTTCAGTCATGAAACCTCTAAGACTAAAACTAGAGGTTTAAACTAAACCTCTAAACTACTGCTGAAGAAATCAAATACAGATAGTTAACAAATAGTGACATTTAAGAAGTTTGGCTAAGTTGAACAAATGTTGCTATTTTAACTAAAATGAAACTGTTTTATTTCAGTAAGAAAGTACAACAGAAAGTTATTAGTTATGTATCTGCTTTTTTAAAGTCCAACAAGGTCGACAAAAGAGCAATGCTTTTTAAGCAAAGAGAGCGAACTAAGCAACAATAGAAAAAATGCATGCAAGCCTAATAATATTCTAATAGGCAAGGTCTAGACTGATGCATCTAAACCACTTTTTCAGAGATATTTGATGACAGGGGTTCCATCTCCAGATAATGGAAGCAGGGGATCCATAAATGGGTCTCCACTAACTGATGTCTTAATATTAAATTCAAGAAGGTCATGCCTGTCAACACAAGCATTCAGAATAACTAATGAAAATCTGTTTAATTGCATATGGAGTCTGGATCACTGGAGAACAACTAAATAATTAGAAGAATGTCCAATGTAAAAATGATTGTAATTTTTCATTGTTGTTTAGGATACACATCATGCCAAGTGCCTAAATGTCCAAATAATAGCTCAGGTTTTCATCTTTAATCTCTCTTTCATATTACTTAAGGTGAATTTCATTAACACTGGATCTCTGTAGATCCATTTTCTTCTCTGAATATACCTATCAGTCTGTGTACCTTCATAATCTATTTATGTTTTGAAAAAATTAAAAGAGCTATTTAGTTCCTTCATTTTGTTTTTCCTCCATTCTGTTTTCCCACAACTATAAAGCTAAAAACAGATGATATAATGTTCAAAATACTGAAAATTTCAACAAGAAATTACACGTGCTCTGCAATTTCTTTCACAAAATGCAATCTTCCAGGTACACCACTATGTTCTATATAATTACTTTAGTACTCAGAACATAGGCATCCCATCCACACATTTGAGTAAGAAAATGAGAAAATTACATTAAGACATCAATTTTCCAAATTACTAACACAGGATATGACAAAGACTCTTCAGGTCAGTTTAAGCTGGCTGACTTCATTTGTTCAGGGTCAGCAGCTCTGGAATGCCCTATGCCCTCTACTGCTCTGAGAACATGCCTCTACCTCCCAATACCCCATTGCTGTAACTTCCCACCCTGAGAGCACCTGCACTGCAATATCCAAGCGCTTGTGCATACAGCCAGTGTTAGTAAACCAATTATTCCCATCCATTTCTTAATGCTTGGACTCCATACTGACTGCAAGCTTACTTTGACTTCTCACACCATGCTCAGCCCAAGCTAATTAATCCTTGAAACACAAACTCCACAGAGGAGAGACACTTGAAAGGTCTGGGGTTTTTTTTATACAAGACAGCTCAGTTCTGGCTGAATTGTGCTGAATCCTGACTGACTCCATGTGGAGCCACTTGGCAATTCTCTTAAGACATCCTATTCTCCAGGATTTTCATTATCTAGGATATTCTATTATTAAAGATAACAAACCTAGCAAAATAAAGAACTCAGGAAAAACTTTAGAATACGTCCAATAAGTCCAATTAGGTTGTAGTTTGTTTTTAAACAAAAGGCACCCCTGCAATGAATGTAAGTGAACTGGTGAGGGAAGATAAAATAATTGAGTCTTTAGCTAACATGAACTACATGTTTTGAACAAAGGATCACAGGATGAATTTAAAAAAAGACCCCTACAAAATTTCTGATACTACCCAGCTTCTGAAGGATCAGTTAGAATTTTTAATTTTGCTTATAAATAAAGTCCTCACCTTAGCAAACTCTCACTGTTATGTAAGATCAATCTAAGACCTTGGTGGCAAGTCTTGGCTGACAGAGGGACAAGGGCTGTGGAGAATAAGGATACCTGACTTTTAACAGTCAGTGTGTAAAACAGCTGCTAGAAAGAAACTTGGCCACAAATTTCAGCAAATGTTGGGTACCAAGACAGAATAAAAATTAATCTCTGGAGTCAGTTTTGTTGCTGTGCTTTGTCCTTTGTACAAGCAAATTCACTTTCCTGAGAAAATACAAACTGTCTACCGAATTTACTGTGTTTTGCTTTTTCATTTAAAATGAACTTACCGGGTGCCGTCTGCTTTCCAGCTAACTTTGTATGGTTTCTGCTCCAAAAATTTAATATTTTGCTTGTCCATGGAAACAGGCTGTGCTCCAGGGAATCCAGTCCTAATAAAAAGAACCATGTTTATTAATGGTTCTGCAATAAATAGTCACACAAGTAAATACATTTTTCACATCAGGCTCAAGTCACACCTCGCACCAGACTTGCTGCAAGGTTAACTCTGAGTTAGAACATCTTCTCCAATAAAGTATTTTGCAATAGAAGCCAAAAGCCTATCTCATAAGAACAAAGTTATTTGCTTATGACAAAACACTAAATTATGTGGAACTTCAAAGTTTTAGCTTTGCAGAAAGAGATATTTAAATTAAAAATTACAGGCACGATAAGCTTCGACAAGTTAGGAAGCAGCGTGGATCACCAACTTTGTCATGGAAAAGTCCAGAATCATAGACACTAAAACCAACATTTTCATTAGCATTGGATAAAAATCCAAGTTGGCTATAAAAATGAATATTATACCTCCATATTTAAGCGTAATAGCAATGGTATAAATAAATCTACTGCTTGAGAAAGAACTAAGCTTTACACATTTCTAAAGCTGGACTAGGCTACATCTGGAATTTGAACAACAACATTTTATTATCTCAATGGAAAAGTAATTCTAGAATCTTGTTTCTTAACATCAAAAATTGATCATTCCATTTCATAGAACAGTGCAAGACCTTCACTGCCAAGTGTGTTTGAGGCTTTTTTTTAATAAACAATCCATGGTCACCTTTTTCCTCATTTTCACAATGACCAGTTTCATTCTGCAAAATACAACACTTATTTCTAGATAGCATAAATAAGTAAATTCTAAATATTCTCATACCCTTCCCATCCACAGAACTGCTGACATTTTTGCTGTATTCCTCCTAATTTTGGTTGTGTTGTCACCTGGGTCACACATTTAACTGTTATTCCTTCCAAGAAAATTGCACCCTAAAAAAAAAAAAAATTTTAGTATTCAAACCCTCATAAAATCAAATTAGAATATGTCAACACAAGATTAAGACTGTTTTCCCAATCCTCTAGAGCAATACTAGCTTAAACATTCCTTAAGGATTTACCCCCAAATGTCAAGACACATTAGCTGAGCTTTGCCAGGAAACTTACAGGTGAGCCATATTATAAACCCAAGAAAAATTTACGACAAAGGTATTTATGAGGTATTTATGACAGAGGTATTTATGACAAAAAAAAATATAATTTAAAAAAGGCAATAGGGATAAGGCAAAAGGAAGGGATAGCTAGTACCTAGATGCTTACACTATTTAGCTAACACTCTCAAGAACATTGACCTAGGACAAACTTAACAGAAGAGAAAATATAAACAGAAGATTTGTAACAAAATATTTGTGTAAATATATTTTTATAATTTTGTCTCAATCTAAACCAGGTTAGAGTGGAGCTGCTATCCTGAAAGCCCCAGAAAAGCCTATGTAGAGATCAAAAAAACCAATCTGGAAATAAAACTCTAAAATAACTTGTACATTCTCCAAAAAGTTTGATGCCAAGAGGAATAAAAACAAATCTTGCATAACAGAACACATGAAAGCCACCAAGTCTAGAAAACTACAAAATTAAAGATTTCTATGGAGATCTCAAACCTACCAGACTTAATTCAACAGAATCTCAAATAAATTTTCAATGCACACGAAGAAGATCAAACCATGACTATTCATTCACCTGTTGAACCCTGAATGTGAAGATACGAGTATCTCACATCTGTTCTCTAAAACACTTGAAACTAGCTTTAACAAATTCAGCTGCATACCACTGATGAAAGGAGTAGTATTTTTCTCCTCTGCATTTCCATATGCTGTGCCACTCATCTGTTATACACCTGAGCAAGTCTAGGAACTAATTTGGCAAAAAAAAATCATAAATTGGTAATAATTTTCTGCCAAAACAGTATCCTAAAACTAGCTCACCATAGGATAACTCAGTACTAGTGACAGCACAAAGGAAGCAAACGGAAAAGCAGGGAAAAGCAGGACCACACTTTTCAGTACAACCTGCAGTTAGTTAAGATTGGTTCAGTCACATCACCAAATCATATTCTGAGAACAGAACATCCTAAAGAAATACACTGGTTCATAACCTTAACTACCTTGAGCCCCACAGGCTTTCTGTGTGTCACTCACCCCATACAATTTACATGGGCACCAGCCGGTGCAACAGAACGCAGGGGAGTGGGCGAGAGAGGCAGACAGCTACTCGTGCCTGGCCAGCACATTGTCTGCATTCTGATCAGTGGTGAAGAGCACCAGGAAACAAAGGAAGATGGTTCTGCCTTGCTTCTGTGAATACTGGCAGAGTGGAATGCCAGTACGACTGCTAAGATTGAATTAACAGGCAGGGAACGGGTAAGATTTTTCAGAAAAGAAAAAGTAATAAACACAAAATTTGTACTTGAAAGTGTTTCTTGCAGATTATCTGCTTCAAGTATAATCACTAAGGCACAGCACTATGAAAACAATGTGAGTCACTTGGGTATTCATGCTTGGCTAACTTAGCACTTCAGGTTTCATGAGGACATTCCTTGGATAAGGTGCTAAAACTGAGCCACACCCATGCAGTTTTTACCCTACTGTTCAGCTACCAATGCCTTTGGAAACAGGACACTGATGACCATGGTGCAGAGACTCCAGAGAACTCAGATCACCAGGAGCACATCGACTCCTCAGCACTGATACTAAACCAAGAGTTATAAGTGCTAAAAGATCCAAGGAAACTACATGCACTGGTATCTACACTGTGCACAACCTTCACACCATCTGTGCTAATCAACCTTGCCCCACTTGCTATGAATTTCTCCACCCATCACTTCATCTGAAGGAGAAGTGGCAATGTGGATCATCCTGTGTTGGTTCATATCCTAAACACCATCTGGGGGGTCGGTGAGTGGGAACAGCCCCAAACACACACCTTCCTGACCCTAGTGGCTATCACCAGGCCTCAGTGAGAGCTGTCTTCAGCTACTCAGACTTGACTGCATGCCAATATGCTCAGAGATTGCCTCCCAGAAGACAAGTAACATTCCAAAACATGTCAGGAAGAGATATCTGCTAAAATGAAGGAAGTGAGAGACAGAGTTACACTTTCCCGCTTAGATTTAATACCTAGAAACACAGGACCAAATCACAGTAAATACCTCTTGGCATGTACAAGCAAAAAAGAAAACAAAATCATACTGTCCCTCAGTAGCAAAGGTGTTCCACTAAAAACTTGGTTTTCATAATGAAACAGGCTTCACAGAATTTGCATTGCATGCATTTGCCTTGGTTTGCCTTTTGTTTGCTTATCTTGTCCTCACAGAGGAACTCAGAAAACATGGGCTAGATGTAACTTCCATAAACCTGTTTCAAAACCAGGTTCAGAGGAGTTAGTGTTTCTCGAACAAAATGGAGGAATCTGCAGGGTCTGGTTTAGGCATAAGATAATCAATTTATTTCCACTAAACTTCCTAGCATTCTTATTTTTGTGACATCTCTGACTTTATTAACAGGGATATAGACTGGGATGGTAGTTTAAGATTCAGTGTTATCCTTCATTTTAAAAATGGGCTGGAAATAACACTGTGCATAAACAAAGGTCTAGACTTAATAACGGATAAGAAATTATACAAACACACACTGGTAGATAATTAGAGAAAAATACATGGAAGCAGCAAGAGACCAAAAGCTGAATTAGTACTGTTCTGCCTTGTGAAAAGCAATTATGTTGAGATATATAAACAGAAGTATTAGCCTTAAGACATGTGAAATTAATTTTTCCCTATTAAGCCTTACTAGGATGGCCTCAACCAGAGGCTTGCATTCAATTACAGGCACCACAGCATTAGGAAAACATGAGTCAACATGACAGAATACAAAGAATAACAGGAAAGGTCAGTAGTACAAAAAAAATAGACTATAAGGAAAATGTGAGCTAATAAGCATTTAACATGGAGAAGGAAATGATACCCATATTCAAGCACATAAAATGGTGCTCCCAAATAAAAAAATAGTATTTTTCCCATGTCCTTCAAGATGCCCACAGGCAGAACAATAAGTGCAAGGGTTAAACTTTGCAAAAGAGAGTTGGTTAGGCAGAAAAACCCCAAGTCACTAATATTTAGAATAATTGCACTGTGATAGTTAACTAATAAATATTATCCTAATTACATCAAATCAGTTTAATTGCTTCCTTCTATCTCACAGATGACCACAAGACACCTGCACTCAAAATCATGAATTATATCATTAACAGTCACCATCTCTTCCAGATTGATTAAGATGTCACCACTCATTTCAGAAGCACTGCATCTCACACCCCATAAAATGCAACTTACTTGGGACTAAAAGAGACAACATTCCTTAACAAACAGTAAAAGTTCCATTTGACCCAGGAAAGTTTGTAGGTTCTGGCTCAGAATTACAACTTTTTGTCTGATTTGCAAATGAAATATTTTTTTCCTGAAGTGAGATTCTAAGTGACAGTTAATAATATTGTTTTGATGCTACAATCAATACTGCATGCACTGGCAAAGTCAAAACTTGTTTGGATTTCCTGTGTGGCAACTCAGACTGCAACAAGCAGATTTCCTGGTACCTGTCAACTTCCTTCAGGTGATGACAAAGGAAACTGTAATGGCTTTATGTTCTAATGATTCTGTAGTAGTGTAGGAAAGAAAGGCTGTCAAGACTTTTTGACATCAAAATATGGAAGTTTTAATGGAAAATGCTGCAGTAAAGCTTCTCACATCAGACTTTCTGAAATGGACAGCATATTAACTTCATTTCACAGGCTAGCTAGCAGTTGTTTCTGACTATTCATTATCCTAGCAAGATGCCTAGGAGCTGTCTCCTCCTCTACTACCAAACTTTTCTTCTGTCTCCACAAGGATTTGGGTCAAAATGAGAAAAATTCAGAACACTGCTATCACTACAGCTTCCTCTAGTTTTATACTGTCTACCCCTAGGCTTTTAGGAAAGAGATGAATTATAAAGGTGGAAACATCTGCTGCAGGAAACCAACATAATACTGAAAATGTAGCCCTTTAGACAGTAAAATAAGAATATCTAAGCAAGAGGTATTTACCTGATACTCACTCCCCCTGTAGACCGCATATTTACAAGGAATCACAAATATCCATCTCTACTGAGTTAAGAAGCAGTCCCATCTGCCAGCCAAGAACCATGGTAAAGAATTCTGCCCGTTCCTCCTCTTCATGTCAAAGAATGTTCCTTCCGAGCTGCAAAACTGAATTATACGAATATGCATATTAACTAGATGACTCTTTCACAAATTATCTAACTCATAATTAACTTTTAGTTATTAATATGCTTATTCGTATAATTTAGCTTCCAGCTTTCAACAAAACTATGGTGGCAGACAAGAAAAAGCCTGGGAAGCCAATATCATTCCCGTTAAATAGACCAGCTGAGTTTTATACTTGATGAAAAGAGGCTGTCATTGTAATTCATCCTAACACCTCAGTTCCTAATGCATCAGAAGGCACATCAAAAATCTTTTATGTTCCAGCCCCACCCCCCGCCCCAAAATATTTAGACATCAATATTTTATGGCAAGGCTAATGGAGGAAGTGGTGATATCCCGTGAATATACTTCCACTATGTCTTTACATTGTGGGAGATTTTTTTATTCCAGATGAGGGATAGTTTTCAAAGTTCATCTTGCTTCTTTAGACTGGATTTTGTATTCCTGTCAGGTTAACATTTTCCATACTCCACTTGTAAACCTTGTTGACCAGCTGCAGTAACAACAAAATGCTTTTTTGCAGCCTATTTAAATATGAGGATTTCCTAGTCTTCACAAACAAACACACCTCAGCATACAAGTAAAATAATTCACTATTATGAAAAAAAACCAAAACTATTATTGAATTCAGCAATAGTCTAGCCTACTTTATTTGCAAATAAAAAAGCAAGTCAGGAATTTGAAGAGAACTGAGTCATTAGTTTTCAGATGATACATATCTTCTTTGTACTTGAGTATTAGTTCCATATCATGGTAACTACAGTAACTCATTTCAGAAGAATAATGCAGATGTATGTCAGAAATCACAGTAAGTGATCAGCTGCATTTCTTACAAAGCTAAAACAGCTTTGAACATATTATGATCTCAAAGCTGCCTTGAGTTTTTTAAACTCATATTGCTTTTTGCTAATCCAATTTTCAATCCTACAAAATTCCCCAAAGAAAAAGTATTTACCAAAATGAGGACTGAATTTTAAAAATTCTGAATTTCATCCACATGACTACAAAAAACAAGAGCTGTTTCCATCCAACTCTAATAACATTTCATCTCCAAAGACAGACTAAATAATTAAAAAGCACTTTACTATCTCAAAAAATTGTTATATTCGAAAATTTTTAAGTCATTTTTACAACTGGAATATTGGAGGTGTTGAATATGAAAGTTCACAGTTCACATAGGAAATACAAAAAGTTTACAAGGTATCTGCCACTTTTTTCAGTTACAGACAATGCTCCCAGTCCCCATCTGCAAGAGCAGTGACACTTGTATAACATGTACAATGAGGTAAGTGATGGGTATGAGGTTATGAAATTATGTTTAGCAATTCAAATATTAAATTCCAAGTCAAAATTACCAGTTTTAGGCGTTCTTTTCTCCTCTTGCCAAAGGAAGAGCTTGATGATCCAGGTTCTGATTCTGGGCCTCCAGTTTTACCATTATCATCATCCTCCTCTTCATCTTCATCAAAGCACCATTCTGGAAGCTCTGGTGGTGCTGGTGCATCATCTTCATCCCCATATCGACGAAACAGTTCCTTCAAATAGTCACCTTTATAAATACCTGGAGGTCTGGCCTGAGCAAAAGTAGCCACAGCAGCCTCAATACTGTCAAAAAAAAAAAAAAAAAGAGAAAAAAGAAAAAAGAAAATCATCACTCTGGATGCTTAATTTACATGTCTTAGTCATGCATGCTTTACCAAACATAAGAATTATTGGGACTAAGAATCAATACAAATTCTGAAGTGGCAATTGCAAAAACATTCATTATATTTGAAAGTCTAGGTAGCAGCCTGGTAGCAGTTGCTCTTGCACAAGATTCTGTATAACTTTGTGGGCACTGCAAATGTTCTCAAGTAACTGCAACTGCTTTGAGTCCTTATTTGGGCTCCTAGTGGTCTGCTGATCACTCTTTTATCACAGATAAAACTTTTTTCATTGTTACAGAGAAGCAGTGGGTGACATGCAGGTAAATACCAGAGGACTGCATGAACACAAAAGAAGACCAAAGAAACATATCAACAAACTTAATGAAGAAAAATGCAAATGTTTAAATTCAAATATGGTTACATTCTTCTCCACTAAGAATTGTCTTTCCTGTCATTAGAGGTTTTGCCATTATACTGAGAAAAACCACCCTAATCTTTTTAAATTACTTCTCTTTCCAGAAGTTTCTCATAAAAGGACTTGGTTCAGTAGCCTTTTACTATGCACCTAATACTTAATCTCGCTCAAATAAACTGGAAGCTGGACCACAAAGAAATTAGAAATCAAAACTAACAGTCATGCATCTTTACCAGCCAAGGGGAAAACTCTCCAAAACATACAACAGTGAACACAACACAAGGGTTTTATTGTCACCATTTTCATAGATCCTATGAAAATGTTTAACTAAAAACATTGGATATAATTCTGTCTTCCATTTATCAGGGCTATGAAGAGCAGTAAGGCTCCAAGAATCAACATTTTAAATCTTACTATATAGGAAAAGGAGAAACCACAAAAATAGAGAGATGTCCCTGTTAGGCTTCTTGAGAAGAACATGTCTTAAAAGTGGAACAAAAGCACATATTACACCCTGTTACTTTTTTTTTTTCCCTCAGATATTTAATTCAAAATCCTTTTTTCTTTTTGTCTGATCTGTATAGTATGGAATGGAGCCTGAGAACTTCAAGAGGTAAATTTTCCAGAATAGACAGAAATAGTGTCTAACTACCAGAAAGGTTGATTCACTCCTCTGATCTTTGTAAGAGGAGAAAACATGATGTTCTCCAGAGTGACACTACCACATGGTATCACTTCAAAAATGACAGTTTAAGAGTCTGAGTTACTTAGAAAGACCTTTCTTCCCCATTCTGTTTTCTAAGACTCCTAATTCTTTCTCACAAGACATTTTTTACTTTGCTATCTCCCTTAAATTGTTTCACATCTTCTGTAATGAATGCCACTGAAAGGACAAAACAAACAAAAATTTATGGGGTCTGAAAAATGCTCAAATCTTTTTCTGATGATATTAGAAGAACTCTATAATCTTCTGGAATAGATGGCAATGGAAGCCAAAAGAGGTAGCACAGATCTCAAATACAGAACCCTAGCTGAAAAAAAAAAAAATTTCCAGGTTCTAGAAACACAGCGGTCTTTGGGAAAAATGAGTTGTTGAAAAGAGAATCAAATAAGGTTTCTGACTTTACCAGTCAGAAAGCTGAAGAGCTTTCAGGCCTTTCTCTAAACTAACTATAAATATATCCCACTGTACACAATACAGCAGCAACACTCCTACATCATACGCTTAAGGAATGAATACGGATGGATTTTTCCATCAGGAAGATCTTATTTCCTCATTAGCAAGAAACAGTGCCTTGTTTTAAAGAATGATGCACCAAATTAGATTTATCTCAATACAATGCTCAGCATTAACCAGCAGCTTGCCAAAATTGTTTCCTTCGCTGTGGACACTTTTTCCTACCAGGGGACATCTGGATGTTGTATTAAAATAATCTGACAGAGATGAACAAACTTGATACAATTAAATACCCAAAGGAAAAAAAAAAGACACGGCCGTTGAGTTTTAAGACTTTTCCCACCAAGGTTTGAAAACAGATAGGCGGCATAAAAGTAGGAGATTCAAAGAGATTCAAGTGCCTTTCCTCTTCAGAACAAAGGATCATCAGAACAAACGATTAATTCTAAGTCTAATAATTGCATGCCACTTTAATATTGTCTGATTAAAAGCATACAAATTTTCTAATTCATAGGAACAACAAGAATCATGCTATAAAGCCATTTGTGTCTGTGTCTACTTCCTACACACACCTAGGATCCTACAAAGATTCAACCACCCATTACTAATGGTTTTCCATCTCTGTTACTCCAATATCTTTGTTCTAGGTTTACTAACACACAGCAATGACCTAGTTCTTTGCAAATAGCTTGCACATGTATGCGAAGCATAATAACTGTATGTCCAGTCACAAGAAAATCCTGCAACAGGAGGAGAATTTTCTTCACTTAAAGGACTACACATAAGAAATAGCAGAATGTTTAACTGGCTTGTCAAGAAACATGACTTTCACAGGACTCTGTCAAGAAGGAAATAGTGTTTTATAAATACCACAGAACAAAAGCTATAGAAAAGTTATTTCCAATAGAATGGTACAGACATTGTTTGGGTTTGGGGTTTCTTTTAAAACTAATGTTATATAAAAAAGATAATTACTCTGTATCCCAGTACCAACGTTTTTAAAAGATGGAAAAAATGGATGAGTCTGTATAGAAGCATGCTGTAGACTTTACTCAAAAAACACGCTGGAAATAAGGACTTTTTTTGCCCCCAATCCTTCAGAAGTATGTATGCTACTCTGTTGTTGTTCTAGTTAATATCTTCAGATCTCAAAAAAGCCCTAAAACCTACATCCACACCTACATGAAAAAGATGAAAATGTATGGGAAATAATCTTTCAGGAATCTCTGAACTCTACATTCTTACTTAAAATGTGGGACATGTCATGGGAAAAAGACACAATATGATACATACACTGCTAAAGGCCCATACACAGCAGGTACAGCTGACTTTTGACCTACCAGACCTGGAATTCTTGACGGCAACAGACTAAGCTACCAAGGGATGATACAAAAAATGTTAATATGGGCTGTTTACTCAAGATTCTTAGGCAGCTATAAAACAAGGAATAGTGAATACATTAGCACAGCTGACAGGACAATGAGTGAAACATACTGAAGAACCCTTTGGCCACATTCCACAAAACCCAGGAACTAACATACAAAGTTACCTCCAGTCCATCTTCTCGACCAAAAAGGCACAGATCAAAAATCCAGTTCTATTGAAACCATGTGTACAATGGACACCTAAAAAAGACAAGAAAAGGACATAATCACTTACAAGTGGTTTTAACAAACATAGTTAGTATCAAAAGTGTGGGTTTTGATCCTTCCACCTTCATCTGTAACATTAAAAGGTTATCTCCCTTCCCATCACAGCAGTACAGACCACATAAGGCACATAAGCCTGAAAGGCAGTGTATTACATTCTTTCTGCAAATTAGCAGCAGCAAGGGTATAGGACACTTCATCACAATCAAGAGCACTAACTTAATGTGATTGAAATATGGCTAATACAGATAAGATTCACAGATCTGCTCAAATGCTTGTCAGAAGGCAATATAATCAAATTCATTAATGGAGCTTTTTTTTTTTCATACCATCAGGCAAACAAATCATATTCATATTACCTTACCTCAAAATTGAAAGGGGTGCCAATAGACCATAATTCTATCTTAAATTCACTATAACCATGCTAAGACCAGACTTATAAATTTTGGAAAAATAAGAATGTACAAGAAGAAAACTATACAACAGTATAATCATCTTGAATTACTTATCTTTTCAATGTGAAAAAAAGGATTAAGTCTTCAGCTTCTGTTTCACTGAACTCATCCCCCAGTGAAAGGAGGGATACACTGTCAAATGCATTGCATTTTTTTTTTCTCTCAAGGCAACAGCACCATCTAGTGATAAGCAGACCAGCCTGAAAACTTGTGCTATTAAAAATGTCATGAAGAATTCAAGCAATATGTTGCCTCTTCCTTCTACTTAATTTAAAATTAAAAATATCATTAAAGTTTCCACTACCATCAAGAGCAATTATTCTTAAAATTTTTCAGTTGTTACCATAGAATCATAGAATTGTTTAAGTTGGAAAAAGGCTCTTAAGTACATCGAATCCATTGAAACCATTAACCCAGCACTGCCAAGTCCACCACTAAGCCATGTCCCTAAGTGCCACATCTACACAGCTTTTAAATACCTCCAGGGATGGGGATCCAACCACTTCCCTGTGCAGTTTGTTCTTGCGCTTGACAACTTCACCTTTTGGTGAAGAATTTTTTTCTAATGTCCTAAACCTCCCTGCGTAACTTAAGATCATTTCCTCTTGTCCTGTCACTGGCTGCCTGGGGAAATCCACTGATCCCCACCTGACCACAACCTCCTTTCAAGCAGTTGTAGAGGGTGATGAGGTCACCCCTGAGTCTCCTTTTCATGAGGCTAAACAATCCCAGATCCCTCAGCCACTCCTAGTAAGACTTGTGCTCCAGACCCTTCACCAGCTCTGTTGACCTTCTCTGGACACACTCCAGAATGTCACTGCCTGAGTACAAGAGCCAAGTACCGGGGAACAATCACTTCCTAATCCTACTGGACACTGGCTTTCTTGGCCACCTGGGCACACTGATGCCTCACGGTCAGCACTCCAGCACACCCAAGTCCTTCTCTATCAGCCAGCCTTCCAGCTGCTCTTCCCCAAGCCTGCAGCATTAGCTGGGGTTGTTGTGACCCAAAGTGCAAGACCTGGAACACAACGGCATGAAGCAAGCCACTTAAGTTTTAATTAATTTGCTCATTTCTCTACCACAGCCAGTAAAACAAGCTTAGTAACAATTCACTTGACGCCTATTCAAACAAAATGTGAATATCTATCTTTTTTTTTACGCTCCTCTACACTGAGGAGTAGAACTTTTTCAACTGGAGAACCAAAGTACCTACAAAAAGTAGTCTGATGAAAAAAAAACCAAACCAACTTTCAGTGGGTAAAAAAAAGTATGTATTAACTGTAACAGGATCAGGTTTTGTGCCTGCCCCACCAAGGTTCCTTTCTTGAGAAAGCAAGGTAAAAAATATAATGAATTTTTTGGATTCATCATTGCTAACCATTTAAAAATACTGAAAACTGTGTAACTTGCATCAAATTAAATTAATTTTAGCTTCCTTATATAATTTATTCCTAACAATAATTTCTCCTTTGTTTTCTGCTGAAGCAAAATTTTTGTATGTCACATCCTTAAGGTTGGCAGGTATAATCCTGTCCTTCATGCTGCAAAAATAAAATTTCCTTCCTATATTTTTCTAAATGAATTGAAAATTTTGAACACTTAATATTCACATTTTAGTCCCTTTTCATATCTAATCGTGACACTGAGAACAAAATTGCACACATTTGCTACCACCAGTCCTGCAGCTGCTACAGCTGCCAAGAAGGTTAAGTCAATAATTTTAAACAAGTGACAAAGGCAAGAAGCATCTCAGCTTAGAAGAGAAAGAGACCATATGGCTTAGAAGAGAAAGATCACACAGGGTCCAGTACTATCACTGCGGTAGACCTCTTTCACTTTTGATAAGCATCCTCCACACCAGTCCCTCTGATGCCCTGTAAGAAGAAACAAGTGCCCAAAATCTCAAATTTCAGTAATTCACAAAAGGGAAATGGAAAACTCCAGCATTTCTCTTTCACTATGAAAGACTAAAATACATGTTCTTCAAAAGTTTAGTCAACATACCACTTTCTCCTTGGCTCTAATTGACTATTTTCCCCTAAAGAGGTGAAATGTCTAAATAATGGAAAAACATTCCACAATTCATCAAAGTCAAAAAGTTAGTGACTCAACACTAAAAATGGCATTTTATAAATTGAAATATCAACTAAATGGGTCTGCTTCTTATAGGATATCACCATGCTATCCATGCACTTTATAAATTGCTGACCATAACCACTATTTCATGTTCTAGAATATTGGAGGACCAAGTGAAAGAACTGCAAGAGGAGACTGAAAATGAGGAATTTCTAAAAGAAAAGCGAATGGGATCAGTCATTAAAAATGTCTTGCTTCTGGCATAAGTTTTGAAATGCTGTTGGTGACTGGTACCACTCACTCCCATTTAGCTTTTCCTCATCTTTTAAACCATGTAGCTGTGTTACCAGTCAGAGGAGAACATAGAGATCTCTGTCCTGGTTTCAACTGAAGCAGATTCTTAATTTTCTTCACAGTGGCTGGTGTGGGGCTGTGTTTTGGATTTGTGCTGAACACAGGGTTGACAATATAGAGATGTTTTTGTTATTGCTGAGCACAGAGCCAAGGCCTTTTCTGCTTTTCATGGTGCCAGGCTGGGGAGGAAGTTAGGGGTGCCTGAGAAGCTGGGAGGAGACACAGCCGGAACAGTTGACCCAAACTGCCCAAAGGGATTCTCCGTACCATAAAACATTCAGTGCATAGAGTGGGAGGAAGGAAGAGGAATGGGGGACATTCGTGATGGCATTTGTCTTCCCAAGTCACTGCTAGGTGTGATGGGGTCCTGCTCTCCTGGGGATGGGAAACAGTGAATTCATTCCTTGCTTTGCTAGTGTGCATGGCTTCTGCATTCCCTGTGGAACTGTCTTTATCTCAACTCATGAGTTCTCTACTTTTACCCTTCCACTTCTCTCCCCAGCCCCACCAGTGGAGAAGTGAGGGACCAGCTGTGTGGGGTTTGGCTGCTGGCTGGAGTTAAACCACAAGAATCTCAAATTAAACTGCATTCTCTGTGCAATAAAGAAGTAAGCAAGCATCTAAAAGAAAACTAGGTGTAAAAATGTGTGACCAAATTAAATCTCTCAAGCACTCAAAAAAAATTCTCAGTGGTATTGCATCCTGCAACAGAACAAGAAGAAATGGCTACAAATTGAATACAATAAATTCTGTTTCAACATGAGAAAAAAACACCTGTGTATTGTAAGAACGAAGACTGAAAGAGGCTGCCAGAAAAAGTTGTGGACCCTCCAAGCTTAGAGGCTGGTCAAAAGCCAAATGGGCATAGTCTGGAGGAAGCTGCTTTAGCTGGCCCTGCTCTAAAGAAGGGTAACTGAGTAGCTGATTTCCATAGGTCCCATCCAATAACTTCACCTATCATACCAAGTATCTGGATGAATCTTAAACTGCTTGAACATACCAGCTTAGTTTACCAAGCTCTTAGCAATGATACCTGCACAAACAACTGTTCCATGTACTCCTAAGTTGCACAGCCACTCAGATTCAAGAAGGCTGCAAAATTACCATCCAAGAGGATTAAGGATGACACCCATTCTGACTCGGAAACTCACCTGCAAAGTAATTTCTTGTCTCTGATAGTTTGCAGATAGAGATGAACATTAATATGATTGACAAAAATCAGAGTAAAATTGTTTTAACTAAAACTAGAAGGGATGCAAAATAAACTCAGAACTTATTTCTCTCTGAATAAAAGAAAAGTATGCTTAAAACATTCAAATATTCACTGCAAGACTGTATACCACAGAAGAAAAACTTAGCCTAGTATCTACTACCAGTTTTGTGAGACTTGCTAAAGAATCTCTGATAATCCAGTTACCAAATATGACTTCAAGTAAACCAGACCACCAAATACATAACTTGCATTTAAATCAGTAGAAGTTACAAAACCACAGTGCAAGTATCATGTATTTCTAGACAGCTCTTGGGCCTGTGTAATTTTCTGCATTAAGTCAACAGTTTAATCAAACTGATGGATGCAGAAACATACTACTTTCTATTAAAAAAAAAAAAAAGAAACATATTAGTTTTGCAGTAGAAGCAACCAAATTTATATATGCTTAAACACTGTCCTGAGGAAATTCCTTTGCTCAGACTTCTAAGAATAAGAGACTGCAGTTACAAGTAAATGTAAAACACACTAAGAATAAAAACTAATGATGGGCACAAGATGGATATAAGTTGTACCTATAAGCTCTGAAGGATTCTTATCACTGAAGTGTTCGCATACACGGATAAATGTTTCTGTATTCTCAGGTGTAGGGCACTCCCCATGACTGAAAAACACAAGAACACATGGATTAGGAGACTCCTGGGGGAAAGGCAAAAAGAGAAAAAAAAAAATTAATTTCTTCAGTGTGATCTTCCAAATTAAAAGCCAAAGAAATAATTAAAAAGTGCACACAACTTACCCTTTACATTGGAGCTTTATATATTTAATTCCCTCCTTCTCTATATCATTTCTGTCATAGAATCTAGTGGTGTTGGTCAAGTCTACCAGCAAACCCATTTTAACCTAAAAAACAACAACAACAAAAAAACCACCAAATACAATTTTTTCATATGTGGTTCAAATAGCTGTGCATAAATACTAAATGTCTAAAACCATAATAATTAAAAGCAATCACAGGCTGAATTTTAAGTTTAAAAAGCATTAAATATTGCATTTTTTTTGTAAAATCTGTATTTTACTACCATTACAGACATCTGCATTTCTTTGTGAAAGCTGGTGTCTAAATTAGCACTAGTCATCAATTCAAACACTTCACTTTGCTCCAACCAATGATTCTAAATAAGAAAATTCTGCTAACAGCAGGAAAAGCTGGTAAAGAATTACTTTAACATGCTAAAAAGACAAACGTGATGGAATCAAGTGCTCTTATGCAAAGCAGAGCAATAATAAACACTGGCACAGTAAAAGTACAGTAAGAAACATTAACTACTGAGACTTACATATAAGTATGCTCCCAGAAAAAATAACTCATCTTAATTTACCTATTAGAGTGCAAAAGAATGAACACATTTTCAAATTTAAAAATTAATCAAATTAATTAAATTCTTAAAAACATCTTATTTAAAGCTAAAATGCAAAACAACTTCAGATGAAACATGCTGTCAGCAGCTAAGGTGGCAGGGTCAACCACTCAGATGTTACGGCCTTCCTGAATCCAGGATGCCTTGCCCACTCTACCCTAATGTGTTACCTTGTGCATCAACTTATTTTTTTAGTGTTTGTTTTTACAGCTGGAAAATAGGTCTTTTGAGGAGCCTTGTGGAAGTCATTACATTTTTAAGAAGGATGGAAAGCAGAAATTCCACTGGGTGGCACAAAACATACAGCATATCAAAGTATATCTTTACTGATCCTTGTTCCAATGGGCAAAAACAGCTCACTAACACACCTGAGCAAAGTATTTCTGGTTTCCTGTCTTGTAAGTGCAAGCAATTACTTTTGGACAAAAAAACTCAATGTCATGCTTTCAGGTAGGACCAATAGACTGGCAATAATTTAGCAGCTCAGTTGGAAGAATTAGGAAGTAACACACCATTTCCACACAATTCAGAAAAGGTAAAATCCCATTATAACTAGAATACAGTTCAGAAACAGCTATTTCACATGAATATGTTGTTTAGTGGACCCCTAAAGGAAAATTTCCAATTATCTACAGATAGCTCTCCAAGATATTCAAACTTCTGATGATATACGTTTGTAATACTTATATACTTTCATATTACTTTTATTGAATAAATATTAAAAAGCATCATGATGTTATGCCAACAGCATCAAAACATCTAAAGTAATAGCCAGATCAGTTCTGAATTTCTCATTGTCAACTTTGCATATTGTATTCAGAATACTTTATTTACTCTTATTACTGTGTTTTGCAGAAATATAAACCACCTCACAAGGGGGTCCAACTGAAAACAATATTACACCACCTCAAACTTCAAATCTAAAGTGTCAATCAAGCTGCTAAGCATGGAGACTGACAGTATCCTAGACAGTGATTAATTCTGTAGAAATTATACAAAGGCAATTAATTCAATTATTACTATCCTCCCCCTCCATTCCCTACAGCATTTTGCAAATGTCTCCAAGACTATTTAATTCAGGCCTGTAGGACTTCTCACTTGCTATTCTTTTGCCATCATTACACATAATTTCAATCATATAAAAGTGAAGCTCATACAAAGTGACGCTGTTCCTCACACATTTCATGGAGCAGTACAGCAAATAGGCCATCGAGTGTAATTTATCCAAAGCTATAAAAACATTTATAGCATATAGAGCATGTAAGACCTGAAAGCAGTTTTCCTGCTTTACAGAAAGCCTAATTATTTGCATTCTGAATCCATGGGATTGACTGCACATAACACATTACACTTTAGAGAGTGCAAAGCATAAGAAATTTATATAAGAATTTTTTAAGAAGAACAGGGGGATTATATAATATATCAAACGATACAACTATGATTTTAAAAAAATCCATGCCAAAAAAAACACCAGTACCACTGGGACTAAATAAAAGCCTTCCCCTCACTTCCTCACATTCCAGTTATCTCCAGCTATTAATGTCTTATGCATGTCCTCTTCTGCTGCTGTGCAATAAAATGGGTTTTGCTAGGTTCCCCTGTATGACCCTAGAAGCTTCTCCTTAGACACTGGAGATTGAAAACACCCTCCCCAAGGAGAGAGCATACTACAATACACTGACTTCACTACAGTCTCAGGAATTTTTTCTTTAATTTCTTATTTGAGAAAAATAGTTTAGATCAGTGATTGAATGTATCTATGAAAACAATAATGTGGTTGAAAATTGGTAAGTAGTTTTCCTAATAGGAATTCTGTAACTTGAGCATACTAATTACCCAAACATTCTTTCAAGTTAACTAACGTCTTAGGTCTTTGTGACAGAAATAAATCTACCTGTATAAAGCATAAACTGCATACTAACCTAGCTACTCAAGAAATTAAAAAAAAAAAATATTCACGCTGTCACCAATTGCTCCCGCAATTCGTTTAAGAGACCATTAAGATACTATGCTGCTATTGGCAATCGCAAGAAAAATGGTGATGGCTAATCAAATCAGTTTCTAACATTCAGATTTTCAACAACTAGTTCAGTGAGAAAAAAAATCACACAGGAAGCTTGTTACAGACAGTTCCACCCAGACAGATGTTGTCTTAAATGTTAAACTGGTACCTTCAAAAATCTGTGATAACATCAATATCTCCCTAATACAGAAATCCAGATGTAAAAGTTTCTGCTGAAATCTTTTATTTGAGAGCTAAATTATATAAACTTAAGTAATATCCAGTTTTCAGAAATAATTATTCTGCAAAATATTAGCAGTAAAAAATACACCACAATAAAATTACAAGAACCATGCACAGTGAGCTACTTTCACCTTGGGTGGGAAACCTCACTCTTACAGGGCTCCTAATCTCACATTTATTTCATTGCTGGCTTGTTGGTAAATTGCTAATCTACAAATGGTAAGTAACCACTACATAACCTGGCAAATAAAAAAGAAATATATATTTTTAAATAGCAAACACCCATCAACAATGCCAGGGTCTAATACAATGTAATAGAATTGATGAGAACAGAGAGTTTGAGAGAAATTCTATGTTCTGCTTGTTAATCAAAATTACCAAAATATAAGATGGGATCCTCATGTTACTAATTTTACTATCAAGTTCTAATAATCTGATTTCACTCAAGACATGAATTTGTAGCATTACAACAGAACTGACAGATGTAACTACTGAAAAGGCTAGAGTCTCACCATGATTATTTCTTTTTGGTGGCAAATCACTAAGGAGGCAAGCATTCAGAAATTCTGAGTAAGGTTGTGAAATTCTCTGTAACTTCAAAATAGACACAGAATTTTAAATTACTTTAAAACATTATTAAGATTGGTTTGGGAAAAATTCCAGGCATACCTATCAAATCCAGAGTCAAAAATAACATAATACATAAAAAAGGAACTCAAGTAGAATTTAGATCCACATGTCAGAGACTGAAATATTACAGTTTATGGTTTAATGTTTTTATTAAGGATTTTTGTCCATTAAAACTATATTATGAAGCTACACCAATAAAAGCTGCATCACCAAAGCCAACCGTGAATGGGGCCCCTGACTGAGGCCCTGGACTGTAAGCTGATCTGAGATAAGGTAAAAGTGACACTATTCTCAGGTCAGGGATGGGGAAGAAGAATACTTCCACAGGAGAATTAAGCCCAGCAGCTTCGGGGTGGAGCCATAGCCCCAGGCTAATCTGGTGCCAGGTCTGCACAAACTCTCCCCCAACCCGGGGGGAGGAGGAGTGTTTAGCCTTTGGGCAGAGGCAGTGAACGCCCAGCACAGACTAGCTCAGCTGTGGGGACCCCCACCCCAGGAACGCCACATCTACAGGACATTCACACAAGGGACAGCAGAGGGGGTGTCATGGTCCGTCAAAGGCCCCCTGAAAGGTTCCCCAGACCCTGCACCAGTCCACTGCACATGATGCAAAATGATGCAACTGACACAGAGCATTGCAAGGGACAGTGACAACCTTCCCCTGCTCAGGGGAGACACCTGGGCATTCCCACCTGACCCAAACATATGTTAATCCACTTGATTCTATACTTTAAGGTGAAGGACCCTCCCCACCAAGAAGACCAGATGGAGGGGAGCAGCAAGATGTCATTGTTTATGTCATTCATGTTTTCTATTTAATCTGTTTCTGTCACTCTTTCTGTGCCCCGCCCACCTATTTTTTCTATTTCTTTCTCTTTATTTCTTTTACTATTAAATTAACTATATCCATTCGTTGTTATCAACATTTAACCTCCTTTGGTTTTAATCTTCTTTTAGGAAATACTTTGAACCTCAGGATTCTTACAGTTTTATTCACAGAGAGTTCTGTTTGATCCTCTGTGATTAGAGTGGATCATAAAAGCACAGATGCAAGAAAAACCCTACCAGTTCAAGCACTGAGAGCAGGCACATACGCTTCACTGACCGTACTTTCTTATTGCATTACTGCACAGGTACTCCTACCACTGCTACAGTGAGTAGTTCACCATCTACTTCATACCTATGCCTAAATAAGATTAATAAAATGAGGATTCTCATCTTTTAGTCACCTAATTCTTCTGATGTTTCAGGTCTGATACTGTTAAACAAATTCAGAATTAATTTAACCTCGATCAACAGCAAAAAATAATTAAAAAACCCACAGAAATAAACACCACTTGCATGATTCATCTGATAGACACAATCAAAACAAACGGCACTAAACTTCTATAGAAAATTTAATAACCAATTCAATTAATTAATTTCTTGCCTGGCAGGCTCAAAATCCCATTTCCCACATCTCCAGAGGCACTGGATTGGCCACAACACTACAGAGACCTATATGAAAGGAAAGGTCCTGTTCCCACCTTTATTATCACAGTTGTGCTACAGTGCAGAACATGCAAACTGAAGCACACAGATAGAAATGGGCAAAACAGAGGATGAAGAGGGGAGACAGAACCGCAAGTCTGTAGTGGTGGATGCCACAACGTTTAATAAGGCAACTGCAGAGTCCTGTCACAGCAGACCCGGGCAGTGCTACAGGCAGGGGGAGGAGTGGCTTGAGAGATGCTTGGCAGAAAGGGCCACAGGGTACTAGTAGACAGCTAGCTCAGTATCAGCCTACCCTCTGCTGCCCAAGTGGCCAAGAAGGCAAATGGCACCTGGCCTGTATCAGCAATAGTGTGGCCAGTAGGACCAGGGCAGTGACCATCTCCCTGCACTTGGCACTGGTGAGGCCACACCTCGAGCGCTGTGTTCAGTTCTGGGCTCCTCACTATTGAAAGGACATTGAGGAGCTGGAGGGTGAACAGAGATGAGCAACAAGGCTCATGAAGGAATAGCTGAGGGACCCGGGTTTGTTTAGTCTCAAGAATTTTCTGTAAGAAAACTCTTTTAGAAATCTATTAATTGCAGAGGAGACCTGGAAAACTAAACAAACAAACAAAAATTTCTGTACAGGTGTCCCAAACACAGCCATCCTTAAATCTGAAAAGCAACACTTGAGTAAATATTAATAATGAGAGCAATGTTTCAACTATTAGAAAATTTAACCTTACCTTCAGACTCTTTAAGTAGTTGGATAACATACTTGGGTGAAAACGATTTTCTTCAGCAACCTGTTCATCATATCTTGGTCCTAACATTGTCTTCAAAGGTAAAAACTTCCCTATGAAAGATAATAAAATTTTGCAGTATTTTATGTATATGTACAGTTACAATTTAGCATTTCAAACCAACATGCTGAGCATGTTTTATACATTCACATTCAATAATAAATAATTGCAGAAATAGTACAGTCAACAGTAAACTGGAACATTTTTTAGTTATGAGTCCTCAGAATTCACAAGTTTAAACTTTTAAAGGAAATACAGGTCAGTTCACATAAATTGGAGTAATTTAACATTTTTAGCTAACTTTTAGTGTGAATTAAGTTGGGAGGGCTACAGCAAACAGAGTATAGAAAATTTAAACTCAGTACAGTCGAAAACATGGAAACAGCATTTTAGAATGACAGTCATCCAATCATCTAAACATCAGCTCTGATTAAGTGCAAATACAACATACAGTAAAGATCCCTGCAAAAAAAAAATTAGCAACACTCTGTATAATCTCAAATAAGCACCTATCTTCCATGAAATAGACATGAGAAACCACAGAAGACAGATGTGGAAACTATGAAGCTTTATGCAACAGTTAGCAAGCAACATGAGAAACAGCCTCACTCTTCCCCTGAGACCGTTCCAAAATTTACAGCTAAAAGGAGAGTTATTCTGTCATACAATCAACACTCATGTCAAACGGTAATAAATTGCAGTCACTTCAACTTGTTTGACTGTTAGAAGAATTTCACTTTATTGCCCTTTGCCTTTTCATTCCAAGTTACACACCCTCCATCCACCTTGGTAAAGGCTGTTGGGTTGGATACCTCCCCTCGATTTCCTCATCTCTATCTAATTTTCTTGCTTCTTTGTGTTCCTTGTCACCTTCAACACTATCATTCAGCCTCTCTCTCCATTAACTCTTCCACTTTAACTTGCAATACTCCTCTGTACAGACTGATTATGCAAATCCTAAATTTACATGATCTAAACACAAAAATCTATCATCACCATAATTTTTGCAAAACAACATCACGCTTGACAGTTTTTTGACTTTGCCACTTGTCACACCCATACTAACATATCTACTCATTCATTATGGAACATGAAGAATGTGACTAAGCTTTCTTAACCCATGGCACTCAAGAATAAGAGCTGCAGTGACCAAAGAGTCAACGGCTACAAAAGAAAACCACCATCCCTTACAAAGATGCTGGGAAAAAAGAGTGGGAAAAGACAATGTAGTCTAGTCAGCATCCCTGCAGCATTTAAATACCTACAGACAGCTGTGGAAGTGATGAATATTTCATACAGGGCCCATTTACTATGACTTCCAAAGCTGAAACACAGATATTTGGAAGTATTTAGGTGCTCAGCTTCTATAAATTCCAGTTTCTTCTTCTCTACCTGGAAAATTTGCAATTTTGTTTTTGTACAGATGCTTGAAAAAACTTCTTCCCCATGTGCATGTAAGCCTCTCATTAAGCATCATCAAGCTACTGAAAATCTAAGCTTTAATTCTAAAAAGATTTCTAAACTTTTTGAGTAACATGGACAAGTATAAAGGAGGCAGTAGCTACTGTAAGTTTTGCCTTACATCTTGTGCTAAAGAAGTGATGCAGTAATACCTGATTGCAACTCAAGCCTCCATGCATAAGCTTCTGAGATTTAAAAATCATTTGCTGAATTAGGTGATCCAACAGTAACAAAGTGATACTTTACATGAACATTAAAGCATCCCAAGTCATTCTAGTACCTCAATTACATTATGACATTAATTGTAACTCCTCAATAGAATTTCCAAATTAACTTCAAAATGTTACTGGAATCCTGACAACAGATTATTACCTACTTCCACAATTATGTTCAAATTTTTCAAATAATTCTGAAAAGTGGCTACTAAAAACCATTTTCCAATTTAGTTACCTGTCTAACAGATGGTATTTCTTTAGGCTGAAAAACAGGTAAAAATTCTAAAAATAAGAGCCCAGTATACCAGAGCACAGATATCAAGCAGATAAATGTGAGGGGAATCAAAGTGAACAATGTAAGATATCACATTTTCTACATGTACATGCTCTAACTTTGTCACATTTTTTATCTTCCAATCTAAATTCTAGAGCATACCAGTGAAAAAATACTCTTAATTTAGCCTGCATTTATGTGACATGAAGCTATCAACTCAAAACATGACAAACATAATTAAGTATGACCATGGTATGTTTAGACTGAGCATTGATTAGGAAGGCTAGACTGGGTAAAGTGACTGAGGTTAAGGGAATAAAATTAAACGGTAAAATCCACAATTTAAATTAAAAAAACAAAAATATCTCTACAAAGTAAGTTTTCTGTTGAATTTTCTGATTCAAGAGAACTATGCTGGATCAAAGCACCCATTTCACCCACTATGTCATCATCAACATAGGCCAATAACAGACAACTGGGAAAGAGCGTAAAACAATGACAATGACAATCCATCATCCAGATTATTTTCCCCAACTACAACAAGCTACAGCTCAGAAACTTCCTGAACCAGAAGCATTACTCTTATTTAAGGTGCTTTCTCATATGCAATATGGATGTTTTCCATAATATCCCACAGTTCCGCATGCTACATGTGTGTCTACGACAGGATTTACTAATGTGCACCAATTGAAGAAGGCTGGAAAACACTGCTGAGACACTTCTCATGCTTTTTCTTCAGTATCTTGCTAGCACTTGTCATGGCAAAATTGCCAAGAGAATGGGTCTTCAGTGGTCATGAAAAGCAGATACCTGCTGAGATGGTGCTGTCAAGGCAGTAAGGCTGAAACAACCTGATCACTTCAGATCAGGTTGTTCAGATCAGGCATTCAGAGAAAGCTCTTTTCATCAAAATGACTGAAGTTCTACTGCAATGCAATTAATGTGAAAATGTGCGATTCTGAGGATAAAACCAGAAAGTGGCATAAAACTACCAATATTTAAAGAAGTGAACAGGAAAATAATGGGAGACATAGATGAATTGACTTTGTCCAGGATAAAGAGCCCTGTTAACCTGAACGAACCCAATCTCACCAACAGCAGAATTTCAGGCCTCGTTAGTACTTGTCTTGAGGTCATCTAGAAATTCTAGATGCCACAACCATGAGACAAGAGCATCACAATCAAACACTCAATGAATATGAGTCCACAGAAGCCATGCAAAACTTGCTTAGCAAGACTATTACTAATACATTATCAAATGGAAATAAAGTCGCATACAGGTGCTTAGGAATCTGATTTAAATACTAATTAAAACTAAAATGTAACGTATGTGGGAGATAGTACCAACATCAATTAAACCCTAAAAATCATCTCCCATAAAACTGCTAGATGTGTTTGAATGTAAAACAGCAAAAAAGGGAAGAAGACCAATGGCATACCATTACTTTTGGTAAGTTGTTCAGACTAAAAAACTAAAAATCAGGTGAACAAGAATACATCCTGATAAAGCACACAAAGAAATGAGCCAAGCACTTTCAGTTTTTTTACTGTGCATTAACTTCCTGTGCATGATTGCATGGAATAGAAAAGAATTACCTTGCAGTTCCTGAATAAACAAACACACAAGTAGTGATGGCACAGCAGATGACACACTGATGACCCTCATTCCTGCTTACTCTAGGTTGCTATTTCTGAGAAACCATGGCTCAAAAGACAGACAAACAAAAGCCATAACTAACAGAGATCAAGAACTTGCTGAGAAGAAAAACACAGAATAAAGAATCATTAGTCTGTTTTTGTCATGGTCAAAGGCTTAGGTTATCAAACCTTTCTCATTAGATATAAAGTAATGCGTGTGGCCATGATCAGAAGAAAGAGATAATGGACATGAGCATTCCAACATCACTGTTATTTAACGGAGCCAAGTCCAGAGAAGTGTAAGGAAATTGACGGAAACCAGTAACCCACAAAATGAACAACTGATGTTAAATACTGGCAAATGCCAAATAATGCATATTGATGATTACTGAGGATTAAACCAACTGAGATGTCTCACCAGGTTCTAAATATAGTCATCAGTGTCTTCCATTCCACAACCAGCTGCCATCAAAAAATGTAAGATGATGTGGAAATGTGGGACAGAAAACACAGGAGTTGTAACTATTAAGCAAATCAAGCCACAGTGCCAGTGCAAATAACACACTGAGTAGTACATGTTGTGTTTTGAACACATACCTCTATCATCACAGAAAGGGATATGAAAGGAGTGAAAACTAGAAGATATTGGAGAGGAAAAAAAATTACTGGAGGCTGTAACTGCTTGCATTAAAAAGAAAAGAAAAACTTGAGAAAATTGAAAAGACAGATGTTTGTTTACTTTATCTCATACCAGGCAGTAGAGGAAACATTCACCTGAAGTCAGTATGATAGCTAACACACAATCAAAAATGTGTGTCTAGATGACACTGAATTCACTGCCACTATACGCCAGAAGACTACATACTGAGTAACAACCAAGACACTGCATTGTGGGCAAGAATATCCAAGCAGACAGTGACCACTGACAAACTCTGAAATACAAGTGTAACACTGGAGTATTACACTTTAACTCATTTTCCAGCTAAAGAACTCAGGAGCATATTGGTGACTGGAAGGGCACTGTCAGTCGGCAGAATGACAAATTGACACAGATATCAGAGCATTCAGGAAAAAGAGAATCAAACATGAAGAGGCTGCACAGAGGCCTGGTATCACAGAATTGGTCAGGGTGGAGGGGGCCACAGAGGGTCATCTGGTCGAACCTCCCTGCTCAGAAGAGTCATATCCTACAGCACACTGTACAGGACTGCACCAGATGGCTCTTGAATATCTCCAGTAAGGGAGACTCAACAATCCCTCAGGGCAATCTGTTCCAGTTCAGTCACCTGCACAGTAAAGAAGCCCTTCCTCATGTTCAGGTAGCGCTTCCTGTCCATCAGTTTCTGTCCATTGCCTCTTGTCCTACTGCTCTGCACTACTGAGAAGAGCCTGGTTCCATCTTCCAGACACCCCCCCCCCCCTTTAGACATTTATACACATTAATGAGAACCCCTCTCAGTCACCTCTTCTCAAGGCTGAACAAGCTCAGTTCTCTTAGCTTTTCCTCCTAAGAAAAATGCTCCAAGCCTCTCATCAACTTAGTAGCTGCAGTACGGCACCTTCTGCATGCCTGTCTGTCACATCTCTCATCAGATGTGACAGAACAAGAAAAGTTTCAACCCGAAACTGAACCAGTGAGAAGCGAGAGCCCAGCACTAAGGCTCCGGTGGGCAGGAGAGGGCCGGCACCCCCGCACCTCTGGATGAGCCCGGGGCGAGTCCGTGTCAGACGGGGGCACAGGCCGAGGGGAGGGCGAGCCCGGCGCTGAAGGCAAAGCGCTGCTGCGGGCCGGGCTTTAAGAAGAACAGCCGCCCAACGGGAGTCAGGTCCGGGACCAACACCGGCCTGGAGCTCGGGGTGGAACACTGCACAGCCGTAGCCCCGGGACAAAGAGCTCCGGCCGGGACAGAGGGACAGAGTGCGAGAGGCCGCGGCGGCCCCCGGCGATGAGGAGCAGCGGGACGGGCGGGCAGCGGAGCGCCGCAGGGGAGGGGACCGCGCCCGCTGCCGCCCCACGGCCAGGCAGGGCCGGACTGGGCCGGGCGCTCACCTGCCACGGGCTGTCCCCTCCTGGGGCAGTGGAGCCAGCGCGGCGGGATCTTGTTGTAGGACATGGCGGGGCCCGGCCGGCCCAGGGGGGGAGGGAGGGAGGCGGGGAGGGGGCGCGGGGTGCGGGCGGCCCCGGGGCGCTCAGAAGCCCCTCGCCCGCGGCGCCTCCATTCAGACCCGGCTCCGCCTCGGCCGCCGCCGCACACGGAGTGCCGGGAGCCGCTTCCGCTTCCGGGGCTCCGGGACCGGGGGTGGTGCCCGGCCGGGAAGAGGGCAGCGTAAACTAGAGCTCCTCAGCCTGGGGAGCGGGGTCGGTGGGAGGGGAGGTGGTCACTAACTGCTACGGGCTCCTCCTCTTTGTGCAGACAAGGGCCACGAAGCTGGTGAAGGGGATGGAGCGTGAGTTCTGTAAGAAGCGCCTGAGGGAGCTGGGGATTTTCAGCCTGGAGAAAAGGAGGCTCAGGGGGAGCCTTATCGCTCTCTGCAGCTGGCTGAGGGAGGGCTGCAGCCAGCTGGGGTTCGGCCTCTTCTCTCAGGCAACCAGCAGTAGAACAAGAGAACAGTCATAAGCTGCACCAGGGGAGGTTTAGGCTGGACACAAGAAGGAATTTCTTCACAAGGATGATTAGGTATTGGAATGGGCTGCCGAGGGAGGTGGTGAAGTCACCCTGGAGGTGTTTAAGGAAAGACCGGACGTGGCACTTGGTGCCATAGTGTTTGGTCGTAGGTTGGACTCGATCTCATAGGACTTTTACAGCCTAATTGATTCTGTGATTCTGAGTGAGCACCTTCGAGCCACTACATGAAAGTAACCGGACCTAAGCTGGAAGCAGCTGGGAGGATCATTTGTCCAGTCACAGGAGCAGTCAGCAAAGGCTGCTGCAAATACAGAGTTTACACAGGTCTCAGGGAAGACTGAGCAAGTGCTTCAAAGAGAATGTAATCCATGGCTACTGAAGTAGCAGGCTGCATCAGGTTTAGGAAATGGCCTGAGTTGAAAATAGCTGGAGGCTTGGACAGACATAATTCCTCAGCTTTTACTTTTTGCCAGATGTTTCCTTATAGCCAGAAGTGGATGTGGAAGTAGGTGGATCCTTCTAGTAGTGCAGTTTATTCTAATCAGCAGCACCCTACAAGCTTACTATGAAAATTAACTATGTCAGAGATGTCCAAAAGGCTGGATATAAATCTCCATATATTAATGTTTATAGAGCAAGCATTTGTTTATTTCAGCGCTGGTGGTGAGGGGCTTATCTCTGCCTAACTCACCCACCCTTGTCTGTGCTGCAGTATATTTATACAGTAAGTGTTGCTTAGTATCACTATGTCACTACAACATCATCACATATGTGCCAGAACTCATTTACATAGAATGATCTCATGGTTATTAGATCATTCTTTGGCACTGCGCTTGCATCTCCCCAATTTGGGGGTCATTTGGGGTCTTTGATGAAGGCTTCCAAAGTCTGCTTTGCATCTGAACTTTTCAACTTTGTCTTCAGAGCATGCCCAGTTATGGTGTTCCTTGGTCTGTCTGGTCTTAACTGGCCTAAATTCTTTATCTTGTGGCTAATTGGCTTTGCACTTGCCAATTCTTCATTTGCACTATATTTATCCATCTCTAATGCTATCCACCTGGCGAGTTTTTTCTTCTCTTTTTGTCTATTCAGCATTAAGCAACTAGTTGACCATATACTAGCCATTATATTGTATAAAAAGTTATCATTCAGGTTATATAAGTATCAGGCTATATAGATATATAAAAATTCATTATTTAGGCTATATTGATATATTAAAATCATTATTTAGGTTATATTAATATCTTATAACTCAAGTTATATAAGCACCTTGTAAATTTGATCTCAGTTACATAGGCATTATCAGCCAAACCTATGCAGATGGCTTCAGTGAAGCATTAGGAAACAACAGCAATGGATTATTTTTGTACCTAATTTTCCAGTTACTTACATTTCAGTACTGTTCTGTCTGTTTTGCCATAAGCCAGGCATCCTGCCTTTACAAGTCAGTAGGTGCCACAACTTGCAGAACTAACCAGAGTTGTGTGTACAGATATAATAGGAAGCCCTTAGGTTCTGTGAATAGATTAAAACAATGAAACTAAACTTCATTACACATTTTCCTCCTGGATTTCATTAGCCATAGTTTCTTCCCTAGAATATCCTCTCAGAGTAATTGAGGTATTCAGTTAGTAGTTTGCATAACTGAGTCATTAGGTTCTTACACTATGTTAGAAGTTTCTGAATTTTTGTCTTCTACGGCCTTTGTCATCATCAGATACTAATCTTCTCATCCTAGCTAAAACTGAAGGTGTTGCTACAGCAAAAGACTAATAATATTATTTTCCCTAACTGCTAAATGCACTTCGATTATGTTACTTTATGCTGTTTGAAATAATTCCCTTTACAAGGGAACAAACAAGCAACAAGTCAGACACCAGGTGGTGCTGAAGACCAGCCAGAAAAGAAAGTGAACCTAGTGCAAGGCATTAGCAAAGAGAAGCAAAGAGCAACAGCAAGATACTCAGTATCTGATTTCAGTAAATTGCAAGCAACCTGCACTAACGTCATCACTATGGCAAAATTAGGAACGAAACCATTTGGAGAGGGGAAGATTATTAAAAAAAGATACCATGAATGAGCAGTAATCTGTTCTCATCACCTAGATTTAAGATTCTGATATCTTTTAAACAAGTGTAAGAGTTGCAGATCAGAAATATCATGTTTGATATATATAATACATAGTTGAAATGGGAGGGTATATTTCATTTAGCAATGCACAAGGGAAGGAATTGTTTACAGCTGATGTTATGTTTTATATGCATATATATGGACTTTGCCATCTTAGACATTTTGAAACTATTTATGCAGTCATATGGTGATGTTTGCATGCGACATCAAACACTCTTTGTGAACAGGCATGTCCTGCTTGCCTTTATACCAACTGTTAATCTGATTCTTCTGGTGTACCAGCAGAGGAATCCAAGTCCCTGATGTCTTCCTGTGATGTTCCAAAGCTGACGTGGCTACATCTGTACAAGGACTGTGAGGGTGGCCGTAGTGGTCATTTCAAGGATTGCTTTGAGAAAATAACTGCAAAGTGTTAATAGTCAATTATATAACAGTCCTCTTTACTATATGTCAATTTTCTTTTATGTTAGAGGTACTTAGATGCTTGTACACTTAACTCTGGTTTGTGCTCACCAATTTTAATCCTATTCCTGGTAGAGCAGACACTACAATAAAGAAGTCATTTTCCCAGGATGCAGCTCATCCTCTGGGCCATGGGCATCACTGCTTTGGTTTCAGCACAGCCATGTTGGTTTAGGTAGTAGGGAGCTGAGTTCTTGTTCTTCCTTGACTTTAAACCATTAAAAGAATACTACACAGGAACCACACATACACACATTTCAACTCTTTTTCCTAATTACATACTGAATATTTACCCAAATTGTTGCTGATGAATAAGCTCACACTTTTAACATCATGTATTATGTAGCAATTTATAATATTAATGTAAGTTACCTGTTCACAGAAAATGAATAAATTAGGTACTTCTCCTGAAAGAGCACATGGTGTTGCCCTCTTCTATAGTGATACAGACCAATGACCCTATTACTCCTCTGCTTCAGTATAGCATTATTTTCCATGTGCTCATTAAGAAATAATGAATGCAATAAGAAAAACATCCCTTGGGATGCTCTACGAAACACTTCTGACTCTGTCTAGTACATACATTTCTTGAAAAAAAACAAGCAAAAACCCCCCAATAAACAGAATAATAGCTAAACTGAGATTGCAAAAGGATTTAATTAAGGGAAGGAAACTGTGAAAAAAGCTAACTGTATGCAAACATGATTCATATAATATTATTTTTCCACTTTGTGGTGTAGTTGTTCACTTGGAAAGAGACTCAATGCGATAAGCTCATAAGTACATGGAACATAGAAAAATATGGTTTTATTTACTGATTCAATTGATTTATTCTTTGCTTATTGGTTTTAATGTTCATGGCAAACTGACTTAGGGGTACAATGTTCCTTTATGACTGATTTCATCATGCATGAATCTTTTGTGGGGATGGGTGAGTACTGGTGAATAAATATTTTAACTTTGTTACTGTAGTTGTATTTTATTCCAATAGTACTTACATTCTAATGGTATCACAAGAAAAAAAAATCCAACTAAAAATAGTAAAATTAAAGCATAGTTTTAGATTTCAGTGCAAGTTAATATTATGGTTGCTTGTGGTTATATTCTCTAATACATATATAGGCTTCTAAATTTAAAAATGTATGAGTACGCACTGACTTAAAAATCAAAAGAAAATTCTAGGAACACAACATTTTAATTGTTTCCTATTGATTCCTATTTGTTTGATGTCAACAAATATTCAATAATCTAACTTCTGAGGCAAATTATGTTTTCAAGTTTGAAAATGAAAGTAAGAATTTAAAAGAAAGTTATTTTATTCCTTATGTTTATACAATATGAAAAAGGGATGTTCAAGCAAAGTTTTGAGTGCCACAATATATTTGAAAAAATAAAATGTCATTTACAGTGTTGTTTCTACAAAGAGCTTTGAGAGAAAGTCAGCAACAAAATTTCCAGTCTTTAATCTTCGTGACATTAGGGGGCATCGCAACCTCACAGACTGAGAATTATGTAAGTTAAAGTGCAGTTACTTTTCCTGTCCAAAATAAACAGGGAACAGCATAAAATAGCAAAATCAACTCCTGGAATCATTCCCTAGTGCAAGGTTATGATACAGTTATTAATAAAATTTCAAACAGAAACAACCCAGACATTCAGTAGAATATAGACTACAGCCTCCTTTTTCTAAGAGTAATAAAATTAACAGACTAATGGATGCTATATATGCAGCCTCCTCTCAAGTCTATTTAAATCTTGAAGCTTCCTTTCAGCCGAAGCCTCTAAGGTATCACAGTGTTAGTTCAATCAGTGGAGTGAATTTCTGTATGGGCAGGGAGAACAAAGTGAACTTGGAACAGAGCTGCTTTAAATCCAGGTCCCTAGATGGGGATCGTGCTTTGGGTAATCATCATAAGCTATCAGTCTACACCACCAAACACATGTGTGCTGCACTGATGACATGTAAATATCACACTGCAAGGGGGGACATTGCCAGTCTTAGACAAGACAGATGTGGCAGATGCTTTACTTGGCAGATGATTTACTCAGCAGATCTGTCTGGGAAGAAGGTGTCTGTCCAGAGGGTTGGTGTGCTTGAAGAGGGACAACAGCTGTGACTTCATGCACTGATTTGCAGGCCTGAAAAACAAGATGCCTTGCTATTGATCCTCTGCAGCTGAAATGATAGTGTGTTTGATGTATCAGAGATAAGAAGCTGGACAACAAGCTTATAAGCAAGATGCCTGTCATTCCTGGAAGACTAACACTGGTCTCCCTAGTGTTCCTACACTTTGACCTAGACAACTGAGGCCTTACTTGCATCAGCTCTGAAGGATGATTTTCAATGGAAATCCATACTGTAAAAAATATCTAGATGTAACATTGAATCTACTGCATAAAATGAATCATATGATAGTAGGGTGCTTTGAGTACAGATGAAGTAATCAAACAAAATGTCACGATGGGAAATGACTTGTAGTAGGGCAAAGTATGACATGATATATGAGAAACTCATCTAATTTAATTAAGTGGAAAGTATGACTCATAGTCTTTGGAGCTGGGCTGGGGAGTGACTGGATTCCACAAAGTAGAGCAGTGTTCTGATGCTACACTTTCTAGTCTCTCTACTGCCTGAATATGGACACCTTAGTACAGAGCTTGCCCTGACTGGAGGCTGTGGTTAAAACTAATGGAGTAACTGTGGTCCTGGCTAGTGCAGGAGGCAGACTGGGGCAGAAATAGCTGTTAGAGAGTTATCACTTCTCTACAGCCTGAATTAGCAAAGAGAGTGGCACTGTTTCAGCCTATAAACCTGGACACATGACGATTTAGATCTGGGTTACTATACTAGCAGAAATCTTTCTCATGTGACCAGTCACACAAAGAAAATATTATTACCCATAGGCACTCTCTCAGACTTTCTGCATCATAATTTTGTACCTATAGATATATATGCTATGATTTTGTATGTGAATATATAGCCTGTGAAGAATAATACATGTAGGAGATATAATAAAGTACATGAGGGAAAAAAAAACAGACCTGATTTTATTTATAAGACCTTATTATACAAAATAGTTGTAACATACTGTACAAAAGTAAATGAAGACCACAGTCTTTCTTTTGAAAATACCCTAAGAAACTGGCCAAAGGCAAAGGAAAGGAATACAGACTAAAGCAGAGGGATCAGCATGACAGCCCCACAGGCTTTTTAAAACTCAAATCTGAATATATATATTCAATACAAAATAGGTTATGGTAATATGTATGTATGGTTATATATATATATATATATAATCAGATGCTCAAACGTTACTCTTGTGGGGTTAGTTTCACTTTCTGTTGGTATGCATTGTGGAACAAGCTGTACAAGAACACATGCTACTGTTTCCCAAAAAAGCCTCACTCCAAAGTAGAGAGAGGGAGGCATATCCTACATCTGCAGCACCACTGATCTAGAGAACTTTAAGAATAAACTGGCAAATGTCATTTTAAATTATGATGTTAAATAGGTTGTAAATTCTTGTCATCCAAGCATTCCTTAGAGAAAAGGGAAAATAACTTTTTGTTTGGAATATGTCTGTAACTTCCTATGCTCCTTTCACATTCTCACCACTTTAGGCTTCACAGAACAATGATATTTTATGAAGGACATGATGCAATAGACTTGGCCTCAGAGAACATAGTGCCTGTGGTTCATTGCTATTCATACAGCTACAGTTGGAGTCAATGCCATGTCTTTCCACTGCTGGTTTTACCTACTGCAACTAGGTTAAGATTTATGAAAAAAAACCCTTATCATCCTTATCCTCAAACCTTCATTCACTGTGGAAAATGTCCTTGTCCAGATGACTTTTAAGGAATTACTCAGAGAGATTAAGTTCCTCCAGAAAGGGAAGGAGTAAGAAAATTACTCCGTACTGGCCTAAAATTAATTTCCAAGATTTCTGAGTAGTTTAAAGTTTTGGGTGTGCACTCTGTACACTCTGAAGGAGTGCAGGCTATTACAGGAAAATGTTAACACTTCTTCAGAAAAGTCACTTTGTGAAGTCCTGTATCTAGCTCAGCCCTGCAGAAACAGCTTCTCAAAAATCCCCTTTGGGAGAAAAGTCTTCACATGTCCTTCTAGTTTCTGGGAGTTAGATCTCCTAAAATTATTTTAATATTGTATTTTTTTAATATAAATTGATGCTTTGTCAAAGATCCACTATGTCACACATTCTAGGCTTTCCAAACCTCAGTGAAAGACTTGTTAGTCTCTGTGAATTTAGGCCTGGCCTATGCATGTTCTCTAACACGGAGAATTAGAAAAACATGCCAGCATGTGTTGCTACACAACAGCAAAGAGTCATGAACAGAACTAAAAATGATTAATTAAATGTAAATTACTGAACAACAACACAGAGATGAAGATGCCCAAATTAGTATAAACAGCATGTACACAATGCTGGTCATACACAATGTTATGCTGTTTTCAAATAGGAAGCCTATTTTGATTATTTGTCTCTGATTCAAAGTTTGATTACCACAGAGGGAACAGGGAGAACGAAAAGACAAGACATTTTGTCCTGAAAAACAGCCCACTTCATTATTTTCTATTCTTCTCTGTACTGCAGTTGTATCAGCTTTGAAATGGGTAGAGCTGTTGCTAGGTGATCTTCTTTATCCACTTTGTAGCTGAAATTTCAGACAGGCTGAAAAGAGTTTTTATATCTCTAACAGCATAAAATTAACTTCTAAGGCATTAATAACTGTTTTCAAAGCAACCCTGCTTCTAACTATGGGCCTCTTTCCTCAGGCCAACCCAACCACCAGCACAAGCAACGTAGGCTGTGGGTCAACATGATTTAAGTGGTAGCAGCTGCAAACCCTCCCTGAGCATTTCCCTTATCTCAGCTGTGTGCATCTGGCTGGAACACCCTTTCTTCTCCACAAGAATTCCTCCCTTGTGCTGAGCAACTGTCTGTGCAGCAGGACAAGGCTGGGAATCAATGCAGCCAAAAAACAAACAAGTTTTCCACTCCTGCCTTTCTTGGCTCAGCTGGGTGGAGTTCCTCACTCTTGTTTGTTTTGTGGCTGCACAAGAAGTCTAGAAAAACTCAGAGGGAAGTGCAGTGGATGAAAAGGAACAAGTGGGCATGGCTTGGGCAAGAGTGGAGCTGTTCAGGCTGCTTTAACACATGCCTGGCAAATATTGAAACAGAGCCTCAGATTTTCTTAGGTTTGTGATCTACCAAGGAAATCTGGGTCAGCTTTATGTGTAAAGCTGAACTAATTGAAGTTAGAACTGACATTATTAATCCAGATCTTGAAACAAACATGTCATTTATAGTAACTAAAGAATGTGGGGGGAATTTTATTGCTGTATCATTTCAGATTTGCAATACAGAAAAGACAAAGTTAAACCCAGGACAGTTCTCACATAACCACAGTGAGCAAACTGGGGTTATATCCCCTGTTGTTCCTGATCTAGCTATGTTTTGTTCCATCTGCTACTGACACCCACTGTCACCATAAACAATTTTTTAATTTTAGTTTTGGGTGGCAAAGCCACATGTACAAAAATTGGCAATTTTTTTTTTTTTTTGTTCGTTTTTACGGGTTGAGGGCTACAAAGGAAGGTTCAATTACATTCATCGTCAGTTTAATGTCAAATATTATTTTCTTCTACATGACCCATAGCATCCAAAACCCTGATAAGTAACTGTCCATCCAGTTTCGACAGCATTAGTCACCTTGGAGATACAGAAATTTCTGTATCAGGTGGCCTGAGTGAGTACATGGCAGATCCACCCCAGCCAATCTGTGGTGGTACAAGCAATCTACCACCTGGCCTATTTATTCTTTATTCTGCCTTCTAAAGAAACCTGGAGCCAAACTTGCAGAGCTCCCTGTGGGATCGCTGATCTCTTTCTGCCCTGAGGGGATGCCACTTCTGCCACAACTCGAAAAAACTCTTCTGCAGTGAGAACTCACTTTCAATCACACCTGCTATTGAATAGGTTGCCAAAATACAAGTATTTCAGCCTACTAGCGCACTGGCTGAGCCAACACGATGTATACACAAAGTACATTTGTTAATTTACTTTCTTAGAAGTTGTTCAGAACAACAGTGTAACCTAGAAAAAAGAATCCACTAACCAGGAAGGAAAGCTGGGAATGGAAAAAAGGGCTCAGTAGTAGCATTCCCCGAGGGAACTGTTAAGAACTGAAAAGGGATTAAAAAAAAAAAAAACCTAACACATAAAACAGTGTAACAGAGAAACCTTTTGATAGGACTCACCAGTGTTTGCATCATCCAGCTGCCTTTTCAAAGAAGTAATACATACTATTAAAGATCTATCTAGCAGGCAGCAGTGACAAGTCATGCTGCTGTATGTGTATCATGCATGTGTAACACGGTGTTGCGTTCAACCCAGAAAACTTTTGTTTCCCAGGTATTGTGCAAATGGATATCAGCAGGATACTTCATTCACAGTCTCATTACAGATTGGTAGAGAAACAAATATAGTTCTGTCCCAGTCTTATTTCGTCTGTAAGCCAAGCTGAACTATTTCTGAAACAAAGAGCCAACCCTTATCTTGAAGCATAGCTTATAAATAATCAAGGACAAAGAGCATGCATAAGTGATTTCACAACTGTAAGTGCTGATGAATGAATGCTGCAACCAAAAATTCCTGCAGTGCTACGTAAATTCCAGTAGTCATCAACAAGTTACACAAACTTTCTGGTTTATATTAACACATAAGGGAAACATGTTCCATGACTCCTGCTTTGCTGAATGTCCCAATCAGTTGCCTCATTGTTCAGTTAAAGTGTAAGAAACAGACCTTAGCATTAGGTTGGACTGAAGTCCTTGCAATCATTGCTGATGGGTATTTTACATACTAAGATTGTACATACTTATTAAGATCTGCACAGCTGACCATTATGAAAAACTGAATTTTAACAACTTTGAAGCTCGAGTTTTTACAGCTATTCTACCCAGTACAGTCCAACATTAATTTTTGTTTTAAAACAGATGTTTTATCCCTTATGTAGAATTAGTGTTTTGGTCACGACTTGCATTTTTTCCATTATCTGTGCAGCACAGACAGTGTGAATAATCTTGTTTAAAAGGAAATTATTTGCCACACTAAAGTATGTACATATGATTCTTGGTGAACAAAAGAAAGGAACTGCTTTGGCATATCCTGTACTCCAAACATTCCATCCCATCCTTTTTTACCATGATTTCTTTCCAAGGTCTGTTGCAGGTAATAAATATAACACATCCCATTGAGTTTCATAACTTCCACAAAAATACATCCAGCTCTTTGTAAAGTCAGTAAAAGCCCTGTGTGAATGCATGCCAAAATGTAGGCAGGGAGACCAGAATTTCTTTTAGCAGTAGCCTTACTACAATATTTACTTAATCTTTCTACGATTAAAAAGAAAAACAATATGGTTTGCTTTGGGGACTTGCACATATTGCACCACCTCACCTTGTCACGTCCTATTTGGTGTTCTATAAACCCAGCACTGGGAGCCTACGTAAGCAGCAGCTGATTGATTTGCACCTCTCCTACCAGATACATCACTGCACTCACAGTTATACTATCCTTATTTTGCAAATAGTTTGTAATTTTTATTTGCAATGTTGGCCTATTGTTAAAATAAATCAGAACCAAATAATAAGACCTAGCTCCCTCCAATTACAGATATTTAATTTTTCTATAATGCCTCCTGTTTAGTATAATTATCTGCTATAGAGGCAGTTTCTGACTTGCCAGTGCCTGCAGTTCGATTTTAAAGCAAGACAATTGGTGGTAGCTATTCTGGACACAAGAAGCATTGCAGAAGACAGCAGCAAGGAATTATAGAAGAAAGAGTGAGGTAATTTATTGTGACATTTTAAAGGCTAAAGGAATGTATGACGTCAAAAGAAAATAGAGCAGGTAGGCAGCAGAAACCTCGGCCAGGACCTGCAGATAGCCATTTGAAATTTGAAGCAAATGGGAATGAAAAACAACAAGGGCAGCCAGAAGAGGACATAACTGAGCTAATAAGGCTGGTGCCTTGCCAGTAGGATAACACAGATGTAGTAAGTCATGCAATTGCAGACAGAAGATAAGTGGGATCAAAGAACAGCACCGAGAACTGATGAAGTCCAGAACAAGGTTTTGCCAGGGGAAATAGGGTACAGCTGGTAGCTGTCGAAAATGGTGAACGGGGCAGGGGAAGGAGGGGGTGGGGACACAGCTGTAATTTTCCAGTTCCTTTCAGCAAACAAAAGAAAGCGGATGGCAGCAGAGCAGGAGAGGTGAAAGGCTTGTAGTTGCACATCTCTTTCTTTAAAGGGGGAAACAAAACCAAACTAGATCGGTATCATCAACTATAAATGGCATGCAGGAAGAGTTTTGGAAAATGGAAAATCACAATGTTGCTCAGTGGTGAGAAACTCCCCATCCCTTCCAGCTGAGGACACGTCACTGGAAAAGTCCCCGTCTGGGGGGAAAAAAAAAAATCCACTGAGTAAACAAATTGCATAGGCAGTGAAAACAGAAAGTGGAACAAAGTCAAATGATACTTTGGCTTTAAAGGAGTTTATTTTCAGGTTAGCATTTCCTTGAATGTCATCAGCTCAAGTTCAGACAAGAAAAATCTCATTAGAATGAAAATGGCTGGTAAACTTCACTGCTGGTATTAGGCCATTGAAAGAAAGCTCACTTATTAAAAATCTAGGATTTCAACCTGGGAGTTCTTGAATTTTTAGCTACTGAGTGTAGTAAAATGATCCCACTGACAAACCAGATACCCAGGATTGGGCAAGTTTGTGGAATTTTTTTCCCCTTAATTTACATGTATTTCTAGACAAAGAAGTCCTTAACTAAACCCTTCTGAACAACTCCCTGGGCATGGCTCTTTGTCTTGCAAGCAAGTTCAGTGGTGAGAATTTTTCTAGCTTGTCTATAAAGAAAACAAGGGGGAAACTTCCTCGGTGACAATGAGACAAGAAAATACAGTATTGGATAATATTCTAGGATTCTTACCTCTCTTACTAGCATTCATAAAAATCAAAATACTGACATAAATCATTACCCTTCTCTGATAAAAATCTACTTTCAACAAAGGTACTTCATAGTAATTAATCATAGCAACGTTAACTCAGATTCTGGAAACAATTACAGTGGCAGCACTTTGTAGCTGTAATCGAGGAAAATAATCAAGATAGTTTTACCTTTGCATTTCTGCTCCCCCATTTAATGAGTGCTGCTGCATCCTGACCTATGGACATAACAATCCACAAACCCTGCTAGCAAACCCATTCACATTCTCTCAGATTTGGGAAGAGGATCAGTTAAAGAGTCTTTGGCGAAGAGGTTATGAGTTTTTTGTTTGTTTATCGTATAGCTTCTAATGTGTATAAATAGTAGAAGGGAACCAGAACTTACAGAAGGTTTCAAATTTTGATTATCATTTTTCCTGTTACAAGATAAGGGTAATGTTACTGCTGTGGCAACACGGGGCACAAGGACCTTGACTGCTCAGGGCTCAAGTCCATTGATCACATCCCTAGTTCTGGAGCTTCAAACAACAGAGAACAACAGTGACAAAAGCTTTCCTGAGGCACTAAGCTGAAGGGGCAAACGTGGAATTCAGTCGCGTTTCAATTCCTGCATCTGACGCATTTACTGCGTTAAGCTTTCTAAAAGAGAAGTGTCATCAATTTTCCATGTGTGCTCTTACACGCATGGCAGGAGGTTCCAGGATGTGGCTAGGCTGAGGACAATGCCAGAAGTACAGACAATGCTCACAAAAATGTACTAATTGGACTAATTTATAATTTTTATAGGAATGTTCTTTTCTCAAAGTAATTTTCAGGCAACAAAAGCAGTTTATGACAGTATTGTAAACATGATTTGCTGTTCTTTAAAAGTTGTTTTTTTCATGAGTACACACTAGGGTTGATCAGGACAAGGTAGTATGGCATCTGACAGCCAGAACCTGTCTTATGTTGGATGACATCTATTGCAAGAGATGTCTGTCTTTACACACTTTTCAGTTTTGGCTTATATAGTTTGCTAGAATTAATCTTACTCCTCTGGAGAGCTGTTGATAATTTGGAAGCCTTGCAATTTTTTCTCTTTTGGTAGTACAACCATGCTGTTTGAAACCATTTCAAAATAGTTGCATCTGTAATGCTAAGAGGTTTGTTCTTGGATTCAACTCACATGCTGTTCCTCACACTGGTAACTCAGTCAAGACCTTACTCATGGGAATAAGTACCACCTAAAAGCTGCACATTGCAGCCAAAAATATAGTGTGTTTTAGATACAAAACACACACAAAGTTGATGTATTTACTTATTGAACATTTGATGCAGTTAAGCAACTCTGGGAAAAAAGTCTTAAAAGTGAAGTGTTGGTGAAGTTCATTCTTGCTTTGTGTGACCATTTTTTTTCTCAGCTGGAGTAAGGTTCTATCTGGTAAAGCTTCTTTAAATAGCATGGCTATAGAACTGGATCAGCGTCAGGGAACAGAAAACCTCACAAAGGAAGGAAGACTAAAAATGCACTGAATGAAGCAGAACCAACCATATCTTAATCAGAAAAGGATTTCCACAGTCAGACTTCATACTTGAAAAAAAAAATTATCAGACTAAGCCAATTCCTAATGGAGTGGTGGTTCTCAGAGTAGAGAAGCCATTCCTAGTCCACAAATAATTCTGCATCTTGCTTTGCTTACTGCTATGCACATCATTGTATTTTGTTAATTTTCTTCCCTGACCTTGCCCATCTTGTTACAATGAAAGTTCACTTGGCAGCTGATAAGGAAAGCAAACAATTTTAACACTGACTGACTAAGCAAGAAAATATATGCAAGCCATTTGAAGGTCTTGGAAAACCCAAACATGGTTTTACATTGCTCACCTACAGACTAAGCAAAAAAGGATAAAATAACTTATACGTTTTCACTCTCAACATCCAAAAGCTGGAAGGCGCTAGAATTAACACAGGATGTGCACAAGAAAGCCTGGACTAGGACCAGAAGGGCAGAAGCATATGGCTGCAGAAGGATCAGCTTCACCAGAAGCTACAGAGCTGCACACAGCTCACAGGGATCACACGGGATTTCAAGGGCAGGGCTGCCACCAGAGCTGCGCTGACAGACGCTGGCAAGTGTCACCATTCCTGCAGCAATGGAGGCTGTATGGACTGGGGGGCTGGGAACCACAGCAGCCATGGGGTTACCAACCAATACCAATTGTGGGGGCACAGAACAGGCTGACATCAATTCGGCTGTGCCTGCCCCAGAGATGGCAAAGGCACAAGGGAACAAGTTCAGTTAAATGTGCCCTTCAAAAAAGCTGATGTGTTGAGAAAAATATTAAAAAAACAAACCCAAACAGCATAATTACTGCTTTCTTCATGCTCGCAATTCACTAGTCAGTCATTCCTTTTTCATCACATGAATGACATCACTGTCAGAAATTATTGCCTGAGGACCTAGACTGAAACCAGCTCTGCAATCACATTAAAAGATCTCTGTGCAGATGCAGAAGCAGAGTTTAAATTAGCTTTCAAATTATTTTTCCAAATAAGAAGCACAATAAGTGAAACACCTCAACAACAACTAACCACTAACAATTAAAAACATAAAAGCAATAACTTTATTCTACAGACTCAACAACTTTAGTAGGGAATTAGCATTGAATGAAGATGACTGCAAATGAAAGACTATCAAAACCCAAGAGTGTACTGAAACACTTTAAAGGCTTCACTTAGCTTGTGTGAGTGAGGAGTAGCTGTACATATGTGGCTACACAAATAAGCTTGCAGGTCTTTCCTGTACATTTCAACAGTACTCACAAATTGTGCAAGATCAACCTTTGGTGTTCGCTCTTGGCATATACCAAACACACTTCGCAAAACTACTGCATCTACATAATAGACGAATTCAAACTTTCCCAGGAATAACAAAACTATTTAAAGTGCAGCTGCTGCTGTGGTATCAAGCAATCTTTAGTGTCTCCTAGGCCCATGGGATGCAGCAGCAGTTCAGTTCTTTTTCTTACCCCTAACTTCTGTTAGGCCTCTGGTCCTCCAGGAGCCACAGTTATTCCCCAGCAGACAATACCAGAGAGAGCCCTACCATGGCACAGCCCAACTGCAGTCTTGTCCCATTGCTAGGGCTACAAGGCCACACATGAAACACACCCCCGTACCAAGGGGCTCAAAACAGGCCAGAGACTAGCATCATACAAAGCAGGGTGGCATTAACATGAATTATTTTGTTATAATTCAGTATTGTCTGCATGCAGAAGCACAGGGTATTACAGTGTCCATGCCTCACCTGGCATTTTTGAGGAGATTACAGTGGGGTAGCGGCTCTGCCCATTGTAAACCTGTCTGCTCTTCAACCACAGGTACAGGACTAGAGCAATATTTCTGGCTACCTTCATTCCAATGTGTTTAGGAGCCACTGGTCACCAAAAGCACTATTACACTTACGTAAGATTATTGATTGTTTTTCTGCTGAAATCTTGTTACAGGGACATTTGCAACCTAAACAGATTGCTAAAAGCATCACCTAAGGAGCTTTTTGCATAGGAACATTAGCGAGTAGAGAATTCAGCTACTTTCAGGTCTCAGAGGAAACACTCCCTGATATAGCAAAATCACTTCTGCACACTGTGATGTGTATACAAAAGCTTCAAGTTATACAAATAAATTATTCCAAAGCAGTCATTTTATGTCAGTCATACACCCACGTAACGTCATCATGTACTCCTATTCCTCATGTAATTAGATATTTTCCCAACTGGAAAGAAAAACACAAAACAAAAAACAAAAAAGCAAGCTACAAAATTATAGGATCATTTCACAGTGATGCCATTTAAACTTTTACACCGTGAAAACTGTAAAGATTAATAGAGGCAAAGCACATTTCATCTGAAAGCTTTTATTTAGAACTTTGCTCATGATTTGTTCTTATCTGAATCTCAATTATCGTCCATGGACTTTATATTCTTCTCAGAAAACAAGTGTCTTTGCTATATGTATTAAACTTACTCTTATCTTAAAACTGTGTCCTGTAAGAAACAGTGGTGTTGAGTTTATTTGCTGTAAAAACATAGGTGAAAATTACTCTTCAGGCTCCAAATCAACTACAAATAAGCACAGATGCCTGTAAGCATCAAGCAGGTATTCACAAGAATTTTGAATTTGATTAAAAATAAAAAAAAATTAAGAGCTACTTTTAATTAAGACTCGTTAGTTTCTCTTAGTCCTCAATAAATAGAAAGCGTAAGGCATGTGGGATCCAGATTCTTTAATGGAGCTGAAGCTAAAATGCACCATCTGCCATGTACCCCGCGGTTTTCAACCGGGATTTTTTCCTTCGTCCGTCGCAAAAATTTCCCTTCGTCCAGACCAACACAGGCGACCTGGCCACTGCAGCCGGCAAGTCACGCACGGGGAGAGCGAGCGAGGATGTGCAGGTGGGAGCTGATGACGCCGTGAGCGGCGGGGCCGCCGGGGCGAGAGAGCAGCAACCCCAGGCCGCCGCTGCCAGCACGAGAGGAGCGGCGGCGGGAGCAGCTACTTGCAGAGCCCCTCCAGCCGCTCCAGCGTGCCCTTCATGTCACGGATGCGCTTGGCCAGGGCGGGCACGGGCTGCATGGCGCGGTCCAGCTCCTCGCAGCGCGCCACCAGTGCGTACATGGCGCGGATGCTGAGGTCGGCCGCCTCGCCCAGGCTTTCCACGCCGTCGCGGTAGGTCTGGATGCAGCCAACGCTGAGCGCCGTCAGCGCCTGCAGCCCGCAGTGCACGTTCCGCAGCAGCTCGTCCACCTGCGCCGCCACCTGCCCGGCCAGGGCCACCACGTCCTGCAGCGCCCCGGGGTCGATGGCGGGGATGGAGGACCCGCCGCCCCCCACCGGAGGGTCGCCCCGCGGGGCGCCGCTCAGCCGGATCCGCCGCTCCAGGTTGTTGGCTACGAACTGGGTGAGGCGCCCTTCGCGCAGCACCGTCCCCTCCAGTTCCAGGGCGCTCGCCAGCGTCGCCCGCCGCCCCTCCGCCAGCTGCCGCCCCGCCACGGCCGCCTCTCCGCCGCCAGCCAGGCTAAGCGCCTCCAGGCTCCGCTCGTCCCGCCCCCGCCCCTCCGGCGGCGCGGCGGACAGGCCCGGCTCCTCCATGGCGAGCGACGCGTGCCCACCCGCTGCCACCGCCCACCGGGGGCGCGCCGACGCCTGTTTACGTCTCCCGCGATTGGCTGAGGGCCCCGGGGAGGTGCGGCCTGGGCTGTTCTTGCGGATCCCGATTGGCCGGTGAAGCACCGCCCGCCTGCCGCGCACTGCGAGCCCGTGACTCGGAGACAGGGGGCGTGCCTGCCCGGATTGGGCGGCCCCTAGGGGAGGCGTGGCTTGGAGTGTTTGTGTCGCTTTCGATTGGCTGGAGCGAGGGCACAGAGGCCGCTGCTCCGCCGCGATTGGCGGGGCGGGGCAGAGAGGGGCGATGCTGGCGCCGTCCGCACACGGCGGTTGGCGCGGGGGCGGAAGTGGGCGGGACGTACCCGGGTAACAACACCGGGGAGCTGCTGGTGGCTCGCCTCACTCCCCCGCCATGTTCTCCTAGCGGCGGCTCCGTTTGCGCCACCACTTCCTCACCCCGTCACAAAGCCCGGGCAGACCCTCCCCAGCAACCCGACCCGCTCATCCCTGCTTGGGCTTGACCCCTCTCCCCGGCACAACTCTGGGTACCCACGTCCTACCATGGTTACCACCACGGCGCCGCCGCCCTTCCTGGCTCGGATCTCGGCGGGCACCGAAGACCCGCGGCGGCTGCCGCCCTCCGCCCTGCTCCAGCGCCTCCGGCGCGGGGACAGCAACTGCGAGAACCAGCCCAGCTGCTGCCTGGCGGGCCCGGGGGGCAGCGCCCGCCCCGCGCTGAAGAGGGTGCGGCGGAGGAAGGGAAAGATCCGGCCCGGGCCCGCGGGGCTTCTGCCCAGCCGCTACCAGCAGTATCAGCAGCACCGCGCCGGGCTGGGGAGACGGACGCCGCTGGGAACCGACTTGGTGACGGACGCCCCCCCGGAGGAGCCCCCTGCGCCTGCCCCCTCGAGACCTGCGCCCGGCAAACCCCTCAGGAAGGAGGTAAAGCCAAGGCTGCGCTACTTCTCCTCACTTCAGCCCACTCCCGGTGCCCGGCGAGCAAGCCGACGGTTTCCCCTTCGGGATGGGGGGGAACAGCGAGCGGGGCGCCCCCTCAGCGGTGAGGGGGGACCGGGCGGGGGGGCGGCAGAGTTTCCGTTACGCTCGGACGGGGCGGGGCGGGGCTGAAGGAGAACCGCGGGCGACGATTGGCTGCCCGGTGCCCACCAATGGGCGCCCGGCGCTGCGCCCCAGCAACAAGCCGGATTTAGCCGTGCTGCTGGCCGCGCGCCAGCCCCGCCCCGCGCTCGCCGAAGGCGGGACGTGCGTGGCGCGCAGCGCCCCATGGCGGCCGGCGGGGCTCCGCACCCTCAGGCCGGCGGTGCCAGCCGAGCGGTGGGAATGAGCCGTGGGATAAGCGAGAAATAGCGGGGAGAAGGCTTCTCGGTACCCCTCCCTGTTCCGAGGTGGCCCCCGGCGCTTCAGTAAGTGCCGGGGGCGGTGAAGGAGCGCGGAGGAGAGGGGTCGTAGTTGACTTGATTGTTCTTTGTCTCCGCAGTTCTTAAAAAACAAGATGGGAAAGACAGAGAAGGCGGCCGTCCCCTACGGCCAGCCCGTTCACAGCTTACACCTGTGTGAACAACCAAAGATTAACAGGCAGAAGAGTAAGTGTAACACGCCAGTGACGAAGATCGCCTCGACAAAAAAGATAGAGAACTTTTGGCAGGATTCTGTGTCGCCAGAAATAGTTCAGAAGCAGGAGAAAAAGCCACTTAAAAACGCAGAAAACTTCAGAAATGCCAAGTCCAAGAAACCTATTGCCCTAAATGAAGTGAGCCAAAAAGAAAATTACGCTGGGGCAAAGTTCAGTGACCCACCATCTCCCAGTGTCCTTCCAAAGCCTCCCAGCCACTGGGTGGGTGGCACAGCTGAACTGTCTGACCAAAACAGGGAGTTGATGGCAGTCCATTTAAAAACTCTCCTAAAAGTTCAAGCGTAGTTTCCGAGATCTCTTGAGTAATTGGCAAAGAAAACTCCATCCAGGAAGCTTAAACATGCCTTGTTGCAACAAAAATTGCAAAAGACTGTCAAGTCTTATAATCACATAAAAAAAAATTCCTTGTATTATATTTTTTATGGTTGTGTAAATAGTGTACATCTTGTATTATGTGTATATTCTTGTTCATACTTTGAGAGGTACATTTTAGTTTTGTTATGAAAGGATGTATTTTGCACTGCCTGATTGGTAGATGTCTTGTATATAAAATATGGACAATTTTACGTGTGTGCTTGACACATGAAGACTTGACTTGCTTTGCACAAGGTAATGAAAATTTTGGAAGGAGAGTACAGCTTTCTGATTAAGGTTCCAGATCAAATGTGAATGTTCTATTCGTGCACTACTGACAATAGTTTTACATTCTGTCTCCCAATCAAGTATAAACATGGAATTTTCATACAAATGTGAAGTTTTGCCCTCTGCTCTGGAAACTATCTGGAATTCCTGTTCATCTGTTCGTTTTTAAAATTAACTGGAGTTTGACTAAAATTCCAACCCACCAATTTGAGCACTGCTGATTTCTTTAAAAAAAAAGTTAAAAAAAAAAAACAAGGAAAAAAAAGGAAAGAGCAGAGCTTTCTGCCAAAAATTCAATTGGTCACTAAAAAATTAAATAAAACAATTTGGCCTCCCCTTTTACATGTCTCTGTTTTTCTTTTGAGTGTGTGTCTGTTAATTCAAGAGTGTCAATTTAAATCACTTGATAGCCTTCTAGTGCATTGGTAGAAATACTTTGGCTGTTAACTATCTCAGGGAAAACTAGGAAATCAATAATGCACCAAGAATTCCTTCCGTTTAAAAAAAAGCCACCTTTGTGACAAGTCATTCTAGGATTTTGTTTGTTGAAAACTGAGTTAAGTAAGTTGGGCACTTAGACATTGAAATTCATGCGGTAATGCTCCTTAAATGTTTTCATAGTATGTGGCTATTAAACAAGTCAACGCTGAAAAGTAGTAGTGACAGAAAATGAATGGAGCAAGTAGAATTTTGTATTTTTCACCAGATTTGTCTCTTGATCATAGCTATGCTGGAAAATACATCCTCCCGACTTAAAATTCTTAGGGAATTGGACTGTGGATTATTCTGACAGGCACGTTGAGGAGGTAACAGATTTGCAGTTGTTTTCCTAATATGCTGTTTAAATAAGATTAATACTAGGGAGTATGTGAAATTTACATAAGATAGAATAGCATTTTTTTTTAAGTTTTTGATCTACCACAAAAAACACACTCTCTATACGCCAGTGTGCTCGGGGAGGAGAGGTGCTTAGGAAGAAAACGGCTGCTTGTATCTGGCTGAGGTGGCTCCCTAGGGTGAGCAGCACTTTCAAGAGATACAGATTGAGCAGCATTAGCTGTGTTCATGCTGCAGCTTTTGTCCAGAGCATCGCTGCATTCCTCATGGGGCAATTGGCAGGGTTCATTAGTACAGCCCTGACATGAGCGTGGTCAAAAGCTCAAACTTGGGGTTTTTTGGCTTGCTTGTGGACGTTGGTTATGTAATTGTAAAATTGGGCTGTTTAGCTATCGATGTTCTAAACTAAGGGTTGATACAAAATTTTTGCTTTACCCCAAAGAATTAGAGGTTCACTGTCTTGCAAAAGAGACTGGTATTGGTGTATTCGAGGTCACTGTGTGGCTTCAACAACCCAGTTTCCTGTCTAATCTAAATACTCTCTAATTTAGTGTCCCCCATCCTCTAAAAATGAACAAAATTCCTCCTGGTTTTCTGTTTGTGGGATTTTTTTTTTTTTAATAAACAGTATTAGGGCAAAGAAAAATGCCACTGGAATCTCGCCGAGGATGACTCAGGAGACTGTAAGTCGGCGTTTGCTATATTTGGTAAATGCTGTATTGATCTGCCGTTGTGCTTTTCGCTTTTTTTCCCTTTTTTTCTTTTGCCTGAGTGTCACGTGCAAAGCAAAATGTCTTAACAATAACCCGTAGCTTTAGGCAATGGTTAATTTTGTCTGGTCACCGTGAATCTTGCTAGCTAGCTTGATGTTTCCATCAGCCAGTGGGTTGGTGTTTTTTAGAAGGATGTGTCCTTTATCCCCCTGATTATTATCTCACTGCCAACAGCCTCTTCCTTACCTTTTAAAGCTTACAGAGTGAATGCTAGCTCTGATCCTGCATAAGTTTATTAAAGTCACGTACCTCTTTGTTCCTGCCCTGATTTGCCAACACATCGCTTAGGGTTAAAGAATTCATTAAATGTTAATTGCCAACAGTTCTCAGCTCCTCATTCAATTTTTTGAGAGCTGGTGGTTGAGACTTTTGAAGTGTTGGGAACTTTAAACTTCCTATAACTTGTTGGACCCTAAAGGGGAAGATAACAATCTGGTCTTTCTAAACCGTAGCAAAAAAACGAAGCTTATTAGCACAGTTGTGTCAATGAACCTGCAGAATAGTTGGAGCCCTTCATGTTTCTGCCTTCCTGAGATCTTTGGGCTGAGCCCATTCCTGCACAATAGACAGGTTTGTATACTAGGCCTAAGGGCAACATGCATCTCAACATGACCAGCTGAAAATAAGAACATAGTCGTCATTTAGGACCATATTCTGCATCTTACTTGTCACTTTGCTGCTTTTTTTCCTTTATGTTTATACAATATCATAGGGATTTTCACTCTCAAGGTTTTCTTCACTTTGATAGATTCCTTATCGCAGTTTCCTGAAGAGGAGCCATTGTATTACATTAACATACTCTTTTTTGAGTTCAGAGCCAGCAGAACATTAGTGTCATATTTGGAGGGCTTGTTTGCAGTGTAATATAAAATTATGGATTGACACTTAAAGAGTGACCAGCCTTTAAGGAAGAAAATGAACAAAATCAGTGGATGTGTTATGAGCTAGTCATGTGTTTGCTGAACAGGAATTAAATAAATGCCTTATTAAATCTTCTGAGGTCATTAAGGAAACAGAACATTACCTCCTCAGATAATGGAAATCCTTTCTGTTTGAAAGTCTAGTGCAATGCCGTGCAGAACTGCAGGAAATCTACTGAGAAGTAACTACCACCTTACTTTTAAACAGTTAAACGTTAATGTGTTGATGGTCCTGAAATTTAGCTCTCGTGGAGGCCAGAAGTGTCTGTTGTTGGGTTCTCATGCGTGGCTAAGGTTCAGCCCATTAGACAGCTTCATTAATAATGGCTGGCTTGGTGCTCTTAAGGCTGAAATGTTTCTGCCTCCTAATGCAACAGGAGCTAGAAATCCTATGTGCATTTGAACTCTATTACACCAGGATCTCTTCAGAGATTTTGCTGAATTCTGCTGAATACTTAAGCAATCTGCATATGAGACTGTAAATTTAATTTAATTCCATCTGATTAATATTTTATTCAAGGCATGTCATTTTAAACCGTACTTTAATTATTTTCAGATTTTTTTAAGCTTTTGCATTATAAAACATTTGATAATTGTCACACTTGAGGATTTTTTTTCTTATTTAGACAGTTTTGAAATCAAGTACAAAGCTGTGTAGATTATATAAAATCTGAAGATTATAGATTATGTTTCATTGCAATTTTGAAAATAAGTTTACCTTTATTTTCTACATAGAGTTGTAAAATATAGAATGGCTTGGGTTGGAAGGAGCCTTAAGGATGACTTAATTCCAACGCCCTTGCCATGGGCACTCTAGACCAGCTTGCTCAAGGCCCCCTGACCTGGAGCACCTCCAGGGATGGGGCATCCCCAGCTTTCTCTAGATAATCTGTTCCAGAGCCTCACAACCTTTGTAGCAAAGAACTTCACCCTAATATCTAATCTAAACCTACTCTCTTTCAGTTTGAAGCTTTTCCCCCTTGTCCTGTCCCTGTATGGTCTTGTAAAAAGTCTTCTCTCCATCTTCCTTGCAGGTTCTCTTCAGGTTCTGGAAGGAAAGCCTTGACGCTTCCATTATGCAGTTAAACACATTCCTTATTTTCTTCTACAACTTCTTGCACTCTTTGAACTTTGATTTTAAAATATGTTCTTTAAATATTTTTTTTCATATTATATTCTTGACTGAACTTTTTAAGGGGATTTTATTTTCTGTTGTAATTTCTAAGATTGTTTTTCTGTTGGGAATAGGCTGGTTCTTACCCGCAAGAGGCTATGATGTAAGTAAGAGGTAAAGTTGTAAAATGTAAACATCTACCATGAAAAACTGATGCTACCTTGTTGAACAGGATCTACAGTGTTAAATATTTTTGATAACAAGAAAGAAATATTTAGTTGCTGTTTCACGAGAAAAAGATAGATGAAAGGCATATCCATCAATTTAGGAGAAATACATTATCCAATAAAGGGACCTAAGTGCTGAAGTTGAGCAATAGAATGTTATCAGCAATTTTGAGGCCTTGAACTTTCTGGATTGCTGAGAGTGTAGTAGGATGTTATCAGAGCTAAGACAGGAAGGTCAACAATTCAGCCAAATTTGAAAAACTTTCCCGAGGAATTAATTTGCGCAACCAACATGTCCTAGCAGAGTCTTCCCCTGTGTTGAAGTCAGCATTCCTCTCTAACTTTTTTTCCATGGGGTAATAAAATCTTATTTGTTCAACTCCCAGAAAACAGATATATATTTTGCAAGGCCCTGACTCACTTGGAATACTGCATTGGTACTTTTATTTAACATTACTCTAGTGACATTACTACAAGTGTGTGGCAGATGCATCACTTATTCTGAGTGGTTCATAAACCCTTGTCTTCAGTTTGAGAACTAGGCTGGTTACGTGCACTTACAGTGTTAGGTTGCCAGTGGCGAGTAAACTGGTGCAATTTCCCTAAATTGTACCTGGAAGAGGAAGTGTTTGGAGGTCCAGGACTTTTCTCGTATTTATACAGTCAGACTTTGCTGACTCTTTTGTTGTAGTTCAGTAAGTGGCTGTATGTGTTTCAAGAAGTGGTGTAATCATCATGGCCATTGTGCCATTCTTAAGGTCATAAAGCAAAAGGTTTTGAGGAGATTGCTGTTTGTATTAAAGATGCCATTTGCTCCTTTAATGAAGCAGTGTGCTTTTATCAAGTAACCCTTTAATTTGCCAATGTCCTTCCAAGTAGTGATAGCTATGGCCATCAAAATAAAATTTACTTTGTTTTTCATTTCTTGAAACAAGACCTAGAGCTACATTTAATAAAGGGCTTAATATAGAGTGTCAGGTTTTCCACTAGCTTCTCTCATCACCTGATTCTTGTGTCCTTCACTGCCTAGTGACAGCTAGCTGCACATCAAAGAATAAGGTGTGCCCTCACTTAAAATGATATGTAATTTGAGATCTGTAATTTGCTTCTGTGTGTGTATAGCATGAAGATTTTGTAAGTTTCATTCCTAGCATCAGGATAATTCACAAATTGCATGTTATCATATTTAGAATAGCAATAAGTCATTGTAGGAATTAATGAAGTCGTAAATTGATGGACCTTGTCCAAATGTTAGACATTCTTTTTATGCAAGTAAAAAAAAAGGTATGATTTTTTTTGTGCCCCTTTTCCTGTGTACTAGGAGTGAAAAGCGAAAAAAATGGCGAGACAGGGAGAAAAAAATACCCTGAAAAACAAGGTCAGCTGAGAGATGAGAGAAGCGGTGTAGATGTCACCATTATGGAATGTTGGAAGGAATGATACTGCAAGAAAAAATTATCTCCAGAGGTAGCTGAAGTTACTGCAAATTTAAGGAATTTTAATTAGGCTAGATGAAACTCAGTTTGCTTCTACTTCTTGACTAGGACCTTCTGGAGAATGACCATGTGAGATGGCAGATACTGTAACTGACTTTTTCTCTGACTGCTCAGTACCGACTCTTCATTACTAGAAATTGCACCTTGGTGCAGCATCCTTAATGCTTAGCGCTGCCTCAAGTGTCACAAAATGCTTCGAAAGTGCTTACTGCTCTGAGGTTTTCAGGGTTTTTATAGAAGTAGACAGATAAAGTATGTATATTACTGTATATTAGAAGCCTACTGTTTTACAGCTGGGAATACAGGCGTGCTAGAAAGGAACTAGCTGGCTTGAGGTCCCTCAGCAGGCTGTTCATTCACCCAGAAAGTGAACCATAGTGTCTGGAGGTCCAGCCAGGTTTTGCCTTTGCCAGTACATATGGTTTGGTGTGTGTGTGATCTGCAAGTCTTCCTTGTCCCACTGTATAGTATATAAAATGCAGTTAATAAAAGGTTCTGCTTAGAAATGTTTGTAGTTTGATAGGACTGGTGAGATAAATCAGGATGCACCTAGGTTTTGTGTGGTATACAGTTTTATTACACAATAGTTTCAGTAATTTGCACAATAAAGATGACTGTTACACTTTTCTCAACCCTTTTTTTGGACCCTTTGATACAACATGTAAACTATACACACCACTGTCCTCTCCCCATGACCAGCAGTGGGGTGGCTGATGATAAATCAGCAGTTTCTGTTCATTAGCTGTTGCTCTCCACTGCTGCACAAACATGCTGCAGCCAGCAGCTGGCTGAGAGGGCCATGGACATATGCAGTATCCTCAGAGTTTCTTGAGTTTACATTTCTTTATCTTTTGCCTTCTATTAGATCCTGGAAGAAAGAGTGAGGCCCAGTCTTTCCCAAGAGAGAACATCTTCCTCCAGGAGGACAGCATGTGCAATTTGCAACGGATTCAGTTTTTGTATACCACCAGCCAGTTCTTAACACCTCAAGCCTTCCCATCACTTTTCCCAATTGTTTTCTTTACTTTTCACTGCAGTTGTGTATTTCCTCCTAAATGCATTTGCTTGTTCTCAGTTTCCCTCACTACATGTTCATACATGTAGTTTTTTCACCTCAAAAATCAAATTGAGTGTGCCACATTTATTCTGCTGTGTTCTGGGTACAATTTCTCCAAGACAGTATGTCCTTTTTTCTAGAGGACAGTAAGATTTTTACAAGAGGCAATGATTCTCTTGAGATTTCTCCTGTCAACCTGATATGAATTGACCTGTCAAGCCTTGATAACCATAACATACCTCACTTGATATCCTGGAGGACTAGAAACAACTGATGTACTGGTCCACACAGACACCACAGAATTATCTGTCAAAACCCCAAACAACTGGAGTTTAAGAAGACTTTCCTCAGAGATGAGAAAGTCTGAAAGGTCTTATGTGGACTGGTCACTGGCAGGAAGACATAAAGGAAGATGCAAACGCAATCTGCAACTCTGACACTCATGAACCAAGGCTTTTAATCTAATTTTCTAGGCTGGGTCTGCAGTTTGAGAGCCTGTCACGTGTACAGCCTGCTTGCTGCACGTGTCCAAAACTCCTTAGCCTCCTGCTGTAGGATGGTGGCTGTCTGAGTGTTCAGTGGTAGTTCTATGGTTGGCCAAACCTTTCTGACCTCGCTGTGTCATAGGCAATTCAAGGTAAGAGTTTGGACTGTTCCTTTGTGTTTTCTCTCATTTTGGTCAAGGTAGTCTTTCTAATTTATAAGCACTGAGACTGAATTCAACAGCAGCCTTGTGACTTCTTGCTGCATGTAAGTTAACTTTAATAGAGAGAAACTGGTAACACATGTGCCATTACTTTGTCCACAGAGATAACTCTGATCAGCTAACTGTGCCTGTGCACTCTTCATTCAACTCAACTCCTATTTTAAACACTTTTCATTTTCCCTCTTTATTTTTCAGTTATGACTTTTTATTTCTTTTATTTTTCTGACTACAATGCTGTTGGGAATACATGCTGAAGCTCTGGAGAACCATAGCTGGTACACAAAAATGAACAAGCAACATTGAAATTTCTGTCTTTAGGAAGTTTTGAGGTAAAAGGAGGGGTCAGGTTACGACCTCCAGTTCTGGTGAGCCCCCATCTGGATCACATAGACACCAGCCTCAGTAATGTTCTGAAACATGCCAGCTTTGATGGCTGTATCAGTGTGTTTCAGAGCCTTTAAAGAAGGCAGCCTTCCAAAAAACCCAGGTTTTCTGGTTTTCCCTTCACAGCTGCAGAAGAAGCACTCAGTGAGAGGGCAGCCCACACCCCTAAATAGCCTTGAAATTAAACAGATACTTCTATACAGGCAACACAGCCTGATTTTATCCTCTCCCCTGTGGCAACACTGAAGACTTAACCTGTACTGCTGTTACAATTGATTATTTCCAGTCTTCCAAACTGTTGTATGTTTATATGATTTTTAACACATACATGCCCTACTTTTCAAATACTGTGGGAAAGCAGTGTGAAGATGTGGGGGAAAGGTAAAAGTAATCTTGATCAAGTCTTGCAGCCTTGATCTAAATGCCATCTTAGTTACAATTTTCTTAGGAAAGGCTTTGCTCACTTCTAACCTGCTGAGATGGTGATGTGGGCAGTGCTCTTGGGACTGGAATTTGCCTCTCGGCTTCAGTGAGATATTGAAGAAGGTGAAGGAGTGGGAAGCTGATGACCAGAGGAAGGAGCTCTGCTGACATAGAAACCTTTCTCCATATTGTCTTCCTCAGCTGCAGCCAGCCTCCCTGACATCACTTTTTAAGGACCTCTAGCACACCTCCACCCTTCCTTAACTTCCGTGCCAGAAATGTAAGGGAATGCATTTTACACACAGAGTAACCACGGACATATTCAGTAACTTTTTGGTTCGCTGCCAGGGAGCACGGGCACCAGGTGGACACAGAGGTGACAAAGAAAGAAAAGAATTAACAGACACAAGGTTAAAAAGCCACATTACTACTGAGACAAACGATGAAATGTGCCATGTGCTTATGGGATGCAAAAGAGAACTGGTACGTTTGCTTCAGCAGATGGACTTACTGCCGCAGGTGTCTTTGAAGCACATGCATATAGCTTTATGTAGGCTATGCTTAAGGGCCCAAGGAAGTGAGCAGTAGGAAAAACCCCGTGTCAAGGCCTTGTAGGGCATAGGCTGAGTTCCCTCTAGTGGCTTGCTTTGGCATTCCACAGGGGTGGCCCCGAAAGGACCCATTTGGGGAGCAGTAGCTCATCCCTCCTCGTTACAGCCTTGCCCAGAACCCATGCTTGTATTGGGCAGCTGGAGGGTATAATTACTGAGTAATTCTTGGTGAGGGCCTAATTGCAAGTTAATTTAAAGTCAGTTATGTAAACAGATTAAATCAATCCTTCCCTGTATTTATTTTTCATCACAGGCAGACTCAACCAGTCTTAAAAATTCTCTATCTGCTTCATTGAGTTGATGTCCACTGCTAATATCTCTGCTGCTAATACCTGCGTTAGGCAGAGGCTCTGTGAGATCACAGTGAGTCAGAATAATCTATGTGATGTCGTCAGGCAGTTTGGGGAAAGGCTCTGAGATGAAAAATATCACCAGCAGCAGCTCAGTCTGTATTTGTGGCTCAGTGTAATGTATTTATTTGTAGAGAATAGCAGGCAGTAAATTATTAGGCAAAAATATTTTTGAATTATTGTTGTACTGGTGTGTCAGAACAATGAAAGAATAGCAACCAAAAAGGAATAGAAGAAAACCAACAAAAAAGTTAATGTTTTTGTTTTTCTTCAGCTTGTGTTTTACCAAAAAGGCAGCTGGAGATTAGAACAAGTGGATTATGCAGGAAACCTTAATTTCTAAAAGAAAACATCCAGTGCACTTTTGGCACCATGTACAAAATATACTAGAAATAGCATCTTTTGTAAAACACAAGCTCACAACATATTAATGACTGCATCCCTGGGGTTCTAAAAAATTAGGCAAATCACATTTCCTTCTGCAAACTGATGAACTTTGGAGGAAATTTCAATAAATAAAGCTGTGTGTTGTTGCTTTCTATCCTGTCCTTTCATCACAGGATAAACAGTGTTGAATATGTTATAATTCAAGGGCCTAAAAGTTAGATACATATGTCTAACCCTGGCTTCAACTTAACAGTCAGCAAACAGAAAGGGGCATGTATATTTCTGGGAACTATTCTTACAGGTTTGGAGGAGATTATCAATAACTCTGTTTTACAGAACTTCACTAGTTTATCTAGGCTGGTACATATTGTCAGTATTTAGTTAGTCAGAACATAGAAGAGATAGGTATCAAGTCATATACTTCCAAAGAAATCTGTAAGCTTTTAGAAAGTAGCGTGAAATACAATGCTTTTCCATTTCTCTTTCAAACTTCCCTTTTTAAAAAATATTTGTAATGATTTAGATTAATTATGGTATTTATAAATGTAAATAAGCTACAGTACTTTTCAGGCCTGATGGATTTTAACTTTAGCAGTATTTTTCAGCAGTACATTTTGTAGACTGGATGCCCATTAAGAGACAAATTAAAGATTCACTTCTACATGAACGTACTGGCAACTTCATGGCTAATGAGGGCTATTACTCAATTGGCAAAAATATTTAAGAAAAAAGAAGGAGGCTTTTAAAAGTTTCTTTTTTTATTAAAAGCATCCTAATTATCGAAAACAACTTATTTATGATATACCATCTCACTCTGAATTTAGAACCAATCAAATTGTATGCTTGGACTGTGCTCGTACTTTATGATTAACACCAGTTAAAATGTTTAACATTTCAGTTAAAAGCCTAAAAGCCATACTTATCACAACTGAAAATCCTCCTCTACACAGGATAAAACAGAACAAAAAAAAATTACAGCTTATCAAAATGTCCCTCATACTTTTAACTGAATATACTTAATTTTGACTTTTAAAATAGAATTTTTACATGAGATACCAGATGATTACTTGTCTAATTTACCTGTGCATCACCTTTCACTGTGGTTAACCTAAGCCTTTTAACAATACCCCACAAAACTAACCCAACTGTTCACCTGACCCAAGTGAGCTAATTGCACTTCAGAGCATGGATCCTATTTCATACTCACTCAGCCTGGCCTTTTGTTGAGTAAGCTATTATTTTTTTTTATTAGCAGAGCTTTTGACAGGCTTTGCAAGACTTGACAGTTTATCCTCAGCTCTGTTCTGCAGGTGCTCATGACATCACTAATGTCACAGGCACTTGAACAGAATCTAGGTGCGGAACATCAGAAACTGAAGTTCTCCTTCTCCTCTGCTTCCTCACATGAACAGTCACTCTCATTTAATGGAGGTCTTGGAGTGTCTCTGTGCCAGGACAGATTTTCTCTTGGCAATGGAAACACCAGTTCCTGAACCTGAGGACCTTTTCTGGGAGCTTGACATCAATGTTTCCACATTCTTTGGCCTTTCCTGTAATGACTCAGACTGTGACTTTGTCCTTGATTGCCCATTAATATACAGCATCTTGGAAATGATCTGGAGTGGAACTGAGACTGCCATCTCAGTTCTCAAATCTCAGCTGTGGAAGTGTCACATTGTCACCTATACTCTGACAGGCAAACCCAACAGACTATTATTACAGCACTTCTTCAGGAAAACGAAAAGGATTTTTTATAAAAAAAATTACATCTTAGTCATGCATCCTTGATCTGTCTTGTCAATTCTGTACACAGTGTTCATATATATTGCTTGGTCTTCTATCTAGATACCTCACAACACTGTTTTTCATTTGTAAGAATAGTTTTTTGCATTCAGATTAGTGACAACTCTGGATTTGTGCTACCAAATTAGTCATGTGAAGAATAAGAAATATTGCTGTGAATTGAATGATATCATCAGCAGAATAAATATAAGAAAACATTTAAAAGATGATATTATCCATACCATCTCCTCAAAAGAAAATGGTGCTGGCAGGTTTTTGTGAATCTAGGCCTTTGTTAAAAGTAATTTCATAAGAACTTTTCTATATTCTACATGTAAACTGAGTATTCCTGTCTAAGCACAGAATCTGGAGGAGATAAAAGCAAATGAGATATGTAACAGATGAAAATTTAGGGACATCCTAACCAGGAGGCTAAATAAAGCTTCATTAATGATTTAGTTCTTCATAGTAATGGGATAAAGTGCACCTCAGGCTGGAACATTTACCACGTCTAGACACTTCTTGTTCTTTAGCTTTTTAACTAAGCATGGGTCTCCTGTCCAGACAGCAGCACTTCTGCATTACTAAGGAGAGGACATTTAAAATGCTGGGAGAGATATTTCTGAGAAAAAGTAAGTACAAACATGCACACCAAATGAAATCAGTCACAGAAAATGTCACTATGTGTAAGAGCCTGAATGAGGGATGCAGGACTCCACGTGGCTCTTCAAAATGCAGTTTATTACATCCAAGAGGTTACAGCAGTCCAGGGTCGCGGGCGACAGAGCCTGTGCCTACAGCTGTCAGCTCCAGCTGCAGGCAGGCCTGGAGACCCTGAGTTTAGGTTACAATGCATTATACACTTTTCTTTGCTGAGCTTCTTAATAGAGTAGAACCAATCTATACCTTAACTTTTATCTATAGCCTATCATAACTACTCTAATTACCATATTCATGTTACTATTCTCCAATCACTAAAAGTTAGTACATTACAGTTTAAGCTAGAAGTTGATTTTCAGTTTTCTTGCAGTGGAAAATTCTGAGATCTTTTTTCTACTTACAACATTTGCTGACTTGTTTGCCTCTGCTATCTTTCTGCTTGGTAAAAACATCTTCTTGTTTGAGGTGGGTTTATCCTTTGCTCTAAGTCATAAAAACCCCTTCTAACTAACATACCCTTTGCCTCCTTGGTTATCCAGTAAGACTGGCTAAGCAATTATTTTCTTCTATATCAAAACTTGCTTCCATGTCTATTCCTTCTTCAGATTCTAAATTCAAAAGTCTTCCTGCTAAGCATGCATAGCTGTGAGACTTTGTCAAACTTTCATCCTTCCCAACAACTATGGGTCTAAGACCTGACTCTACAGACACAGTCGTGTTTATTTGTTTCTGTTAGGGAGTGGACTTAGTGATGTGACAATTCAGAACAAAACTGAGCACGTATTGAACCTGTGTTCCTGCTCAGGGCCTTACCAAAGGTCCATGCTTGTGCACTAGCCATGAAGTTACTAATAATTTCCCCACAAACTCTATATATACCTTCATAATTTTCATTCCCCTTACATAATGTGTATCCCACTAATGGAAATAAGGAATCAAATGTGATGGGTGGTGGTCAACCCATGGACTAGGGTGAGACCTGTCTTGTGAGAAGGGTGTGTTGCTCCTACACCATCACCTCAATGATGTACTCATCCAAAGGGCTCTTTGTGCATCCTTTAGAGGCAAGAAGAAACATGTTGTGTGCTGCAGGTCATCAATTTGATGGTCTTGAACACTCCACAGCCAAGGAGGTGGCATCAGATCTGCTGCCATGGGAGGGCAGCAAGGATTTGTGCCTGCTTGATGTCTGTGCATGGCATGATGTGGTTGCAGTGCCAGTGTGCCTCCCTGGGACCTCCAGTGGCCACGGATCATGGTTTGTATTAAGTGAAGGAGAAGAAAGAGATGTCACAGCTGTTGTAGGAAGTGAGATGTATGTTTTGAGGAAATCAATAGGTATAACAATTTCTTCTTCTATTTCAAGGTAGGTGTGTGGCTCCAAGGTGAGGTATCTAAGATGGTTCTCATGTAAGCTGAATACCTACACCACGAGGAGAGCTGCAGGTCTATCTGCACATTTGGAGGTTTGGAAAGTTCCTCTGGCACTCCAGAAAAATTGCTTTGCTAAGGCTTGCCATGGCTCCCAATACCTGACCATAAGGTAATGCAGGCTGGAAGGGACCGCAGGAGTCTTCCAGTCTTGCCTCCTGCTCACAGCAGGGGTGGCTGCTAGGTCAGGCCAGGTTACTCAGGGCCAATTCTGATTATCTGAAATGAAGCCTGGCAGAGGGTTGGGTGGCTGAATGCCTTCAGCTTTTCCCTGTCATACAGGATTCTCCATGTCAGAGAGTACAAATGTATCTCCATAATGCTAACAGGTTGGGAAAGCTTTAAATTCAATCTGTCCCTGTTACCTGTATATTGAGTTAAAAGGGCTGAAAGATTTAAAATGTTTAAGAATGAACAGGATTAAAAGAATAAGCAGATTAAAAAATCACAATGGGTCTTGTGTAAAATGTTTTGATTCTTCAATTGTCATCTAAAATCAAATAGTTATTTAGTCTAGTGTCCCTTGAGAGGATTTGTCCCAGATTGGTGGGAAAGCATTTCCTCATGTTACAAGCAGGATGCCAAGAACACACACTGTATTCATAACTGAACTGAATGTTTATGTGCATTTAAATTGTAAAAATTTGAACAGATTAAAAAAAATAAATTATCAATACTACATAATTAATTGGTTATATTGTTCTACAAACAGGGTGCTCAGCAGGCTTAAGATAGCTCATTCTCTTTGCCAGGTACCAAATAGCATTTTTGCATTAACTGTCCATAAAATCAAGGGAATACATGCTGGAACTGTGAGCTTCACATCCATGTTACTCCACAAAGCAGAGCTCAGTAAAGTGTCTGACCTGTCTTCACATTGTGTCTCACAATAGACAGTGTTATCCAGTTTGTTTGGATTTTTTTTTTCTTTATACTTTTAGAAAGATTTATATGCTCTTTTTTAAAGGGACATTCTGGAAAAGGCTGGATACAATAATGAAGATAGGTCAAATTTATAAAATAGCTGATGAGGAGAGTGAGGACACTTGATGCTATAGAAATTACACAATTCAGAGATGTGCCCATTGAAATTAGCAGTAGTAATAATAGATGGTGTATACCTTAAAGCAAATATAAGAGGAGAGTTGAAAGATCTGACAATTGCTTTGATGCATGTGGTGCTGATTGAAAGTACTGGGCTGTATTCTTTTCTTTGGAGAATGAAGTCTTTTTTGGTAAGTATCCTTTAAAAGTAAAAGGTGATACCATAGAATCAGTAGCCAGCCAGAAGAGACATTGCTACAGCTGGAAATTTAATTTTGCTATTTTGAGTCACTCAGACCTTGGACTTTCTGCCAATCTGCAAAGTAATCAGGCTAGAAAATCTTATGATAGAGGAACTTGCTGCTAGGAAACCCAGATTAATATTACCAGCACATATTGAGTAGGCTACTGAACAGCCAACACATACTAATGATGCCTGGGCTGCAAAGTCAGCTGGCAGCCTCAAGACACCCCATTGTTGTTCCCCTGAGCTCTGCAGCTCCGCAGCTTCCCAGTATCAGCACAGACACTTCTTGACAGAGCAACTTTACCCTTTCTTTTTTAATTTATTTATTCCAAAGTAGGTCATGCCGTGCCATCTGTTGACACTTAAAACCCACAGAGGTTTCCAGATTCCCTGTGGTCTCCTGCAGTTTAACATGTATTTTTAATACCCTGTTGCTCTACCTAGCTGCTGGATGTACTGAGACTACTAATCACAACAGCTTGTTCAATCACATAATGCAAAGGAGTTCAGGTCTTGAATTAATATATTAGGTGAGTATGGCTGAGAGGGGAGAGAACACAACAAGAAGGGCCTGATTTTTTTGCTGATGGTGAATAGTGCTTTCAACAAAGAGGTGCTCATGTCACCTGCTTTCTGCTTCTCCAGCAGCCTTGTTGAAAGCTTAGGAAAGCAGTCAGTCCCCAGATAGGTACGTAGTGGGTTTTTTCAGGCTGCAGTTAAATTTGCTTCTCTTGTTCTCTAACTGTGGGTATGTGAATTGAAGAGTATTTCACATCCACAGTTGTCTTTAAGTTCCTTGCACAGCACTCTCAGGTCTCTGCCACGTGCCTGCTCATTGTGACTTACCCACACATTGTGAGGATGATTTAAAAAAAAAAACAAAAAACTAGTGCTCCTGATTTCAAGTAATGACATTCAATTTATCCACAGGAAGATTTCTGGAAAGGCACATGTCCTCATGGGTGCAACACTGGCATAGCACACAACTCCTCTGTGGTATGTGGTACAGTAAGGAGCATTGGTAAGGAGAAGGAAGGTCACATATATGTCATATAAAACATACATAAAACATTGTACAGTGTACACAGAGATTGGTACATGAACATTGTGCCTGAGAATGTAGGAGATGGGCTTTTAATTACAGGAACTGGCCCTGACCACCTTGCAACTAACTGGATGGTAGTAAAGCACCCCAACAAACTGCAGCTCAGTTTCTCTAAAATGTGCTTTAAAAACTAACAGCTTAAGTCTAGGCAACAACAAACAGTCTGAGGTAGCTAAAGATCAAGCCCTCTTGGGCTAGAAACAACTAGAACATATTACAAAAGTCTGCCAGACGTCATTGGGCAATGTATGACTTCACCTCCAAATCATCTTAACCATTAGTGGAAACCAAAATGGATTGGACTAGCTTGTTCAGTTACACAGTTTGACCTCCACTATTTGCAATTGTCAGTTCTTGTTTACAGGTTTCTGGATATACTGGATGCCTTTTCTTCCTTGAATTTTAAAAATACAGAAACATATTTGGTTCATTTCACAGTGATGACTGAACAAGTTCAAAATGACCCTGAAACTCTGGCCAAGTTCTGCACATGTGTTACATTGATTTGAAGAAATCCAACTGTCATGAGTTATCTGTATAAAATTAGCAAGTTCATAGTATTATAAATTAGAAATATGATTATTTTGAGTAGTCCTGTAGACAAATAGATTTTTCTCCTATTTCACTTATCTGCTTTTTTTCCCCAGAAAACTGATACCAATTTCAACAAACCTCTTTTTGTCAGCAGTAAAAACAGAAGTATACATGAGTCCAAACATACTCTGTGTTTACTTATATTTGTGAAACTACAAATTAAATTTTAAAAAAGACTAAAAAATCATTGTGTGCTATAGTAGTTATAGCTACTGTGTTGTTGCTTTGTATATTCCCACTGTGACTAGATAAAGTATGGGTTTGAACATATTTTTTGAAATTAATGTCTTAAGCAAATAATTATTAATGCACACCCTTAAGGCTTGTTGTGTTTGTATTTGCGTAATTGGTACAAATCAAGAACAAAAATAATTACTCTTTTTAATGTAATTTCCCAGTATTATGGAAAATGTCAACACTTAATACAAGTGTTTTTATTATTATGCAATATATCATAATTCTGATTTTAAAAAAATAATAACATAAAAGATTTGAGGGTAAAGAGATTTTCTATTAGACACAGTAAGCTGCTGGTTTTCTGTCTTAATAGTTCCTCAGTACCACTAAATCCACAACAAAATTGTATATTGAATTGTTTGAGTTGAGTAGTCATCTTCTGTCTGTTTAACCCAGAAATAAATACTGTCTGTGTACAAACAGCTGTAAAACTTCAAAGGCCTACTGTATTAAAAACAATGATCTTTAAGAGCTGCAAAGTACTTTCTTCCTCCAACGGAATAAAAGACCTAGGATCTAACTGTGATTCTGTTTGAATCAATAGCAAAATTAAACTATTTCTAGCAGCATGGATGTAAATAACTAGTGGTACAACTAAAGGGTCATTTTAACATCAGGAAAGATAAGATTTTGTTCATTACTTTGAAAATTTTAACACAGTCTAGATTTCATTTTTCACTTACATTTGCAAATATGAGAAATGTTATTAACCATTTTTAAACTGGGAGCTAAGAGAAGTAATTAAATGTGTGGAGAATTGTGTAACAATTTTTGACTTTGTTTCAGCTCCATCAGGATTTAACAGGGAAAACATTTGGGTTTTGTGTGTACAGGGATGGATTAACTCTCTCAGAGAGCTTGTGGGGGGCAGTTAACACTGATGGACAGTGGCTGCAGTTTGTGGTCATATCACACCTACCTGTTTTTTGTGTGTTTGTCTTCTGTGCTGAGGTCTGTGAGTCAGCCAGCACACATACAGTGGGAAAGCTGCAGTCCCTGCTCATTGCCATGCTCCTCTCCTCCCAAAGCTGAGGTACCTCAAACTTTCAAGAGGAGTTGGCAGCCACAGAGACTTAAGCTTTTCACATCTCATCATCAGTTTTTCCTTCCACTCTGGGCTGATAGTGTTTGTTGCCCAGTTAGTAAGTCATGCTGCCAGAATGATTTTGGCTTTTATATTTCTTATATATAGTCATAGTTCTGTAGACTATTGTTGTATTGTATACAGCCCCTAGCTAGCTCCAGTACTTTTCTCTACCCTGACAGGAAGAAAGCCAGGACACATTCCAGAGGCTCCAAGCCCCGAGGGGCCCAAGGCCCCTATCCTATCTTGATTCTTCCTGGGAACCAAGGTTGAAACCAGCTCTTCAAGACACATTTTCATAAACAAAGTTTAGTTCCTATCTAAAGGGGGGGCTACAGAAGAGGTGGAACCAAAAGGGGGTGATTATTTCATCACTTGTGCTTCTAACTGGGGATTCTTGTCAATTATGCTAATCTGTTATATTTATAAAATTGTATTCACCCTGTGCAGGGTGGGCATTTTTCCACAGCCATCCCTTGGAGACCTCTTTAAAAAGACCAGCCTTTATATTACCTTCTATACTGATATTGTCTTGAAAGTATGTTGTTTTATTTCTAGGTCTTTAAGGCATCAATGCTATGAAATGAAGCACTGAATTTATCTGACATTAAATAAGAAAAATCTGCCTCTTAGAAGAATAAAGGAACTAGGCATCTAAGCTACAACCAAATATAATATAAAAAAAATAAAATACTTAAATAAATAAATCAAAAAAAGGCCTATATTGTCAGTAATGGAGCTGATTTAGCATCAAGTGTCTTGAAGAAACAAATATGTGATCAGACTGCTTTCATCACAAATCTTTTCAAACTGAAATAGCAATATGACTGTAATGATGCCGCTACTGCAGAAATTATACAAATATAACAATTGACCTATAGTATAATGTGAAATAATTACCATATCACAGACTAAAATACATATGAAAATGTAACAGTGTAAGAAACAAAAGAGCATAGTTGAGGCAGGATTTTTTATTGGAGGAGTGAGGATTCAAAGGCATTTTCTGCTGAGGTAAGATCTCTGATATTCGACACTTTTCTTGCTGTTACAAAAGTAAAATTTGAGTATGAAAGAGATAGCAAGTAGTCAGTAATATTGTGTGTTAAGAGTCTCGGATATCAGTAATTTAATGCCCTGTTTACATTATGCTGTGCATACTTCTAAGAGCCTCATAGTAGCTGATAAGTTTAATGTAAGTGTTCAGAGAGACAAACCAAAGAAAGAAATCTAAGTTCATCTAGCTCTACCTTTTCAACTAGAGCTATCTGCTCTAATGGGCAATGTTTAAGTCAGGCAATTTTTGAACTTTTCTTGGAGTTAACTGATGTTCCTTGTTAAAACAATCTCACCCCAGCTGGGAAAAAAAAAATCAAAAATAGCTACAGCTAATTCCTTGCTGCATTCTTGCAGCTTTCAGCGTGCAAATGAAAATCTGCATCAGATAGAAAAGTACTATTTGTTAAACCAGTCTAAAGCTGGCAAAGCTTATACCAGCCTCTGTGGCTAATGGTGCATGAAAGTGATTGTTTTGAAAATAACTGTGTCGGTTTAAAATATTATTGCCTGTCTCCCAGAGGATACCACCCACATAGTAGAGTCAGCAGACTGAGAACACAGATAACTCTAAGCTGCCTCAGGATAAAATCCAGTGTTTAAAGCATAAAATGCCAAGGGGGGTGGGGGCAGCTTGAATTAAGCTTTTGGACTTTGCACTGAAACAGCTCAGAGGGAATTGTGTCTCACTCTGCCACCAGAGCTGGGGCAGGCATCTTTGGCCGGGACAAAGAGCTGGGGGCAGCAGGAAAGAACCACAGCTGCCTTCTCAGAGAGGGTGTCTGAGCTCTAAGCACATCTCTTACCTTTCTGCTACAGGCTCACAGCATTTGGGCAAATGGCCTTACCCACTAAGTCAAATAGCTAATAAAACATGCCATGTGAGGGGTTTCAGATGTAATTCTGAGTATGGTACATGATGTAACCAGACATTAAGAGGGAACAATAAGCTCATGTTTTCTGTCTCAGTCTGCTCTGAATTCTTGACTTCACTGTGATTAACTGTTAAGTGGTGGCAATGATATGTCTACAGGGAGAAGATTTCACTTTTCTGAACCCACCTACCCTGCATTTTTTCCCTTAATAAGAAATGCATAAGATGTGTAGTGGCATCCCTGATCCAGTAATGGTTAAAAGAGACAGTGTGCTTCAGTGACTCAAGCTGTTTATCTTCCTGAGTTCCTAAAAGTTCTTCTGCTCCGTGTTGATATTGATACTGTGATCTGACCAAAGAAGCCCTTACCATGCTTTTTTTTTTAAACACAGGATTCACTGTTGTGGCATTTTATGTCTTGATACATACTGCCTAATATAAAGCTATTTGTAGACCAGGCTGGAATGTTATTCTAGGCAGGTCAGAGTATAGCTCCTACACACAGCAGCAGCCTACTTTTGTTTTTAATACTCACTGTGCTCTTGTTTTTAAAGCTTTGGAGTTTGGCTTGAAATCCAGGCCACCCGGAATTTAACAGCAAAACTTTCACTGAGTTCAGTGTGATCAGGATTTCAACCTCAATGCCTAATGTTGCTAATGTGGGATGTGGTAAACTTGATCATCCAGTTTTTTATGGCCACAACAGATGTTCCTTCTTTTAGACCAATGGAAAGCTACTGAACTTCATCCACCCTCCAAAACAAAAATACAAGCATTTGTTTACAGCCTGATTCCAGGAAAATGAATTGAATTAGCAGCTGTGAGGTTTGTTCTTGTTTATTTATGAACAAATATATGTACAATTCTTGCTTTTTCCAAAGAAATGTTTCCAGGGTTGTATTTCCTCTATATAGTAACAGTATTTTAAACACTCTAATGCTCCATTATAATTTGTTTAGCACAATCAAAATATCATCATAGTATTTTTTACCTTGTATTTTAAAAATGGACCAGTATTTTTCCTCTTAGAAAAATGGACCAGTATTTTTCCTCTTGTCTTAGAAAACAACATGTTATGGTTATATGTTTTTCATTTTGTAGACTTATAATTTAGATTAACTATAATACAACATTTCTGCAATCATAACCCAAGGCACAAATATAGAAAACAAAGATACTGAATATAAATGTTTTCTTCCTCTTGAAGATATTCAATGAATTTTCAAATCAGCATAGAAGTTAAAAGACTGATGCCTTCTAAATTAGAAGAAAAAACATGATAATGTAATAACTGAGACCTGAAATTTTCTAATATAAGGAGCAAGAAAATTATTGCTAATTTGAAAAGTACCATCCCGTCTCTGGGGTAAATATCCAGTGGCTCTTCCACACAAATAACGAATAGGAACAAGAACAGGAGTGCAAAGGCTCTTTATTAAAGGAATGGAATCCTCATTATCATGCATCTGTTTCTTATAAATAAAAGAACTTTACACCTTTCCCTTTCCTGAACTGGACTGATTTCAGGAGTCACAGCACTGTTTTTATTGTGCCAGATTAAAATTTCTTGTGACTTTCCTTAGTCTTCAGCTTATGTGAAGATGTTTCTTTGCTTTGCTCACAACCAAGCCCCCCACTTTGCTTTAATACGTGCTGCAGCTGTGTTTATTTTTAGTTCTGTGGGCTGTCCTTGACAGTGATGCTCCCAGCAGCTCTCTCAGGGTAGGATTTATCAGAGTGGCTGAGCTGGCTGAACAGCTCATGCTTCCACACATCTAGTCTCACTAAAACTTCCTTGTCCTGGCTCTTTGTGGACCTTTGCCCAATGTAACTCACTAAACCAACAGGAAATTACCTAACTTTTTGAATAAGCATTTTTTGTGCCATTTTAGTGAATTGCATCTGCTCAGGTAAAAGTCCCACAAATACCAAAGGAAGCCTAGTGAGTGGCACAAATTCTTGGCTGGATGAGGGAAAATCATGATGGAACTGTGAACTTTTGGAAGCACAGATCTATTGTGTGTCTTGCAAAACTGTTTCCAGATGAAAAATATCAATTTTTCTTTTCTAAGCAGATTTTTACTGACTGAACTAGCTCATTGAAGACAACATGGTTGCTGGACCCACACAGAAGTAGCAGCAGGAGCACATTCCAGGAGATATGGAGGGAAACTCTCCGGTCAGCAAGTTCCTCCCAAGGAACCACACTTGCAGGTGGTACACAAAGTGTGCAAATTATCTGGGGTTGTGAAGTGGAACATACCAAAATAACATACCCATTATTATGTTAACTGATGTTAACGTTCATTATGATACATATTCTCCCTTTTCAAACATGCAAATTGGAACTCTCAAGCTGGTGTAAACTCTGTAATGCTTAAATTTATAAAATTATTGGCTATCTTAGTGCTGCATGCTTCACAAATCCTCACAGTGGGCAAAGAGGATTCCAACTGTATTCTAAAGGTTCATTTCAAACAAATGAGACAGTGGTCACATTAGAAATTCAATCCTCTGATTATCTGAGATCTCAGTTGGAAAGGAAAACCTCAAGCCGTGAGCAGATAACATAATCCCTAAAAGTAATTTAGCTGTTCCCCATGAGTGGTAAATTTTCCTGGAGGAGCCAGTGCTAACTTTGTCCCACTTTCAGATCCTGGCATTCGTACGCACTCTCTACTCCCTCTTCAGCCCTCCAAACAAGCAGCCAGCTTGTCTGGAGGCAGCTGCCACAGAACAATTTGCTCCATGGCCAAGCCTCACCATTCCTGTTAGCTGGGGCTCTGAGGCTTGGCATTCTCAGCTGGAATGCCACACACTGATCAGGTATGTAAAGCTCTGGAGTGTCCTGAATGAATCTGTGCAGGTTCAACAGGACCCTGTGTTTTTATTGAAGTGAACAGTAGTGTCTCAAGGAATCAGGTACTTGGGAAGAAAAAGTACATGAGGGTTTTTTTCCCCCCTTCTCACTAAAACTTAAAGTGGGAGCTAGCTTTTTCCATGATTGAAAAAGTGTTTAAGTTTGATGTATGCCTAGAGTGATTGTTCCTAAAGAATGCTGGCCTGGCACTTTCCTCAGGATCATTCTGCCTGCTCCAAAGGGCTTCAGCCCTAAAAATCCCTAGGCAAACAGATCTGAATTATGTGACCCTCTGCTGAGTATGTGCCCCCTCAGCTGCTGACAAATACTTACTGCATGTATCCATAAGGATAGTTCAGCATTTGTCCAGAGTTCAAACTAAGTTCAGCACGTTTTAGGGTTGATGGCTTTATTCCACTTGGAAGAATTTGGGGGTGGAGGAAAGAACCAACCATAACCATAATACTTGTCAACATACTTGCAGTATATTCCAAGGGTAAAAATAGCTCATGACAAATGTAAGGCATGGCAGCCTGAGCTCTTCTTGGAGTGACCGAGAGTCCTGTAGGGTTTGGCTGTCACTAGGAAAAGAACCTCCCCCATCTGCTGTGGAGAGGGGAATCCTGCAGTTCAGCACACCAAAGTACCTCTCCAGTTGACAGAAAAGTTGTAGAGAAAGAATACAGTGGATAAATGAATAAAGGAAAAAAAAAAACAAAAACAAACAACCAGAATTTGTCATTTTGTTCCTGTTGACTTCAATTTTTGTCAGGTATGGGTTGGTTCAATAGCCAGGTTCCTTGCTATGTAGCTTGTATCTAAAAACTCCCAAGCAGCTGGCTCTCACAGGCCTGGACTGCAGAAATCCCAGAGAAATGTGAAGATGTAACTAACCCAAATCCAGACAAACAGGAATCCTGGTTGGAAAAAAAACAAAGATGTCAAGGAGGACAGGGTGTTTCCAAGCCCAGAAGAGGCACAGCACACCTTACATTTGAATGCAATCTCTGGGTGTTGTGACAGTACCGCATGTATCTAACAAGGCATGTGTTCCATCAGCATGTTGTGCCAAATTAAGTTCTTACACCCAGTGTGCAAGAGGCCAATCCACACTCAGAGTCAGGTATTTGATTTATTTACAGTTCTGTAAAGAAAGGCGTGCTGGATGGCAAATCCACTATCAAAACATTTCACTACAACATTTTAGCAAAAGCATGATTGTTCCTCAGCTAAAAGTTACATAGCTCTCCTACTACTTACTGTTCTATTTTTTATTGGTTGAGTCCCTCTCTTCTTGTGTTAATTAGTCCACATACTCAGTCTTTCCCTTCTTTTGCTTCAGGGGGCCATGAGTTGGTGGTTACAATCTCCCTCTGCCAGAATTACATTTCACACAATTGGAGCTGATTTCAGCACAGTTGCTGAATTGGCTTTGTTAGTTTCTTCTTTATCGTGGGAGCTCTGCCAAATGTCCTTATGGTCTGTAAATTCTGCATTCTTTTTACCCACTATCAGCAGGACATCCTTCTTCCCAAGCTTTTTTAACACCACCCTCTCCCCACCAGGTCTGAGATCACTGAAGCACACCAAGCCCTAAAGCTTAACAAGGCAATTCTTCCAACACGTAATTTACCTAATATTTTACGCTGGTTTTGGCTGGTGTGGAGTTAATTTTCTTCACAATGGCTGGCATGGGACTGTGTTTTGGATTTGTGCTGAACACAGGGTTGATAACATAGAGATGTTTTTGTTATCGCTGGGCAGGGCTTACACAGAGCCAAGGCCTTTCCTGAATTTTGTACTACCATGCTGGTGGGGAGGCCGGGGATGCTTGGGAGGAGACACAGCCCAGACAGGTGACCCCAGACTGACCAAAGGGACATTCCAGACCATGGAACATCATGCTCCGTATATAAGGCAGGGGAGGAAGGAGGAAGGGGAGGACGTTTGCAACGGTGGCGTTTGTGTTCCCAAGTCACCGTGAGGTGTGATAGGGCCCTGCTCTCCTGGGGATGGCTGAACACCCACCTGCCCATGGGAAGCAGTGAATTCATTCCTTGCTCTGCTTGTGTGCGCGGCTTTTGCTTTCCCTATGGTACTGTCTTTACTTCAACCCGTGAGTTTCCTACCTTCACCCTTCCGATTCCCTCCGCGATCCCGCGGGTGGGGGAGGGAGCGAGTGGTGCCCGGCAGCGCAGTCGGCACGGGCTGCGGGCGGGCCCCCGAAGCTCCGCTGGCTGGCCGGGGGCCGCGCCAGGCACGCTGGGGCGGGGAGTTCCGGCTGGGCGCCGCCTGTCGGCCAGGCTATGCTTAGGAACTACATTTCCCGCCGTGCCTCGCGGCGAAGAGAGACGATAAAAGGGGGAACAGCGCAGGTGTCACGTCGGAGAGCAGGTGCGTGCGGCTAGTTCGGCTCGGCTGAGGGTCGGTGCTCCTGAGGCTTCATGAAGCTGCAAGAGCCGCCGGAGTGCGGCCCCGCCACTGCCGCCGCGCTGGAGGCGCTGAAGCAGCGGGCGTGCGAGAACGTGGATCTGAACGCTGCGCGTCTGGGCGCGCTGAGCCGCGACATCTGGAGCCGTCCCGAGCTGGCGTACGCGGAGCACCAGGCGCACGACGCCCTGACCCGCTTCTTCTCCGGCGGGGACCTGCCCGGCGCCGCCTGGGCCGTGCAGCCGCGCTACAAGCTGGGCACAGCTTTCCGCGCCGACTGGGGCACGGCGGCCCCGCAGGACCCGCTCCGCCTCGCCTTCCTCTGCGAGTACGACGCGCTGCCCGGGCTCGGGCACGCCTGCGGCCACAACCTCATCGCCGAGGTGGGAGCCGCCGCCGCGCTGGCGCTGAAGGCCGCCCTGGAGGGCCTGGTGGAGCCCGTGGCCGTGCAGGTGGGAGCCCTCCCGGGGGAGCGGTGGTGAGCGCTCCCTGACAGCCCCTGATTCTCTCTGTGCGTTTGTGCTGCAGATCACGGTGCTGGGGACCCCCGCGGAAGAGCAAGGAGGAGGCAAAATAGATCTCATCAAGGCTGGAGCGTTCGATGGCCTGGATGTGGTTTTCATGGCGCACCCCTCGCAGGAAAACGCTGCTTACCTGCCCGACGTGGCCGAGCATGAGTGAGTGGAAAGAGGTTCAGGTGGAAAGAGGTGGTTTATTATTAGCTTTTTGTCCTCTTCCTGAGAAGGGGACCTGCTTTAGCAGTGGCTGAACCCGGAGCCTTGTAGGTGCCCTTCAGACAAAGGTATTTGCTCTCAGCTAAGGAGCCAGGTTAGTGTTGGGGATCGGCACTCTGAGCCGTTCTTCAAAAGTGCTGTGTTTAGCCTAGTGCTCAAATCCCTGACTGATCTGAGATAATCTTCCATGTATCCCAAAAATCTGTCTTTTGTTGTGATGTTTCTAGGCATTTCTTTAAACATTCATGTGATTCATGCCATCTGTTGAAGTAGAATTTTAATATACAACTGCAGGATCTCAAGGGCCATTGTTTTATGCTTTCCTGGATGCCAATCATGTGGTCCTCTATGCATTTTTAATCAGTTTGGAAGGTGTTTCAGGTTTGCCTTCCTCCTTTTGAAAGTAACTGGCCAGCTAAGCCTGACTGAAGTTTGGATCTGTAGTAACTTCCACACTAAATGTAGTCACAGCCATGTTGTTTGTATTAACTCTCACATCAACTTTCTGGTTTTGGTCCATAGTAGCACCTGTCTTTCCTTCGTGTTTGCCCCCAGTGTAAGGGTGGACAACAGTCCTACCCTCACATAGCTGCCTTTTCTGCCAGCCATATAACTCTTTGAAAATTATACCTTGTCTTCTTCTGATTGGCCTTGATGTTCAGAGACAGCACTGGCTCACTTGTGCTTTGAGTCACTTGACTTGCCTTAAAGTACACCTTGCTGGATGTGCATCTCCAGAATTGTACACAGTACATGAGATGCAGTTGCCTTACATCTTACTCAGCTGCTGCAGGGATCATAGTGTTTCCTTATAATTTTGGAGACAACTGGCATGTTTGGGACTTCCTCTTCAGTCGTTTTCAAGCAGTCAACTCTTAGGCAAATGCTTGGTCTTTAGGTGCATGATTTTTAAGAAGTGCTTTGGAGCTTCATTCTTTTCTTGCTCTGCCAGTCTGCAAGGCCATGCTGTTCTTCCTTTGGTGTTGTAAACATCTGTTTCCATGCAGACTGCCAGCAGATTTTTATGTCATATTCATCTATGTGTTATGTGATTCCTGATCCCAGAGGGTCTTACCTTGCACAGACTCCACTAGTAAACTCCCTCCAGTGCAACAGTTTTTATGGGTATTACATTTGACTGTCTCAGACTAAATTCTGAATCATTTAAATAAGTAATTTTCCAGACATTTAAGACTTGTACTGGGAACTGTTTTCAGATTTATTGTGCTACTGTCCAGTTCTGATATGCTTGATTTTACTGACCATTTTGCTTTTACCAGGCTGTTTCCAGTGGATAATTTGCTTTTCTAAATGCCAAGTTGCATGGTATAACAGACAGGGTTGGTCTTCATCACCTGGCCAGTTCTCTGCTACTTTGCTTCCATGTGTTTCTAAAGAGTCTTAACTGGTTGTTGTACCCTCCTTCAAGATTTAGCCCAACTTGCCTTTGCTTTACCTTAAGACTATATTTATAATCTTCAAGATGTAGGTATCAATGATAGTTTTGTCTTCCTCTTTGCAATGGCCTTTTGAATTTGATAAAGTAAGATTTGGAAATCTCTCTTCAGAGTTCAAGGTCTGCAATAGGATACAAGTCCTAGATAGCCTTTAAACCTTTGAACATGGAGGAGGCATGGAGTTGAAGTGCTGAGTGAAACAACTTACTACCTCCAAAAGCTTGAAATGCTGACTTTGTCATATTTTATGTAATAATGAGGTCTCAAAGGTAGAAAGACAGTTTTTCTAATTTTAATTGATCTTTGCTTGTTTGCAGGGAGTTTAAGGACTGGTGATCACTAAGTTGCTAGTATTCTGTGCCTGCAATTCTGAAAGCTGGCTTGTGCCTGAAATAAGATTAACATATCGGGGTAGCTGCTGAATACATGCCAAAATTTGCTGATTCTTACTCAATTACCCTTCACTTAATCAGCCTGTTTATTGTTGGGCAAACAAGATCCACATTCTTCTAATGGTATTCTTAAACTGGCCTAGGGTGTTGTTATTCTGCAAAATCTTCTGGGTTTTGAGTGTCTGTGGCATTTGTGTAGCAAAAGAAGTACAAGTAAAGGAATGCTGAAAGCACTTTTTTTAATAAGAAACACATGTTCCTTGTGGAAGAGAATACTGCAGCATGACTTTTTGCTGTACTTTGCCTTTTTTCTATTTTTTTGAGAATATCCAAGGATTTTTGTGCGTTGATTTGAGGGGTTGCAGTCTAATACCTGGGATGGTTCTGGACAAGTTTCTTACATTTCTTAATGATAAAAAATTTAAAATAAAACTCCTACTATAGAGAATGGGTTCTATGATGGTTTTGGAAGCTTAGTGGGGATAGAAAAAGGCATGCTTAATTTGGATTGCAGCAGTAGTAAGAGATGTTTCCTGTTGCAACAGTACACTGCATTGTTTCCCTCTTTGCCTTCCAGAATTTAAGTGCTGGTGTTAACTTGCAACTGTGGCATGGTTCTGAGCACAAGGGGTCACTTCAGGATAACTGCTTAAGTTGGCATTTGTGCAAGACAAGCAAGTTAGGCTGGTCATGGCTAGATAAGAGACACGTTGTGTGTCTTGGGGTGGGAGGAACGTTTGAAGATTGAGTTTTTTCTATAAAGGAAGGGGTATGGAGTACAAATTGTTTTGTGTGTTTTATAAATAGTGAGACCTTATATGTAGATGTCAGTATTTAATATTTTCCTCTATTGTAAACAGTTCTCATATAGTCTGAAATACTAAGTTATTTTTTAAGGCTAATATTAATGTCCCTCAGATGAAGCAAAGCATTACTTTTTAGTGGATATGTTAAGGTGCAATATTTTATCACTTTTTGAAGTTGAAGGATAGCCTTTGCATTAGATTTCCTCCTTGTTGCAAGCCTTTCTACCACCTTTTTAGAAGGGTGCAAGGAGAGAATCCTTGCTGTGGCATAATAATGTGTATTTTACAATAGGCTGTGCTTTTCCATGCTCATAAAACTTGGCTTTTGTTATTTAGACATGGGTTATATGCGATCTTATGTGCTTTTGCTATCTTACATACTGTACACATTTTATTTGAAAAGAATTAGGACACTCAACTTCCAATTTTTAATCAGAGAAAAGGGTTTGTTATCCTCTGAGAAGAGTGTTTATAACTTTAAGTCTCAGAATAGTCAGGCAGTGTAAAAAAAAAAAGGTGGAGAAATTTAATTAATATGTGAAACGTGTACACTTCAGGAAAAGGCTGTATAATGATGTTACCAGTAACTGCCTTGCCTGACTGGCTCTTGGTATCATTCCATTCTACTGGTTTTCTAGAAATCTTTCAGTGTTTTTTTGCACTCAGAGATAGTTTATCTATGCAACAGTCTAGTGCCAGGTAAATTGTTTGGTGTTATGCTGCACAAAATTTAAGTAACATACATTTGTGGGAGCAAAAGGACATTTTTTCATTTCAAAGATTTTTTTTTTTTTCACCGAATGAGAAACAAATAAGCAATGCCTTTTATTTCCTAGTGTGACTGTGAAATACTATGGAAAAGCTTCTCATGCTGCTGCTTATCCTTGGGAAGGAGTTAATGCATTAGATGCTGCTGTTCTTGCGTACAACAATCTGTCTGTTTTAAGACAGCAGATGAAACCGACCTGGAGAGTTCATGGTGAGATCTTTCTTAAACCTTATGTCCAGCAAGTTAGAGTTTAGGCTGTTGAAGTACTAACATCGAATATCACACTTTCCAAAGTATTGCACTAAAGCACTAAATTAGTTTAGTCACTTCAAATGTTATGAAACAGCACCATTTCATTTAAATGGTGTGTCTGCAATTTTTACAGTCATGTCAGTATCCAGAATTAACTGCTCAAAATAGGCTGAGAGGTTAGAAAGGGGACTCTGATGCCTGGGTAAAGGCTAGACCAATTTTAAGTCTTGAAGTTGTAGTTTGGAAAGAAAAAAGTGCAAAGTTTATTTTGGTACATGGCCTTGAACTCCTTAATATATGTAGATTTGCACAGGTGTAAGATGAAATTCTCCCACAAAGTGAAGTATTACTTACTGTGTCACTTTTTGAGTAGACATTCCATTAATTAGATGGCATTTATTGGAAGGGTGTAGTGTTCTGGAATGAAATTTTTTTGGTGAAGTACAAAAAACAAGTGATGGCAGAAGATCATAGTTCTGGTTAGTAGCCCAACCAGCTAGATACTCACTGTTTTCTAATATTTAATATCTAGTAGGTTTTGGATTAGGAAGGCCATTTTGCAGTAAGACATGTTTACCATTAAGCTTGATTTGTCCTCCTTCAAAATCACAGATTTCTGCCTGTAAAGTGAGAAAGGTTCAAAAGGTGAGGTGAAGCTGCCCTGTAGCTATAAACCCTGGGTTCCTTATTGCACCCAGCACATATTTTCCAAGTTGAAATTAAGAAACTTTGCCAGTTCTACAGGACTCGTGAATGTGGAATTGTTTATTTGAAATATTTGTATGAGCTAAAAATCCTTCCAGAAGTTCTGAGCTGATTATTATGTGTCTTGGCTGCTTATGCTGTATTTATAATACAAGTGTGCATTTCTCTTCAGGATATCTGGATGGAGTCCCAATCCTTTTGACTGTAGATGAAGCTGTTTGCAGTTTTGCTGTGCAGCATGCCCAAATGAATTTCAGACAGCAGGCACAGCCTCTCTATCCTGTTTCTCTGTAGAAAACAAGGCACATAATTAAGAGTTTTGGTGTCTGCAATCCATGTGTGGCAGGTTTAAGGCTGAAGATGCCTAAGTTTTCTCTTGAATCTAGGCCTATACCCCTGAATACTGCTTTCATTGTGGTTTCTAGAGGTTACATGGTAATGTTGGCAAAAAATCTAAGTACCTAAACAGGCCTTCTACAGGTAATGCTTCCTGAACAGCAGCAAAACTGAAATTACTGTGTTGATATAACTGCTGTCATAAACCTGGTTTTTCAAAGTGGAAATATTTAAATTACTTCTGGGAAAGGACAAGCCGCCAGAGTGGGATTGAATTTTAGGAATGCTTTTTTTACAACATTGTGTAAGAGACCTCATGTTGTAGATTTTCTATATAATCAGTGGCTGAATTAAGTGATCCTTAAAAAAAAATTGTGTTAGCCCGCTTAGAAAAGTTGAAATAATTTCCATTGCTTGAAGTCTAGAATTTCTAACCAATGTTTCATGTACTGAAACATCGTCTTGAGTTCATCTGAGATTTTGATGTGATCTTTCTTCCTGTGTATGAGTGGAGTATACTTTGCCCCCTTAAAAACAGGAATGTAGATATTTTTTGTCCTGCTCAAGAAGTTGTATTAAACAGGTTGTAAACAAAAGTTTCCATCCAGAAGGGTGAATTGGGTGCTACAATAGTGTGCAGGCAGCCTACTTTTAATTCAGGTCTGCTGTCCAGTCTATATTGCAGTTGTATTGAAATTTAACTGTAGACCTATTCAGACTCCCTCCAGTTCCATTTACAGTTGTGCTGGACAAGACAAGTGACAACTGTTTACTGATGAAGCTGCTTGTTCTGAGAAAGCTCATGAGTATGTGTCATGCAAATTTGCATGAATACTTGCTGCTTCCTTTCCTGTGATGTCTGTCCCTCTCATCTGAGCTGTTCCTATTGTTATGGACAAATACTGATACTGGATTAATTCAACACTGTTTTTCATTTTGACTGTATTTGAGACTGGAGGTGAAGTTCATAATCTTAATGGGTTTTCTGCACCAAAAGAAATTTTTTATTGTCTGTTTACAACAAATTAGTGCTGTCTCTTCAGGCCTCAGTGACTTCTATTAAGTTCTGCAATATTTCTATTTAAGGTAGGAGTTTATCAGATTATAATTAGTAGAATACAAATCCAATTCCACATAAAAGAAATTGAGGGTAGAAGGCCTGGGAAACACCCTGTTGGAAGCACCCAGCTGTTAGTGCAATGACATCTAATGTGGATCTGGGATCTGTTCTTGTCGAAATATCTAAATATTACTGTATTTTATGGAAATGCCTTTGATGCTATAATAGTAAAAGATGTAGTTACACATTCCCTCGAGGGACCGCTTGCAGTTCAAACTGCACTTGTGACTAAAGCTACGTGTATTATACATTCCAATATTTCTGAAGAATTAAAATGAGCAATCGCAATGAACTTTCTGTGCACTGCAATACACACATTATTCCAGTATTGCTGAGAAACTTAGTTTTTCTTCAAGCTCACAAAATAAGTTGAAAACATTCAAATGGAGGAAATGTTTAAAAGTTGGAATCCAAGTTATCCCTTATAGCAATTTTTATTCTTGTTGGCAGACAGTTTGCTTTATTACTCCAATGCATTGAATTTTAGGGTATTAATTAGAAATGCTAGTTTGGCATGACTCTGGGATGTAAAACAGATGTCTAACCAAAGAATGCTGTGAAATTGTGCTGAAAGACATGTACATGTTCCACGTAATCTGACATGATGAAGAAACTTTGTCCACATACTGCATTTTTTATATTCTTTGTATTTCATGCTCAGCTGATGTTTTGTTGATTTTGTTTATATGTTTATAGTTCTTGACCCAGGAATTTCATGACAGGACTGAAGATCAAATGATTGCATTTAACGCTGACAATACAACTTTTCCCTCTCTTCAGGTGTAATAAAAAATGGTGGTGTGAAACCTAACATCATTCCTTCTTACACTGAACTAGAGTTTTACTTGCGTGCTCCTTCAAGGAAAGAACTTTCTGTTCTGACAGAGAAGGTTGAAAACTGCTTCAAATCTGCAGCAGTGGCCACGGGATGCAAGGTAAGAATAAATTCATTGTCATGTGTTTCTGTTACATAGACCAGAACAGGAAATCAATATTTACTTTATTTGTCTGCATAGTGTTTAGCCAAAGTTAATCTAAATTACTGTTGCACTTTTTACTGTTCTGTTGCTTTGTGTCCTGAAAGAAAGCTTTGGTTTATAAATAGAATGCCACAGAATCTTAGAGGAATCTATGTTGGGAGAGACCTCTGGAGGTCATCTGGTCTAATTCTCCCTTCAGAGCAGGACCAGTTAGAGCAGGTTGCTGAGTGCCATGTGAACTTTTGAATACTTCCAAGGATGAAGTTTTACCACCTCTCTCAAAAAGTGCTCTACACACCTCGTGGTGTACAAGCATTTTCCTAATGTTTATGCTGCAATGACTTGAGCACTGACACAGGTTTTCTGCAGAGATTGCAGTGTTTCCATCTTTGGAGATATTCAAAAGCTGCCTCAGTATGGTTCTGGGAAACCAGCTCTAGGTGACCCTGATTGAACAGGGGAACGGGACAAGATGACTTCCATAGGTACTTTCCCACATCAACCCGCTGTGATTCTGTTGTACCAACAGGAATTTCCTTAGTTACTTCTTGTTGCATCACTTTGACATCTGAGATGTCTGCTTCTGCCTTCTCTGTACCCTTCCCATCTGGTAACTCTAGACAGCAGTAAGATGCCCTGCTAACCCTCTGTTCTGCGAAGGCTCAGCAGATCAAATTCTTTCAGCCTGTCCTTGTACATCGTGTTCTCCACCTAGTCATCTTGGTGGCCTTCCCCTGGCCTAGCTCCAGTCGTGATTTGAGGAGAAACCCAACAAACACAGACTGATGAGGTGTGGTCTCACAGGGGTTGTCTACATCAATAATAAAAATAATAAAACACTAATGGCACCAGTCTCAGTTGCAGATGAGTGCTAGAAGTAACAGGGAGCAATGTGGTATTTTGTGCCACTGATTATAAAACACTTGGAGCTTGCATGTCTTGTGTTGTCTGAGCTAGTCATGTTGTCGTGCAAAGCTAGGCTTGGTCATGCACTACCTACTCTTAAATAAGTTCCATTTGTATTCTGGATGTTCACAATCACTTTGTGATTTGTGAGCCTGGGAGGATTCATTTGCTCTGTAATCCCTCTGGGAACTTGAGGCTAGGATGGGCTGAGGAGTGTGTAGTTTTCAAGGGCCTCCTCTCGGCCCTTCCAAGGGGATGTGGCCTTTAGCTGTTGTTCAGTGACGTAGAACATCCCTCTGTTTCAGTGACACTTAAGAAAAACATAGGTCCCAGACTGCATTTCTGCTTCTCTTACTCTGCATCCTTGGATGCATCCTGCCTGATCCCATGTACATTCAATTTCTTTAAGTGTCCTGTAATTTCTTTTTATTTTGCTGTGGGTGATGCTTCTGTCCTACAGATAGTGCTGCTAGGCTCAGAGACCTGGGAGGCTTGATGGCAAACCTCACCTGTAGAAACAAGCAAAACAGGTATTGGGTCTTCTGTATGTTTTTTTCTCATATTCTTGGTCATTAGGTCCGTTGCCCCACTAAACAGCAGGCTCATGTAGCAACTGAGTGATTTTTCAATTAGCATTTTCATTTGTTTTGCTTTTAGTAAATGGAAGTATGTCTCATCTAGCTGGTTCAAGCGATACGATTACCTTTTTTGTATTGCTAAGTTAGATGGTTCTACTTGGCTCTGTTAATTACAAGCTTATGACTAATTCAGCTGTAAAAAGAATGTATGTGATCGTCAAAACAAATAGGTATGGGGTATGTGAATGTTACCATTATAGTCTTTTTGAGACATTAGATGTTGTTTTCCTACCGCGTCCCCTTCACTATATCTAGAAAAGAGGTTCAGAAAGTGCACTTTATGCAGAATGAAAGTTAAGACCGCTTTTGAAATTTGACATTGATAGATTTTTTTTCTATTTATTCTCAAATTTCTTACCTGTATGAAGCCATTTCATGAATGGGGCTGTAGTTATTGGAAGCATTCTGAAAAAAGGTAACATACAGTTTAATAAAAGCCTGTGTTTCTTTCTGTGTAGTTTAGTAGTACCTGCAGGCAAAATAATTAGACACTGTTACAAAAAATATTTGTTTCCTGTTTTTGGAGAAAATTTTGAAATCCTTTCTTCTGGAATTTGGCTGTCTAGTGCAAACTGAACAGAACATCAGCTGTGTTTTGATGGAGGTTAATATTTGGCAGAATGTTGTATTTTTGAAAGAAACTTAGCACTTATGTCTGTTTTGCCTTGGGCTTGAAGTCTGGATATGTAGGGGTTTTTTTTTTGTCCTTCAGATTGTTTACATTGAACTGGCTTACACTGGAGAAAAACTTACAGTAATTTGGGGTTTTTGTCTAGGTGGAAATAAAAGGTGGTGAAAATGATTACTACAATGTGCTCCCAAATAAGAGCCTGCAGAAAATTTACAAGGAGAATGGAAAGAAGCTTGGAATAGATTTTATATCAGAAGATGCTATCTTGAATGGTTTGTCAGGTAACTCCAGCTGCATTTTTCATTGTGTCTTAAGCTTAGGTTGATCAAACTTCAAGTGTTTAAAATAACAAATTGGAACTAAGTTAAACACAGAAGAAAAAGCCAAATTACAAAGCTAAAGCTCTGTAGAAGGCTTATATCTCTGGCCTCTGTTTCTGTATTTGTTGTAGAAGCTAAGAACAGGTAAGAAAAGCAGTAAACACCTTCTTGTAATAGTTCTGAAAATATTTCAAGTAACAAGCAGTTTGGTTGGGGGAAGGGATGGAAAGCTAAGAGCAGTCTTTCTGAGAACATGAGGATATGTAATGAATTGTCTCTCATTCTGTGGCTTTAAAATACAGAATCCTGGTTTGCTATAAATGGGGATGAGACTTTTTTTTAGGAACCTTGTTTAATAATATTTTCCAAGCTTACATATAAACAAATATACTAGAATCTAACAATTATTTCAGAGGGATTTTTTGGAGAGATTTATAACTTGAAGTTTAATCTCACTAACTCTAATCTTTTCATTAGCAAGTAATTACATGCCTCTAATTTTAGTTTATGGGTTCAACAGATTAGTTTTCCAAAGGGTGCTCTTCAAGTAGGTGTTCAGTTTTGGGTCTTGACTATGTCTCAAACAATTTAACTTTTTTGGTCTCTGAGCTATAACAGAAATGGGAATTCTTGAATGCTTAGGTGGGTTTCTTGTTATCCTTAACACTTTCTTTTTCAGAATCTTCCTACAGGGGCTCTGTTCAAGTCTCAACTTCTGCTCATGCTTTGAGACTTCACTACTGTTCTTGACTGTATTTATGAACATTTTTACTCCATTCATGCTAAAGGTTTTTCTCTTAGAAGGAAGATACTGTTCTCAGTAAAAAGTTATTTAATTGGTTTGATTGTGGTACTTTTCTATATTAAATGCAGATTATCTTTGGAGTTGGGACAACTGTGATGTTTAGGAGCAGCTCTCCCAACTTTTTTTTGTGTGTAGGGGAAACAGTGTATCTAATGATATTCTTGGTATCTAGTGGTGATGGGATTTTTTCTCTTTCTTACTTCCCTTTCAAATTAAATAGTGGTTCATTGTCTTGTGTTTAAAAACAAATTAAAATTTAAGAAAGATTTCTTCCTACTTTCTTCAGTGTAATACAAATAAGATTTACTGTTTTGCTTGTTTATATAAAGAAGGGGGCTGAGGAACCTTAAAATGTTTACTGTAGTGCAACTTTCTGGAACTCTGCTAGTTGGTTCCCTCAAACCATTGTAGTAAGGATGATCATGTCTATCAGTTATTTTGCTTTTGTTCAGAGGTCTTGAAGTGAACTTTTCTCTGACACCCAGCTGCAATAGGGCTTTCATATGTAAGTTATATGATATGCTCAACGTTAACCATTAACTTGCTTAAACCAAAACTCCCTGTATGGCTGCCCTGTCCTTGAATTGCGTGTCAGATGTTAAAATGTGCTGGAGCAATTGCTTTTTTATCTAACTCTGCAGTAGGGTTTACTGAATTTTCTTTCCACAGCTTCTCCTTTGAATTTTTGCAGTGGGAATTCAGAGAGATAACAAAGCAGAGTCTCCAGAGCCATAGGAGTGGAACTTTGTATGCTACCCTTTTCTGGGGGGCGGTTGAGTATTTTGTGTCATCTTTTTCAAGACCTCTATTTCTGTTTAGTTTTCATGTGGTTTTCAATGTTTTCTTTTAGGATGTCAGTTTCTTCTGTTGAAAGGGAAGGAAGATAGCTCAGTTGCTTCTCCATGTCTGTGCAGCAGAACAGTCGTTAAGAGCTGAGCGCACTCGCTGCCACCTCTGCAAGGGTATTAGTGTGCCTCTGCTCCCAGGTATCTCTCTAGGCAGAAAAGCATCACCAAGGCTTTCCTGAGTACCTCAGATCACAGGCTCTGGCTGTGCCCCATGCGGCTCTGCTCGCTGGGCACACAGCCAGGGGGATGTGACATAATGTGAGACTAGCTTGGACCAGGTGCCAGGACCTGTTTCTCCTTCTGCTGTTCATAGGACTTTACTGCAGGAAATCCATAACCTCCTAAAGCAGATAACTTAGTTAAACATGTCTTAGTTTGCTACAGGATATCCATAACCTCCAGCAGATGCCTTAATTAAACATGTCTTAGTTGAGGCACCCACGCCTGTGATAACTTAATCTAGTCAAAATGTAGTATTGATGGGGTTCACTGGCTTCCTGTGCACAAAACTGATAAAGAAGGTCTTAAGAAGATCTAGTATATTTGAAAACTCCACTTTTGAAGCTTGGGACTGTATATAAATGTTTCCTGGAATCTTTTGTGTTTTCCCCTCTATTCATGTTTATGGTAATACTGACTCCATTAAGTATGCAGTGACTTGAAGAGGCTTCAGGATATATTTTTGAGAGGCTGGAACTCCAATATCTCTCTGTTGAAGATAGCACAGGATTATGTATATTGCATTGGTAACTGCAATTACTTATGCTTCCAGAAAGAATCCCAATATGTATGTGTCTAGCAAGCACACTATTTCAGATGTTTTTATGGAAACTATTAGAACACCTGGTGATCTAAACATACTATTATGTTATTCCCTTAAAGGGTGCAACATTTTGTCTGATAGAGGGGAAGATTTAGCTGTCACATTTTTATTAAAAGCTGCCTGGATTTTGCCTCTCCATGTTGCTAGAAAATAACCCAATTTAAATGTCTTCTACTCAGCAAAAATAACATGTCAACTGATAGTACATTGAATATGGATATAAATTTAGGAGGAATGACATGTCTGAGAGCTGTGATGCAGTGAATTTTCTAATGTTTCATTTGCTAAGTGGAAGTAAGGAAAAGGGTAGCACAGTCTTTGCAGCAGTTTGTGTGTTGGGACTTAGTAAGGCAGGTCTGGAACCCTTGGTTTAGTCTGGAGTGTGCCGAACTTCTGGTTTGTCTGTCCACATTGACCAAAGAATGAATCAGTAGTGTGGACTACTGGAAATTAAAAAAACTTATTGCTGTGCCAAGAGTTGGATTTTCTTCAAATGCATCCTGAATTTACGGGAAGAGATGTTTTTGAACAAACTTTGCTGTTTCCCTTATCTGAAAGCAGAGTAAATAGCAAGCTCTTGTCCTCATAATGTAGGCTCTGTGGACTCACTTTCCATAACTATAGGCTTCCAAGTAAAATCTGTATTTTTCCGTTGTTTAATTACTAAATCTTAAGGCACTAGCAATATATTCTCTTCATAAAGTATCACAATATAGAGGCTACCTGATGTGTTAAAATTAAATTTTATACACCGTTGCTAAAGAACAAATTCTTGCGTCTCTGGCCCCAAAAAAGTTAATTGGGATCTTAGTGGGTCATCCCTGTTTTTTTCTGATAAAAAAACAATGCTTCCTCTGGTACCTGGATTTCACAATAAGTGGTATGTTGATTTCTCCAAGATGTCATTTTAACAAATAATGAGGGGGTTGCTTGTTTGGGAAAACAAGCAAACAAACAAGCAAAATCACTTGGGATGTAATTGTAGACTCTTGGATGATTTACTGTGAAGAATTTTCTACTTTGGGATGATACCTACCATTCAGTAGATTAGGCAGTGAGATAGGTGCTAGATAACATACTGAAAGTGATAGGCATGAAAGAATCATCATTAAAATCTGCAATATTGCTATCAGGTGTTTGCCTACAAAGCTCTAGCATTTTGTCTGGAGTTTAGTTCTGATTTTATTTCAGGGGTGCTTATGCTGTTGAGATTTCCATAACTGAGAATAATCAAAACACATAGAGGTAAAAACAGTTACCCTTGATCTGTTTTTGATTAAAGATAAGTAGTTTCTACTTTAGTCCCCTACAGAATGCTGAATATTTGCATACTGGTGAGAAGCAGGAATTGTTTGGCCTAGTTCTAAAGGGCTATAACAGGGAAATAGCTGAAATGCCTGACACTCCCAAGGTTTGCAGCTTTCCTGTTTCTGAATTAACAGCTTACTGTCAGGAGATGCTTGATAAAAATAAGCAGTAAAAGGAATAGGAACATGCTGATACATCTTCCTTGCAGTCCAGTAACTGGTCATTGATCAGAAGTGCACTGGAGAGCAGTACCTGAAGATGGCTAGTTAGGGAAAACACCTTGGTGACAGGAGATATTTGTATGGATAATGGCTCATAATGTTCTTATTTTAGTATTTGGGGCAAAGGATACTCCATTTTAGATATGGGCTGGAGAGGATGTCTATCATGCATTTTCTTACAGCATTCAAAACTGCCCAACACTTTTTTGTTAAGAAAATCTCTCTGCTGCTTCTAGGTTCCACGGACTTTGGAAATGTTACATTTGTGGTCCCTGGGATTCATCCTTATTTTTATATTGGCTCTGATGCATTGAATCATACTGAGCAATACACAGAAGCTGCAGGTAAGTGGAAGTGAAAACAATTAACATTAATTGTAGAGTTGCAGAAAAAGCTGACAAATGTAGAATTTCTTGGTTGTGTTTGAGGTTATATATATATGGGTAGGATAAGCACTCCTCATACTAAAAGATAATAACATTCAGACAAAAGAAATTAGATGGATTATCCATAACAACATATTCAGAAGAATTGCTAAATATGAGCTGAAAGATAAGTTGTTTTTACTCCTAAAATACAGGAAATGTGACAGTGCTAGCTTATAAAACTCCACATTTTCTGAAGAGCATAATGCAAACACTCAGCTCTCCTGTTCTCAGTCTTAGTTGTTTATATCAGTAGCAGAAAATTAAGTATTTGCAAAAGAAAAGAATGTTTTGAGGCCTAGGGAAATAGATTTACTTCATGCAAGTGGATTTTTAAGAAAATTTTCTTGCAGCTGAAACTTAGAATCTTTCTTTATAAAATATCCCTAGTGCAGTAAGCAAGTGGTTTAATATTGGTAGCCTAACCTGAATTCCCCTTACATTTTTTTCTGCAGGGTCACAGACTGCTCAGTTCTACACCTTGCGCACAGCAAAAGCTTTGGCTATGACAGCACTGGATGTCATTTTCCAGCCAGGTCTTTTAGAAGAAGTCAGGAAAGACTTCAGAGAAGTGAAGCTGAAAGAAGAGGAACAAACAAATCCAGTAGAACCTAAAAAAGAATCTGGTGTTGGTGAAGGAGCATGTGCATCACACTAAACTTGATTAAAACATTCTCAGTAGCATTGACTTAATGGAGATGCTGTATTTAAATCCCAGTAGGGGCTGGATAAATACATAGCTGAAAAATTATGATTTTATTTAATTTGGACATAAGGAGAAGTAAATAGTATAACTGCTTTCGAAAAATGTGAAATTTCATCTAGTAATGTTTGTGTTCACTATGGTGATGATTTTCATACAGAGATCTCAGATATGTTCTCTTAATTTGCAGTGTTGAATAAATTATAGTGTTTAGATCCCTTGTCAGTGATTTTCTATGTAGTGCTATATTAATTTTCCTTATAGAGGAAGTATGGCAGTTTTCTGTTCTAAAATAAGCACTTTTCATTCAGTGATCATATGCTGAATCTGATCTGTGAAGATTTTATGAAATTTCTGGTCAGTCACTTTTCTCAGGACAAGATGGAGACTTAAAAATGAGCTGGTTTCACTGGAGAGAAGGGGCTGTGTTTGGAAATATACTTGGTTTTGATAATAGTAGGTTCCAGCAATGGAAGAGGACTGTTTGTATAGGAATGCTATCTGTAAAGCTTGATTGTCCTGAAACGTGTTGATTTTCCTCCTAGTAAATTTTGGAGTTGTTGTGGAAAAGTCAAATTCGAAAGCAGCTAAATGTTTATTTGATTAAATCAACGCATTTCAACTACTGCAAGAAAAATTCTGCTCTTAGGCAATGCAGGTGTCCACACAAGGTGTTGCATTAGCTTAACTGATCTGAAGGAGGTGTATAAATTTAGCTAAACCAGTGGAAATCTTTGTCACAAAGCTACAAGTGTGGTGCCATGAAGCAATCAATGGTTGTGTGTAAGTCCCTTTAGTAAGCTCAGAGGAGCTTGCAGTGAGGACTGCTGGCTTTTTTAACCTGTTTGTTCTCGTGTGCTAAGCAGCAGATCTGTAAAGTCTTGCCAATTGTCCTTTCTGTGTGTTGTGTGGATAGTCCATTTAATCTTTGTTATTTTGCTTCTCAATGACATTGATACTACAGTTTTATTTAGGTGGTGTTTTGTGTGCCCAGACATGTTAGGATGTATTTTGATTCACTGGTTAAAGGATCTTGTGAGTACACAGAAAAGAAGTCAGTAGACAGATGGAGTGAGAAAGCAACTTACTGATTAACATTTTCCTAAGCACAGGTATTACTGTAAGCTTCAGAAAGGAAGGCAGGCAAGCTGTGTTCCTCAGGAAGTCAGAATAACTGACTTTCAGAAATATATATATATAAATATATTTTAAACAGTCTCTAAATGGTAAACTCTAAAATTCTGTTCAGCATTTATAGTTAATTGATTTCTATATTCACTTTAATCTTATGCCAGTATCCTTGGTTTCATTAGCAAACGATTTTCACAAATGGATGCGAGAAACAGGTGAAGGTGGGACTCTGAGCTATAGATGTGTCCAGGATAGTAGGTTAAGTACTAAATCCAACTGAAATTTGTTCTAAGGTTTGTCAGAGGAACTTTGTCCTTAACTGTTAATTTATAGTCTGCCTTGCCAGTTCTTGGACACAATTGCAATTCATGAAGATCTACTGGGTTAACAGGCTAGTCCATTGATTTCCTTAGCACACGTGGTTTTTTATTTCCTCCTGCAAGAACTCCTTGCTTTGGTGTTTTTAAGATGGTGTGTTTGGATCCCACATAGATAGCACATGCTCTCTTGTTGTGTTTCCTACAAGCTGATATGCATTAAAGCCCTCCTCAGTTCTCTTTGTTCAGACTTCACATAGCTGCATCATATCCAAGATCAGTTAATTAAACTTCTCTGAACTAAAAGCATATCTTCATTTTGTTATAATCAGTGCTGGAATTAAAGTGGAACTGAAGTACTGATTAAAGATGAGTTGATATTAATAAAAGAATTTAATTGTGATTGAATTTTCTTGTCTTTTGCTTAATATTGGGATGCTGCATGATACTGAGTAGCATGTTTGATTTTTTTTCTTTTTCCCCCCTAGTTTGTTATGATTATGTAAGATTGAGGGTGGTTTAAGCTTTCCATTTTGGTCTGCATTTCTGAGGGTTAATGCTTTTCAAATACAGTATTTAATGTTAGTCTTTATAATCTTATGGCTGTTTTAACTGTTAAAACATGCTGGAATTGATAGAATAAGTCAGAATGAGAGCTTGTGAGTGATCACTGAAGGATCTCTGTTAGGCTAAAGCTCTTCTGGCCTCTGGTTTGAAGTGGGATTATCATCAACACTAGGTCGGGTGATCTTGGCTTCATTTGCCAAATCCTTGAGTCTTTTTTCAGCCTCCTTTCTCAGCTGCCCATGTGAGCTAATTCCAGTTTGTCTCAGAATGTTCATTCTTGAGATCCAGAACTAAAGCAGTCTGGGATTTAACCTTGCAATTTTACTATCACAGTGATACTATATATCACTGTGATATGGGAAAATTTTAGTTCCTGTGGGAATAAAACTTTGATTTTCAGTCATGCTCACAAATCTCACATATATGAAAATATCCAACATGCTTTTTAAGGTACCCTAACTGCAGTCTTCCCCAAGCTGTTTGTAATTTAAGAGTTTTGGAATATTTGTCAGGAATAGTATTCTCAGTAATGAATCAAAATGTGTGGGTAATGGACTGTAATGCCTGAAATTACTCAGAACTACTGATGGCAAATGACAGCTGTGGAAGGATGAGGTGATGATGTCCAGATGTTGTGAAGAACTTAAAGCCTCTGCCAGCCTACCAAATGACTGTATTTCCTTATTTAGCATCTGTCTTAGGACCTAAGTAAAAGATATAAAGCAAAACAAAAAATAAAACATGAAATGTGATGGGTTTATTCTTTATGAAAATATTTGAAGGAGAGAACTTGCAACCCCCTGTGTTCCTGGTGCAGCAGTCTTTCCTTAAACCATAAATGGGATGCAGTTTTATGTTCTTGTGAATCTTATTTCTGTAATAGCTTCCCTCTTCTGTGAGTGCTCTGTACCACTCCCATTGCAGTCACAGGGAGCAGGACTGTGTTCCTCTGAGGAAGAGTCACGACACATTAGCTGTTGAAGGCTCTCTAGTATTCATTGAGTGATCTCATAACTTGCTAACAGCATTCTTGAAAACAGACTTGTATTTAGAGCAAAATGTTTAAGAAGAAATAATTTTGAAATAACAAATAAAAAGTCATCCTTTATTATTTCCTTTTTACCCTGAGGTTTGCAATTTTCTTGTCCTGCAGGTAGCAGCCCTCCACAGAGCCTTTGTCCACCAGACTGTTTCATTGACTGCTGCTGCCACCCACATTTTGTTCTTACTAGGGAGTAAAAGTGCATCCTGCATAAGTGCTCATACCCAACCAAAGCTGAATAAGATTGCTGCTGGTTTTAGAATCCTCTAGGCACTAATGGAAGCCAGAAGTATCTGACAAACCCACTGAGGATTTTTCTTGAGCTAAACTGCATCTAATGTCCTTATTTAAAAATAAGGGGAGAAGCCCAGTGCTTCAGTCCTAATGAAGTCTGCATGGTTGAGGGTAGTGTAAGAATATGGTGCTCTTGTTTATGTTGCATACAGGTAAAACCTTATAAAAGAAAGGCCTTATAAAATCAGGCCTTGGTCAGCTGAATTAACAGCTAGCCTGTTAAATTCCCATGAGAAAGAATTCTAGGAATGAAAATCATTTTGCATAACAATCTATTCTTGTGAGAAAAACGGGTTGCACCTGTGAGAAATGAAGTCTATCCCATGACAATCTGTGAAGAAAATATGTAAACTCCTGTGTAAAGAGAGAGTCTTAGCACATACACACACAGGCACCTTCTAACCAATGAATTGAGTGGCAAGAAAGTTACTAACCAATTCGAATTAAACAGGATGACTGAAAACTGTACAAAAATAGGCTGTAACATTCAAATGGGGCTTTTTGCTGCTGAAACTTTGAAGTGCTGTGCTCATAGTTATTCACTGGCTGTTGTTATAATAGCTCTAGAGTTTCCGAGAATCACAGAATGGTTTGGGTTGGGAGATGAAAAGACCATCTAGTTCTTCATGCCTTCTCACTGCTTCATTTCTTTTCCAGCCTGGCCTTTAACACTCCCAGGGATGGGGTATCTGCAGCTGCTCGGTTGCAGACTGAAGTTTGCCTCCTTGCTGCTTCACCCTATTACTAATTATCATCATCCTTAAAGATTACCAAAGGCTTCAGCCTCCAAAGCTATAAATGCTCACAGGCAGAACCTGTGTCTATCCGCAATACACACAGACCTGCCTTCCGTGCACAGCCTCATTCCTGGCTGGGCTTTGGGTTAATCTCAAAGAAATTGCAGAGTATCACTCAAAGCAAGAAGAGCGAGGATGGTAATGCACACAGTTACTGTGTGAGATGGAAAGCTGAGTGTCATCATCATGGTGATCTGGAGTTTGCACCCAGGCTTCTTATCAGAGCTCTGTTTGTGAAACTCTGGGACTCTCCAGCCCTACCAGCATAACCAGATTTAAGGATGCATTTGGTATTCATCTGGATCAGGTCCTGAGTTCTCCATGTATAAACTCATGGAGATCATGCTTTTGAAGGTAGAAAACACATGATGCTGTACAAATGTGAGGTTTTATTGTGATTTTCAGTGTTTCTAGAAATAAACAAAAGCAAACAAACCTCTTTGATTTATTGTAGAAGTGGAAAGGAGCAGAGTGTTAATGATTGGATACAAAACCTATACAGTGAAAGGTTAAAAGCCAAAAAAGTGCGTATGTAAATATGTTTAATGAGTACAGTTGCTGATAGCAAACACTGACTGTATATGACATACTCTGTAGTTATAGAATACATGTATATACACATTTATATAAGACTGAAAAGGCACTAGAGTTTCCCAAATAAAACACAAGTAAATTAATAGTGTAAATCAAAACACTGAGGTTGGGGAATCAGTTTAGGGGGTTGTGCTGGAAGGGAAATTTTGAAAAATCACAAAGGAAGTTGGAAACTAGATTCCCACTGAAAGCCAGGGAATTCAAAAGTCCAGCCCCCATTTGTACCTTCAAAATCTCCTTTAATATACTGATCAGATGCCAAATAATATATGTAGTTTGAGATTAATGAGTCTATAAAGGAATGTACCATACTGCAGAAAACTACAGAACATTAAGCTTCTTATGGAGCTGAAGAGCTTACTATAAAATCTGGCACTCTTGTTCATGCTATTCTTAAACTGTAGAAATAAATGGGTTCTTGCAATACTGAGACTCTAAATACATTCCTGTGCAAGTTTGCCCAAGAAATCTATTTGTGGGGAAAGTTGTCATCAGAATAAGGAATAAAGAATAATGTAGGATGGGCAAACCTGGTAGTCAACCTTTTATCTGCTTTTACCAGAGTGACCTTTCTACTTTCATTTGACTGAAATATTTGCAGGTTAAAAAAAAAAAAGGCATTTTTAAAATCTCTTGTAAAAACTTAGAGGAGACTAATATTCTATGAAGGGGATTTGATAAAACAAAGTATAATAGTACATGTGCATGTAAAAAAATCTGTAGAAATAAGTAGTAGAACTATCTTATGGGTGGGTATGTTTTTCAATGATTTTTAGCTTTTGTGATTTTACTGCTTTACCTATGGAGTGTAGGCTGTGTGAGATAAGCGTAGGGAGTTTTTCAGGTCACAATTTTAGCAGTTGTAAGAAATGCTGAGTATGTTTATGTAACCTTTATTTACATAGGAAATAAAAACAACAACCAGCAGTGTTCAAACAACTGCAATGACTGTGTCACACACCTGATGGTAGAGTGACAGACCAGGCAGGCTAGGGAAGGTGTCATGTAAGAAGGTTCACTCTCCTTTTGGAGTCACAACTGCTTTGATCTGATGCTCAGAGCAGCTCCACCTGTAAAACACAAGAGTATCTGCTGTGGAGGCAGTAATGAACTCTGCAATTGTGTGCAAAAGCATGTGGTGTTTGAAGTCCTGTGAATGCAAACCCTCAGGTAGCTCTGTGAACACAGGTGTATATCATGTAGCAGCAGAAAAACTGATCACAATTCTGAGACACCTTTGGTGCTGCTGGTGATGTAAAGGCCCCAGACTCCATTCAACTGATTCTTGTTTTTCTGAACTATTTTATCACTTCTGTATTACAGATTCTGCCTTTTCCATATGGAGTGTATTCACACTGACTGGCTGCTCTGCAGGCACTGTGTTGGAGAGTTAGGACTTAAGTCAGTGCCAACTGCCCCAGCTCCAGCTGTGTCCCCTTGCTCTGCCTTGGAAGATGCTGAGCCTTCTCTGAGGGCATGGTGGGCTGCAGGATGCTGGGGGAACATGCAGCATGAAAGCAGATTCTGTCAGTTGTACCTGGGTCTGCAGTGGAACTGCTGTCTTACGGTAGAAGCTGTTTTCTTACTAAATTCGAAAGATTTTGGCATGGTATCTCTTGTAAAGTCCCTACTACTGCTTTGTCAGCTGTTGAGCACCTTTCTGTTATGCTTTTACTACAAACAGATGAACCTGGATTTTCCTGAAAGTGAGTTACAACTACTGCTGGCATTGCAGGTTGCAATAGGTTTTCAGGCTTATACAGGCTGGCAATGCCCAGACTATATCAGAGGAAAGAGGCTTCTCCTGAAGTAGTTTGATCATCTTCACTGGATCATTTTGCAGAGAAACCCATTCCCAGGAAACTCAAGAGCAAAACTACCAGCAGATCCAAGGAGAGCTCCTCTGTTTCCCAGATGATTTGGTTAGTATTACAGGAAGTCTGGCTTTCGTTCATTCCTTGTTAAATGTACATTGCAACTCCTATTTTAAAAATCTTAGTCAAGACAGTTTGGAAATATTTCCATGTTTTAAATACTATTAAGACAAAGCACAAGTCTGAAAGTATTGCTATGTGGACCTGCCAGTGCAGTACTGCTATTGAGTCATGCATTAAGCTGTGAAAGTTGTAGCCATCAATAACCTTGCCAAAGCATTTCCCAGCAGTGGATATTTTGTGTTTGTAATTACCATTTCTGACCTCATCCTGCAAACATGCAAGTATTTGCATATTCTTGTATTTTTTGGTATTGAATGTGGTCAGTCTGCTGAGCTGAGAGATGCATGCACTCAGGTACTCAGAGAATTAGGATTTCAGGGGCACAAAATGGAGGATGCACCATATATAAGCAACTGGCAATTATAGTCACTTGTTAAAATAGTTTACAGTGGCCTGTGAGGCACAAGAAGGAACATAGCACGTCTTTAAATAAGTATAAAATTTTAGATTGTGTATCCTATATTTTGCTGACATGTGAAACTTCCACAATTATTTATGCCACACGTGAATTGCCTCTAATAAAAAAAAAAATAAATTACTTAAATCCTGGAAAAAATCAATCATCCTTCCAAATAAAACTCTTCTCTATTTTCTTTCTCTTAGCCTATAAGACTGTACTTTCATTTCATGTCACAATGCTCTGTGACTACAGAAGTTATGAATCTTTATGAAAAAATGGACCAGTATATCAAATTAAACAGAATGTATGCCCCAGGGAATATTATCCTGGAGTACTTGTCGATGGCATGGGTGTCGATGCGCATGCTGACGTATCTCTGGTTTTTCCTCCTGGCCGAGCCCCTCTCCGAGCCCAGTGCCAGCTGCACCATCATCCGGTCCTGTTTGTCCCCGTCCTCGGACATGAAGTGCCCCAGCTCGTTCACGTCCCCGTCGTTGTAGCTGCCGTCCACCATCATGGGCCGGGGCTGAGGTAGGCTGCATGCACAGGCAGGCTGTGGGCACAGACAAGGGCAGCAAGGGTTCAGTGTGTCCACACACTCACAAACATCCCTTTCCTCCTTCTATCCCTTTCCTCCTTCCATCCCATAGAGGTGGGGAAAGGCCTGGGGGATTCAGGCTGCTGGGATGCAAAAAGGAGAACAAAACAGTGGAGCTAGGCAGGAGCTTTTTCCATCTCCACTTCCATGTCTGCGAGGCACAGGTACAGTCAGGGAGAGAGCAGGGCTGCCTGTGGAAAAGCTTCTTTGGTTTACGCACAGGTACCAGGGTGCAAATAAAGGTTGGAACTGTGCCTTGTAGCTGAGAAAATCAGAGGAAGACAGAGGGAAAACACAAGAAGGAATGAAGCCTGCTGTATTTGGAGAGAAATCCCCTTAGGCTGAAATTTTAGTTTAAATTTAATGTAAAAAGGGCAGAGTGGGAAAATTGGGACCACTGTGTATAAGTTTAGACTGTACACAGACAAAAGTGGGGGATATCTGTCAGGTCATCTGAACGCCAAACCACAGAACCCAACTGATTCTACCCACAGGTTTTAATCTGCAGTATTTAAAAAATATTTAAAGGTAAAAATCCTAAAACCCATCCCATCTATACAGACAATGGAGGATTATACCTAAGTTAGCCCATGCAGACTCCAAAGAGGAGTAAGCTTCAGTGTGGGCTGTGTGTGGCAAATCTTCATGACCTGCAATGCCTCACTGCTGGTGTCTTTTTGCATGAACTGCCTTTTCCCCAGGCAGCTGAGACCTGCAGTTGCAAAACTTTGAACATTTCCAGACTTTGCCACACCTTTTCCCATGGGCTATAGAATGACATTGGAGATAGAAAACCTCACCTTGTCCCGCAGTTTCCTCTCCTTCCGCTCTTGCACCGTTGTCAAGTAATTCACAGCCGCGTATTCCAGCACCGAGAGGAAGACAAACACAAAACTGACCCACAGGTAAATGTCCACTGCTTTGATGTAGGAAACACGAGGCATGGAGGCATTCACCCCAGTGATGATTGTGGACATGGTCAGCACGGTGGTTATTCCTGGGAATTCACCAGTAGAAGAGACCATAAGATGCTTTCAAGTCAGACTCTTCATCACAAATACAGCGGTTGTTACAATTTCCCGACATCTGAATTTACCTTGCAATATTTTTTTTCACTTTTGGGTAATGAGTTTCACTGCTTGTGGAGGGTCCAGGCAGCCCTGATTTGTAACTGGACAAACACATCTTGTCCAGTTTTCTTGTCTATTTGGTGAGCACAGCTCTAATTCTGGTCTCAGGGTGTTGCTAGTCTGGCTCCTCACCACACCACCAGCCTCCCCTCCCATGGCCAGGCAGCAGCACTTTTACCCTGTGCTGGCTGCACCCCATTCTAGGTTCAGGACAGTCCCTAGAGGGGTACAAGTACATGGATTTGAACTCAATGATCCTTATGGATCCCTTCCAACTCAAGATATTCTATGATTCTACGATTCTGAGTATCTCAGCTTCTAGTTTATCCTTTCCACAGCATGGACACAAGTGAAGCTGCTGCTTTTACTTGTTTCCCCTGTGTTTTCCGTATGCTGGACTTCTCCTGAGAAGTCCTGCTTCATGAGAAGTCAGAGTCCCCAGCTGACTCTCACATTTGGTCTGTGCCTTCACTGGAGCAAAATCAGGGAATATGGTGCCCCGTAAGGCAGTGCTGTCCCACGTTACACCCTGGGCAAGCACAATAAGCACAAGAGCAAGGGCAGGAGCCCCTGTAGTTCAGCATTACTCTGGCTCCAGGAGAGCCTCTCCATGGCCCTCTCATTTCAGGGGCTAATTATTTCATATTAGTGAATACTTTGGAAGTTGAAATTATGTATATAAGCACAAAGGACTGCATTCACAGGAGTATTTAGGCACCAAAAATACTGCTAAGCCAGTGCCTACATCTTCTGAAAAGCCATGGCCCATGCCCTTATGCTTCTTTTAATGATGTCTTGAGGCAATGAATGCTGTTTCTAAATTCAGACTTGAAAAACTGCTCTGTTGCCATCCCTATTTTGTCTCTCTTTATTCTCTCCACTGAGGAATATGATTTTATGAATAAATAAAATCCTGAGGCATGTTGCCTGGAATAAGAGGAAGAAAGCCCGAGCTCAGAATCTGCAAAAAAACAAACAGCACTTTGCTGAGGGCAAAGCATCCACTTTAGAAGATTTATGTCCATATCACAGATCTGCTCCTTTGGTGACTCCTGTGACATATGGCTTCATCCCTCAAAAAGATGCTGCAAAAGGGGAAGCCGAATCCCTCACACTGCAATGCAAACTCATTTAAAAAGTTAAACTGCACGGCACAGTTCAGCTGTGTTACCTCCACTCTCCCTCCTCTAGCAAAACTCAATAAACTGAAATTTTGTCAGGGCTGCTGATTCTGATTTTCACCTTCTTGCCCTCTAAAGTCTCTGAAGGATACTGAAACCTTGGCTGTATACATGACCTTTCTCTGTTTGGAGCAATAAAAGCAGAGTGGGAATATTTGCTCTCTGATTCATTCCAGGTGCATCTTGTGCAAACAGGGAAAGCAATTCTCTTGTCACAAGGAGAGTTTGCGCCATAGGGGGACACGTGCCCTGTCCCTGGGGGCACGCGTGTATGACATAGCTGATTTCTGTGCCTTGAGGCAACACGGGCCATGGCACCAGGGATTTCACCTTGATGGTCAAGGCTGTGGTTGTAGCCTTGCTCTTAGGTCTGCTGACTACAAGATTGCTTTTACCTAATGGGACTCGGGCAGGAACTGCTCGTCGGTCGATCCAGAAGGACACCCAGGACAACATGACCATGAGAGTGGCAGGGAAGTAGGTTTGGAGCAGGAAGAAGAAGATGTGTCGGCGTAACGTGAAGTTTATATAGAGGCGATTGTACCACCCTGTGAAACAGAGAGAGTGAAAAAGACAAGTTACACCAACACTAGACTACTTTCAGATAGGGTGATGATGCACCAGGGGAAAAGTGACTACTTTTCTTTTCTAAAAACACAGTTAATGGCTGCAGATCATTGCATTTTAGAGAAAAAACTCCTTAGTGCACCAACTATCAAAGTCAAACCATCTCTCGGGCTGATAAATTCCAGAAAATATAACCTATCAATCAGAGAGTTTAATTCAAGTGAAGACTTGGCATGACCTTGAAGTGGGATTATCTTTCCAGACTACATGACCATTAAGGTGGAAGTGTGTGGCAGGGACAGCCAACTTGGTATAGGAGAGTGGCAGGTCTGATGGGATACAGAGAGAAGCCCCAGCGTACAATTCTCCATGGCCAAGGTCAAGAGAGACAGTTTTCACCCTTCTTCCCTCAGGTCTGGCAGATGCTCTGGCTGCCCACCTGTGCTGCTGTAAAAGGCAAGCTTTGTGGTGGTGTGAAACTCCTGAATCAGGAACTGGGACAGTGATATCCTCTCATCTGTTTTTAGGGAATCGTTCCCATTCTTCCAGTAGAGCATAAGGTCATCTTCTGTGTAGGCATCTAGGGAAGCAGAGGAAATTCAGGATAACGCACTAAGACAGTTGCTACCACCCTCACAGTCCAGGGCTTACTCACAGAGCTCCCAGCTGAAAAGGTCAAATTCCCAAATGCCATCCACCTAGATGGTGGGTATGGCTGTGGCAAGGAGTGGACTAGCTCATGGTCACAGCCCTCAGGCCTGATGCCTGGTATGTTTTGTTAACCCTTCTGGTTCTCTAATCACAGTTTCACACACATAATATGACTGTGAAGTAACCCACTGCATCAGAACTTGAACAACTCTTTCCTGTAAACCTCCTAAAATCAAAAGCAAAGAAAGGGACCTTTAGAAGAAAGAACCTGCTTGGAGTGATGACAGGAACAATCTGAGAGGAACAATCTGGACAAACAATGGTCTGAGGCATGCGGAATAAAAAACTCTTCGAGAAAAAGCTTTCTGCCTATGACATACATATGAACATTACTTTTTTTTTTAATACATGTGGAAGTAACAGTAATGTTAATCCTTTCAGATGGGTTTAGTAGAGCCCTTTTCACACAGGGAGAAAAAAGTTGCATATAAATGTATTAAAACAGAATTAAGATTGTCATTTCTTATTGCAAGCTTAAGAAGGAGAAGAAAATAACTCAAAAAAGCCAAAATTTAAAATGTTGCTATGTGAAACCTGGGCAATTCATATGTGCATCCTACTTGGGACAAAAGGCATAAGCTGGCTTTATCTCAAATAGGCAATTAATGTCACTACCCCATCATGGTTTCTACAGCATGGATGAGCAGATGGTGCCCGTGAAGGGCATAGGGCCATTTATCCATGTGTTTGAGGGCACCTGGGCAAATGGAGACTGCTGACCAGCAGGCAAGTGGCCCAGGGGCTTTGGGGTGGGGTGGCAGTGGGGCAGCCTGGGCCCCACTGGGCATTCAGGGCCACTGGCAAGACAGTGCTCACAGCTGTTTTTTAAAAACACTTGTTGCAAAGAGCATCTAGTTCTAGTGAAAAAATACAGGCAGGGAGCTTTTCTTAGTGTTGAAGTCTGATGACTTTGGTTAGAGCTTCCATGAATGTAGCAGTAGTTTAATTATTGGTATAATTAATTATTGATATAATAATTATTGGTATAAAACAGTTTGGGTGCCCATGGGGTGCCCTTGGTTCCCCTATACCTCCACTTTACTTACAGCTTTCAATCTCCAGAGAACATGTCTGCGTGTCCAGGGGAAAGCGACTAAAATCCATGTTGCACATTGCTGTTACTGTAACTCTGGGAATAATAAAAAACACTCCATCAAAAACTTGTCTCCTTATGGGACTGTAAAATAGTAAAGCTGTGAGTTGGGTCTTTTATTAAACAACTACAGCCAGTACCACTCAACTGAAAATAAATTTTTTTCCATTCAGCTAAAGCCATTCCACTTTAGCCATTCCATTTCTTCCTTTCAGCAAGCTACTGTTAAAAAAGGTGACTCAAAAGTTAGGCCATTACAAATTGCAGCTAGATGGCAGAAGTATTGGAGAAGAAAATTAGAAAGGGCAAAAAGGACACTTCCCCCCTGACAATCAGCAAACACATCTTTGCAGACATCTGTCCTTTAAACAGATGCTTTGTACAATGAAATAATTTGCATTTATCAAAGCCATGGGTTGCAACCCATAAGGGATGCAGGCAATTTCCTGGCACACCATGAATTTCCAGCTGCTCAGTGGAAACTCGGTGATCACACATGGGAATCAGCCACCAGAGGGCACAGGGCTGGAGCTGGAATGCAAGTGACCACCGAAATGCTCTGGTCCATCCGCCAAAATCTCTGGCTTTGCTATGGTCTGATTATCACATTTTTAATAGCATAATTTGGTGTTTGAACCAGAAGCAACCATAAATCTGAACTCGACTGGTTTGGACTCCAGAAAAGTAAATGAAAATAAAAGTATAAATTATATTGGAGAAAGAACTAAGTTATAGAAGGGTTAGTGGGAGAGAGACATCATACAGTGATAAAAACACAATGCAATCCCTTATATTAGTAGTGCTTCTACACGAGTGGGTTCTGTCTGATGTTTCTTTCCTGTCTGGATTTAGCCTTTGAGTGAAAGTGCTTGGCTCAGCTGGAAGTTTATGTGCCAGTGAAGTCTGTGGTGGTTTCCAAGATGGGAAAACAATGTCTGGCAAAGAACCCTAAAATGGCAGACACCAAGGAAAAATACAATCTGCAGGCAAAGGCATTCAGCAAGGCAGACAGGCAGTAATGACCTGTTTGTTCTTACGGGGAGTCTTTGTCCTTCCTCAGCATTCACGAAGCATTGCAACCTGCACTTGCTGCTGAATAAAACACTGAAACTCAGCCAATTTGCTATTGAAGTCTTTCCCCACCACTTTGCACTGGGCAATTGTTTAAGCATAAGGCTGTGCAGGATCTGAGTTTGATGTCCTCCTGTTCCCATCTTCTTTAGGTAACCAGAAATGCTTGCATCACCGATGATTGGCAGCTAAATGAGTGTGTAGGCATGCATGCTATAGCTGAACAATATGTCATATTCTTGTCCTTTTTTATTGTACTCAGGACCTGACCAAACTTTGCAAAGGCCTAAAGAATACCTGAACCTTGTCTAATCTGCTGAGTGAAGAAAAAGCTTTGATAATGAGAAGGAAATGTTCAGGCTATGAATTCAAATGAACTGTAAGATAAAAATATCAAAGAACAAAAGAATTCTTGTCAAACTGATGCCCCCTAGGGAATCAAGAATTTCTTTGCTTGACTTTTTTTATACAGTCATAAAACACCTTGGCAGGCTGAGAAGTTATCCTCCAACCTTGTGGCAGGCTCAACTTCACCTCTGCCACTATCAACATTCCCTAAAGACCTCCACAGTCTTCACAAGCAGTGTATTCTCAACTTTCTCACTAGTTAAATCTATGAGTCTTGCTGATACTGACCTCCTATCAGCCAGGTTTTCCTTGTTTTTGTCCTTCAGAATATATTATCTATCATCTGATGCTTTGTTTATTTATCAGCTATTTTGTTATTTCATTGCTGTGGAGGTGATGTTGACATTCTTGCATCAGATTATTGTACAGAAATTTCCTTTCAAATAGGTTTTTATGGGTCCTTTGGCAGTACTTGTTTTCTAACTGGATGGAGCTGCAGCCAAGTAAAACAGAAGAACAGATTTTTTATTCCTTTAGAGATTGACAAATTGATTGTCTGGGATAGAGTTAATTTTTTTTCACAGTATCTAGTGTGGGATTACGTCTTGGATTTGTCAAGAAAACAGTGTTAATAACACAAGGATATTTTTATCAATGCTGAGCAGGGCTTCCAAACACCATGGCCTTTTCTGCTTCTCACACCACCCTAAAAGGGAAGAGACTGAGGGTGCACGGGGAGTTTGGAGGGGACAGCTGATCCCGGCTGACCAAAAGGACATTCCACAGCTTATGTCATCATGCTTAGCATATGAAGTGGGTGAAGAAGAAAGAAGGGGGGGAAGTTTGGAATAAAGGCATTCGTGTTCCCAAGTGACCATTACATGTGATGGAGCCCTGCTTTTCTGGGGCTGGCTGAACACCTGCCTGCCCTTGGGAAGTGCTGGATGAATTACTTGATTTGCTTTGCCTGTGCATGCGGCTTTTGTTTTACCTAATTATCTGCCTTTATCTCAGCCCACGAGGTTTTTTTTGTCTTTTACTGTTCCAATTCTCCCTCCCACCAGGGTGGAGTGAGCCAGCAGTTACATGGGGCTTAGTTACCAGCTGGGGTTAAATCATGACACAGACGTTCCTCACTTAGCATCTCCAAGCATGAAAGCGTTACTTATCAGAAATTTTAAAATCACAGTTTAATAACATTCAGACTTATGTCAACTGATGAACAATATGGAAAATAAGGGAGAAAGCCAGGGCTGGGACCACCCCTCAAGCCAGAGGACAAAGCAATGTGTACTAAAAATGTCTCCTGCAAGGAGCTCTCATGGATTTCACATGAAAAGTGAGCAAAAATAGGAAGAGCCAAACCAAGTGTTTGGGTTGCTCTAACAATACACGGGAGTCACCAAGAGCTATATACCCTTGTGCTGAAGTTTGTCACTTCACGTGATGAAGGATGTTCCCTCTGTTTTTTTGTTTATCATAAAGGGGCATTTGGTATAATTTACACTTCTTCATTATTGCTTTCAAGTATAGAAACTGCACATTTTGGTAAGCCCAGAGACCTTGCTGTGTAGTGAAGTGGATAACTATACCTGCCCTGGATTTCTCTTTATTACCAGACACTGCCCTTTTATTTAGATTGTGCCCTGCCTCCTCAGCAGTGCCCCGTGGGGATAGCAGCCTGTTAGCCCCTGCTGAGCTGCTCCAAGGGACTGCCACGTCTGACTGCAGCTTCCCAACAGGGACAGGGGCTAGCCATATTCACAAGATGAAGAGACAGTGATGGAACCAACAATGCTGGCACAGAAACTGGCTTTCTGCAACAGGCACTTAAATGTACTCATACAGGCACTCAGATGCCAGTGGGTAGCCAGCATATTCATTCTTCTTATGCCTTTTTTTTTGTATGAAGTCATGCAAAAACACAATACAGGAATCAATTAAACCACTTTCTCTTTCCACTAATAGCTTGCATTGACCGAATGCAGTTTTACCTGAGGCTATAAAGTACCTTCCCATCTGGCTGGACCCGCAGCATGACATTGTCTGTGGTGGTGTCGTGGATGAAGGAACGCTTGGAGTGCACAAAGAACATGTCGGGGACCCAGATCTTCTTCACCAGTCTGCCATCAAAGGTCATGCTTTGGTTGTTGGTGCTGGGGAAGGACAGCCTCTCATCTTTCCAGTAGTGCCTCAGGTAAAGTGTCATGGTGAAGTCCTGCAGCAAACAGGATTCTGTCACTATTTATACCTTATCAGCACAGTAGTGATTGCTCCTCTCTGGGACAAACCACGACGTGTAAAGCACCTCTCCTGAGGGCACATCCACTCCCCGGGCTGCAAGGGGCATCACCAGCTGCAGCTTTTTTATTCATCAGGTCAGACAGATTTACTGGGTTCAGCCACAACTCACTTCTCAAGCTTAAACTCAGTACAGAATGAATAACACTGTCACTGATGTGTCTTCATTTAAAGACACATCATTACTTGCTTTAAAAAGCAAGTAATGATCTTGCTAAGCACCATGGCATTTTTCTATAAAGCTGCACGAGTTAAAAAGTATTGATTCTGAAAATGTAAAGTCTTCTCCATTATTATTTTGCTAAGAGTCAAAATCAACCCTGAATTTTTTTTTTTAACCCAAGGCCATCTAGTGGTTTTCCCATGTTGATGAGTATTGCAACATGATACTGGAGGAGGAACAGGGACAGTATTCAAAAACCATGGGAACTAATTCAAAATTATAATGTTTGATTAAAAAAAAAAAAAAGAAGAATAGGTTTGTTGTTTGGGTTTTGTTTGTTTTGGGGTCCAGGTATTTTCTTTGACTTCTAAGTCCTTGATGTTAGTTCTTCCAATCTGCTTTAAATCCCAAAGCTTTTTAGGGGCCACCTTCACAAGCTTTCTTCTCAACCAGAGCACGTGAAAGCTCAGGATACTCATGGCTATCTGTCAGGGTGCCAAGAGCACTGGAGTCAGGGAGTCAGCTGGAAGGGTCCCCAGTTCTGGAGAAAATGCTGACCCCTGAGGTCAGATGACTGCAGATATCCCAGCCCACACAAGAGCTGAAATAGCTGCAGTGAGAGGAGCCTGACATGTCACCAGTGTCTCTGCTAACCACCAGCTGTGCTGCCACACAGCCCTGTGCCTGGCTCCGGCATGGGAGGAGGTCCAGTGCAGGCTCTTTATCCCTCTGTCTGTTAATTAGGAGCACAGAGAATCTGGGGCTTCCTGTGAAACCTTCGGAGCTGTTTGATAATTTTGTTGAAAAGTCAAAACATTTTGAAAAATATTCTGTATTGGGGAGTGATTCTTTTCTCTTCCAAAGCAAAACCTGAGTTACTGGGAGACTCTGTGGGTCACAGAATGTTTGGGCTGGAAATGTGTCCTTAAAGACCATCTTGTTCCAATCCCCCTGACATTGGCAAGCTATCTTCCACTAAACCAAATTGTTCAAAGCCACCAGCCTGATCTTGAATGGAATGAGTTATCCACAACTTCTCTGGGCAGTCTGTTCCAGTGCCTCACCAGACTCTGAGTAAAGAATTTCTTCCTTATATCTCATCAAAACCTACTCTCTTTCAGTTTAATGACATTCCCCCTTTTCCTTGGGAGCTCTCTGGCCCCTGACTACCTCAGAACTTGTCCAAAGTGACTATGTCTGCAGCATGTAAGTGCCTTAAAACAAACACATTCATTGGTCTCCTCAGAGCTTTTAAGTGTGTTATCACTATTTAAGAAAATATAGAAACCCAAATCCTTTGAGACAGTCTTGGCAATGTTTTATCATTCTGTCCTAGAGAAAAGAAAATGACAGATTTCTTCCTTCTGCTTCAAGGGCCATGAAATGGGAGCCTGAGGTCAACAGAAGCAATTGTTGGCAGATTCAGATCAAACCTGAATTTGCCTTTGGAAGCTGTGCAGTGTTTGTCCTTGGCGGTATTCAAATCCCATGGACACAAACCCAGGTAGACCGCAGAGTTTTGGTCTCCAGGGGTCCCATCTATGACTCTTACCATGTCCACCTCAGAAATGCTGTCCAGACTTTCAACTTGGACATCCACCCCAACAGGAATTGCAGGGCCTAGGGAAAAAAAAATAGGAGTTGACAAAGTACAAACCTAATGAGACAAAGCAATCCTCTGACTTTATTATCTCACAGATGGAAATAGATTCTCTGTCTTAAACAGAAACAACAGTAAGCCAATAGAAAGTATGAATTATTGGAATTCACAAAAAAAATCTCCTAAAGTCAGTAATAAGACTGACCCATGAATAATTTTCTCTTTTTATTGTGTTATCCTACATGTGTCCCTTCAAGATTTAAAAGCAACTTCAATTGTTTTTAGCTCTAGTGCTTGGGTCCAGGACTGGTGAGACAATACTGGAAGAGGATCCATTCAGAGAGAGACCAGTGGGGTGGCACAACTAAGGGAATGTGGGACATTTTCCCCTCACTTTTGCTCCCCTTGAAGGCTAATAACATCCATGAAAGCTACTGTGTGTATTTGACTTTCACAAGACTCAGTGCTCAGCTGTGGAAAAGAAAGGGTGACAGGAGGGGATACACTGCAGGACACAGGCATGTGCCACTGAGCCTGAGGCTCCTGAGGGGAAGGATCCAACTGTGACCCCCCATGTAATGGGGATTCTGAACTTTTTCCCTCCTCCAGGCTTTGACTAGTCTCTCATATATCTCTGGCAATTACAGTCCAGGAGAGCTGTCAAGTAAAATAATGCTCACATTTGTGAACTGCTGTGAAGCTGAAATGTTTTTAAATTAATTTAACATGCTGGTATTTGGCATATTGAGCATTTAGCGATAAAATCTTCTTTCATTGGAGTATATAATGGCATCCTGGATTTGAATGACCATCTGTCAGCCAGAAAGGGTAGATAAATTACAATATTCTCTAATCCGATGGGCTGAAAGAAAGCGTGTTCTCCTTCATCCATTTCCCTGAAAGCTTCGACTGCTCTAGCACACAGCCACAAAACTGTGAGCAAGCATTTACACAGTCAAAATATTTTATTTTGGGTTTTAAATGAAGTAAATGTGGTACATCATTTGATTTTGCATATGTATGGCCATACTAAGACAAAAACGTAGAATTTCTCACATCATCCAGGAATAAACATAAGGTATATTTGCAGATTTTTATCAGAGGAAAGTGTCACTGAGCAATAGGATTCATATATTGCCTATTAATCACATTTCCATGCCTTTGACTATGTTTTTTCTCATCCAGAAGGCTATTTCACTGAACCTCCATTCCCCCAAGGCTGCCATGAATTCACAACTCAAAAGAATAGAAATTAGAGACAGAAGAGCCAATCTGCTTCTTCACAGCTGTAAATGTTGCAGTACAAAAAGTGACAGTGTAAAACAGGAACAGTGACAAATGTGCATGTTTCGTACCTCCAAAACCTGGTCTCATGCTGAAGTCATGGTCATCTATTCGCAGCAGCTGCTCTGACTTCGTCAGGGGAGATTTGGTGATGTCAGGGCTTCGTTTTAAGATTGGGCTGCCAGGAGGAGAGAAGCACAGCTATGAGCCCTGGGCAGTGCCTGTGAGAAGTACGTGCTTATTTCACTCCATTTACTCCTCAGAACTTCCACCCCTTAGAGCATGAGCCTGTGATTGTGGCAGTGGTTGGCAGAATGTCATTAAAAACTGATTCCTGCACTCAGCATGCAGTTTAGGCACCTGTGATAATTTTAGCACTGAGAAAACATTTGTTTGGTGGCTTTTTGTCCCTGTAAAATTCTCTCTGCATACAGCAGTTTGGGACAGTCATTAGAACGTGTGGGCAGGAGGAACAATGTGTGTGGATAAGTGGAGAGGGGGAGGCATTCCTGACACTGACTTATGATGGAGTGTGAGGCCAGGAATTAGGGAAACAATAAATCAAATAAGCTACTGGCTGTTGCCCAGGAACAAAATGGAGATGGTCTGGGAAGCAGGCCAGGAGGCAGGCCATTCCCTAACTTGGGATAAAATTATTAGCTTCTGCCCCAGATTTCCATCAAGGATAAAAAGCAGCATTACAGGCCTGGGAGGTCTCTGAGCATTAAAGAGCCTGGGAGAGTAATTCCAGAAGCTGTTGGAGCTGCACCAAATGCTGGACAGAGGAGGCTCTGATCCCCTTCCACATCCAAAATGCAAACTGCTGTTCAGTGCCCCGGTGCTGTGGCTGGGATGGTGATGGCAGCAGCTCCTTGGTTGCTCCCTTGTGCAGGCGAAGCCTTTGCTGCCCTCAGAGCCAGCTGCACGCCAGCCACTTGCATGGCAGGAGGGCTCAAAAAAAGGAGTAAAAGGTTTTGCTGGCTCTTGATTTTAGAGAAGATGGCACACTCAGAGAGGCACTCATCTGAATATACACAAGACAAGTAAGAAGTAGACCAAAGGAAAACAGGCTGACAAAGAAACTCAATGAGGGAAAAGTTCCTGAGATAAAGTTTCTCATAAATGAGACTGCTTAGCCATGCTGGTCTTCTCAAAGACTTGTTGAAAGTTGTACAAAAAGCCAATACAACAATCTCCTAACAGAGGCCAATGGTGTTGTCAATGACTCCTCTCTCAAATCTTTTACCTGGGCTTCAAGGTATCTTAGAAAGATGCTTAATCTAAATTCAATAATTGCTAAGAGGTTTGAGCTGTCTACTTCCATCAGTGAGTTCTGGTCATGAATTATCCCTTAGGCACTTTAAAAGCTGGCCCCTGCTTCTGCTTGAGGTTTAGTTCAGCCTCTGAAAGACCTGTGAGTGTACATTAGGGAAGGTTTATGCCTGTCCAAGGCAGAGGCCAGGGGCAAAGCAAACATTTGAGAGCGGGTTTGACAGTGCTCAGAAAGGTGCTTTCTCCCTGCCAGTGGCAGTGGGAAGAACAAGTGGCATGATGGAGAGCCCATGGAAGGGCTCTTGAAGGGAAGGAATCCAGAAGAGATTTTTGGAGGGAAGGCACCCACTGCCACATCACGGCAACACAAACTGTGCGGCAGCACTGCGCAAAGCCTGAGGGGACGGGCCAAATGGCCGTGGCCTCCCCCTCAGCCCCACGAGGGTGTCAGGCAGTGGGGCTCTGCTGGATCCCGCTAATGGCATGGCGAACACCCACAGACAGCTGGCTGGTCTGAGCAGTGCCCCCTTCCCCCGCCCAGCCCAGGCACGGGCGTGGGGCTGGCAGGCCTGGGCCGGCAGCAGCCTCCTGAGGGTTTTGCTTACCTGCCCTGCTTGTGCGCCTCGCCGTGGGCTTCCCGTCGCTGCCGCTGCGGCCGGCTGCAGGAAACAATGGGAAAAGGGAGAGCTGAGACAGGTGGACACAGGCAGGAGGGAGAGGATGTCAGGGGGGAGGCACCGGATCCCTGCAGCTTTACCTTCTGTCACATGTGAGAAATTGTGCTTGCCTTCTTTTTGTACCCTCTCACCATAGGCCGGCGCCAGGCCGGGCATGGCAGAGGGTGGGAAGGGTAGGGATGCTCAGGCTCACAGTGGAGATAGGGCAAAAATGTTTTTTGTAAGGTGGGACGCCTCTCTTTTTGACTGTCTGGCAAAATACCCAAGCAGGCAGGTCAAGTCCCACCTGCTCAGCCTTGGCTGGCAACACCGGGGGTTTTGGAGACAGGAGCTGCCATGGGGCCTCTGGTGGTGGGGGCACAGCCATTACACCTGCAGAGCAGAGTATGTTCACGAGAAGAAAAGATTTTCAAATTATTTTGGAGGTGGGCAAAAAAGAAAAAAACGGTGCAAATTGTTTCTGGCTTCCTACCATCTCCCATCTGGCTGTCAAGAAAGGTCTTCTTAGGTCTTTGGCCAATATTTTATTTAATCATTAAAGGCAAGAATATTGCTTTTGGCCACATAAGTGCCAGCTTGAGCAAAAGTAACATTTTAAACATTCAACAGTTCTAAGTCATCTTTAACTAAAAGCAAAAAAATTAGGTTCTCTCTCTAATAAACACTAACTCAAATCAACTCTGCTAATGAGGCTTTTTGCCCATTAGCATACATTTCAAATACCTCTGTAGAGACTTACAGTGGCAAAACTCTTTTTCAATAATAGTTGACAGCACCTGAGCACCGTTGTCCCCTTGGTGTGCGGTGGAGGAACCCCAGGCCTTGTGAGACCATTCTTTTCTGGGCTGGGAACATTCCAAAAGCCAATAGTATGTGAGGGAAATTCCTCTGGCTGCTGCCACAGAGAAGCAGGACAACCAGGTCAGGAAAGGGCACATGGGGCTGTAGTATTGACTAACCCTGAAGTGAAGAACTGGAAGAGTAGGATTTTTTTTTCCAGGATCTACTCTGTGTTTCTCAGAGGAATTTCAGGAATAAGTGCACAGGCAGATGAGTGTTTGGGGGAGTCTTTGGGCCGTGCAACACCATTGCCATTAAAAGAAGCAGCTTCTGTGGCACTGCTTGGACCTGAGCATCACAAAGCAAAATATTTGCAAATGCAAAATGCACTTTGTGGAGTCTTCTGCCTTCTGAGACATTCTGATATGTCTCACTGCTGCCTGCTTCTCATCTGCTGGCTGTCAGGAAGTAATTTCTTGTGTTTTGGGGATAAGCAGATTCTGGCAACAAGCTGACCGATTTACATGACTTTAAGTGCCCTAGTAAACTCTTGGCTGTTCAGGAATAATGTTGGTATTTGAACAGGGATGAAGCAGGCCATGTTCCTGCAATTTCTAATTTTCATTTCCCTTGTAGGTCTTATCTAATGCTTCTCGGTGGCTCTGTCCCTATTCTGCTTGTCAAGGGAGACTTCAAGGCATGGCCATCAAGGATTCATGGCCAACTCATCCCCATCCTCTGCACTCAGCAACCCTGGGTGCTTCCTTTTATTTCCTCCAGGTGTTCCTCTCTCCTCTAAAATTAACTTTATTTCCCTGTCACAGACAAGCATAAAATGTCCCCCCTGCTCCATCCACTGCAGAGTACTGTGTTCATTTGAGCTTTGGTTTAGGTCTTTTGCTTCTTTTTGCCAGTCCTGTTCCCCTTGTCACAGCTCTGTGGCAGCAAAACATTTTTACCTGTTACCCAGTTACTCCAATTTGAAGCCCCATTTCTTTCTACTCAATAAATATAATTTCTGCTCTGGTTCCTGGGGAGTCCTCTGCTGGCTCAGGGATCAATGGCAGCTCCATCATGGGACCCCATTACCCTGCCTGTCTGGGCTGTGAATCGGTGGAAAGCTGCTGTGGCTTCTGCTGTTTCTGGGTGTTTGTGGTTGACAGCCTCAGCCAGGGGATTCAGCCCAGACATTGTGCACAGATTGTTCAGCACAACTGGCTGTGAGTGTCTTTCCTGCTTTCACTGAGGTGACAAGCTCTTTAAAAATAACAGACATTCCTGAGGTAAAATATATTGAATAATGAACAACCCTTTTTTCCCCACACAATGTTAATATTTATCTCCTAGCAGCTACAATGCCAAAAGGCATTTCATGTCTCATGAAGCTCACAGAGATGCTTTGTGAAAAAGCAACAATGGGAGCAGAGTGGCATTTACTCACAGGGCTCCCTGTGCATTGCTAGAGTAGCTCTTGGGCCCCTGATGGCAGCTGGGGTGATGCAAGCTCTTCAAAGTCATTGCCCCAGCTGTACCCACAGCTTCAAGGGATCTTGAGATGCCCCTGCCTCAAAATCTGGGGCTTGCTGGGGCTGGGAGGCAATGATGTGGCTGAAGTGTAGGATTGCTGGGGAAGAAAATCAGCCAACCTAGATTTTGATCACTACTGCTACAGACACAAGGCAAAAGGCAGTTACCCTTTTTGTATTTTAAAGCATGATATTTCCTATTGTTCTAATAGTCATTCCAACACAACAAAAGGGCTTGCAGGGTTAGAGTTAAGAGTGTCTGATTTTCAGAAAAAACAGTCCAACCCTGACACCTAAAGGTCCCAGCAGGCATTTCCAAATGCCCAACTTCATAGTACACGTGCCAGAGGAATGTCAGGTCCACATTTACAATGTGCACCAGAAACCCCACAGTGTTCTTCGTCTTGGAAATAAGAGCTTTTGGAAGCAATCAAAACAAAAGTGTGAGAGGTCATTACCCATCAAAGCATTTTAGTTTGCAATTACTTCTGCAACATACATTTCCCACCTATAATATCACAGATCAACCAATCCACAGACTTCCTTACCCCTGATGTAAGGCAATGGGGGATATGGAGCTTGTTGAGCCAGTTTCCAGCAGGACTTCTAATTGGAAAGTAAAGAAAGTGGTGCAAGTCCCTCGTGCCCGCCAGCCATGCCATGGCACTCAGCTCTGGGCCCCCCATCCCTGTGTGAGCAGGGGTGGACAGCTTGTGCTGCGCCTCCCATCCTGCACCTGCTGTGCTGCACACACCTCATGCCATGATGGGAATGCCAGCACCCATGTTCTGCTTGGTCTTCCCATCAAATTACATCTGGGCAAGTCAGGAGAGGGCAGTGGAGGCAACACAAGTCCCTACGGGGAACAAAGTCTTGGCGGGCTGGACATGGGATTGACAAAGGTGTATTGGTACTATAGAGGTCTGTGAGAAGTGTAAAAATCTTCTTAAATACTTATTAAATGCCTACATATTTGAGTAGGCTTTGATCTCCCTATTTTATGACCGGTTAGTGACTGGGGTTCATACAACATCAGCATCCTGTTAAAGGCCAAAACCAGACAGGGCAATGCTGGTTTAGGGAATGGGGGAGAAGGAAAAAGGAACTGGGGATTGTAGGCACAAACATACAGGAGGTTCCTGCAGGGAAAAAGTAGGGCAGAGACAAAGGGAGCTGGGATCTGCAATAGCGCCTGTGCTTTGGGTGAGACTGAGGAGAAAAGAGGCTGGATGGGCAGAGGTGAGGAGGGAAGGGAAACATTGGGTAATGCCAGAGGATATCAGAAGGAGCAGAGAAGAGAGGAGGCATCAGATTCAAACAGTGCCTCATCATTTTGTGGAATGACTCCTGGGGCACAGGGAGCCTGGACTGTCCTTCATGAGTAGTGGTGTCCCCTCACCAAAGAGTGGTGCTGGACAGAGATAATGTCCAGCTCCTGGAGACATGTGAGCCTTGCTGGGTTAAAGAACTTCCCAGCCTGTGTTCCAAAGGAAGAAAAGAGTGTTTGGAGTGGGGAGTTCACAGAAAGTTCCTCCAAAGAATGCCTTATGACTTGCAAATGAATTGGGAAGGCTTCTGTGCAAGCAGAAGATGCTGGTGGATAGGTGGTGCAGCAGGTCCAGGTGAAGACTGAGAAATTGTCCAGAACCAAGAGAAGAGCTTTGCAGGGGGAGGAAAAGTGAGGCAGATAAATGGGAGGAAAACCCACCCAGCACCTGAGGGAGGAAAGAGCAAAATTGAAATAGGAGGAAGCTTCTTTTACCTGGTGACAAGCACTTCACCAGACATGATCCACTGTGCAACACATTAATTCCCCAGGTATAATGTAGGATAGAAACACACTAATTTGTATTTAGATTGACTTGCAAAGCCGTGAGCTGTAAACAAGACTCTAAGAACTGAGGAAAATTTATCATGAAATGTTGGGAGGTTTTTTTTGTATTTGTCAAGCCTCTATTTGTAATTATTTTGGACCATGTGTCCTTATGATTACGAAGTTTAAAGACTGTGAAGAAAGGTGATACATTGCTATTATAATATATATTGTTAAATATATAAAAAGAAAGGGGAAAATAGCACTATTTTTCATGTTTACACTACGAAGTCTGAGAAACTGTGGAATTCAGAGCTCTTCTACCACCTTTTTTTTTGAGTGATACAGAAAACTCAATAAGAACCTCCTTTTAATACATAATTACTTGAATACAGGTTGGTCTCAGATTTCAAAATATGCAGGAGACATACATACACCCTTTAAAAGTTGCACTTCTTTTGCTCTTTGCCTGGACATAAACACTGACTAAAGAAAAAAAGGGAACGTACATACACATATTGGTAACTCACAGAAAAGTTGTGCCACTTGAGGTCTTGACACTGAACCTGATATTGCAAAAATGGAAGTGCCCCTATGTTGCAGCAATTGCATCCAGTGCATGGGTGTTTGTTGAGTTTTGTGTTACATATGTTGAAAGGAAGAGTTGGAGGAAGCAGAAGGTCCATCCTGCCATCTAGGAGGAGGCAGGCGTGGTGCCAGGACTCAGCTAAGTAAGAAAGAGAAACAGATGAAGGGAAGGGGAGAATTAATGGGGCAATGTAGAACATGCTGAAAGGTTTCATGTCTGACCCAGTCTCAAAAGAAAAGTTGACTTGCAAGCACAGTGTAGATCAGGGAAGGGCATTTTAAGGAGTATTTAGGTAGTTTGAGGTATTTAAGTCAACACAGGCTGATGGCATTTCCCCAGGAGCACTGGGAGTACCAGCTGCTACAGACTCTGAGCTGTAAGCCACCACCAAGGACTCCTCAGAGACGAGTGATGCCCTGGGAGAGCGTGAGAGTGAAAACAATACCTGGTTTTGAGAAGAGTACAAAGGAAGAAAGTTGGAGCTTTGAGATCCGAAAATAAATTGTGACAAACTCAAGTGATCCATTGGTTTGCACCCCCTGCCCCAGGGAATAATGAGATTATAAAGATCAGTCAATGTGAATCTTTGCAATAATTGACGTCAAACCAATCTAATTCCTGTCTGACGGTGTAACTGGCTGCCTTAGTGTAAGCAGGAGGAAAAGTAGGTTTGAGTGAGGATTTTAATGTTTCATTACTAAACAAGGGAAAGAAGGTTGGGATGAAGTTGTGACTTTGAACATGTCTGAAGTACCATGGTTGAGGTGATGCCATTAATTTGCTGCTGAAAGACACTAAATGACATTTCACAGATTTCATCCTGGAAATTGCTGGTAAATGTTTTCAACAGTAGGACAGATGACAGAACGATTAAACTCGGGCACGAGGGCATGCTTGAAAGAGAAACAGGCATTTGGGGATCTAGGGTCACAATTCAAAGCAGCCACAACGTGTTGGAGAAAAACTCTGACGCCTATATGACGAATTGCAATAAAAGATAATACTAAAAATGGTGTGGAATATGGAGAAACAAATGTATAAAGGATGAATGGGGAATAACTAGGCAAAAAAAAAAAAAATAGAGTTGTAATAGAAATGGAAAAAGCAGAATTGTAACAATTCTGCTGTTGGGGCAACGTTAAGAAATATTCATCTTGGCACAGGACCTGAGATAGATTTAAAGTAAATTAAATTAAATAAAGTAAATTAGATTAAACAGTAGCAAGTCAACAGGCTTTTACCCAGAAGAAAGCCAAGTAAGAAACTGTTGAATCAATTGTCATTGGTGACACAGGACTGGAAGGCGACAGCTTTCCACTTCTTTGGAACTCTTAAAAGCTACTGCTCCGCTGAACTAATTAGCTACAAAGAGAGCAAAACCCACCAAAAGTAGATGCCAGATAAATATAGCATGTATTGAAGAAGAACAAGAGGCAGTTTGACTTTTCTTGAAGGATATTACATCCTTTAGAATTCTGGAAACATTAAGTTTGGAGAAGACCTTTAAAATCATCAAGTCCAACCATCAATCTGGGACCACCTCCATGTTCACCATTAAACCATGTTCTCAAATGCCATATCCACGTTTTTTGAACATTTCCCTGCTTTGCAAGGAAGCAGTGGAGATGGCGACTCCCCTGCTTCACTGGGAAGCCTGTTTAAATGCTTCACAACCCTTCCCACAAAAATATTTTTCCTAATATCTAATCTGAACTTCTCCTGGTGCAGCTTGAGGCTGTTTCCTCTTGTCCTGTCACTCGTTACCTAAGAGACTGGTGCCCACCTCACTACAACCTCCTTCCAGGCAGTTGTTGTAAAGAAATGGCCTTCTCTAAAAAGTTAGTGGCCTTGTAGACAAGAGTAATCAAGATCACACATTGTACCTCAAATTCCAAAAGAGTGCTGAGAGGTTTTTATAAAGAAATCAGAAATCAGAAGGAAGCTCCCCACATGTGAATGGTTACAAAACAAGAAAGAGAGGAATTATTGATTGTTTTTATCATGAAGAAAGTTTCCCAGTGTAGTCCCATGATACCTATGATAGGATCACTGTTGTTTGATAGCTTTATAAATTATTTTGGCTAAAAGACTAAATACTGTAAATAATATTTACTGAGGATATGTAACAGTTCAAGGTAGTTTAAATCAGAGCTTTGGGTGGAGAATTGCAGCAGATTCTCATGACTTCAGAAAAATTCAGTGCTAGCAAATTCAGAAAGTGTACATTGATTTCTACTTTGTATTTTTAATTTTTTCCTTTTTGCTTTCAGAAACAATGTCAAAATAGTGATGGCCTCCAAACCAACTGTTACTGCTAAAGAAGTGTCATTGTGCTATTTCTGGGTAAACATCAGCCTAATGATGCACAGTGCCCAAGAGGACAAACAATGGTTCAGCATTATTTGGAATAGAGCAGCAAACCAGAAAGAAGGCATTTCAATGCTGTTAGCAGCACCAAGGCATGCCCACATCTCACATATCCAATGTCCACAGCTAGAAAAAAATAGCAGAGTAAGAGGAGAGATCTTGGAGGTGAAGCAGCCTTCCAGGCAGGCTGAGCAGGGCTCTCAGGGTGGGAAAAGAGAAGTTGGCCAACTGACAAAGGTACAAGCATATGAATTCAGGAGTAACTTGGTGCAGGTGGGCAGGAAGCTGTCGCTCAAACTTTCCACAATGCATAGCAACAAGAAGAAATTTGAAAGAAAGTACATAAGCATGGCAACACACTGTGAAATTCACTCTCAAATCTGTGAGTGCTTTCACAGAAGTGAGTTTGGAAGGTGACTGAGCATATTTTAGAAGAAAAGCCATCACCATTTCAGACATGAACTCAACCCTGCAATGAGAAAATCAATTTATATGCACTCAGGAGGGAAGAAATTACCTTGCAGCATCTTCAAATTGGTTTGGGGTTGGTTTTTTTTTTTGCTAGGCTGCACATAGCCTGTCACGTCCCTTCACACCAGCTCATAAAACACACTGCAGTAACGGTGGGCCAGAAGAAAACATGAAGCTGCTGATCCTGAGCAAGTTGCAATGTTGTCTGGAACTTCTATCATTGGGGGCCAGGTAAGGTTGCAGAGTACTTGGGTATATGAACATAGCTACAGAAGTGCCAGTAGAGACTGTTCTGCCACCATGAAACTAATAAAGTTAGGAAGCTGTGTGGCACGCAGACCTGAGGTAAATTCTAAAAGGGATGAAAGGACTCTGGTGATAATGATGAAAGCAGAAAATAGAGTTTTCAAAGCATCAACACTTGCTATGAGAAGCGGAGTGGGGACACTTCTGGCTGGTCCAAGAAAAGGTGCCATGCACGATTGAAATTTCTTGAAAGAATGACAGGGGTGAAAAGGCAAATGAGAGAAATAGTGAAGCATTAATGAAAATTAAGCTAATGTATAACAAGATAAAGAAGAAGGGCATGGTTGGAGGGAAGAATAGGGTTTGAAGTAAGCCACAAAGTAATATGAAGTTAACAGCAACAGGGTAAATCTTGGTAGATTTGTGTGACAAGGGCAAGGGATGTGGGGAAAAAATTAGGTAGGTGAAGCAGAGGGCAAAGAAAGGGACAAAAAAAAGAGAGAAACAGTTTATTGAAGAAGAGGAGAAACCTTGAATGAGGGAAAGAAAAGGAGTGAAGGAGACGAAGAAAAAAGGAGGAAAGGGGAATGCAAGTTACTATCTGGGGAGATGGAGAGATACCACTTGCACTGGTCTGAAGTTCATGCTGGCCTCTTGCTCTCCTGAGACCCAGCACAGCTGGAGCAAGTGGTGTCCAGACACAACTCAAACTGATCCCAGAAAGCAATGCCTTGGGAGCTGAGGCTCACTGGATCTGACTCACCGCTGATAATGTGGCAATGCCTTCAACAGGAATTTTACCATGCACTCCACAAGTCTGCTCTAAAGACAGCTTGCATTAGCAAGATTTGTTTATGCAAATGGGTTACTATTTTGAGATAAGAGTGAGGCAAAATTATTGTTCAGGTAATGGTAGGGACATGACTAACAACATGAAGTGAGTCTATGAGGTAAGGTTAAACAGACATGATCTCTAGATCTTTTACAGTGGAATATCTTCTGTTGAGAGCTGTTTGTCTGAAAGGTGGTTTTAATGCTGTCCAGGGAGATTTTAGCGTTAAAAGAGATTTTTTTCCCCCCTCCCAGCGCTTAGCTCTGGCAGAACAACATGGCTCAGCTCCAGGACAGTTCTTTCCCTATTGCTCATCCTCTCTAGTAGATTCTGCAAGTCTAATTAGCAATACAGGATTTGGCCCTTTTGTTGGCACAACGATGTTTTGACTTTTAGTGATCCTTTGCATCATTCTAGTGATCCCCCCCCTCCAAAGCTTGGTGGCTTTCCAAGAGCCTGAGCAGTTGGGAAAACAGCAGACAGCTCTCTTGCCAGTGCTCCGGAACTCAGCTCCTTTCTGTAGGAGTTTTGGCACTCTGAACCCAACAGGGACAAGAAGCCTTGCAATCCCTGCAGGTTTTGCACATGGCTGACTGCAAGCTGTGAACGGGTCTGCAAGGTGAGAAAGCTTTTATTTTTATATTTCTGCTCTTTGAAGTGAAATTCCTTTGAGGTGATTTGTCCTGGAGATTAGCAAAAATAAGTAGTTGAGTCTTTGACTGGCACACAGACATTTTTACAGTGAATTACAATATTTGAGGGCTCTGTAGTAAGTCCCATGCAATAAAGCTATCTACTATGTTGCTTTCACTGTGACTGTCTGCATACTTTGACCTAGACTGATTTGCCATTTTCTTGTCACACTATGTCCTAAAGCCTCAGCAGCTTTATTTAAGGAATTATTTGGGACCTTTTTCAAAATTCATATCATGCAAACCCAGTCTTCATAAGACTGTGGTGCATGCGTGGACTCTCATGGGCAAAACCTCTCCCGTCTGCTCACTCTTCTTCACAGCCCTTGTGTCTCATGCTAGAATGGGGTACCTGCAGTGACAAAAATTGTGACAGAGAAGGTGTCTGACCCTGCGGCTCCCTATATACTCTATTCACCATATCTCTAGAATGTGAAGGCTGTAGATATGAGCTCAGCTGGATCTGGGCAGGTGAAAAGACAAGCCCTGGAGCTGAAAACCACAGATCAAGTGGTGAGTTTTAATTTGAAAGCAGAGTTCAGCGCAAGTGAGTCTCCTTGGGAGAAATTGACACACTATCCAAAGAAACAAGCTAAAAGCCTATGTATTCCTCCATCAGCTGCACCATGAGAATCAGGAGCAAAGCTGGACACATCTGTCAGGGACAGCAGGGTGCTGGCAACCCACCCCATGTGGCAGGTCTTTACAGCAGGTGCCTCTGCCCTGTGCCAACACTGGTGGCTGGCCCTCAGCCCTGGCGCTAGGGCAAGAGGATGATGTTATAGTTCTGTAGGGATTCTGGGGGTTAGGGAGGTCATGGGTGCAAATCAAGCCATCCTGAGCATTCTGTGATGGTGTGGAGACAGCCTTTTCCATGTCAAATAGATTTTCCCATCAATCTCTGGAAAGGCCCACTGAGGCCTTTGTCTTTCTTCAGAAGGAAAAGGCTACAGTGGAGGGATGGATTTCCATCCTGGTCCTTACCATAAGCCTTATGAAGCAAGAGGTAAGAGTCCAGAGAGGAGTAAAGAGGTCAATTACTCTAACTTCTCCTCCTGCATACAGGCTGTTCAGAGCTGGGTGTTGAAGGGAGGGGGAGATAGAGTCAAATCCAAAATGTTCAGAAGCAATGCTCTCTGCAAGTTTTTCTGATGTAATATAGCATCCTCAGTCATTCTGTTTTGAATCCAGGATCTAATTCTGTGATGGAAAAAGGCATGGACTTTGATTGAAGTACCAAGGAATCATGCCTACTTCAAAACTGTTTTATATAACCAGCATATTACCATATAAGAGACCACCCCATGAGAGCAAAGAGGCTTGGCTGGACCTCTGAGATGAGGTTTTCTGCCATACACAGATGCCTGGTAGCTTTGGCCAGGCATGATCTCCCACTCGGCAATCCTGACTGCAGTCCCCGGAGGGCAGCAGGACCACCTTTGCATACAGCACCTGGTGGAGGGCTGTACAAATGCTGCACCTAGTCCTGATGTCAATCCTGAAAAAGTGGTGAAGGGACAGAGGAAAACAAGCAAATGGCTGGGTCAAAGGTTGGGAAACATTCCACACTGAAAAATGCAAGAGGCCTTATCTCCTAAATGTATGTAAGCAGAGATGAATGGAGGCTTGGTCCTCCTGCAAATACCTCGATGGAGAGGAGACAAGATAGCACAGAACAGGACCAAACGGATGGAAACCAGATTAAAAAAAACTCACAATCCCGTTCTGAATTTGACATTGAAGGTTAGGGGCTTGGTACAGAAGAGTTTGTTGTTTGTGCTTAGGAGGAAATCCTAAGGTCCTATGGTCATCCTATGGATGGCCATAATCATCTTTTTTTACCTTACATGGGTTTCTCACAGGCTGTGCCATCACAGGGCAAAGTGGGCACTGTGCTGGGCACTACGCTGCTGATGGACAACCAACCCTACAGCCACAGGCCAGCTTTGTTTCTTTGTCCCCATCAGCTCTCCTCAACATCATGGTGCCCTACTGAGGAAAAAATAGGCCAGAAATGACCTCCCACGCCAGTGTGGGCATGCTGGGAGGGCAGGGGAGCCAATTCTCCAGAGCCACACCACCTCAGGGCTTTCTGATGGGCTTACCCTGGAACAATTACACCTTATATGCAAAGTATAGGTGAAGATGCAGCTCCCACATTTACTGAATAGGTATTTATTTTCCACTTTCACACATTTTTAACACTTTTCTGCTTTGATTTGTTATATTGTCACTTCATTGCACTGACACTCTTAAGCATTTCGTGCAGTATAAAGCTTTCCCTAAAGATAAGCAAGAAAATGGCTGTGTGTCCACATTCCTCTTGTCTGGATGCTTCCCAGCTCAGAAGGTGGTACCTTAATTTCAACCCCTTCATTTGCTACAGCCAACACATCACCTCTGCTGTCACTGTCATGAAACTTCAACAAAAAAAGGGATTTAGTGCCTGTCTTGTACCCATACTGGCTCGGGTAATGCATCCCCTGGGGGCTGGTTGTGCAGAGAGCACTGCATCCATTTTGCCAGTTATACCTCCATGGAGGTGGTGTCACTGCTAAAGCCACTTCCTACATATAAAATGGTTCATGGATGCCCATGGATGACCAGGACACTGCAGTCACTCTGTAAGATGCCCCTCACCTGCTTCAAGGGGCTGCAGGAAAATAAGCACTTTCCATGCCTTCTACCTTTCAGCTGTTTTTTTCTGAAGGCTAAGAAATGTGGTTTGAATTCCTCGGAACTGTTACATTCCTGCATTTCCATCCCTATACACTTTACAGTATGGATGATACAGAGTCTTTACAGAGCAGCACTATAGTAAAGCAGAGACAATACAGGTTCAGTCACAAGCAACAGTACACAGCATTTAAACAAAATTAAATGTGTCGGTTATATTCCTACATTAAAAAGAAAAAGTATTTTTTCCTCCAGGTGTAACTTGCTTTGTGCCTGAGCATCAAAATCCTCACACACAAAGTTCCAACTATTTCCCAAATAGAATATAAATAATCAGTTGTAGCAAAAACCCTTCCTTAACTCAAATCCTCCTAAAATGGCTGTCTACAAGATAGTGAGAGCAAAATATCACATAGTCTTTTCGTAAAAGAGAGAGAGACAAAGAATAGACAATGTTTTAAATAATTTTAGCATATTAATACAATATACTGAATGCTCTTTCTGTTTCTTCTGATAACTGACCATTGCCTTGCTGAGACTTTATTTTTTGCTTTTAAAAGTCTATAAAACAAATAACATGGGAACAAAAAACCAAATTCTGAATGTTTTAATCTAGGATCTCAAGTCCACCTAATCTTCAGTGAATGCAACAATTCTCATGGACCTAAATTTCATTTTCACTTTCATGTAAATATTCTATCACATTTTAACTACCATTAATACAAAAGCCTCTTTTTTTGTACCCTTTCAAACTTTGAGACACTTCAGAAACCTGTTTTTTAAAGAAGCAGTGATTTTGACTGCAGAAAATGCATTAAAACTTACTCATTGGCAAAAGAAACGACAGAAAATATTTTTGCCTGAGAGGTCACAGTCTGCAAATGCAAGCTCAAATTATCTGTAAGTCATTTTATCATCACCCAAAACATTACATTTATCCAAACTGTAGCTGCTTGAATATGAAAACATAAGACTCACCTGCCTTTTTTGTATACCTCATGTATTTCTTTTCCTTGTCGGTGAGTTCTGCATTCAGTGGATAAAATCCATCCCCACAGCAGGAGGAAGATGCTAAAATGCATTTTATGGACAGTCAACATGTTACCTGAAGGTCTTGTATCCAGAAATAGTCCATACAAGAAAAAGAAAATCTAAATGTAGATCCTGTTTCTCTTTTTAAGACATTATCGGTCTGATCGTTATTGGAAGGATGTTTACTCATACAAAAAATCATCCTGCAGTATTTAATCTGGACAGTGGGGAAAGCAATTTCCACTAAACCTATAAATCCTTCTACGTCAGATGGCAGGGATTTTCTAGCACTGTTGAATTCACGTATTCTCAGACTACAATTATTTTTAGTCCAAACAGGCTATTTTATTAATTGGTTTAAATTGAACCCTCTTCAAATACCTGTGGCACATATACATATATATTTCTGCCTTGTTAAGTGAAGTAGTGCATTTGTTCAGGTAGATGTTATTGGTAATTCTTTAATCACAAAACTTATCTGTGTAGCAGTAATGTTTGTTACAAGCATTGCAATAAATTGAAAAGTATTAATAAACATATATTAATTTGCAGAGAAAAGAAATTTATTTAGCTCTACAAGCAGCATTGGATCCTGTGTGTTCTTCTACATTACTTTAGTATCCAGTGGTGCTGTGGCCAGAGTGGTCGGTGCTTTAACAACTTGTGCTCTCCTGAGCACCACGTCTGGGGCGTACCCAGTGCTCAGAGGAACAGGGAAGGACAGAATGGGGGAGATGGCTCTGCCCTCTGCACAGGGATGTTGGAGCCATCCTGCTGAAATCAAGCTTCAGGAGAACCTGGGGGCCTGGTGTGTCAGGTCTCATGGGGCTGGCAAGGTCCTCATTTGGGGTAAAGAAGATAAAATGGCATGAGCAGAAATAGGACTGGTCGAGCCAGCCCCACTGCCCATCAGTTTGGAGCTCACACCCTCCCTGCACAGCCCCCAGCTCTGTGTTCACCCTCCTTCTGCTCTGTGCCTCCCCCCAAGTCTTCACATATCCTGTTCTTACTTGTGCCTTCTCATGGAGAATTCACCTGTTGGCACTACCAGCCTTGTCCCACTCCTTTGCTGACAAGGCTCTTTTTCCTTTGCCAGTTACCCATGGATTTCTATTTCAGAGCAGTTTGTCAGGTCACTCATCCCTTTCTACAAACCCTGGGGAGCAGATCTCTACCTGGCCTAAGCTGCTGTGGCTTTACTGACTTTGGTGAGCATTTACACTGCCTTGGGATCCATGGGAATGCCACACTGAAAGGCACTAACTGCTCATTCAAACAACAAAGATTCAACTTCATGATTTGTGGGGATAACACATTTTCTACACAAATTCATGCAGGCTTCAAGAGATGGGCAGTCAGTCACCAGCAGTTTGTTGTGATGATTGATCAATGCTACTGTTCAAAGGAATTGTACTCATTTAACTTTGAAAATCACCTGCATTCCATTTACACTGATTCACTATCCTTCTCAAGGAGATTAAAAAGCACCTTAATAACAGTTATTCTCACCAGTGGGGATGTTAGAAATACTCTTCTCAGACTCAATAACCTATGTAAATGTATTTTTTATTTATATGTGTATTTAAAAAATATTAGTCCCTTTCTTATGCACTAGAGGAGCAATGAGGATTGACAAGCAATGGGTAGCTTTGAATTCACTTAGCTGCTCTAAAACAGCTGGAGGTGCCTTGGTACACATGAGAGGAGGGAAACAATTATTCTATTACTAGCAGACAGAATTTGCCAAAGGAATATAGCAAGAAGGCCAAAAACGTGTTTCATTTCCCTTTTTTTGGATTGTTGTTCATAGTAAAGTTCAAATATGAGCAATTCATAGAAAAATCCTGGAACAAATCATTAGACAACTTCTAAATTTCTTAAAGAAAATGTCTAGATGAAGAATAGATGTGGGCTCCTGAAGAATAAACATGTGGAAGAAACCTCTTTCCCTGACAGGCCAACAGGCTTCAGAGCTGGGGGAGAAGCAGCAGATTTAGGTAAGCCTTCAACACCATCTCACACAGCACTCCCACAAGCAGACAGAGAAGCATGGTCTTGCTGAAATGTCTGTAGGACTGATGCAGAACATTTGCAATCTTTAGCTCAGTTTATCATGCTGCACCTTGAGAGCAGCCATCCATGAGTGCTCCTGTCCCACAAGGTATAACTCGTTTAGCAAATGACCTGCAAGGACGCTGCAAACCACCTGGGGGATCACCCAAAGGGAGGGCTGGGAAGGGGCTGGGAGGAAATGAGGTGCAGTGCAAAGGACTAAAACATGCCAAAACTAACCTCACAGGTGTTGCAAAAGCAGGGGAAAAAATCAAGGAGGAAGACACAACTTTGATGGGAAGGTATGTTGGACATGGCTTGGATACTTAAAAAAAAAAAAAATCTTTGCCAAAGTTAAAGCCATCAAAAGGCATGGCATGCCATCAAGTGCAGGGACATTGACCAAAGCTTGCCAAAATCGATCCATTCAAATCCTAGAAAGAGAAAAGAAGGACTTACAAACACTCTGGAATGGAGATCCCATCAGAGGAAATGCAATTGAAGAAAAAAAAAGAAAGAAAATCAGGAGATTTAGTGACTACAAGATAGTGGTCTGCGAGAAAATGAGGTGCAGTGCAAAAGACCAAAACATGCCAAAACAAACCTCACAGATGTTGCAAAAGCGGGGAAAAAAAGCAAGGAGGAAGACACAACTTTGAGGGCAAGATATGAGGGACATGGCATGGATACTTAAAAAAAAAAAGGAAAATAAAAAAAAATTTAAAAAGGAAATAACATTTCCTTTTGGGAAGGGAAACAAAATCTTGCAAAACAGAAAAGAAAGAATTACAAGCACTCTGGAAAGGAGATAGGAGATATGATCAAATGAAATGCAATTGAAAAAAAACCAAAAAACCCCCAGAAAATTGGGAGATTGAGTGACTACAAATGGCAGTGTGTGCCTCCAGGTGTGTAAAGTCACTTCAAACAGAAAAATACTCTGCTCCAAATGGCCGTGAGATACAGAACAAAAAGGTAATTGAGAGATTAGTAATGGGGAAATGAGGTAAAAATGGAGCTAGATACTAGATTAGATACTAGAATATTTTCTAACAGTAGGGACAAGGAAGTATTGCAGCAGATTACATGGAAAGAGTTTGTTGCAATTGCCATCATTAGAAATAATTAAGACAGCTATAGTGGATCTTGGCTTAGGACCAAAGGTTAGACTAGATTACTTCCCAAGGTCACCTCCAGCACTATTTCTTTCTGGTTTTTCCAGAGAAAAAATGACAGAAAGTTTCCATATCAGAATTAGAAAAAATGTAAAAATTCAAACATCTGGGAACAAGAAGAGAGATGGCCAGGTGCCTTGTATGTGAAAAATAAACCAGAAAATTACAACAAAAGAACTTTTAAAAAGTTTGTCCTCCAGTTTTGCTTAATGTTGATCTTGAGCAGATGGACAATTAATTTTGCATGCTTTCTCCATGAGAATGTCTAGAGATTAAAGATATAGCACTATTTTTATTCAGTAGGTAAAACCCTCTGGATACCAAATATGAAAAAAATGAATAATTTCCAGTGAACAGTATTTTTAACAAGTTCATCTGTTTCTACGTTTTGTGAGCTGACTGCAGTCTCCTCAAATGACTTTACTATTTATCTTATCAGCTGTTAGATTTGGCAGGAATATCCCAGAGATACGTATCAAAATATTTGCATTTTGATTTGTTGTTTAGTTTTATTTGATTTGGTAATCCCTTGGCATTTTTTTTTCTTGTTGACCCATCAAGTGAGTGTTCACAAATATAAAATTTAACATATGCTCTGCTTCCCAGATACCCAAATAGTAATCACAGGAGTACTAACTTTCCACCTGCATCTGATGCTTACCAGATCTCAGAGCACATTTTAAAATGGAAAAGCCACAATACTGTTGACTTTCCTAACTTTAACACCAGTTCTATAAGGGTGTTAAAGGGATAAGGGACAACCATTTGAATGTGAAATGATTGTGTCAAATCCCTCAAAGCCAGCCAGCAGGTGACCCAAAAATAGACCAAGAAGTGGGGATGGACTGTAGCCATGAAGTCAACTGAGCAATGTTGAGTTTTGCATTAGGAATGGTCAGCTATTTCCTTTTCATAACAGAAGCCATCTTTCCTGGAATGCTTTTGTGCTTGAAGCCAGACACCAGGCTTATTTGGGTTAGAGCAGGAGCTGAATTGATAATCCCACAATTGATAAGCCAAAATAAACAAAAATATAAAAGCATCTCAGGCAGATGAAACAAATGATTCTGAACAGGAACGGTGAAAGAAATCAGAGTTCTTGAGTAAGTAGCAATGAATAAGGTTTGAAGTTGTGTTGGAGGGCAGTACCCAGCAGCTGCCCTCACTTAGAGCAGCTTGATCTCCCCTCAGGAATGCCACCCCCAGCTCCTGCTCAGCTCAGTCCTGGTCAGCTCCTGCCAGCTGGTGATGCTTTCCTGGCATGAGGATTTTGTCACTTTCATCACTATGTTCCTGAGAGGAGTTAAACAGGGTCTTGGGCTTTTGCTTAGTTACTGAGGCATAGAAATGCAGGTTTCCCAGACTGTTCAGGACTTTAATCCTGGATTTCCTGGATTTTCATTAACAAAGCATGTTTAGAAATGTCACAAAAAAAATGTTTCATTCAATTTGGTGCAACCAAATCATTATAATTTGTTAAATATACGCTTTTTCCATTTGATTCCAGAAGAATAGACTATTTATCCAGTTCTAGTTATAACCTATCCATCTCCAAAATGAGAACAGAAGAAGTCAGAAGAATAAATTGAGGCATATTTTTTTTGAGACAACAATATACTGAGATACTGGCCTTGTCAGGAGTAGAAATCCAGTCTGGGGAACAGTCACACAAGCTACCAGACACCACAGGAACCCAGGAATATTTTCAGTGCCTTCAGGGCAGGGCACAATGCAGTGAAAGCGTCTGACACAACAATAACTCCAGTCAAATCACGGCTCAGCCTTCTCTTATTTAACTGACTACCCAAAACTTCAAAAAGTGCAGCAACACACAGCACACTCTGTGTAAATACTCTCGGAGCTATAGTCAGGCTATAGCAGACACACAGAGCATTTGGATGTTCTAACCTCTTCCCAGCAGGTGTCTGTGTTTAAGAGCTATTGATGCAAGCATGGACAACTGTGTCACTGTATCTCTGTTGTGATTTATGTTTGTGGGAGCTGGAGGAGCACAAGAGCTCCTGTGTAACAGATTGGGTGCTGCTTGGCTTCGGGAAAGTTATTTCCCCTCTGCAGCTCTGTTTCTTTCAGAAGTTATACTCTGTGCTCCAGGACACAATGGTCAGAGAACAGTTTTTTACTTCTTTATTGTCTTTTATCATGGGTGTTGTCAGACACTTTTAAAATCTGGCTTAATATGAAGTCAGTGGGGTTTCTGCATCCGTTACTTGTGTCCTTTTAAAGAAGAATGCTTCTATTCTTTGGGACAGTCACAGGAGATCCGTGCTCACTTTGTGTAAGGTGGAATATGTCAGCTGGATCCCTCACGTTTGTTGGGTTACAGGACCATATCCAAGGAGGTTGTTGGTACAGATGAGGAATAGAATTTGATCAACCTAGGGCTAAGTGGAATTTCCACTGAGTTTCACTTGGTGGTGTCAGCAGAGCTGGTGGCTATTCCTAGCAATCCTAGCTCTCTTAGCTCTCTTTGTATGACTCAAAATCAAACTCCCCAGGAAGCTGAGAGGATGAGAGAAGTGAGAAGATAAGTATTTACACTGGAATGGTTAAAACTAAAGAAGTCCACATCAAAAGGGAAAGATGACTGTGTTTCTTTTGCAGGCACAAGAGACAGATACATCCTTTTCCAGGCTGTAGCTAGAGGTGCTGTGATTGTGGAGAGCAGAGGTTAGGAGCTACTGGCCAGAGTGGGGCAGAGAAAATGTCCAAACAGGAAGATTTTCGTTTTCAGTGTTTCAGATCGTTATCTGATCTGGCATAAGTGTGTGCCAGGATGGGAATCACATCACTTTATATCACTTTTTGGCCACTTTATGGCCAAGGTTTTCACCACAAATAGCCTTTGCGCTTTGTTATCACATTTGTTTTTATGCCTCTGCTCCTCTCTGCTGTCTCTTGCACCCCTTGCTTATAACATCACATCAGAGCAGGTTCACATGCTTTTTGTGGCAAACACTGGAACTTCTCCAAGTTGCAATGAGGACATCGGTGGACCTCAAGAAATCATAGACTCTAATGAATAATTAGATTTCTGGGAAACTTGAATGGCAAGGAGGAGCAAGTGCCAATGAACCTGTGACCCCAAGCCTTCTTATCTCAGAATAAAAATCAGATAGAGACAAGGCAGTGTACATGGGCCTCTAAGCCGCTATAAATCCCTAAATGGATTGTGCACTGCATGAAAGAAAAGGGAAATAGGCCAAGCCTGCACTGAGCAGAAACCTGAATGGCTGCAGCAAACAATGTGCCTGAGTGAATTGCACTGCCTGGGGACTAATGCATCGAGCTGCTGAAATGAATAGCAATGCCACAACACCCTACGAGGCGCGTCTTTAGTACCACTCTCCTTTCACTAGAGCTCTTTCCTCAGGGATGCCTTTCTTCACCAAATGTGTCTTTGCTCGCCACATGATGTGTCTCTGTGCCCGTGGAGGCATATTTGAGTTTGCAATGCCTCTCCGTGGCCCTGCGCTCTGAGCGATTATGCGCCTTGCGTGCTGAGCTGTGTCCTTTTGTTTCTGCCCCTCCTGCAATTCCCCGGAGCTGCCTTAGCTGGATTAGGCGGCTTTGTGTGTTCTTGGCCGTGGGGAACCTGACCTTTTGCATGGAGGTTCTGCTACTAAAACAGAAGAAAAGATGCCAAAATTAGAGTAAAATATAAATGAGAGATAAAAAGACACTTTTAGAAGTATACTTTGCTGTTAGCAGTTTAACAGGGTTGAATTAAAATATTGAAACTACAGACATGCCTAGTGCAGCCTGGTGAAAAGGATTTTTGCCTGCTACTAGCAGATATACTAGGGGAGGCAGACTTGGGATACTATGGATGTCCAGGATTCCCCTGACGTTCCCCAGTATGTCCTAATCCCCACAGCACACAGCGCTCATTTACTAGGAGGGACTGCTCCCTTAAAGGGAGTTCTGTTGGAAGATCCAGAACTAAAAGATTTGAAAGCATGGATCAAAGACTGGACCAAAGTTATACTTGGGACATTGTAGACTAATTTCACTCCAGCTACTAGAGTCTGGTCCTTAGTCCCTCTATCCAGCCCATGCCATTCTGCTTTTTTTTTGCAGTAAGTGCATTTCTTATAATACAACCCTAGCTGAAAAAGGGTTTCCCAGTTTCCTCTGCTGTTCTCACAGTTCATCTGCAGCACCCCATGGGGACTTTCATCATCAACATGCTAAGGGCCTCTGCCTATCAATGAAGAAATTGTTCCAAATGTTTTTCAAAAAATAGCAACAAAATGGAAGAAAAAAGAAAGGTGACGAGTCTGAAATTCTTACACACAAACACTGAGATTCCAGCAGGGCCATCTCAAGGCAAAAGCTGACACGGGTATGAGTGACATATACAGAACTGTCAATAGCAATTCAGCAAAGGCAGCAGGGCTTAATAAGAGACTTGTTCTGCCAATATTCAGAGGGGATTAAAGGAACAACTGGACTAATTACAGCCCTCAGCCTGACAAAATATTGGAAAGGCTGATATGGCACTCAATAAATGAAGAGTTAGTGAGTAATTTGATTAATGTCAATTAGCATGGCTTTAAAGGAAAATAGATCTTTCCAAGTTAATCCTTTTTTTGATTAATTTAAAATGTGTTTGCCAGAGGAAATGGAGCTGTGTGATGTGCTTCTGTAGGCATTTAATGTTGCACCACGTGGCATTTTTATTAAGGAACTGCTACAATACAGTACCAAGATAAAATAAGGAAAATATTACAATATTTTAAAACTGTATAAACTCTTCCATATTGAATGGCAAATGGCAAGTCTTCATCAGGTAATGCAATTATCTCCCCAAAGAGGCTGGTTCTTTATCCTATGCTGTTCTTGACATAAAGCAGGAATAAAACACAAACTTGCTTCCTGAATAAACATGTAATGACATGAAGCAGACCGGAAAAACTGAAGGATCACCGTCAAGGAGTAAATGCAATATCACAGGGAAAGGCCCAGAAACTACTAGTGTCATTTGATCATAGCTTACTATAAAAATGTCCTCTTCATAGATACGAGACTGTATCTAACAGCCATGAATGTGGGCCATAATTTTAGGATAAGGAGGAGAAAATCTGGAGACCAGTTGAGAGTTTAAAAAAAGAATATAAAATAAATAGCATGGACAAAACTTGCTAGCTTTAGTGCTTAAAAAAAGAATATTTTAAGAGTATGAAGCATGAAGGTTATATTTCTTCTTTATGTGTTGATGCAAACTGGGCAAGACTTGAAAGTGAGTTCTCCTCTATCCATCAAGCTTAAGATTTATTCAAATAGCTTTATTAATTTTGTTACAAGATCCAGTGCCTGGAAGACCACAAAACAAAAATTTGAAATAGATTTTTTTTTTTTACAATAGTAATGAAATTTGTTTCACTATGGATGTATCTATTGACTGAAGATAATACGATTTTCTGAAGGATTTGGACACATTCTTAGACAGGGATGAATCTGGAGAAGTCCAATACTAGGGCCATAACAAAGATATTATTAGATCATCAAATATTCAGTGAGCCAGGCTGAGAACCATCAACTATTGGCACCAGATAAGTGATAAATTTGAACAGTGCTTTTGAAACTCAAATATGTTTGCATGTGACAACCTTTGCTGAATCTGACAGTGAAGTAACTTCAGAGGGCAGGATCTTGTAACAGTTAAGTTTTACAAAATTATTGGCAAAAAATACCTTCCTAAACAAATAATAGGCTATAACAGTTTGTATTTTTAAAAATAAAGACAAAAAAGTCAAATATTCTGCCTCGACAGACGTGATCTGGGGCACACATTGGTTGTCTTTTAGCTCCTTCTTGGAGTCACCCCCTTTCATGGGAGTCCATCTGGTGGACCTACCTGCCAGTGCCAAATGGTGTTTGGCCATTGCACACTGGAGTGACACAGTTCCTTTGTGGCTGCAGAGTCAATGATGTGATCAATGCCAGCAGGTCTCACCTCTCCAGTCTTGTTTCATTCTGATGGAGCCGTGTATGTGGAATGCCCATGGGCAACCTATCCCAATGGCATCCTACGTACTTCTCCTCATTGGAGTCACTGCAACCTTTTAATTTTGGCGCAAAGAAACCCAGTAGCTTTTGTTTTCCTCAGTAAATAATCTCCAGCACTGTCAATTTGGCTGTATTTCAATTTTGCACTAACATTGGATCATGACTGCAGATTAGGGCAACCCTAACAACAATATTCCTTGAATTTCTGTGTGGAAAAAATATTAGCTGGCATTTGGATATACTGAATCTCTGTGAATTATACATGGTCATTTGGAAAATTACTGATTGTGTCCTTTTCTTCTGCTACTGATCTTCATCACTGAACAATGATGCCTCAAAGCAGCAGTAAAAACCAAACTGACAGGTATTATGAGCTCCACTGAAACACACCAGGAAGAGAACAACAAATAGGAGACACAAATCTGCCACATGAAATTCTGGATTCAGTGGCAATCTCTAAAAGCTCCTAGGTGGTTATCACAAATAAACCTGCCTGACACAGCTTCACCAGCATGGCTGGTGCTGTTCACTGCCTCTGGATCTCAAACTCCTGCAGTCCTTCTAGGTCTTCACAACTGTGATGAAACAGAAATGCCTCAGCAGACATTTCTCACAGAGTCTCCCTGTAGCCTGTTGCCTAGAAGCATAACCCCACTAGTGCCCAATTGCTCTGTTCTCCATATTTACAGAGATGAACTGGAGTTATTTTAAACCATTTTCCCAACCAGTGAATTCCCTGTCAAGAATTTTAGTACAGGATACAGTTAGTATTTGCACATTTTAAAAATTTTATTATAATTGAAACAATGTCTCCCAAGATCTCAATGTAGCAAAATCTGATTTGCTCAGTTTGTCTTACTGTTGTTGTCAGTGTCTTTATAGAAATAGTGGGCTGAATACAGTGAAATGTTTTGTGTTTCTCCACCAGATTAGCTTCTGCCTCCTGTCTGCAGATACTATATGGTGTAATATGGGAAGAGACAAGACTATAATTAGTAGACCATTAGTCTGATTGCAATATTTTACTGAAATAAAATGCTATTAAGAGGTCTTGTTCTGCAGACATTGACTGCAAGTGTGCAGGAATCAGCAGAAGATTGTGTAGCATAGAAATCACTGCCACTGGCAAATGACCAAGCTTAGTATGTAAAGATTCTTTAGTGTCAGAGCATCCTGCTTATCCCTCTGCAGAATGAGGGAGTTCATGACTTTTAATCCTGTCATTTCTCAGGCTGCATGGTCTGTAGCAACTGTTACTTGTCAAGTCTTAGTGGCATAATAGATTTATGTTTGGAATGGAACTTTTATTAATTTTGGTCTTCATATAATTTAAAATCTTTTATTGGAATAATTTTGATGTTCCTTTTGCAGCACAAAATATCATTGATCTCTTGAGATGTAATTGAAGGTTTTGATAGGTTCTTTTCACATCAGTCATAAAGCAATTTTGGTTCATTGGATATGAAACCATCAGCCTTGGTTTCTGGTTTCTTGCTATAGCAAGAAATTGTCTGGGATCCAGACTTATTAATACAACCACTGTCTGGAGATGATGTATTTATCCCATGCCATGGGTTTCATTTTTCCTTTTGGTTTGCAAGAATATTTGAATTTAGTGTTTATTGTTCAGTATGAACTGAGCCTTAAGAGGAAGTCCTGATTGTAGTGTTCCTTTTCTGATGACCATATACTGCTGAACAGGCCTATTTTCCTGTACAATCTGCTAAAAAAGTTTTGGTGGTACTTTCTGGTCTTCAACCTGAGAGATCCAATTCAACCAAGCTTCTCAGGACCCTGTAGAGTTGAATTTTTCATACCTCCAAGGGTGAAGTTTCCACAGCCTCCCTAAACAGCTTTCTCCTTGTATCTTGCTGCAGCTTGTCACTATTGCCACTTGCCTTCTGCCGAGCACCGCTGAGAACAGAAAGCACCTCACAGCACACCTCACAGAGAGCAGATCAGCCAGATCAGCCCCCAGCCTGCACCCATGCTCAGGGCTATCCTTCCCTACATGCAGGACCCTGCATTTTCCTTGGATGAATTTCTGAAGGTTCCTCTCTGCTCATCCCTCTAAACTGTCGAGCTCCTTCTGAAGGGCTGCAGAGCCCTTTGGGACTTTGGCCACTCTTCCAGCTTTGTGTCATCAGTGAACTTTCTGAGGAGGCCTCTGCCCCTCCATCCAAGTCATTGATGAGCAGGCTAACTCAGCAGGGCCAGAGATGCCTTGACCTGCTGTGAAGCAGAAGTTGCATAGGAAAAACAGAGTGCCAGATATTGAAAATGAAGGTGTGCAGAGTTGAGCTTGTAACATACTAGGTGAGCTGTGCTACAGAAAAAGTGAGCTCTTTTATTTTTTAACCTTTTCCACATCATTTCACCATGGTTTCTTCTTTCCCTCTTCCAAACCAGGTCAATGCCAATTATATGAAGCCATGCATGTACCACTAAAGCCTTCATGTGTGGAGGCCATTGAAAAGAGTCACTGAAGTATGTGAGCAAGCACAAGGCACATCACCAGGAGGACTGAGGCACAAAGGATCTATCAGAAAGGTCTCAGCAGCTCACTAAGGTGGAATAGATAGAAGAGGCAGTCTTTACTTTACATGGTTTTATTTTCAGATAAAATAGACAAAACTGGATGTACACTTTGTTGCAAGCACAATAGAAGATGGCAGACTTTAAAAAGTATTAGATAGATCATAGAAGAGGAAAGCCTTGTCAAAAACACAAACATAATAATTACAGTCTTTGCTATGACCATTTTGGTTTCTCACATCACTGATTTCTGCACATATTTCTTCTTCCACACATTTATCCTCTTTAGCTTCTCACAGCCAGCACATTCCCTAGTTCAACCTCTTGCTCTCATTCCATGGCACATCCAAGCCAGAGTAAGCAGAAGTGAACAAGCTGCAGCAGCAGCAGGACAGCACAACCCTGAGCAGCTGCCTGTCCCCAGGACTTGTGTCCACATCAGAACTGCCCCACTTCTGCCACCAGTGCTATTTGCTTGTGTCCCACCTGGGGACTGACCTCGGGGGTGAGACAGGATGGCGGTGTACCTTACACCCAGCACTGCACAGAGAGATCAAGTCCTGGAATGGCAGTCAGGGGAACTGAATCACCTGCAGTTTTTCTTTCCATTGGACTACAGAGACATGGAGGTTAAAGAAAAGAAAGGAGGAAATTTTGCTGTCATTCACTCTTTTTTTTCATGTGTTTTTCCATCTGGAATACCAACTCGGTATTTTTTCTTTGCCAGAACCTCAAACACTGCAATAGGCACCTGCGTTAGGAAGCGCCACGGACCAAGAGTAGGTCTCTGCCTCTTGGAGCATAACGTGGGCAGTGGGACTGTCAGGGACACGGGAAGCAGTGGGGACGGGGGTGACAGTCAGGTAGGCAGTGGCTGAGTGGTGCTGAGGGATGGAGGCAGCAGCACAAAACCAGGCAGCGGCAGTGCAGGCAGGCAGCATCGGTGCGGGCAGCAATGGTGCAGGGAGGCAGCATCGGTGCGGGCAGGCTTCCACCTGCTGGCCACAAGCAGCTCCACAGCCGCTTGTCCGAGCTGCCCGGTGCCACCCCGGCAGATGGGGACCTGGCAGGAGTGACCGCACTGTGAAGCCCCGGGGCCCGGGTGGGTCAGTGGGAAGGTCTTTGTCATGCAGTTTGGTGTGTCAGAGAAGTTTATCGCAGCATGAAAGAGACTATAAACGGACGTGTATTTGTATTTGGAAGGAAATTACATCTTCCTGATAGCCTCTGGGGCTAGGCTGAGGATTGAAAAAGTCTCGGAATCTCTGCTGGTCAGAGTGATACGTGAGAAAGTCTCTTTTCCCAGCCCGGCGGTTGAAGAAGGAGTCAGAACTCTTCCGTTCTCATTCTCAAGGTTGTTTATTGTATCTTACCTATAAAATTCTTTCTCCTGGCCTGCTGGGGTCCACTCAGCAGGACAGACAGAGGCACTCTGCCCCCCCCCCCCCTCCCCCCCCAGGGCAGTGTTATCTTTTTGTACTAAAAACTACGTGTACATTATTTACAATAACTTTCCAATATCTATCACCTATGTTAGACAGTGAGCTTCTACTCTAAACCAATCTAAAAGTGCCAACATCACCCAGAGGATTGAGGCTAGGAAGAAGAAAGAAGGACAGGGCATGCTTAAATTCCTCCATCTTGGGACCCTGAGCCCCCATTCTGAAAACCACAAAAAATCTATTTTTCACCCCGTGACAAACTAACTATTATTCTACTTAAACACTTTTGACTTGTAATTCTTCATTTAAAAGTTGGTAATTTTTTTTTCCAAGGGCTGAATCAAAGGCACAGGGGTCTTGGGCTCTGTGCCAAGGTCTCTGAGCCCCTCCGGGCGGGGGCTCGAGTACTCCAGGGCAGCCAGAGGAATTTTCTGGGTTCCTACAGAAAAGGATGCTCACTGCCCAGGGTAGGGGAAGTGTGAAATAAGATCCAGATTGCCACAGTCCACACTCATTCCAATGTGTGGGTAACTGGAGTCTTCAGGAGAGCAGCTGAGCAGTTCCCATGGGTGGTAAAACTCATTCAAAGATGCAAAAACCCCCCAAATAAAATAAATCTATCCCCACTTACTCCCTCTTCAAAAGGCATCACTCTCTAGCTATGGAAAGCTGCCTAGCATTAATGGCTTTGATTTAAATGGCAGTTTTTCTTTCCTCCATTGAACTCTCAGGCACCAGAAAATGGGCTCTGATTTCTTAGGCTAAATCCTTCCTACTCCCTCTCTGGCAACTGTGAATTTGTTGTCAGAGGTTTGATACTAATAGCATTTGAATGGTTTATGTTTAAAGGAAAATAATGTCATTATTTCAGAGAGAAATCCAGAGCTAATAGAAGGGGAGATAGTGGTTTGAGATGCTCTGGGCAAGGACCCAAAAAGCAGATGATTAGCATGGGTAGTAGCAAGTTTATGGCTTTGTAGCACAGCATGCTGACGTCAGCCCAGAAACAGTCCAGGAAGATCAGGAATCTTCTCCAGAAATTCAGTCTGTGGTGTGTAGGAGAGCAATGGATGATGTTTGTGCTGAACATATAAAGCCTAACATGTATGGGAGCATATCATGCCCCTTCCATGATTGTCATCAGTGCTCAGTGCAGGGTGTCCTATGCTACCACCCAGAGTTGAGCTCTGAGAATGCCGTTTCTTCAACATTAAAAAAATGAAAGAGAAACAATCTTCCCCTCTACAATAAAATATTTCTTTTCAAGTTTTTCCTTGAAAGCTTTTCAAACCTTTTCCTTCTGTTGACTTCCTTCTTTTCCCCAGCTTCTGATCAAAAGCTGGGTGAAGAAACTAAATAAACCACAAAAAATATAGAGCAGACATATCTAAAGCAGCGTGTTTCAAGACAGAAAATGTTGGTGAACTTTTCTTTAAGATTTCTTCCTTTTAAAATTGCAAAACTCAAGATTATGTTGCGACTTCTAAAAAAAGGTTGTCTGGGTTTTTTTTTTGTCTTCTTCTAGTGCTGAAGGTTGTTATTAATCTGTACATGCTTTTTGCATATGGTTTCTGTAGCTCCTTATGAGAGCTTATCTCTCCATTTGACATTAAAGACATTGTCCAGTCTGCCAGAGCCAAAAAAGCCATTAACTATCTTCAGACTGACATCTCTTTAACAGTAACCTCTTTCATAGCCTAGACAAAGTATTAGAAAACATTCAGTATTTTTGAGAGATGATTAAGATGATCTAATGAGCCTGTTTAATCTCTGATGCCAATAATTTGATGTTTTCATCTCATTGCTCACTTTGTATTGGTGTCACAAATTTTCTCTTGGCTATAAATGTGTCCTGTAATTTCCATTACAGTGTATGCAGAGTTGTCCATGAGTAAAACATAGCTGGATTTTGCTTTGTGCTGAGAAGCATAAAGCTGCTCAGGGACTTTACTGGTAAAAAACAGCATGTGAAAAAGGCTCAGAGAGGGGCTGTTGACCACTTTATCTGCTCACTTTAGTACCCAAACCGCATTGCTTGCATGGCAGCCTGCTGGGAAGCCTCCTTTGCCCAGCCAGGTAGTGTCAGCAGACAGAGCTTTGGTTGTTAGGGACTTCTGGACATGTATTCCCTGGGCAGCAGCTCCGTGGTGTTTCTTTCCACCCCCTCATCTGCCACAGTGTGTAGTTTAAGCTGCAGAGCAGTTTGGGGGTGCTGCTGGCTGGGCTGTTGTGTTGGAAGTACAGTTGGTGGTGCCCCTGTCCTCCCATCCTCAGGAGCTGGGGAGATGGCCTCAGGGGCAACATCATGCTCCCAGACAGGACAACAGGGCTCTTCCAGGTCTCCTTAACACCAGTGTACATAAATGGCAAAATCTCTAAGGAGCCGTTTAAATAGAAATCTGCAGCGTTCAGCCTCACTCATGTGTACCTCGCTCCAGCCACGCTGCTCAGCTGCAAATTCAATCACCTGCTGTGCCTCTTTTGAAGTCTCTGCCTATGACAGTATCTCTGCCACCAGCCTTTCTCCCTGTTTGAAGTCCTTTGCCTGCACAGAACTTACTTTGTTCTCTCACTTCTTACAGATTTAATCTGCTTTCCGCTGCTTGGCATCACTGCAGAAACGCAAGGTGAAACGGAAAAGAGATGAAGGAAAGCCCCAGAATCTGAGAGATCCCATTTTACCTGCTGAGCATCCCTGCTGCTCAGGAGATATGGGTCTCCTTTACCTTCTCCTGTTCATGTGTCACAAGCTGTGGAGCTTCTCCTGCTTTATGCACATTTATTTTGTGTAAGTCAGTGCTCTGTAGAAGATAAGATGCTGACGTAAAATGGAATAATTCTTGCTTTAAGATATTATTTTAAAATGCCTTGGATCATCAGTAAATTAGTAGAAAGATTCTTATCAGATAATGAATAAAACTAGATGTAGTAAAAAACCAGACCTCACAAGTAAAAATTACCTTCCTGCATGTGAAGCAGTTTTAGTGTATCCATGTCCTTAGGTCACAGGGTAAACAACAGTGATTTTGCTTTTTAACTGGTAATTATTGACACTATTTATTGGTATTCCAGGGGATTTAGCTTTTCAGTGAGTTTAGCTTTTGGTCCCACGACTTTGGCAGAATATCTCAGACCCTCTGCTGAGGTGGGTGCAAGCATCTCTGCAAGTTCCCTCTGCAAGGGTGACACCGGAACAGCCTGGAGAGAAGGTGACACCTGTGGAGTAGAAGGTGACACAGGAGCCAGAACCTAAGGCATCGTCTCAGGGAATGTCTCAAGGGAGAGAGAGGAAAATCCATGGGTCAGTGGAATGCCTTCCTTCCTTGCAAGTGGAAATAAAGGTCCCAGGAACCTCCTGACGGCTGCGAGGATGAAAGTCTCTGTGCGCGCATCCACCACAGCATGGCTGCCCGGATCTGGGCAGCTGCACTGTCCCCTGCCAAAACCCCTGCTGCTTAAGCTGCCTTTGACCTCCTGCTTTTCACAGCCCGTCTCACAGCCTGGTTCAGGTGCATCACTGCTCCTTGCACCTTCCTAGGGAGACTCCTTTGGCACAAACACCCATCGGACAGCCCCAGACCCCCGTGGCTGAGGTCAGGGGGTCGGCACCATCCCTCCAGCTGTGAGAGCCTTGGTGTGCCCCCATGCATCTTCTGCATCCCTGGGGCACAAGGTCCACACAGTGCCCTTCTCCTGCCTCATACCACCTCCACTGCCACATCTGCATCACCAGGTCACGGTGTAACATATTGTACTCTTTAGGAAACAAGCACAGAGCTCCTGGAATTAGAAACTGAGTGACGCTGGCTGAATCATAACCTTAAAAAATAGCAGGGTTTGGGTTTTTTGTCTATTTTTCCCAGAGAGGAACAAAGCCGGATTTAAAGGTCTGCTGTGGGTGGATGATTGCAACCCTTGATCCCCAGCCAGAAGCATTACATTACATAAAGAGTTTTTTCTTCATTAAGAGTTAATCCGTGCTAACCAACTGTCAGCTGCTGGTAACGACCCTTTATTAACATGCTGCCCTTTCTGGACCAGGGGCATTTAACTGACTTATTACATTAGATGTAATATGAAAATGCACTTATCCATATCCCAGGCATTCACGTGGCCCAGCTTTCCTCCTGTCTGCCCACGCGTGGGCTGGTGCAGGGGAGTGAGGGCAGCCGGGCAGGGCAGGGCAGGGCCTCAGCCATCCTCCTGCCTCCCTGCTGCCTGGCTGGGAAACCTCAGCTCACCAGCAGTCCAGCTGGTGAAAGAGACCTGTCTGTAAAAAGTCTTGCTTTGGGTTATACTTGGGAGCATTATTTGCCTCCATGTCAGGAACCAAAGTTTGCAGCAATGCTGCAGGCATGGAAAAGCCGTTCTCTGCATTTATGGAATGCATGAGTTCATTGATGGTCAGGTCATTGGTTTATTCTGCTGGTGGGAGATTTTTAGATGTGCAAAATGAGTCCCTTCTGGGCTACCAGGTAATTGTAAAAGGTGTTGTGGAAAAGCTGGGACTGTTGTTCAGGAAAGAGCTACCACCTCTCTGCAGTATAAACGTTTCATGAAATAGATGAAAAACATATACACAAAAAAAAAAAACCCAAGCAAACCAAAAGAACACCAACCAAGAAAAAAATCAAATTCCAATCTTAAATCGTGCCACTTCTTCTGGAGAAGGAAATGGTGGATGCAAGCATGTCTTGTATAACTCGATAGCAATAGGACAAGGGGAAACAGTTTTAAATGTAGAGATGGTAGGTTTAGATTAGACATTAGGAAGAAATTCTTTACTGTGAGGGTGGTGAGGCACTGGAGCAGGTTGCCCAGAGAAGTTGTGGATGCCCCAACCCTGTAGATGTTCAAGGCCAGGTTGGATGGGACTTTGAGTGACCTGGTCTATTGGAAGGAGTCTCTGCCCATGGCAGAGTCTTTAAGGTCCCTTCCAACCCAAACCATTCTGTGATTGATGTAAGGCTGTTGTGAGATTTTTCTATAAACAAACTGAGGAACTCTGAGGAGGATCTCAGACAAAGTGGAGGTCACTTAGTCCAGGGAAGTGAAGAGCAGAGAAAACACAAGATGGATCTGCACAAATTTAGGTACATAAACTTTACTTCATACCCACAGGGCTTAACAGACCCAGCAAGGGGGATTCAGCTGGGCTACCAGTGAACACTTCCTAATTTTAAGCTGGTTAACCACTGGTAGAAGCTCCCTGGGAAGGCTGTGGCATTGCAGGTTTTTAAGAGCAGTCTGCACAAGCACCTGCTAGAAATGGTTTAAATGTGGCCAGTGATGCCTTCAGGCACGGGAGCTTTGGCTGCCTGGTCCCTCCCAGCCCTGTTTGGCCTGACTGCTGTGGGAGCACTTGGCAAGGCAGCCTTGTCCTGGTGGTGGGGACATGCCCCAGGACTATAATTCCTTGACCAAAAAGGTGTCAGCACTGGAGCTGTGTTGAGCCTCTCTGTGCTGTGTCTGAAACATGGCTGAGCCCTAGTGCCAAGTGTGTGTGTCCCACCCAAGCACTCGGGGAACCCAGCTCAGCACCCTCACCCTCCTTGTTCTTCCTGAGCATTGACAAACACTTTTCAGCCTCTTTCTCTCCCCAGCTTGTTTCTGGGTGACTCCTGATCTCCTGTCACAGCCTCATGGGGAACAGAAACAGGGATCAGGGTAGACACCAGGAGACAGTTGTGGGGGTGTCTGTTTGGCAGCAAGAGCATGTGAAGCCTTTGTCTCCATGAGCTGCTCTACAGACAGCAGAAGGTAGGGAAGCTGGCATGGGAGATGGGTGAGGTGCTTGAGGTATTGAACCTCCCAGTTTAGGGAGGCAGCTGGGAAGTGACACCAGGGCAGTTTGACACCACAGTGCTGAGCCTGGACAAGCAGCTGAGCCTGGAGGCTCATGAGATATTAACATTGAGGCATTCTGCTGCATACAGGCTGAGCCAGAGCCCAGACACATGCCTTGGACTGGCCACGAAGCTTTGGGGCCACCTCCGTCCTGGAAACGGACGTGCCTGGAAGCAACTGTGAGCTTTTTATAGTTTAGGTGGCAGCTTAGCAGCATGGGATGGAGTGATTGAGGAATGAAACTCTGGGTCTAAGGTTCATCCTGGGTGGCCATTCCCGTCCTGGTTGCACTGGGGGTCCTCCTGTGGGCTGCCTCCTGGATCTACAGCCACCATCCTGCCAGGCCATGACTCCTCTCACCATTGTGTGTTGTACATCCACACAGCCTTGACTGAGACCTGAAGTGAAAGTAAGACTAGGACTTCATTCTGAGGCTGCTTCCTCCTCTGTGAAATCAAACAAATTTTAATTTTTGTTATTTTTACAAGACTGTTTTACCTCTTTATGATTAAATTGCTTCAACTAATTGGATTCACATAGTAAGGAAACCTTACAGAGTTTGTATTTGTGACGCAGCCTCAATAGTCCCTTCCCTTGGCAGAGCACCAGCACAAAGGTTTTGCGCTGGAGCTGTTAGTCACTTATTTTCGTGGCTTTTGTCACCAGCTGAGACGTGGGAAGAATACTGACATTCTATAATATTTACGTCAGCTGCCTCAGAACTGAGGAGGAGAAAGCATAAATGTTACAGCTGTGATTAAAGAAAAGCTGGAGAACCGAGGAGCAGCTAATGGCTGGGCAAAATACTGCCTTTGACACAGTCACAAAAATACTTCTTTTCATTTGTAAGGGAGGACTTTTTTCCTCTTCTTGCCTCTTTCCCTACTTTTTCTTCTTTTTAAAAGGAAGCCATGTTCCACTAAGCACTGCACAGCTGCATGTGCAGGAGGGTGGGTAAGAGAAGGGGAGAGCCCTTCCATGGGAGACTGAGCATGCGGAAAGGGAATCTGATGGACAGCATTGTTCCTGGGCAGCATCACTGCTGGGTACCATCACCACCAGACAGCTCCAGGCATTCCTGTACAAGTTAATGAGGTGCAGAACCACACACACAGAGCTCCTGCCCCAACCCTACTCTGTGTGAGTGGCAGTGAAGGCTCACGGCAACTCAGCAAGTGCCATTTCCATTTAGCAGCCCAGTTCAAAATTGAATTGCATCTTCACTGTGCCCACACAGTGCCCAAGAGCCTAGGAGAGATCATTTGACCCCAGGTAATCAGCAGGGCCTCCCATTTCAATCCTTTCATTTGATTTCTGTTCATACACCAGCCCTTCCCCAAAACAAAGGAACCCTTTGAAGCAAGAGCTCCTCCTCATCTTCCTCTCCTTGGTCACCATTGATGAAAGGAAGTTCTGATGCAGCAGGAATCTGACAGGAAGATCCTGCAAACAGACACCACATTTTCAGACTGAGCATCACCCTCCCTCATGGATGGAACACAGAGAGAGAGCTCCCACCTCAGCCTCAGAATAAGAGAAACTTGTTTCAGTGTGCCACCATGGGAGCACCTCAGAGACCTTTGGGGCAAGGGGACACTGACCCCATAAAGAAATTATCTCACAGAGGCACAGAACTTGGACCAAGCCCTGAGGAAACATCCTTTGTCACCTTCCCCAGGGTGGCTGTTTGCATCCATGGTGCCATCATGGGTGGGGGCTGTGGTTAGGGTGATGACTGCCAAGGTGGTTAGTGCCTCCAGGTTTGGCCAAGCAGGAGTTTCCTTTTCTTTGCTCTTCAGAGAGTCTTACAGAGTCTCCCCCAGCACCACCCCTGAGCACCCAGCAACATGTGTTAAATGTCAAGGTCTCTCTCTGGGGCAGGTGATAGGATCTTTCTCCTGTGCAGCTCCTTGGAGAGCATCTTGTGTCCCTGCCCAACAGGTGAATAACTCTGCCTTTCCTATTTTGTGAAACAGCAGCTCTCCTGAAACTCTGGATGGAAAATGAGCAGTGTTTTTACTTGGAGGCTGCTGCAATTACAATCTGTGCAGAGCACTGAAGGTCTCCTCCCATCTGTATCAATAAAAATGTGGTCATTATGCACCTTAATAAGAATGGTTTAAAATTTCATGGTTGAAATTAATTTGGACCCTATTAAAAATCCAGATAAAATGGAAAGAGCCAGGGGGCTAGAGAGTTTCACAGCTCTAATGTTCTGTCCCATTTCTCAAAATATATTTGTTCAAGTAATTCAAACTGTCGTTACAATTAACTTGTCCTTTCATTTCCTGCTCTGAATTCCCTCTAAGCTAAACACACAATTTTCTTCTATAAATCTGCATGACAAGTAGAGCAGTAAAATCTTTCCTTCTTTTTTTCCACATCATTTATATGCATTTTGCATGGGTTGAGTTGCCAGGCATTTCTCCTAAGCTAATTTCTATGGTTGCAAGTGCACATATACACACGCAGGGACCCCTAAAAGACTTGTGGAAGAAGTCCAATTTGGAAAACTGGCCAAAAGGGGTGTTCAGCATTTTCTCAGAGGGAGGAAATATAAAAATCAGGTGTCAAATTATCTGCTAAGGGCTTTGCTGCTTGCTCTGGGGGAGTGGGCAGTGCAGGACTGTCCTGAACCTTGGCTGCCTTGCAAAGGGAGGGCTGGGGCACGTGTTCCATGCCATGCAGTCCCCATCTTTTCAGTGCTGCAGGGGGCACACCTGGGAGCTGGGAATGTCTCTCTGTCTGGTATGGAGGGGACTTTGCCTGGGGCTCCTGTGTCAAATCCTGACCAAGGAGCAGCTGGTGACCCACGTGGCCAGAGCTGAGCCCAAACCTCTGGCCAAAATGGCTGCACCACCTGCACCACACCACCTCTCGTGGCTGCCTTGTGGCTGCTGGGGATCCCACCCCTTCTGGCAGAGGATAACCTTTTTGTGCCCAAATCAAGGAGTGCCACATGTGATGTGTGATTCCCAGGCACTGAGTACCTTGGGAAAGCTGGCTCCCCACACCCTTGCCTCCACAGCGGGCCCTGCTCACCCTGGTGGTTGCTCCTGTCCTTCCACAAGAGCTGGATTCCAAGAGCAGCACCTTTTCCGTGCTTATGTGCAATTTCCCTTCTCTCTCATCTGAAATGATAATTCCTCTGACCAGGAAAGTAATGACCCTGATACATTATTTCAAATGTCATTTGTGCAAAGTAATTAATCAGCTTAATGTGAGACTGGATTACATTTTAATTTCAATAGTGCTAAATTCTTGTTGGTTTTTAAATAAATTTTCCTGCTATTTTACATTTCAGCAGGGTAGTATCTCACTTAGTTAGGCTGTACCTTGCTGTAATCTCTCTGCTGTGGAAATTTGACAGACAATAACCATTATTCAGTGGTTCAGGCATCAGCCTCACCCATGCACATTTATTTTAGTTCCATAAGTCTGCATCAGGGATAATAGCTGAGATCTGGCAACTGGGACCTCGGAGCAGTTTTATCTTCCATTGGGAAGTGTGGAGACAATGTTTTCAAAGGCACAAAGCAGGAATTAAATGACAAGTGCTCATTTGTAGTCAGATGGAGATTGAGACACATACCTGCCACTTGCTCTTTTCAAAATGTGCCATTAACTGTAAAGCAATTATTAAACTTTCTTCAGTTGTGATTTGCAGTTTTCACTAAAGGTCTTCATAGCTTAAAGCTGTGATTAAAAACTCCATTTCTCAAAGAGCTTTGCATACTTCAAAGTACTCGCATCCTTCCACTACAGTTCTTCCACCTTTTGAAATGTTTTTTTACTTGAAATCAATTACAAATGAGGTGTTTATTCAAATCCTTTTTCTCTGGGTATCAGCTTATAGGCAATAGATTTCCAAACAGAATTAAAATCACATTTTAAAGTTCACACCATGAAATGGACTCTTTTCCACCCTTCCCATCTGTTATTTTATTACCAGGTTTGATTACAGCAATCAGCACAGTGGATTGTACCCACTGCACAAGTTTAGCATCAGCATTGCTTATATCCTTCTCAATACCTCCTTTTTCAGAAAAATAATATAAGAGAACCCATATTTTTGCCAATACCTCATTTCTTGGCCCCTGGCTGACAATAAGAGCCTTCTTTCCATTCAACATAGTAAGTTTTCTGGGCATAATAAATGGTAATTTACAATATGTTACAATTTGACATATGGACACTATTTAACATAGGTACCCATCCCAGTGTCTTCCTTTGTTATACATTATGCTTGCACACACATTATACATATGTGCACATATCTATGTAGTTACTTTTTCTCAAAGACATGATTTGGTTAGAAGTAAAATTACAATGGAGCCAGAATGAGCAGAGCTGACATTTTCTCTCTTTGCAATTGGACAAGGTTGTCCAGGGAAGGCATTTTCATCAATTTGCCCAAATCTCCTGTGCACTTCTGAAAATCCTCTCCTTCAGTGGGTTCATTGTCCATCTGCTCAGTGCTTCAGAGAATTGGGTTGTATCCATCAAACAGCATTCAGAGCCCAGCTTCAGGCACTCTCTCTCAAAACACTGGTTTTGGGATCTGGCAACTGGAAGTTAGACAATGCTCATGGAGTCCCTTGTAATCCAGGGGAAATCAAAGGTGAAATGCATTGTCAATACCATACTTCAAATATTTGTTCTAACTTCATGCCTAGCCACTCTCCTCTGAATAAACAGAAAAATACAATTCATAATGCTGACTGAAGGAGACGACTTGGCTTTATTTGCATCTATACTTTTAATTTGCTATTTCACTTAACAATGAGCTTAAGTAATGCCTAAGATAGAGGAGAGATTTTTTTTTTTTTTTCTTTAGTGGAAAAATACCCTCTTGATGGTTTTATAGGCTGACAAAAGCAGACATCAATTTTCATCAGTTATGTACACATGCAAATAATATAACAGTAAGGTATCCTCTCCAAAAGATGCCTATTAGACATTAAAACTACTGGGAATGCTAGTACAAAGATGATAGGACCTAAAGGACACCTTTGCCATCACATAACTTCTAAGGGAGCAGGAGGTGTAATAAAAAGAAATGGCAAAGTAAAGCACTTGGGCTTCCTGGGTTTTGTATGCCAAGAGTCATTATTCATTGACAGCACTCACTTTTGGGCTGTTTGTCTACACTTATCCCTGGTTTAATATCATTGTAATGCAGGGGAGTTTTAACAGCATCATAAGGCAGGAGAGATACCTGCTTTCTTCCAGCTGGACTGGTTCAGAGGGTGCATTTGAAGAACTCACTGGTTACTAATACAAAATTGGATTCCCACCAGATGACCTGCTCAGAAATCATAGCATGCCCCACACACGTGCTATCCAAGCCTGTTGAGCCCCTTATGAGGTAGGCAAATCCTAGTGCTCCTCACTTTCTCGATGGAGGAGCCGAGGCACTGCGAGGTTAAATGGCACGTGCCGTGGGTAATGCCAAAAGACTGGCCAAACAGGGGGGCACAGGAACCAAGCTTCTCACTCCCTGAACTCTCTGGTGGCTTCATGGTGTAGTTGTGCTGCCTTTCCCCAGCAAAGGTCTCTTTGCTGCAACTGTCCTGCTGCCAGCTGGGACATTGGCTCCTGTTTTGCACTCAAAACTGCTAATGCTGAAGAATGCACTAATGCTTTAACCTAATACTGAATTATGCCCAGGCTTTAACCTCTCAAAAGATGAGTGGTCTATTTCTTCAATATTTTTTGTGTCTTTCTTGTAGTGATCTCCACCTGTCAATGTGAGAAGTACCCAGGTTTCAGCTCCATGAGCAATGAGTGGTAAATGCACTCTCCTGGTGGCTCAGGAGACAAGTGGCAGGCTAGGCAATCCTTCCCCTCTTCTTGCCAGCAATTTCAGGGCTGTGGTTTCTTGCCTTATGACCAGACAGAACTCCATTCATGTCAGTTATTAACATGGCTGATTAAAGGGGAACATAGTTGTGACTTTTAGCATCTCTCCTCAATTTTTTTTCCACTAAATCAATGCCATCATCAGCACGACTTAGGCATTAATATTTGAGGCACAAGGGAAAACCTGGGTATTGTTGACAGCCAAGAGTTGACATTTCTCTGCTACTTTCTACATCCCCTGAGATTTAGGATGTAAGAATTCCTGCTATGTAAGCAGAAAATTTCATGTGCTGACAAATAATTATGGTTACATCGGTATTCTTTTTTGATTTTTCTTTTTTCTAACCTCAGTCCTGGCTCTTCACACGTCAAGCTCTGCCCCCACTGCTCAGCTTCAGCTTGGTAAACAAGTGTTTTGATGTACATAATCTCCACGACAGCCAAAAAGTCATGGTGTTTTCTTAAAATAAGGAGCACACAAATGTGAGCATCGCTGTCGTGTTGCTATCATGTTTCTGCATGTGGGTTTTGCTGTCAGTGTTGTTAGCAAAGGAAAAGGAGATATCACAGGATAGGAAAAGAACTGCCAAGCACATAAGCATGTTACAATGCTGTGCAGTAACTTCAAAGGACTTACATAGACCTTAGACCCACAGTATTATCCTTGGCCATTTAATCTCTGACATGCCTCTGTTTCTGCAGAGAGGTTCTGGCAGACATGTATCCCTTTTGATCCCAAATGCCTGAACAGAAGGGCATTGTCTTGACTGGGAGAGGCACATTGGGATGTTTGTCTGTGGGCTGCACTTTGTAATCTAGAAAAAAAACCCACTGACTCAAACATACCACCTGTGCTCTGTAACCAGCCCAGCCAGCTGTCCTAATGGTACTGATGAAGGTCCTGTCCAGACAGAAAGCAGAATCTGTACCCTTAAAGGAGGTGTTCTTCACAAAACAATGGAAAAAAAGTTATGTTTATATGCCAAAGAAAAAGCAAAATTATTTTCTCAAAAGTAAAGGAAAGCGCTCAGTTTCCTTACAGGAGAAGCACTGTCCAGACCTCCCCACACAAGCTGCATTTATTTAATTCCTTACAGCTCAGATGAGCAATGTCTTTGGTTGTCCATTCCACATTAGGCACCACCAGTGTGGCCAGCCCCAAACGAGCATCCAGCACCTTTTGGCTGTATGGTGGACACATTTTTTCAAGTATGAGAAATGGCATGTGTCATAAAGTACACAGGGTCAGGGGGGTGGGCTGGAAACCAACCAGCACAGCAAGTTCCTCCATGAAGCCTGCACATGGAATTGCCTCCTGGGGGATGTGTCCTCCCATTTACACTTCAAAGAAGCAATACAATAATCAGGTTTCAGCTTTGTGTCCAGATTAGGCAAAAAAAAGTACCAACAAAAGAGTGTTTTGTAGACATCTTCTGATTCAGAAGTGCCAGCATGCTTAGCTAAAGACAGACCAATATATCAAATTAAAAAATATATAGGTGCCTGGGAATATCAACCTTGAATATTTATCAATTGCATGAGTGTTCTGGATGATGCGCAAGCCCACGTGGCCCTTCAGGCCTCTCTTCCTTGATGAATTAGATTCATTGCTCATGGCTAGATGCACAACCATCTTTTCTGGTTTTTCCTCTTCTGGTACCATCTGGTTTCTTGTGTACCCTGCCAGGCTGTTGGCATCAGATTCACTGTAGTTTCCATCCAGCATCATAGTTTTTGAGTGAGGTATTCCACACGAACACGAAAACTGGAGACATAAACAAGAAATATAGCTGAATATTGGAAAAACATGTGAGCAACTGAAATTATGCCTTTCTCTTAACAGACAGCTTGTAAACAGTTGAGTTCAAAATTTTGATTGAGATATTTTAAGTTTCTCTTTGAACAAAAAGGTCTTTTTTTCTTTCTTGTTTTCAAAAGGAAGAAATGGGGTTTATCTCCACTGCTTGGACAAACAGCTCCAGAAAATATTAGAAAAATGCTTTAGCAGACATATAGTCTAAACAAAAGGCTTTCTTTGGTAGCTGTTGTTCAGCCTTACTGTCTTGAGATCCCTTATTATTCATCCTTTGTGTTTATAAATATTCATGGACAAGATGCAGTTTAATCTGTAGAAATGGCTTATCCAGTACATGTTACAGAAAGAAAAGGGCCAAGTTCTGGTTTTACAGATACACATGCTTTTTTCATAAATCTGATTTTAAACCAAGCAGAGGGCCAGCTAAAAGCATAACGTCAAATCCCAGCTCTGTTGGAGCTAATAGCAAAACCTATATTGACTTCAGCAGCATGAGCATGCATCCCACAAGTCTAAAAAATTCCAATGCACGCAGAGAGAATTTTGAATAGGAAATGCAGTCTTCAACCATTCAAAACCTTCAGTTTTCCTGTCCTAGAAGTATGGATTATGTATTTGCATGCAATGAAAATGGACTCCAAAATGTCCTTTCTGTTAGGAGTTCCTGTCTCTGATTTCCCACAGACCAATTTCCTTACCCAACAATACTCCACCAACTTTGATGTGTGGATTTTCCAATAACTTGTTTTCAAGGATATGTTCAGCTAAAACAAATGTATATCTCTGAATACATATATATGTAAAAATGTATATAAAATCAATATGTAATATTCAGGATGCATTGGAAAACCCTGCAGTCAAGGCTTTTCTTTTAAATTATTTAAACAACAGATTCACATTGTTTATTGAAAACCTTAAAATCAACTTAAGGATTGTTTTCAGTGTTCTCGGCATAAACAAAAGGTTTGGTATCAGCAGGTTATGTTCAGAAAAACATGACAATTTAGGTGCCTTCTTACTTTACTTTTTTTGATCACTCCATGAGTACAACTGAACATCAGCTGGGTTTTAAGACATATTTTATTCTAAGCAGGTACACTTTGAAAAACCCACACCCCAAAACTAACAAAATTGAACCAAAACAGAACAAAACCAGAGTGCAGCTCCCCAAAAATGATTGCTGTGATTTTACCCCAGATGACAAATAAGCATCATGCAGTCACTCACTCAATCCACCTTCCCCCCTGAATTCCGGAGGATTGTGGAGAAGAATCAAATGTAAAACTTGTAGATTGAGATAAGAATAGTTCAATAACTGAAATGTGTTCTATGGTGTGGAATATCTCTTTGGTTCTTTGGGTCACTTGTCTTGGTCATGTTCCCTCCCAACCTTTTTAGTTTACCTCCTCACTGGTGGAGCATGAGACACAAAAACATCCTTGATAAACACAATTTAGCAACAACATCAGGGTGTTACAACATTATTCTCACACTAAATTCAAAACACAGCACTGTACCAGCTACTGAAAAGAAACTAACTCTATGCCAGCCCAAAACAGAATAATACCAAACAACTAAAAAACCAGAGGGGAGAATTACACATCAGGCTCTTTATCATGAACTGACAGGTCCAGGAGATGGTGCCTGCGTGTTAAGGACAGCAGTTACAATAACAAGCCAATTGCTGCAGGACTCAGCAGAGAAAGCAATTCTGCAGATTTACTGTCAGCCCCAGGTCAAATTAGAGTTCCCATGGCTTCATGCAGGTGTGATGGCAGCCACCTCTATGGACAAGAGAGCCTGACGTGCTAGAAACCCACCTCCACAGAACCTAAAATTACACTCATGCTCACACAGGCACGTACATGCAGAGGTGCACGACGTAATTTCACCCTGCAGGACTTTTAGCCTATGTCTACAATAATAATTCAAAGGCTGCCAAAGAGCCTCCTTGGACATGGGAATGCAGCTGACAGTACTATTAAAGTGTCAGAAAGGTCTCTGACCTCTCTCAGCCCAGCAAGCACTGAAAAGTTCCCAGGTATGGGCTGGGAATAAGCATGGGGCCAGAGACTTTTGCCACAGGCTTTTCACAGCAGCTCCTGTGATTTTCAGGGAGAGAAGGTTTAGTTTTAGATACTGCACGTCTTTGTCCCTGGCACATTTAATTTCTTAATGTAGACATAACATAGAGCTCTCTTCTGGGCAGCCTTACATGTTCATACTAGAACTTTTGGAGTCTTTCATAGGGGAGCAGCTCAGGCTGACAAGATCTACATCTACTGTGAGAAATGTCTCTTCTGCTTTTTCAAGAGCTTCTTCCTCAAATAATGCTATTTATTATCTCTGTTTTGTTTCCTCTACTGAAGAATAATACTATCACACATTGAAGACTGAGTACAATATTTTCACTTGTGCAGTAAAAAGGCATTTGCTGAATATAGAATTCAATGTACAAGACTCAATAAAGGGCAGATTTATGATATAAATAACAAGCTACACCATCACTGGATTTGGCAAAACATTCCAGAAAACTTAGCAGAAAATTAACAAACTCTCTTAAGTTCATTTCATCCCTCTAGTACAGTTAAAAATAAAGAAGAGCTTTCATCTTAAAAAAAAATAAAGTTTTGTTCTAGGCAAGGATATTTCTTGTTACTTCCCATGAAGTAACTTCCCTTGGCAGGCCAAGACATCATATTCTTTGGACATGGGATGCCTGAGCAGGGCTGGCTAAAATGCCACAGACCACTGCTCCCATGCAGCAAGTCAGACACACTGGAGTCACTGTGCTTGCACAGAGCATCTCTGCCTTGGGTTGCAGAGAACTGCTGGGCCCCAGGTGGGGGCTAGGAGGGACATAGATAAATTGAGGTACTCAGGATCTGTTCAAGCAGCTTTCCAGAATCTTAATGCTGCTGAGAAGGCCTTGAAGAGAGGTAAAATCTCACCCCAGAAGTCTGGTAAATTTATCCAATTGTTTTTTTAAATGTATCTACATTTTTTTATGGTATGCCAACTGAGAAAGGTGCTGGGCTGTTATGGGGCTTGTGCTGTTGCTTAAATTGCATGAAAGATGATGTCTGCACTGGCATTTCCAACAAGCTTATACAAATTTCTCTGGGAGTATAGACGGTAGGTTACCAGTATTACCAGTAGACTAATGTGGTGAGTTTCTACTGGGAAGAAAGAAACTGTAAAACATGGTGATGTCCTGGGTGTATGGAAAAAACTGAGCACAAAAAAAAGAAAAAACTGAAAAACTAACTGTGACTGAAAAAAACAGTGACTGAAAAAAATTTGGTTCCAAGCCTTAGTGTTCAAAAGGAAATAGTGTGTTTTTTTAACCACAAAGAAGGGCTTAGAGGTCTGTAGGATACCTCAGGCTGGAAAGGACTTCAGGGCATCTCTAGTCCTATGTCCTGCTCGTAGCAGGGCCAAGATAGTCAGGATGTATCAGGTCTTGAAACACTCCAGGGATGCAGGATAAGACATTTTATAGCACATTAAGAAGTACAAGCATAAACTTGGCTGACTGTTGTTTGTGCTTAGTGATGGGAAACACCTCCACTATTACATCCATTCAATCCAGTTTCCAGAGTAATGTTACCTATAGAGGGAGAAAACTAATTTGCACCAAGACCTTTAGCTTACTAAACAAGAATTGTGGCAGCTGCAGTAAAGTATCAGATTTTATATTTCCCCCTCTTGCCATTCCCTCACATTTCCAGGTTGCCCTCTTTCCCAGTTCAGATCACACTCTCTTCTCTGATGTTTCTATGAAGATCCATAAGATCAAATCCTGTTTTTCTGTGTTAGCAATTCGCCTGAGGTGGAGCAGTCTAAACAGACCCAATTACACACATGGTTGTCAATGTTTTCCCATTAACAGACAGTCAATATAAAGACCAGATCATCTGTAAGGGGAAAAAAAAGGAATAAGTGGATGTCAAAAGTGTTTCTCACCCTCTCCCGCAGTTTCCTCTCCTTCCGCTCCTGCACCGTTGTCAGGTAATTCACAGCCGCGTATTCCAGCACCGAGAGGAAGACAAACACAAAACTGACCCACAGGTAAATGTCCACTGCTTTGATGTAGGAAACACGAGGCATGGAGGCATTCACCCCAGTGATGATTGTGGACATGGTCAGCACGGTGGTTATCCCTGGAGAGAACCAAGAGAAAGAAGCGTTTTTGACTTATACGGTCCATGAGAGGTTTTGTCTTGGGAAAAACAAAAATTATGGCCTACATGGTGCTCTGAAAGATGTTCAGTAGGAGACAAATGTGTGTAAATATCTCTTCTGCTAATGCAGAATTGTTCCCCTGTCTACATTTTTGTGCTTATGATGGGTTTAGTTTTGAGGAGCAATGGAGCTCAACATTTTGCATTTAACAAACAGCATTTAACTCCTTCCTTAAACTCCAGGGTTTAAACACAATGCTGCTAAATCATATTTTTACACACCTAATCCTAAAATCAGGTCTGCTAAGACCAATGGGGACAAGGATTCCTGTTTCCTAGCTGTACCATTCTGTGTTACAGCTTCATTTTTAAGACCACATCACTTTCTGTCCTGAACTACATGTAAGTGAGGAAGACTGCTAAATGATGAAGAAAGTCAGACAAAGTGCAAGTTATACATTGTATTAATCATCAGATAAAACCACCATTTGCTTGCACAATATCTTCAACCATCAAAATGAACAGTTCCCTTTCCTGCCAAAACCTTCACATTCAAAGCTTTTCACACAGCCAGGGCTTGTGGCAGTTGTTCTCACCCAAAGAGACTCTGGCAGGAACTGCTCGTCGGTCGATCCAGAAGGACACCCAGGACAACATGACCATGAGAGTGGCAGGGAAGTAGGTTTGGAGCAGGAAGAAGAAGATGTGTCGGCGCAACGTGAAGTTTATATAGAGGCGATTGTACCACCCTGTGAGAGAGCAGGAAAGCCAGAATCAGTGAGCCTGGACAGAAGGTATAGAGAGACAAGATCTTTCTTTGGTTCTTTTAATTCTAAGACTAGTAAAACAAGAAACTGAGTTTTCAAACAGACTGTGGAGACTACACTTCAGTGACATAATCCCAAGAGCACCCTCAAAAGCAGTTAATACAGTATTAGCTTTAGCAAAAGTATGACATCAGAAAAGGTCAATACCTGTGCTACTGTAGAAAGCCAGTCTTGATGTGGTGTGGAATTTTTGTATCAAAAACTGAGACAAAGAAATTTTTTCATCAGTTTTCAGAGATTCATTCCCATTTTTCCAATACAGCATCAGATCTTCATCAGTGTAAGCATCTTAGGGAAAGAAGAAATACAATGTGATGTGACTTTAGCTTAGAGGTTCAACAAAAGTTAATACATCCAGTCTTTGGCATGAAATAATGCCACAAGTAAGTTTGCCAACAACTAAGGAGTTCAAAAGACCTTGTCATATAATATACTGTGACAACAACAAAAATCTGGATTCAAAATTCAAGAAAACAAATCCTCTTTTTACTTCACATTGAAATGACAGTTAGAATGGTACTCTTCTGAACATCACAGACCAAAAAGAGATAATAGCTCAGGAAATAATCATGAGTAAAACACCTCAATTTAGAGGTATTGGAGCAGCTGACCTCAAGGTCGGTGAAAATTATCCTCTGATTCTGATTCTGTTTTTTGCAGAGGAACATTCAGTTAAATAGCTGGGAGGACCTCAAAACAACCAGATATTAGTCTTGCCATGCACTGGAGAAAGTCTACAAAAAAATCCTACTTTTCACATTGCTTTCTCCAAAAAAGCAGCTGAGCCCAGATCACAGTGTTTGCAGGATCAGGATATGTCATAGGATGTTTTCCTTGCAAATTCTGGTCTTGCAGCACAAGGACTAGATCACAATACTGCTGAGTCAACAGGACTCCTAGTAACTCTGATGAGCAATATTTTCAGGCTCTAAAATAGACAGTATTCTGAAACGTGTCCGGGGAAGTGTTTGTGCAGCCAGCCATGGAGAACATCTAGTTAGAAACACAGATACAACTCACAGCTTTCCAGCTCCAGAGAACATGTCTGAGAGTCCAGGGGGAAGTGGCTGAAGTCCATGTTGCACATTGCTGTCACTGTGACCCTAGAAATTGAAAATGGGAAAAGCTGGTTTCTATGAAGAGCAATCAAGAGAGAATGTTACCATAGATAATTATTCTGCAGCTTTTAAGCCAGAAATATTGCATGATGTTTGCAAAAAGTTCACAGGAAAATGCCTACTAATTTTCCATGTTCAAGCTAGATGGATTATACACAGAAACTCCAAAAATGCAATTTCAATATCAAGGAACTAAAGCACTATCTTGGATGTTACTGTTGTACTAATGTCAGTGTAGATATTTCCACTGTGTTTTATATCCAACTCTTTGCCTAAAAGACTACAATGTAAAGTAACTTCACCATATACATTTGAATATTCCCTTATGTGTAGTTTAATTAAGGCTTCCACATTTTCCTCACTGCTCAGTTCCCTCCATAGTCACCCCCAGAATGACCCAAGCATGAGGAATATAACCATCCTTATTGCAAGCCACAGAATTCCTTCAGTACATAAATTATAAAGGCAAAAGCAGTTTCTTACAGCTCTCAATAAACCCTTTTAATCTGAGGGGTGTTTTTCTGGGGCAGGGGTTGTAAAATGGGTGCAGCTGGTTTTCAGCAGGTGAGATTTGCTTCTGTTAAGTTTTTGTCTTAGCTAAAAAGCTGCAGCAATCACAGCTCCGGTTTTTAAACTAGTCCACTTGTGCACAACGTTACATAAGAAGTTTTCCCGTGGGTCAGTGAACTTTCTCTTGCAGACGGATTTGCAGTGGAGCTCCCGATTTAGGAGGGGCAAATCAGCTGTGACTCATCGTTTCAGAGGCCAACTTACGTTGGTTGTGACCATTTTCTAGATGCATTGCAGATGTTGATAAAGGACTTTTCCTCTGTTCCAGGGATTGTGATCCAAATCCTGCCCTGACCTACGCACTCATCATCCCTGAAAGGCACATGCTGTTCGTTTTGACTATAAACTACAGCAAAATTTCACCATTTGAGCAAAATTGAAAGAATGTTTTTGGGGTTATGCTCCAGAAGGTATCCTGCAACAATGGCATCCCCTAACTGTATGTAGCATTTAAGCATTGTATAACTCAGTCTCATTAAAGTGTGTTATTTTCTTTCTCCGGCATCACCTGAACTGTGGCACAACCTGTGGTCAATGACAGTTTGTAAGTCAGGGGCAGAACAGAAACTTGGCTCATCAGTAAGATATTCCTCAACTGGAATGCAGTGTCCAGGTGGCTCTGAAGGCCCAAGGCCCAAAATGTTCCCCAGTCCCCTGCCAATCCCATGCAGACATCTCAAGCTCTCTGAGGGCATTCCCAGCACGGCTGGACACCCATGCTTTTTCAGCTGGATACTGTTCTGAGTGTTCTAAACACCAGCGGGCGCAAATGCCATGGAGATTTTCTTTCTCCTTGGATTTTACCTATAAAATTATCAATTTAACAACTGTGCAATCATCTGTGATTAACTCACAGACTTCTCTTTTGTGGGTAACACTAAGAAATCACATCACCTCCCCACAGACCACAGAAGCCATCTTAATAGAAAACCTTTCCAAGTTTCTGAAAATCATTTTACCATAGCTGAAATGAGTAAGTTCCAGAAAGATCCTAGAACAGAAATCCTTGGCTACAAAATATTCAAAGGTCACTATACACTCAGAGCATGTTTTCTGTCCTGGGGAAATATCCATTTTTTGGGCTCTTGAGCTTTTCTCCTCTGGCAGTGTGTTTTTCTCTGCTTCTCTTTTTTCATTCTTCTGAAGGAAATTAAATCTGCTGGGATGCTGATGTGAGCATCCATAAAGGTGGGCTGGTTAGAAGGGGAAACTACTGAGCAAAAAAAAGTCTGATGAAAAATATGGACAGAGAAAGGCTTGCCAGCCTGGGAACAAGACAAATCCTTGAGAAGCACAGCTGGGCCCTTTGACATGCAGATAGGGTACCTAGAAACTGGAGACATCCTGAAACAACATCAATAACTGCCGAAAAAAAAAAGTGCTTTAACAGGTGTTTTATTGTAAGAAAAGGTAGGAAATTATCTTGAAAATAAAAAAGGGAGAGAGAACAGAAAACATCATTATCTATTGGTCATTACAGGTGAAAAAATAAAAATTACCAGCATGTATTGCCTATTCAAATTGGTGGCATCCTACACCCTCTTATCTCTCTGGATATAAGGATGCCATAATTTTTATCCAAAATTAAGCCTTCCTCTGCGACCTTTCCATGCTTCTCCTTAGAAGGTTGAATTCGGTGCATGAACTTTCTACCAGCTCTTGGACACCCACCAAGGACTCCTGGCTGACTCCACACCCTGTGACTCAGAGCGTCTCTGAAATGAGACACTGCTGCCTCACTGGTCCCCTCTGAGCCCACTTTGGAGGCTGTTTCAGTTTGTCCTTCCTTCCATCCCTTGGATGATTTGGATCACTTGATGGCAGTATCACTGGATAGCAGTGCTGTGCACCCGCACAAGCAACCTGTCCTAAGGGTACCTAAGGGTATATTGTGGATGAAATGTAAATTCATGTAATGTAAAGTAACCTGTAACAGGAAGTACCCTGGTTAGTTATTGGCTGTTGCCACATGACAGACAGATGCTAAATTATTGATTGCTGATAGTCATTTGCAATAGAGTGATATGGATATACAGTCATTTTATTAATCACGGCTGTAGTTGCCAGTGGTGATTTTTCTGGCATTTTTGATAATCTGAAAAAAGGTAGAGAAGTTTAGAGGATTAAGCCTTCATGTCCTTGTGTATTACAGAATCCTTCAAACCCACAGTCACGATCCGTGTACACCCGCAGATGCATAACCCTCCAGGTCATGACAGGCATCCCCCAGGATTCCTCCAGCCAACAAATCTACTAGAAAACCAGCATGTCTTTAATATTGCCATTTCAGCTTCAATAAACATAAACATTTACATCAACAGGGAAGCACCACAACTGAAAAAAAATTCTAGACAAACAAGAAGGAAAATAGGATAATTATAGAGGTCACCATCTGGTATATCAGCAGCTTCCAGTTTAATCACACACTGACCCTGGGATGAACATTCCTGCTTGCCTAAGCCCTCCACTGACTGCAAAGAGTTGGGGGCATGTTTCCCCCAGGAGGAGATTATCCTGTTATTGCCCACAGCATGGGTTCTCAGAGTTTCCTGCAAAGCATTTTGTACTGGACATTCTGGAAACAGGGCTCTGCATCAGCAGTGGGAACTGCAGGATTGGCAGTAGCAATCCTGGTGATCACCAAAGTCAAGACTAGAGCCAAACTGGCAGCAAAGCCCCAGGGGATGCCCAGGGGAAGCGGGGCTGCTCCGTTACCTCATGCTGTAGAGGACGTGCCCATCAGGGAACACTCTCAGCATGATGTTGTCCGTGGTGGTATCATGAATGAAGGACCTCTTGGAATGCACAAAGAAGACATCAGGAACCCAGATCTTCTTCACCAGCCTGCCATCAAAGGTCATGCTCTTGTTGTTGGTGCTGGGAAACGAGAGACGCTCATCCTTCCAGTAGTGCCTTAAGTACAAGGTCATAGTGAAATCCTTCAAAAAAGGGAAGAGAACCAATAAAGGAAGAGAGTTCTGTCAGTGCTGCACTCTACAACTAGGGCACACCAGAAAGAAAACTCCCACCAGACAGATGAGATCTCTCCACTCTCAACTCCTGATTCTTTCCTAGGTCAATGCTCTCTGTCAGTAGATTTTCCTGACAAAATAATTTCAGCCAAAACAATGCATAGCCAACTAATGAATTTATTACAGTACCCAGTAATGTTCAGTCCCAAACAGGACATAAATATGCCCCAAGAGAAGCAACACGCTGCAGAAATGATTCTTCAATTCTGGCAAAATTATCTTGGAGGATTATGGTAGCAATAGGATGATCAAGAGGAAAAACTGAAAGTTAGCTTAATGGTCATGCTGAAGACTAAGCAATTTATCCCCAAAAGGACTGAATTGTTGCAAAGAGTGATCAGGTGAGGGAACTGTGTTTCCTAACATTTAAGTGTGTAAATACAGTTCCCTTCTAGGCTTGTTGATGGGGCAGGAGCTTCAGTGACATAAAGGAAAACATCTGGTTTTTGATCCCAACTTGACAGTTGCTGCTTTTAGAGCTGAGTGTACTCTCATGCTGAGAGATCTAATACACTTATTTTCTTTATATTCCCAGTTAAGCAAGTGATTATGGGAGCTGCAGCTGCTAAGGCTGAGCAGGCAGCAACACAGGCCAGGGTTTCTCCCTAACCATGTGGCAACCACTTTCTCAAACCACAGCCAATCAGTTTGGTGACAGTGACAATCAGTTACCCTGACTCTCTGCTTCAAAGGGCTGTCTTGCAACAGCTGTGCATTGCCAGTAGGTTTTTCATTAATTTGTCAGAGAAGGCTCTGGTGCCAGTCCTCCCCTTGATGCCTGGCATGGCACAGAGCTGGCCAGACCTCTCTGACCATGGCAGAGACTGGCCAGGGGACACTTCTGCTCACCCACCTGCAAGTCCCCACCTTATCAGACTGGTCCAAGGCTCCTTCACTGTTCATCCCAGGGATGCTGCCAGTTCCTGCTCCCTACTGGACACTGGCCACCTTCCCCTTACATCTACAGTCCCAAAGAAACACTTCCAGTAACTACTGCCAATGGCAGAGCTTAGTTTACAACCCAACTAGAAGAGTCAGCCTCAGGGGCCGGACATGAAGCTCATCAGTTTGTCTAGAGCTGGGAAAAAGGGAACCAAGGAACAGGCATAGTTGCTGCTTTCTTAGGAGTCAGTGCAAGTTATGGTAGAACTCAAAAAAGGAGTAAAGAAGAGCCTGGCAATTCAGGGTTACCAGTTGCCTGGCCATGACATGAGATAGAGGGACGTGGGGTTGCAGGAGAGGAGGACCACTGTCATGGTTTAACTCCAGGCAGCAGCTCAGTACAGCACAGACACTTGCTCACTCCTCTCTCCCCCCACCTCCAGCCAATGGGATGGGGAGTAGAACTTCAGAAGAAGTTGGGTTGAGATAAAAACAGTTTAAAATTGAAATAAATAGTAATAAGAAGAGTAATGAAAAGGAATATGAAAAGAGATAGAGGGGCAAAACTCCAGAAAAACAAGTGATGTAGAATACAGTTGCTGATCACTGCTGGAGGATGCCCAGCACATCCTCCAGCAGTGATCAGCCCCTCCCAGCCAACTCTCCCCAGTTTATACAATGGACACGATGTTCTGTAGTGTGGAATATCTGGACTATCCCTTTGGCCACCTCAGGTCAGCTGTCCTGGCCATGCTCCCTCCTGGCTTCTTGTGCCGCTCCTCACTGGCAGAGCACAAGACAGTGAAAAGTCCTTGACTCAGGGTAAGCACTGCTGAGCCACAACCAAAACACTGTGTTATCAGCATCATTCTCATACTGAATCCCAAACCAGCACTGTACCAGCTGCTAAGAAGAAAATTAGCTCTATCCCAGCCAGAACCAGGAGAGCCAGGCAGCCTGAGGCTGTGGCTGCAAAACGCCTCTGGGCAGCTCCTTCATCAGAGCATGGGGGAACAGGGACCATCAGCCAGGCACCCTCAGCGTTGCTTACAGCCACTGTGGAGGAGGGGGAAGAGACTGTCTGAAGGCACAGCACAGGAGGGAACTCACTGCTTTCCAGGCCACCCCTCTGCCTGTCCTACCAGACAGGAGTTTCTCATCTTTCACCTTCAGCCCCTTTCTCTCTCCAAACAGCCAACACAGTGGCCTCTGCAATGGGCAACTCTCCTCTCCTTCCAATGGCCAACACAGTGCACCAAATGCTGCCAACACAGAGACAAAGTGGCAGCTGACAACAGCTTCTAAGTATAAAATCCAACTTAAGGAGGATTTTTCATGGCATGAATCAAAAGAGGCAGTGTGCTGACTGCTTGTTCCTTTCTGACCAGCACACACACTATTTACAAGCAAGAATAGGGGTTTATTTCTGCACCCACAAAAAGGAAAGTCCCTCGGAAAACAAGGTTTTACAGAAAATTGGGAGAATGATAGCACCTGCCAGAGGCACAGCCAATGAGTCTACACAAGTACCTCAGTTTTGGCTGGTGATGCTTCAGTCTGGTCCTTCTTTGGGGCACCAGGTACCTGATTTTCAGGGCCACTTCAGGGCAGTTTGAAACAAGCCCTGCCTGCAGCTCTGCCCTGCAATGAGGGGACAAGGAGGGCTCCCTGCTGCAGGCACAGCCAGCCCTGGTCCCCTGGCCATGCAGAGAGCTTGCTGCCCACTCTCCTCCCTGCAAACACCCGTGCTGGGACAGTCTGTTGGAAGAACACACCAACATAACTCAGACTGAACTGGGAGAACATCCTTCCACCCCAAATACAAGTCAGCAACTGCTGTAGAAAGTACTTGTCATGAGCTGGGAAAAAAGGAGCTATCAACAGCCAAAGGAGAGAACTGACCTCCAAGACTTCTGACAGGCAAGATTTTCATTGAATCCTGACAGAAAGCACTGGGTTTTTTACTTGCACTAATTAGGCCTCTTTGCTGCTCTGACATTATTTTGATATATTAGAGCCCCAGTTCTCCTCCTGGCAGCCATTCCCTGTGCTCTCCTCCCACACACCTCACTGCATGCATACCCCCAAACCCTCTCTTTCAATATCCAGGCAGGCAAGCTGCCTGGTTTTAATCACAGAATATTTTGGGTTGGAAAGGACTTTTAAAGGTCATCTAAACCAACCCCTCCAGAATGGCATGAGGTTGTAATTGCACCATATTAAAAACACTCAAAGCTCTTCCTTTGTCTTTATGTTTAGTCTAGACCACAAAAGGTGCACAAGAGCAAGGAGGAAAAGGCAGAAAGAGGAAGGAGCTCACAAGCTTCCTCTTTTCCTCTATGTTCCCTTTTCCACTTCTCTTTCAAGTGTTTTTATTCCATTTCCTGCAATTAAAAATTAAAAAATCCCCATGAAACAACCCAAAACCACACAGTAAAGCATGTGTGACACTCATGTGAATTGAATGGTTCCCTAAGGAAGTAAGCTCCTGCAGCAAACACAGCTTATGTGAATTTTACCGTATAGCTTCAAACCTTCATATGCAGCTGCTTATATTTTTAGTTGTGATAGATCTTTCACAGCACTGATTACTCTCCCATTCAAGGTCCCTTTTTTTCTTTATGCTTTTAATCTTTTTCCTCTGGAGGTAGAGAGGTAAGACTTTGATCATCTGGTTTTATCAAGTCTTTGGTTCTGATTATCAGCCTCTTTGAATTTTGGAGATGCTGCTATTACTTTCATCTGACCAATGATTACAAGCCCATAGGTTTCAAGTCAGAAGGTCTTTTTATGGTAGAATTAACTGAGGTTTAGAAGAGGATTACATACCATGTCAACCTCAGAAATACTGTCCAAGCTTTCAACTTGCACATCCACCCCAACAGGAATTGCAGGGCCTGAAAGAAAATGAGATTTAGATATGTAAATAAATGTTCTTTCATACCATCTGCATTTAATTAGCACTTCTAAGGTGACATGTAAACATTTCTGAACAAGTTAGTGAATAACCATGTAAGGGCCCTTTTGAAACATTATCTTCCCCTTGGCATATGCTATAATGTTGACACTTTGCCAGTTAGTCCAGAGTTTGGATAAAACATTTGCCTATGTTTTTAGAAACTGACCCAACCCATCTTAAATTGTAGGCCTTTATGAGCAAATTTAGCTCAAGGACAGGGGACTGAGATGAAGACATGGCAAGCAATGAGCTCTTCCTTGGAAGTTTCTCATTTTTTATCAACAAGGCAAGCCACATTAATCTCTCAAGAGCCCATCACCATCTTGATTCATATTACTCACTGATGATATTGCTAGTTTTCCACAGTAGTTTTAAAATCAGCAATCAGAGAGCTGACATAGAGCAAATAAGCAGAAAACATAAATGGACACTCTTCTATTAATAGAAACCCTGTATCAAAACTTCACTGTAGACTGCTCATTAATGACCAGGACCTGCTCAAGATCCCCATAGTGTGGCCTCAGGCAGCTTTTCCCAAATTCTGGTGAAAAGTGCCTGCTGAGACAAGCACACCAAGCAGGACCCAGCAGGGTGGCTCAGCAGGAGCTGCTGAGGAGCAGTCCGGGTGGATCCAGTGCTGCCTGGTGCTCCCGGGGTGTGGCAGTGGGACTCACAGGGCCCACACTGATGGCCCTGTGCAGGGTGTGCCTCCAGCCTGGGCACTGTCAGCGAGACAGACCGTGCCAAAGGAAGCAGAAGCTCTGCAGACATGGCCCAGACTTGTCCAGCAGAGTTTAATTTTCCAAGGACCACAGTGGCCCCCATGAAGATTTGGAAAGACTTTTAGCTCCTAGATTTTGAACCTGACTAGCAGTCAGATAATATGTAAGGTGCACCACAATCCCTTTGTGGACTCAGACCCATATTTGCAGTGCCACAAACAGCAGGGCCTGCTGCATGCATACATTTAGCTGGAGCAGCATCTTTCTAGAGACCACATCAAAGCTCTGAATGCACTGCAAGTCTAACCAGAGAGCAGAAATGTTGCTGAGAGAGCAGCACATTTTTCAAGCTGCTATCCATCATGCCCCTGTCACTGCAGCAGCATGTACACACTCCCACACATCTTCAGGGCTTCTGAACACAGCCTTATGTTTGCCTCTGCTGGAGGAGAAAGAGGCACCAACTCGGCCTCAGCAGGGACAGGCTGATTCCCCATGCCCATGAGACAAGCTGTGACCAGCCCCAGTGCAGGTTTGCCAGGGCTGTGGTAAGCCAGCCTCACCTGATTACAGCAGAGCACACTGAAGGTGGCACTGTCCCCTTCCCACAGGCACAGCTCCAGCTTGTTATGCCCACGGTGTCTGTCAGCAGCAGTGCTGGGAGCAGGCACCTTGACCAAGCCCTGTGGAGCGGGACCAGGCTCCTCAGAACCACCAATTCCAGTTTAAGTGGCTGCTGCCCCCAGCAGTGAAGCTCAAACATGGCCTGCCCAGCACTTTGAGGCGACTCCCAGATGCTTACAAACACCCACATGTCACATTCAGACACACAGCTGCGCGCTGCACACTTTAAAAAAATTGCCAGCAATCATTTGCAATGGAAAGAAAGAATTTTTCTGTGACATTTCTCTTGTTCAGTAAAATATGCTTGGTTTGTTGGGTACCTAAGGAGGTAGCAAAAAGCACTGTATCTGTGGTGACAAGACACACTTTGATGTGCAGTGCAATCAACAGAGAACAGCTCAAACCGAGGGCTGTGTGCCCAACACACGCTGGGCAGCCCCCCACAACTTCCAGACTGCAAGAGAGACTCTCTGTGTAGGAATCCTTAATTTAGCCTTGATTCAGGAAATCAACACCCACACAAAGTCTATTTACTGTGATTTCTATGCTTCTCTGAACACTAATCACAGATTAAAAAATCCCCAAACAACAACAAACAGCTAAAAACCAAACCCATAAACATAAACAAACCCATAACACAAGCTGATATCTGTCCTGCTCTCCTATTCCTTCCCTATCTGCCCTTGAAAATAAAATACCATGTTCTTTTCTTTGTTCGTGTTCCTGCATCAAACACTCAATAATCAGCAGTTATCTCATTGCAAGGACAAAGCCTAAGGTTCAGTCTGGAGCTGACACAAAGCTTTATTAAATCCAAAATAAAGGGTGTTTCACATTAAGCTGGATGGTCTGGAAAGCTCTTGAGAGAAGAGGTCCAAGGCTGGATAAGGTATCTTTTCTCCAGTTATTCACAAATTTGGGGGATGATAAAACAGTGATTGTAATAGAAAATTATTTTAACACTGGACTCAAACGTTTAGTGCTTAATACAGAAATGTAAAGATGAGTCTGTAAAACCAATTTATCAGCAGAAATATTTACTCTGCCTTTTTTTGGGCAAACTCCTACTACAATCAGCAGGAGTAATCACTGCTTTTTCCTTCTCCCTGCTCCTCACTCAGCACCGGGGGCTGAGGCAATGAGAGAGCACACGAATGTGAATGAGGATCCGCTGAGACACAAAGACACTTTGGAGGAGGTTCAGACAAGAGGCTGGACTGAGCAGGGAAGGGTGAGTGAAGGGCCAGTGCAAATGTTGCTGCTCGTGAGGCAGCGACAGGAATCAAACGATCACCAAGTCCTGCTCTTGGTGCTGAGCATCAGTGATAAAGAGGATTGTATATTCACTCTGCCCATCACTCTACAAAACGTTGAGTAAGATGCAGTTTTGTAGAGGTACTTGATGCAAGCAACATTGAAAGTGCCTGCTGCTTCTGAAGCAAAGCAGAAGCCCTGTCTAGAAATAAACTCTTTAAACCACAGAAACAAACCCTGGGTTTCCTTAAAGGTCATGCTGGCTACAGCACATACCATTGAATTAAATGGCTGTTGATCACCCAGAGAGAAATGTCAGGAGATCTTTGATCTCACTAACCCATGGAGTCAATTAGGAGCTGCTAGCTTTTTAATCCTGTCCCTCTAGCAACTGAGCAGTTGAACCACAGAGGCTCAGGGTGTTTTGCCAAATTCCTCATCAAATGCCACTAGGGATGAGCAAAAAGAAAAAAACCCTCTGTATTGAGAGGGAGCAGAGTACGATGAGGGTGTGGATGTGAAGGAACAAGAACAGCTCAGATGGTATATGACAAACTGAACTTCTGATAGACAGAACAGTTAATTTTGATTACAGCATTAAATGCAAAAAAGCCCTCATCAGCCAGGCTTTCTGTCATAAACAATATTTTATTAATATTCACCTTTTCTTCAGAATGAGGAAATATAGAAGGATCGTCCTAGAGAGTTATAAGCAACAAAAGACTTGAACATGTTAACCCTGGGGAGATCTCAAAGCTCGGGCTCCTCTCTAGGATGTTCACTGCTGGACAGGAAGCTAAATGGATCCATGTGAAAGCTGGGGAGATGGCTGATACAAGGAAGCAGTGCTGCTTTGCTCAAAGCCTGCAATCCAGCAGAGTTTTTCAGATCACACTTTAGAGTCTCTGAAAAGTACCAGCCAAATTAATAGAATTTTGGGTTGGTTCTGACACAAAGAAGACTTTGTGGCTTGTTTCATATTGCAAACACTCCAGTTTGAGTATCAAACTCTGCCCCAGATTGAATGGGATGTCTGGCCTTGGACTAACCTCTCCAGGGAACCCAGGAGGTTTCCACAAGTCCTGTGCAGGAATGACTTCAGAAGGAGCCCAGCATTAAAGCCTGTTACATCCCAGTGTGTGACCACACCTAAAGACACCAACGAGCAAGCAGCATGACAGCTTCAAAGTGTGAGCTAGTCCCCAGTCAGAACAGGGCACAACTGTGGGTTTAATTTCTGAACGCTGGAGCAGACTTGGGAAGAGAGGGAAGAGCGTGCTGCCATGAAGATGCCTGGAGTCAGTTTTCCACTCCACCTCTGAGACTAAAGCTTTGTGACACCTCTTTAATTTTTCTCTTTGGCAGTGCTTTCAAGGGCTCATTGTTTCTCTTGGAGACAGTGTCCACTCATCTGTCTCTGAAGAAGGGAGGCAGATGAAGGCCCCGAGATAAAAACATGTACATGAGAAACGAGTGGGTTTGAGATCTCCTTACTGACAGGTGTCTCATGCACACCCAGAGAGACTGCAAACCACTGTGGGACCTCTTAGCCGGGGCAGCTCCCGGGCAGGCAGCACCAGGACATGCTCATCACCCTCCTCATGACTGCAGGGCTTCATCCCTCTGCGTCTCGCGGACGGCTGCTCATCAGCAGAGGAGCAAATTCTATTCCAACCCTTGTCACTAACACTCAGTGAACTACTCCTGCTTTATTCATCCCACTGTTCATCCATCCTGGCAAAAGCACTGCCCAGAAAGGGCAGCAAGGACCAGCTGATGTTAGGCTACACAGCTATGAGCAAATATAATAAAAGTAAAGCATTAGGCTGGTCCTCAATAAAGAAGATACAGCTATTTTAAGTCTCAACTAAAGCTGCTTACTCACAGGCTCCCTGTAAAATACGAGATGTCATAAATGAAATGCTTAAAATGGGTGTTTAAGGAAGGCAGCAAAACAAACATTTACATAATCTCTAAATATTAATAATAGTAAATAATACCTGAACATCTGCTACCTAGAACAAGGTCAGTGACATGGAGATAACTCTCTAAGGGTCAAAACCCCTGCAGTCTCTTTTAGCTTATGGATGCTCTCAAAGCAAAAAACTTTGTCATTGCCTCTGTGCCCAATTGCCTGTCTCTAATGGGCTGAGGGCAGGCAAGACAGCCGTGCTTATTGGGCTGTTAATAACACAACTTACACAACATTTGTTTGCTCACTTGCTCTTTACAGAGATACTTTTTCTTGAAAAACCCTTCACCTTTCTCTAACACTGAGGTTTTTTTCATTCCACCTTGTATAACCCCAGCCTGCTCTGCCCAGCTGTCACAGCTGTGTTGGGCTGGCAGCTTGCTGACTGTCCTCTGCAGACCAGCAAGTGTCACCGTGGCCACCATAAAACAGGTCATTCCCCTTTCCCCTTTTTAGTGGGAAGGTGGAATTGCAGGCTGGCCCACCAGACTTGGGAACCATTAACAGTACTGGCTTTCTTTTAGTCTTCATGCCACTCACCATTTACTTATGGTATTGTTTTAATTTTCCAGAATTGAGGTGCCTTTCCCACCTGCAAGGTAACATCACAGGCCCAATGCAATGCCATAGAGATGGAATCTCAGACCAGAGAGGGTCTTAGGGCAGCTACCAGTTACACAGGCTCCTCTTCTCCACTTTGACAGTACAAAAGCCTTTTTATCCTCCCCAGGTCAGACCACATCAGTTTGAGTAACACTGCCACAGCCAGAAGCTGGAAGGACTCATGGTGCATAGCAAATCACTGCGACTGCCTGACAAATAACATTACAGACAAAACTATGGGGATCACCTCTTGCCAGACTTTTGTTCCCTTTCCTTTATGTTTTTTTTCCACTAGGCTTATCATATGTCACTAAAAACACACCATGCAATTCTGCAGCTGAGAAAGAACCTGTAGCACCTGCTATCTCTGTGCATCTGAGTCAGGATTTCCAAGGCTGGAGCCTCAACAAAGCTGTTTCCATGCTTGGCTCCTCATCCCATGCAATTTCAGTACAACTTTGCTAATACCACACCTTTGTACCAAGAATCTCCACAAGTTTTGGAGGTCTTAAGCAAAAATTTTTAAAAACCCATCATGTTTTTCCTTTATAAAAGAAAGGAACCTTCTCAGCAAAGGCTCTTAGGGTATTTCTCAGTTTTATAAACATTATTCCAAATTTTGGCTCTAGAAGAATCTTGATGCCGTGATGGGAGGTAGCATGGGAAAACAAGGCAAAGGAAAGATTAAAATGCAGTTCCATTAACACCAGAAGAGTGTCTGTGTAATTACATGTGTCTGTTTGGTGTGACCTGTGCTCAAATATGTTCTTCAAGGACCCTGTGACACTGATGAAAACAGTAAACTTCAGATGTTTCCAGAAATACAGTGCAGTGGTGCCACCAGGGGCCAAACCATCAGGACAACAGAACAAAACCCTGCAGCTTCCCCCCAAAACAGGCAGGATGCCCTGACATACATCCAGTTAGGGGGAAAAAAAAGTTTAAAAATCACCATGGCTCCCCAGCTGTCTCCAACTGAGGCAAGGTAGGGAGTCCAAATTACCTCCCAGAGAAGCCCTATCATCCCACCCATCAGACCAGCAGGTTTTTTGTCCAGAGGACAGATCAGCTGCAGAGAGGACAGATCAGCACCTTCAGTTTGTCTGTACCAGGCACTCAAAGTCAACAGCCAAGCTCCAAAAATTGAGGTTGGCTAAATTAAAAAAAAAAAAAACCAAAAAAATCATAAACCCTAAGACAGCATCCTCTGACCTTATAGCATGGGATGGCATACCTGGGATTTAGGGAGGCATGTGCACTTTGGTGAAATCACACTTTTACAGGCAATTCATAAAGAAACCCAGTGCCTCCAGAGCCAGCTCCCACACATCATCCTTAAGCCTCAGCGACACCAGGGGCTCGGTGTGTTCCCACCAGCCCCAAGGAGATCTGCCTATGCTCCACCCAGAGGCCAATTCAAGGCAAACTCTTCAACCCTAGAAGTAGCAGACCAAGTTAATGCTGATTAGAAAAACATTACCTCCAGTGTTTAGGCTGGACCACAACTTGCCGGTAAATAACATTGCAGGGGCAGGAAACACTGGTTATGACAGGTTTTGAATTCTGGAGTTTGAGAATATATATAAAAATTGTGATCAGGGGTCAGCACTGTGCTCTCAGAATGGCACACCTGCACTGAGGGACAAGTAACATCTTTTCAGCCACACCAGGAACGGGCAGGTCTGAGAAGCTTTGTTCTATGGACCAGGTGCAAAGGGCACAACGCTCTGTGTCACCCTGGGCTGGGAGAGGTAGCCCTTCACCCTAGATGGCAAATTGACAAAGGATGCAGCATTAGTCATTCAGTAAAAGCTACAGAAAACTCTGCCCTTAGCTCTGGAAGGATTTGGTTATTGATGTAATCAGAAGAGGGATTGCCATACTGGTATTCCAGCATGTTTCTTTCAGGTACCCTCTTATCTCTGCAGTAGTGAGTCTAGAAAGGTCAGGTAAGCACATTCCTGTAACTGGGTGTGACCAAAGGCAGAAGTGAAGTCGGCAAAGGTCTCCCCTCCCACTCTTCAATTTGCTTATGAGAGTTTGAGACAAGATTTTTTTTCTGGAAAAAAGTATTCTGTTTTCTCCTAGTAATGGCAGGCTGTGATCCACCCAATGGGTTCTTTACTTAGCAATTTATTCACATCAGCTAAAAAGCTTATTGCAACTTCACAACCATAGGTGAATATTAAAACCTGCAGCTTGTTCCTCTTCTCACTTATTGGGAGGGTCCAACCTGAGCTCTGGGGAATGTCAGCCAAAAACAGAGCCAACTGCAGCAACAGGAAAGGAATGTAGGAAATGTACAGAGCACAGACGGCAAGGAGGATGAGCATGAAGCCTCTCTGAATTGGCACCAAGTCTTTCCCCTTCACACACTGATGCATCTGGACAGAGGTTTGTTTGCTTGGTTTTTAATTAGATTGTTAATTGGATAATTAGATTAATCTTAATTAGATTAGCACAGAATCAAGAAAACCATTTCACTCTCACCTCCAAAGGCAGGCCGCATGGTGAAGTCGTGTTCATCCACTCTGAGAAGCTGCTCGGTCTTTCCTCTCCAGGCTTTGGTCAAGTCACGATTCTTCTTAAAGATGTGACTGCAAAAGACAGCAATAGCATTGCTCCAATGTCTCTGTGCCCGAGTGCCACAGCTCCAGCCCAGTTTTGGAGCCACAGGAGCAGCAGCTTTGCAGGCACAACCCCAGGGACTGTGGGCAGACTGTTTTGGAGCCAGCACCAAAACACAGACACAGAGCTGCCTTTCCACAGCATCAACTCAGACCTTTGTGCTCCACAGGCAGCCCTGCTCCCTCTGTCCCAGACACCCCAGCTCCCAGGGAGGCACAAGGCACAGAGCACAGCATCTCACAGGGGAGCTGCATGCAGTGAATGCCTTTGCAGCTGAGAGCAGGCACCAGTGGAAGCAGCTGGGTGCCCCACGTTACCTGGCCAGGATTTGGCCAGGTACCAAGGCAACATTGTCATGAAAAAGCTCTTTTCAGTGCTGGTCACGCAATGTCATACACCACTGGGAAACTGCCCCATTGACTTCACCAATTCAGTGCCAGCAGTTTGTGTGGACAGAGGGTCCTCTGGCTTTCAGCAGCAACAAAACCACCCATTCCTCCCCGCAACAGGAGGGCAGGAAGAGAGGAGTTTTATCTAAAGAAGCCTTCAGTCCCTCACTTTTCTGAACATTAAGGTAGGAAAATTCTAACTTTTTATTTGAGCTATTGTATGATAACAATGGAACAAGGATTACAACAAACCCCTGAGAAAAGTGCAAGATAGTCACTAAAATCCCATGAGGGGATAACTAACCAGCAGACAAACAGATTGCATGCACTTCTGGAAGAAAATCCAGATCAGCATCCCTGACTGCTCTGCAGCAGTGAGTGGAAGACTTGGAACATTAAGGTTCCTCAATCGCTTTGCTCTGGACATTAGAGCTGACGGTGTTGTAAGTACTGCTGCAATTAGCTGGTTTCCAGCAACTTACTAAAAATAATTATGATAAATAGAAAGAACTTTCTGCAAAAGGTTCAGGTTCCTTTTCCTGTATGGAAAACATATGACTGAAAATAAAGAACAAAAAATCTTGGAGGAAAAATAGACTACTTAGGCTTAAAGTCTTGATCAAGAATTCAGAACACAAAACAATCACCGCACTCATAAACGTGGGTATAGTAATGGATGTTCTTAGCTTCATTAAAATATTAAGCACGATAAGGATGAGCCAAAGGGAGCAAAAATCACAAATCAGAAGAAAAGTTTCCCATCAGAGCACTCAGTTCAAGAAAGAAACATAAAGAGTGTTGATAGCTGCTGCTAACATCAATAACCCCTTTCCTTACAATAAGGAGGGGAAAAGGAAGCAACAGAATTTTAAAATACTTGTATCAAATAGATGTTTTGAAGGAATATAACCCCTCGAACCCCAGGGCGCATGCTGCATAGGAAGGGTTGGATTTCCCCCAGGTTATTTTGGGCTGCTGTTTCACTTGGGATGTCAGAGCTTCTCTCCCTGTCGGCTGTGAGAAAGAGCCAGCCGGAGCAAGCACCCTCCCGACAAGGCTGCATTATGGTTACCTGAAAGCAGGAGTGTAAAACCAAGCACAGCCATTAATGGGAATGCTTGGAGGCAAAAGCTTGGCTTTTAACTGCTTGCTGCAGGGGGGAAGCTTTGTTTTGCTGCAGAGTTAGGGCTGCTGCCAAAGCACTCCACCATCCACTGCATGGCTTCTGTGCCCGAAAAGCTGGAAGTCTGGGAAAGGGATCTTCCTGTGTCTGCTTGACTTTAATTACCAGGGAAAAGCCAAAGTACCAGGGAATGTTCAATCAAGTCTCTCTCCTCAAAGAAGGGGGTAAAAAAGTCTAATTAAAAATCCAATAAAACATTGGATTGCATTGTACAAGGAATTAGTATGGAAAACCCTGGCAGTATTATCTTGCAAATCAATGGCTCAGCCTCACTGAAATGTTACATTTTGATCAATTATTTAAAAATCATCCCACAGCAAAGAGCACACAGGAGAGCTGCTGAAAACAGTCTGGCTGCAGAGGTTTAGAGGGCTGGCTGGGGACACGGATACTGTCTAAGGAAGAAAAGAGGTTTTCAGGCACATCCTGAGCCAGGGGTTGCATTTAATAACCATCATTTAATCATCAGTTTGTGCCCAATCCTTCAGGTATTATGACGGCCAATTCAGATTTTACAGAAAGAGCTCTGACAGTCCCTTTTTAATCAATTTAGTCCATTTACAGTGTTTTTGTGTTGAAATATTTATAATGACAGGAAGTCAACAACCTTTAAAATTTATTACTACTTTTGTCTATTTAATCCAATTCAAGACCAAGTTTGGTTGAAGAAAAATTTGTTTATAATAGCATTTGACATCATCTGTGCTGTATCTTCTGCCCCTCTCTGGCAGTACCCCATGCCAGCCCCATTGCTGTTTGGCACAGGGAGCATCTCATTACCTGCAGCAAAGGTGACACCAGCTGCCAGTGCTCTTGTGGAGCTGAAGGGTGATCTGAACACTGCTGCCCACAGGGTGCCTTTACTGACAATCTGATCACCAGTATCTCATAAATCCTCCCTGATGTACTTATGGTCTTTAGCATTTCTGATTATAGATTTGTCGGGGTTTCTTTCAGCTTTATGAATTCTCTGCAATTCACCACTATTGATTTAAATCCACCCATCTCGCTTTGTCTTTTTTTGCCCCATTTTTCATATATAATTTTACTGCTGTTTATATTTCATTCAAGGGGCATAAATTTGATAAATCTGACTTCTGTGAAGAATTGTTTCTGTTCAAAGAGGAGAGAAGGTGACCGATAGCTCATTGAGCTTCTGTAAAGGTTTCTGTATTATTGTCCTAATTTTTAAAAATATATTTTCCTTTCCAGTCATTTTTACTCAGAATTGTCTCAATTGCATAAAATAGATGCTTTTTTCTATTGCCCGATATATCAAAGAGAATTAATTCTTGATGGCATGAGAAACTACAGATAACAGCTCAGCAGGATTCAAAAAAGAGCAGGTGTCTATGCAGACATTCAGACCTTTCCAGAGCAAGATGAAGAACTTTCAGATAGGAAAGAGTCCTCGTGCTGCAGGGCACAAGGCAATGGCTAAGTGGTGAGCCTGAAAGGAAACATGGTCTCCATTCTGAGCACGGCACAGCTGTTGGCAGCCAGAGTCTGGCAGGTTTCTGCACCTTCCCCTGGAGAATTTAGGATGGATTTTGGTCACAAGATGGTACCTCATGGTCATGGGGCCTTGGTTCCAATTACATATTGGGATGTAGAGAAGTACATCTAGAGTTCCAGTGAAAATCTTACAACTCTTCAGCATATTCTCTGGGCAGTGGGGGAAAATCCCAAAATGCATTAGGTGAAGGCGTCATTTACTTTGTGTGGCACCACAGCAAGCTGGAGGAGATGCACCCTGTGTAAACCCAGCACCAAGGAAGATACAAGGCCTCCTGTTTTTGTAACCACCAAAGCATGTGACTGCTGCAACACAAAGCCCTGGAAGTTAAGCTAAAAAGAGAAGATAAAAGAACAGTTTATGACTGTCATAATGATTAGCTCACTCCTAGATGGGAATTCTAAATATATTTTCACTGCTGTGTTATGAGTGCATCTTTTAAATTAATATGAATGGATTATATGGGATCAGATATGGTTGAGAAATTTCTGACAAACTGGGAACATCAAGATCCTCGATTTTGGTGAAGTCACTTTCCAGTGCCTATCAGGGCCACCAATTCAAGTGCTTTGGGAGCCCCAGCTGCCCAGGAAGGTCTGGCATCTCCACAAGGTAGGTCTGTTGTGGGTTGGGTAGCCACACCATTCTCTATTGCTTCCAGAGTCTCAGGGAAGAGGGACTCTTCCCCTACCTCTGGATGTAACATGTTTCACACTTAGTCATCTGTGGGTTTATGCTGGGAGCAGGAAGGAAAGTGACTTTCCATGCCATATTTTCAGAAAAACTAAATCTGACTCTGGAAAAAGGATGGACACAAACTCAAAGGGTGTGCACAATCACTGCTGTTATACACATTCTCTTCCTGTTGGTTTTTTTTTCACTTTGTTCTTTGGCCCTGGCTGATGCTGCAGTGCTGGGGAAAAAAGCTTCAGCAGACATCAAACCCTGCACCAGAGGTTCAGCAGTGCCCTGGACTGGAGTCCCAGGCTAGCCATACACCTGTGAAAAAGGGCTATCACATTTCAATCACTGAAGCACTAACAAACTCCACATTTTTTGAGAGACCGCCAATAGAGCAAAGAGAATCTGTGAGGGCTGGGAAGTACCACAGGCTAGAGGACATGTCTGCAGTATCCAGCTGAAAAATGGGACAAAAATGCAGCTCCACAAGGCAACAGAGGGAAGTCACTGCTGGCAGCAGCAGTTTCAGCAGGGATCACCAGACTGCTTGCTCCAGTGGAATGCTGTTTGGAAAAAGTTTGTGTGCTGAGCCTTGTGCTGCTGTGTCCTGGTGACTGCCTTCTGCTTCTGGGTCCCAGCATAAGGCTGGCAAGTAGAATGCCCTGAAAATGGCATCTCTAATGAGATTCTCCAAAGGACTGACCACTTCCAAAAACTTGGCAGGAAGTCCTTAGCTAAGAACAGGCCCAAGCCACTTCTATACCAAAGGCAGATTTTCTGCTGTTGAAGCATGAGGCTTCACATGAGGCTGGTAGGAGAGAGGAACAGGCAGACTCAGAGTAGGGTGGGCACGGATCACTGGAAACATGGCATTCACTGGCACAACAGAGATGGTAAATATCTCCTGAGTTCTCAATTTAGGCAGAGCAATAAACATTACCAGAAGCATTACTAGCAATTTTTATAGAGCAGTAAACATTAACAAAACCACTAATTTTCAGAGTTTCTTTCTGTCTTTTGGAAATTCTGTCCAGCTGGATAATCTAGCAGGATTGCCAGCGTTTGTTTACCATTTCTTAGAGGCAGCCACTGCTGAGCTACTGAAGAGTACCCAAAACCATTTCAAAAACTCATTGCTGGACATTCCAGCAGCACTTGCTTGCCACTTGGGATAAGGCTGATGCTCTGAGGAAGGTGCAAGCACAGCAACATACACTGTACAGCCAGTACTACCCTCAGCAAGTCTGACCTGCTCTGGCAGCACGAGCTCAAACTGTGTACACAGCTCTCTGGAAAATCCCAGCTATCAACATAGCAACACAGACCATCTGACACACACACCTGCAGCTTTCCATATTTACACTGTTTCCTTCAGCACCAGGCTGTTCTTCCTCTGTGTAAATTTATTCTTTTGTGTGCAGGTAAGGCTGGGGCAAACATGCCCTGCCCAGCAGTCACCCAGGTGACTCCAAAAAACGTTTTACTTCGCAATTCATTTATCACTTGAATTCTCCAAACAAAAGGAAATGCAAATTTTTTTAACCAACAATGCTGTTACAGTTCTAGAGCCCTTGGTTTCATGCACCATTTGTACATCTCACACATCAGCAAGAACACACTCAGCTTCATAGAAACAAGTATCACTGACATCCTTCAGTTTCTCAGTCTAAGTGTCAGGGACTGTACACCATGGAAAATGGGAAAAACTACTATCAAAGTATGAAGGCAGGAGCTGCTACTCCATGAGCACACACCAATTTCCTACACAAAGCCTGGGTTCTCCAGAGCATAACATGAGGCAGTCTCAGGCAACAGTCAGGGCAGTGATGCACACAGGAAGCTGTTTCTCTGTTATATCTCAATCTGTAGGAGCAGAGATGTGTTATCAGTGAGGGGGGATGCAGGAGTAAGAGAAAATTAAATGCAAGGCAGTTTCTAATCAAGCAAGGATTATCCATTCAGCATGCTGAGCGAGGCACTGCACGTGGAAAAAAATAATGTGTTACAATGTATTAACACAAAGAACCCGGAGTAATTAAAGATGCACAGGCAACTTAACCTGGCAATTCTTAATTTGGCTTCCTAACCTGCCTTTCCCCATGTTCCTTTCCCACTTAAGTACAGGCTCAACAATTTCTCCACAGAATGGTGGCAGAGAGCTGTCCCAGAACCCGCAGGACCAGCCACCCCAAGTGCCCAGAGCTCCAAGGGGAAGGACCTCTGAACCCTGGGAACCTCTGAGAAATGTCTGAGTGAGAAACTGCAGCGCTGAAGGAGTTCTGCACCTGCACAACCCAAGCGATATTCTTGAAGTCCACATAAAGATCTTTAGATCAGACTGATTTATCACCTTAGTGGACACAAAATATCAAACTTACCAGCTGTAGACACCCCAATATAGGAATAAATTTTCTTTAATAAGGAAAGTTTACTGTGAAATTTACTGTTTCTTATGGTAAGTCAGAAAGAGAAATAATAGGCAGAAAATGTGATGGAATTATTTAAAAGATCATTCTTTCAATTTCTCTTACATGATTAGGAAACCAGCCTAGGAACTAGTTTTAGTTTCCTTTTACTAGGATACTCCACTATTCAATGTTTTTTTAGGGACAACTAAATTTTTTTCTACGTAATTGATAATGAATATGAAATTTTAAATAAATACAATTGAATATTGAAATAACAAAACTGAAATATAATTGAATAGGAAAATTAAAATAGTAACAACACTGCTCCATACACTTCCTTTTGTTGCAACATTGCATAATTCTCTGTATTTAAAATGTAATTCTCATCTGACAATCCCTAAAACCCGATTTTATAAAATGATTAATAACTGCATTGCATAGGAATCGCATGTATGTGTGTGTATATATATATGGTCTATAGTTCCTCAGATCCTACCTAGATGGAAAATTGTTCATTTAAATCATTACACCACAGCTATTAAATAGTATTGTTATTCTTTGCAGTGTATTCATAAAAATAATTTTAGCAGTGCTTTGACTTTGACTCTGTTACAACTCACGAAAATATCGGCACTGTAGAACTTTTCTCCAAGTTCAAATAAAGCACAAAACTTCAGTGGTAAAACTTCAGTTGACTATAGGATTTCAGGATCAGGCCCTGGAGGTTTCAGCTTTTTAACATTTACGTCACTAAAAGCATATGCCACTGTATTTTTTCAATAAGTAGTGTAAATCTGATAGAATATTATGTTTTCTTTGCTTCCAATTTATCATGTTTCTTTTCAAAACATTCAAGTAACAGCAGTGCCTATAAAAGTGTTGAATGATAAACAAAAAGTCCACAAAAATAAATGAAAATTTGGAAGTTTACAGTCATAGTGAAACTATTTAATAAGATGGATTAACCCAATTTTATTTTTGAGCCCTTCAAACAATGAATAGTCTTGTAAGATATAACTGCCACTGGATGACATAACCACAAAAAAGGATAACATACTTTGGACTGTCTGGCAGGTTTGGAAGATTATCTTTTCTAATGTAAACCTCTAGACAAATCTCAGCAGCAGTAAATCTAATAAACTTTACTAAGACCTTTAACTCATTCTTGTGCTTTCACTTTAAAATACATTTTTTTACGCTTCCATGTATTTATTAAAAAACATTTTTAATTTTACAATCCCTGGCTAACTTCCAGGGTTTGTTATTGATTACCACAATGTGTGCTAACCAACATCCTCATCTCAAATTGTCAGAGCATAATGGGCAATTCCTCATGAATATACGTAACACAGACATTGCAGCAAGCAGGTGAATAACCTGCCCCAAAACAGTGCTGAAACATTAAACAGTATACACATTTGACCATCTCTGTTAACTGCAACTCCTCTGAATTCCCTCAGAAATTTGCAGGTATGGCTAAGAAGAATTTTACCACAATCCATGCTGAAGCAGTCAACTTCTCTGCAAGACCTGCCTCACTCACAGTTAGTCAAGGTTAGCCATAGAATTGTCCACTTACCCAAAAAACTGATTATACTACCAGAAACTGTTATAAAAACATTATCTGTAAAGCTGCTTGCACACACAAAATACATGAAGACATTGACAGAGAGGGTTGTTATATGCCTGTAGTAATGTATTTAACACTGCAGGAAAAGATACAGACATGGTTTAGTAACCCTTACCTTGCCCTCTGCACATCCAGATGGGTCGTCCACCTCCTCCTCCTGTGCTTTCTGCTTTCCACGAGAAGAACTAAGCAGAAGATTAATAAAAGGAGTTTTGTGAAATAAGGCATCTTGCTGGAAATGGGAGCCGGGCACTCTGCACTCCAGTGACCTCCTGCAGTACAAGTCCCTCCGGGCCTGAACATTGAATCCACTCTAATTCCGGCGTGTCGCCTTGGTCGGCGAGCAGCGGCAGAAGCGCTGCGTTCCCGGCGTGATGCATTTGACAGGCTCTCGGCGGCTTCGCACTCAGCGCCTTTCCCTCATCACCGCCTAATGATTGGCCATTACTCACCGAGTTTGCCTCACTGCACATTGCCACTGGGTCCTAAAGGATACTTGCTAAAGCCATTATATAAAAACCCGCAATTCTGCACGCCGGCTTTTTGCTCAATCCCCTAATCTCAGTGCTATCCTCCTGCCAGACTGTAAAACCAGGCTGTCCCTTTTCATTAGGCTTTCTACATTTTTTGATCCTCTGTATGGCATCTTTTTCAACTAGTAACTGCCTGTGCCACGTTTCAGACATGTATCTCATTGTAAAATGTACATATTTTAATGGATTTAGGGCAGTTGAAGATTTATTTTCTGTCTGACTCTTCATGTTGTTGAAGACAGAATATGAGCTACTTTCTCTGAAAAAACTAACTTTATTTACTGTTAACTCAAAAGGAAAATTAAAACAGTAACTCTTAATCTATGCATGGAATGAATCACCTTTACATAAACCAAGTCACCATTAGCTATTTTTTTTTCCAAAAAGCGTTTGCATAATCAGCCATTTTCACTTTCATCAAAGGAGATAGAAACTAAAATTAAAATCAGCTATTTCTTTAATCACAATGAGGAGGCTGTTTCCAAAATCCATTCAAGGCTTATTTCCTCACAGCCTGCTGACACGGCAATGCTGATTTGGCCTTTCTGAGCAGCACCAGGCTGCTCTAACAACAGCCAGTGCGTGGTAGTCGTACAGGGGCAGAAGTCTGCTTGGCACAGCAGGGACTCTGCAGGACAAGAAGAACACATTCAGAGCAGAGACTCCAAAGGAGCAAGTGACAAAACCCAGCAAACTGATCTTGAGGTCAGAGCTCTCCCAGAACCATCCTCTCTGAGTCCACGTCCGCAGTACTTGAACAGGGATTCAGGCACCACACCAAGAAGGAAACACAGGGCTTCTATCTTAGAGGCTACAGGATCCTAACAGGTTTTTTAGGCTTTTGGTCTGGCGGGGTTTTTTTTTTTTTTGGGGGGGGGGGGGCACATTTGTGTATTGGTTTTTGCTTGTTTTTATTCAATTTCTAATAAGACAAATTAGGTAAAATATGTTAATTAATATACTGACATCAAATTGGTCTGCAGCAGAAAGTCTAACTGCTGAACAAATACATACTTTTTTTGTCTGAACTTCTTACAAAAGTTCTTTTTTCACTTTTTTTCCATTATACCTGCAAGCAAGATTATCAACAACAGAAATGCTAAAAGACTCAGATTTTGGGGTTTTGCTAAATTTACACATCTCCCTTAGACACAAAATGTGTTTTCCTTATTTTAGAAGTTGTTATAGCTACTTTAATGTTGCAATACAGTAATATATACTAAAGTTGATAAAATTTAGGAAAGCTCTAACTAGCTGGATAAATACTTGCTGAAAAACAGGATGAGAATCTCACTTAAGTCAGTGCTATTATGTTTGACAGCAACAAAATGAAAGCTAGCAAAACTTACTTGTCTTTGAAATAAACATGCTGAACAATAATACAAGGGGAAAATTATCCCACTTTCTTCTACTTCAGCATTTAAATAGTCAAAGACAAAACTTCTCAAAACCCTAACAACTGTAGGTCTACTGCCTATATATGCCTATATATGCCTTTTCACAGTATTCATAAATATTACCAGGAACTTATAATAAGTAGATCCCTGGGTAAAAAATATTGATTTTAGGGAAAAAAAAACCAAAAAACAAACAAACCACATTGAAAAAACCCTGAAAAAAAAACCCAAAGGAAAAAACCCAAACAACCAAAAGAAACCCCCTTACAAAAAACCAACCAACCAAAAAAACCCTAAAACAAGAAACAAACTGCTATGTGATACTTGAAACGTATCCAAAGACTGGCTTGAAGCTTTATTACTAGCAGGATTGTAATAAATACTTCTGTTAAGCATGTTCATATATATCAGAATTTAAGTATAATAATGTTTAAATTTTCTTTAGTAAATAAAACCACATACAAAACATTCAGTTCAACGCATTATGTATATTTCTGGTATAATTAAAAGACAACAGCTCTGGGTAAATAATTATATTACATATTTATAACTATTGCAAGAATAGACGTGTTTTGCATAATCTTCAAATTTTAAAAACAAGATATACAGTTGAAAGTACTAGAAGAGGACATTCAAATCTTTCAAAAGACTACCCAATCTTTCTTCTGAAAAATAAAACCCAAAATAATGCAAGCTGTTTTCTGGCATCTACTTTCCTCCCACAATCCCTTCCCCCTTCCACACACACAAAGCAGCATCACAACCAATTTGTATGTGTTTCTTCTCTGGAAATGTGTAATGGCAAATAAAAGTGGTTACGAAACTGAATTCCCTCTAAATTAGGAGTTCACCAGACATAAACACATAGCAGTGTTTCATTTTATCATCCCTTCTTCAGTGTCAGATCTTATACTAACTTAGATGGGGTACTTATATGAGCATTTATGCCCCATAAAAAACTGAATCAACCATTTTTAAAAATTGTCTTTTACTAGTTCATAAATTATTCAAATTTTGTCCCATCCCACTGCACTGTTTCTCCAAGTATCTAGTGGGCACTCAATTAAACTCATAGCTTACAGGTCCAACTTTGCTTTTCCTACAAGTAATGTATCTGTAGGTACATTAACATTCATAAAGATTTAAGCGTAAATACAAAAAGTAACCTTTGTAAACAGTTCTCATGTCATAGCCGATACAGAATGTTCAGTGAAGCACTCAAGTCACTGCTGTTAGGACAAACAACCTTATAACTCAAACACATACTCGTTAGCCAAACATATTCTACGGAATATGAGAGCTGCCAGCGCAAAGGTCAGCAGGACGATGAGCACGGTGGAGCCCGTGTGGTTGGTGTTGGCTCGGGGCTGCTGTGCCCGGTTGAAGTTGGCTGAAGCTGGGGCCCGTCTCTGGCTCTGCTGCTGCGCGCGGCGCTGCCGGGGACTCATCGAGGTGCTGGTGCTGGACACAGCTGGACTATGCTCCTGGCCAGCCGCTGCACTGCTACTCTGAGCTTCAGACTACAAAAGAAAGGTTGAGAGCTGTCACACAATACAGCACGTAAGATTAGCAAGAGATAAAATCATAAGGACTCAATGTGCTCTTCAGATAACTGTTAATACATGTCACTAATAATTACAGGATTGTTATAGCTGGTTGTTTTTGTCCACACACTATCCTGAGCAGAAGTATAATTCAAGCTGAAAATCAGCAGTTCTATAGACAAGAGAAGGCTGAAGGAAGTCTGTCAAACTGTATTTGTGTTAGAGATTTCAAGTATCTTTGTCTAGGATTTGTTTTAACTCTTTGCTGCTCAATAAATCCTCTGGATAGTTATATCTCTGAGGATTTGCAACGTCACCTATACTGAAGGGGAAAAAAGATGGGGAAGCCAAAAGAAGGATGGAGAGAAGTCCAAGAACTGTAATTAAGCAATGCTGCAGTGCTTCCTGTGGACAGCTGGGTCCAGAAGTCTGTTCTCACCACCACCACCACCACCACTGAAAAAACAAAACAAAAATCCTCACCACAAATCCCCTGATCCCAGCAGGAGTTCGGGAGCACAGCACGTGTGCGGGCACTTACTTATTGCCCTCTACTGGACAAACTCGGTCTGACATTACAAGTACTAAACAACACACTTTAGCAAATGATGTTCTGCTCATGAGAATTTTGTGCTGAAGAAAACAAGTTTCAATCTTATGAACTAGAAAATATGACATCTGATCTCCCACCAGACTAATTCTGCTTGCAGTACTAAAAAGCCCAAACTTCCAACGTTTAATATTAAAAATAATAATACAGCGTAGTCATCAGAAATAAGCATTTTGACAAGGTTCAGTTTAAAAGTGTTAAAAAAAAAAAAGAAGCTCTAAGATAAAACTGCAGGTTTTAAAAATTTTTAAGTCTCATTTTCAGTCCTCAGAAAATAAGGTTTTTTAGTATCCCTACTTAAACCAATTTGTAGCTATTTTCCAGAGTTAGCTTTCTCCCCCTTTTCTTCTAAAAGATTATCGTAACAGCAGGTAAAACTAGAATTCTGGACATTTTAGATTTTTTTCCAAAGCCTTTTAATGGACACAATATCCATAACCTTAAGCACTGCTTCAGCCATCTACTATATCCATAAAAGATAACCTTCCCACATTACTTAATGGGGAATGCCCTCAACTGCCCATCAGGTTTGACAATCCACAAGACAGTGACCAGCACTTGGTCTTGTGACTCTTCTGTTGTGGACAAAGAATTCAAAATTTCCACCTAGTCGGTAATTTGTGTCACCAAGGGAAGAGGCCTTCCATTCCTACCTCCTCATCATTAGTATTTTCCCACTGTTTATCACTGGCAAGGAAGTACTGGTGCAATTACTCGCCACATTTGACAACTTGACTGTTTACACAGGCGTCTAGCCTAAATAAGTGAAGCAGCTTGGGTAGCTTCAAAGAAAAATGTTTTTAAAAGATACATTTTATCAGCAGAGACAGCCAAGAACACCACAAGCAGCCTGTCGTGATTTCCAGTACACTGCAGAAGAAAGTAATTCTGCTTCTCACTTGAAAGCTCCTCATGCCAAGGAAAATAAAGACTTAGGGAAGCCAAGTCTTTGAAAAATGAAGTTCCTAGATTCATCTACATTCCCATCATCCAGAAGGTGAGAGGGAGAGAAGTGAATTCAGGACACAAGAACTACCAATTCAGTAAGCAGTGTTTTATTTCTTCAAACAGTTTTTAAAGACATAAAAAAGTCTAGAAATATTCGTAATCCTTCACCTTACTAACAAAAGTAACTAGCACTGGCTGTCACACACATCTTCTCAATACCGCAAAACTTAAATTTAAAAATAAAACAGCAAGGCCCTGTTCTCAATAGAACAAGCTGTCATACACTGACATGAACAGATCTGTGATTCAAGAGAAATCTCACTGACAATTTCAAGGCTTTAAGCTAGTTTTTTGAGGAAATTATAGACGGATTGGGCCAGCAGCAGACCAAAGGCTTCACCCAAAGCTCAGCTAATGCACCACCTTGGGACTCCCAACATAATCAATGGCCAACTATTACCAGACATGCAGAAGAAAGCTAAGAAAGGAGTGATCATGATCCGATATAAATTTGGGTCCAGGTGCTACAGTACCTTAAATAATAGAGATGATAGACAGACAGACAGACGGACAGACAGATGGACAGACAGATAGAGAGAGAGATTTTTTTTATTTGTTTGAAGATTTAATTGTTAAGAATCCCAAAAATGGCAGATGGGCTTCACTATTTAAAAAAAAAAAAATCACAATCATCTTGTCTTCAACTTAATGGCAAGTCTTTGAACTCTTCATAAGCAAACTTTACAAGATTTTTAGACTAACACAACACCTCACATTACACAATTTCCATTGTTTCTGCCAAATAATGGTTTCTGCCAAACCATACTGGAAATGTGGATGAGGGCTTAACAGACTAAAACCAGAAATATTCAATAATAATTACATTATAGCCACCTTTAGCATCTGATCTTTACAGACATTTAATACACACATCAGATTATTACATACTATTTATATTACTACATGTCACATTATTTTTGAAGCTTCTGAAACTGTTAGGACTGATAGAAAACTTTGTTCCAAGGACATCTGAAAAATTATTTGATGAATAAGCTATTTCAGTAAAACATACTTATATTAGAACTAACAAAAATTTGTACCGTCTAAAAAAATGCAAGTAATGAAATTTATATCATGTTCGGTCTACTGAAAAATGGTAGAATTCATTGCATCCTTTATATCTCCAGGCCATTATTTTAAAAATTTTTGACAGAATACTAGAAGGATATTTAATCATATTAGAAGGGATGTTTTAAAAATAGAGCAAACTCAAGAACTCAAAACCATATAAATCCTCTGGGTTGCTGAAGCCTCTTTCACTTATACTAATGGCCTGGGGAGAGATGCAGACATCAGGATCGGTGAAATACTTGTTTGTCTGTACAACTTCCAACCGAAGAAACACTGAAGTTTGACACAGTGTGGCTTAATGGCTAATATGAAAAATGTCTGTTTTTTAATGAATCAAAGTTGGGCCAAGTACTCTCAATTGTCAAGACATTTAAAATGGTTGCTGTAGCATTACCGAACTAAGACATCACTTAACAGAGATAAAGGGTAACATTTTTTACCAATATATAATTCAGAACTTATGATTAAAGGTAAGGGCTTTTATAAATGTCACGCATCAGAACACAGCCTCATTTTCTGACAGAAACCTCCTTCATCAGCACAAGAGTAGCTGGCTTATGTTACACTGTTTATTTTATCACCCTCATAATGCTTCATCCAGTCACTATTATCAGTGCAAGCCACTGCTATAGGATACTGCTTACTAACAGGTGTACTGAGGCTCAATGCATTCCCAGGTTATCAGAAAACAGCCTAACTACAGTTTTTACCTTGTTATTTAATAAAGCTCACAAAGCATCAACTTTATTCATTAGCTTATAAGCCCCAAGGTGGGACATCATTCCATATCAATGCACCAAATGTATTGCTACAGATTTGGTGGAAGTTCAGACACCCATAATCCACACAGATTTAGTCTGTGCAATCAGGGGGGAAGACAAAAATGCAGCCTACCAGCCTCTGCTGCTGAGTAAACTGCACTGCTCTCCAGCCTCCACTAATGAGTCCCACTGTGCTCAGAGTTTTGGTACCAAAATTTAGGTGACCACTGCACCCGAGTCCCACCTGAGTATCTGTAATATATTCCTTCAAAAGCATCGTTTTGCTCAGATGTGGAAGGATTTCACCTTAATACTACAGCAATTACTTTTATCAAGCCAGCTTTCAGCAGCAGTACACCTTGCTTGCACTTTGAATACTCAAACAAGAATAACATACCATTACACTGCCTGGAGTAGACATCAACAGTTACTACAAATGAAATAAAGCACTGGCAGAAGTAGTCTAGTCAGAGGTGTTCTCTGCACTCAGTTAAGACTCCTCAGAAATACTGCATAATGCTGCATAATGCCTTAGGTAGCCTATTGTTTTAGTTTTATTAATGCTAAAGACTGTTCTCTGCAGTTCTGTATCCTTTCAGATGAGTTGCTGTGGCAGCATTTTCCAGAGCAGCATTGTTTGTTTCCTTGTTCCCATACTGTTGTACTCATTGCCTTGCACCTGGGCACACCTCTATAACGTTCTGACAGGTTCTCTTGGGAAGCAGGTCTCACTGGCATGAGAATCAACCCCCTCCCCCCTTCTTCTTCCTTCAAAAATCAGGTGTTTAAAGGCTGGATGAATGTTCTCTAATAATACAGGCACATAAATCTAAACAGCCAATGTGCAAGATCTGCACCAGTGTTGCACACTCCAGTCATTACTAACAGGACGGTGAATGGGAACAACCACTGCTGTTCTGGCAAAAAGACAAGAGAAGGTGGGAAGGAAGTGAAGTGAACTGGAATATGTGTTTATGAAGGGAAAGCCCAAAAGTCAAGAGCTCTGAGTGCACCTTCCCCACAGCACAGACAAACACATCCATGCAGCAATTACACAGTAAGTGTTTTCAAAGAGCAATAATCTGTAAGACTGTAGTACTGAGTAACACAATGACAGCCAAAAAATAAAGAACAGCTTCAAAGTGAGTTTTGAAATCCAAAAAACATATAGTTAATGGAAATACTGTAAGACTTGGTCCTTCTTTAGTCAGTGAGGCTAGAATCCTTTCCCTAGGTGACAGACGACAGAAGTGAGAGCTAATTAAAAATTAGCTGTTTTTCTGATGGAACAAAAAATTCTCTCTTCGGGAATAAGGCCTCGTGTGGAACAAAGAAATGGACACAAAGTGATGCCACGACAGAGACCCATTTCAGAGTGCTCTTCACACAAGAATTAAGTTAGCCCTGTCCCAGGAAGGATGTTACTGTGATCACAAATATCTTGCCATTATCACATTTCAAAAATCTGGCCTTTCAATCAACTTAAAGGTAAAAAAATCATGGAACAGAGAACTGTTGCTGGAAAGAACAAACTCGACCATGAAGCAGTCCCATAGTAAAAGAGACTACAGATTCCTTCACCTTCACCTAGAGGTGACCTTCCCTTAGCACCTATTTACCGTTGTGTCTCTAATGAAGACTGGTTACAACTATTCTAGGAGCAGAAGAAAGGTAACACTTCATTTTTTCTGCATGATTACTTCTAGTATTCACTTCTGTATTGTCTAGAAAGACAAAAGATCCCATGACTTCAGAGTGAGACACATTAATCTACTATATCAACAAGTTAATACAAGAATTCAACATCGGCCCCATCTCTCCCCTTTTTACTCTCAAAGACAGTAAACCCAGCAAATTTTCTACAACAGCTTTTAATTAAGTACACATTTGTGGAGTAAGTGGCCAACATTTTATCCACAAAGAGAGAATAATATGTTTTGGTGTTGCCCAAATCTAACACAACTTAATAAGGCAGAATTAGGTCTTTACACAACAAGGACTCAATAAACAGATTTTACACATGCAGGAAACCCAGCTGAGCAGAACTGATCTGAGGTTTGCATGGGTACTCTTTCACACCTCTAAACAGATCAAGGCCAAGAGTGCCCTACTTTGAAAATATTTCTATTACCTTTCACATGAATAAGAACACAAAAAGAGCAAGCTCAAATTCCTTAAAACAGTCTTTCCTGTTACACATTTCTTTCTTCCACTGTGTGGCTATTTTCCACTACTGAATGGCTCCAGATAATTCCCAACATTCAAAATATGACAGCTCAGAAACTCAGGTGTTGGTTCAAACTAAAACTAACAATCCTGAATATTAGTTCGATTCCCTAAAACATGAACCCACTTAACATTTACAGTTGATCACATATATGAATATTTTTACATACATTTATATGTTTATATGTTTAAAGATCTCATTTCTCATAGGACTGATCTTCTGAAATTTAAATTAATCATTAATTATTAAATCAGTATAATTGATAAAACTAGTTTTCTTAAAAATGTGACTAATTTTAAAAAGTGTCTCTCCTCAAGAAAATGCCAGCAGTGCCTTGGTGTGTCAGATCTTTCTACTATATTAGCCAGGATGTGTAATAAGAATATAATAAAATGGTTTGTTAAATCCTAAACAATCCGGAAGAATTTCTTCCCCCTTACTGTGGGGGAAAGAAAGTTTGCTATTAGCATGTTTATATTTCTACATAGCTTGAAAACATGTTGTAAACACACAACAGATGTTATTGGACATGTTGTAGGTTTTTTAACCAATCTGCAGCCCCATCCTCTCTAAAAAAGGCAGCTTAGCTGGGATTTGCCTGCAATTTATCAGTGAATTTAGATTGCATTTGCAACAGTGCTAACAGCAGCTGCCTTGGCCCACCACCAGACCTCAGTCACTTCTGAAACCTTTATGTAAGCCCTACACCTAGCAGTATTAAAATATAAGTATCATATTTCAAATGGTAAGAACATTTTAGACTTACTTAAGAGGTTATAAAACCCAAGAAGATAATATTGATTAATATTTAAAAGCTACAGGTTATCACTGAAACATTTTTTGCCTCTGGCTAAGAATTCTGTAGAAAAAACCTGTGCTACATTACACAGATGGCAAATTGTAGTGCTTCAGACACCATAAAGTTTTAATGAACACTTAATGTAATTAAAGGAAACACTGGGAAGAAGAACTGCTAAAACAACATTATTTCTCGTTTTAAGAGAAGAAAGTGAAAGCAAAGGCTGCTGTTTCCAAAAATGATTCAGCATACTATTTGCTAACAGATTTTATATAAAGTATGCAGGAGTTCCAGCATAAATATGTGAAGTACATACTTTAATCAGGACTCCAATCAGCTCAAGAGGACCAATTTAATAATCAGACTATGCCCAATAAAGCTCAAAGATGGACCATACCGTTGCACTTGCTGGATCTGGGAATGCTCTAGCTGCACCATCCTGCTGGGGCTCATGTGAAGCAGCAGAGTGGCTGAGTCCTGATGTGTTGGAGGGTCCAGCATCAGATCTCCTGGATGAATTGACCTCTGCCTACAAGAAGCACACATGTAGACTTCACAGACAAGATCAAAATTGCTCCAAAACTATTTGGCTTATTTTAGAATGTGTATTTCATTGTAGAGAATACGAGGCTTACGAAAAATGTAATAATCAGGTTTGCCAGCTGCATTTTGATGACACAGCAAAAAGTTTAAAAAATTTTCTTTCTTTTAAAAATAAGACTGCAAATGTGCAAACAATGGTTTAAAAACCAATTTTGTTTGCTCATAACAAATATAACATTCAAAAATAAGCACAGACGTAGAGAGCAAAAAATAAAATTCTTTAGAAAATCCAGGAACATTATGCCAGAATAACACAATTTTTAAAACTTTTGTTTTGCATGTCCTTAAGACAATGCTGGCTTACTGCTGAAACAAGTGAAGTAGCACAGCCTGTTCCCCCACAGGACTAGGGAGCCTCTTGTAAGTGCCAGTGTAAACTGGCTATACTGGTTTCAGTACCAAAGTTGCCTCACAGAGTGGGCATATATGAATGACACTACACCGGATAGTATATGCAAACCAGTGTCCACTATTTAAACTTCAGCACAGAGCAAAAGAAAAAACTCAAGTCTTTCAATACTGCTTTCATATACATTTACAAAATGTCTACTGCACATTATTTCCCAGAATTTAGGTTTCATGCTTAGAAAATCTGAGACAAGAGATCAGTAGGGATATGTAAAAGAACACAAACCCCAGAATATATGCCAGCAATAATCTCTTGGGAATTTAAAAGGATATACCATCATAGTGCTGAACTGGAATCCTTCTAAAATTTACACATGTCAAAAAAAAAGGAAGTCTTGACCAGATCAATTTTTATCAGTAACCAAGTCACCTATCAAGTCATGTGTCTAGATCCCAATTTATTACAAAGATGACAACTTCAAATCTAGTGACTGTCTTCAAATGCAGACATAGGTAGTGGTGGTAGTAGTAGCAAGAAATACAAACAGTGTATTAGAAAACAACCTGTTACAGTGATACCAAACTGGTAAGATCACAGTGGAATAGTCTTTCATGATACTATTTAGTGTGAGGAAATTAAGTTCTCTGTTTCTTTATATGTATTACCTCAAGAGAATAAAAAAGAATACAGCACCAAAACAAGCTGGAGATGGATCTAACATTTAAAAACTTACAATCTGCTAAGAAGACAGCTTTTTCATTGCACTTGTCTATCATGAAATGTAATATTAGACAGGAAAAGTTATGATTCAAATATGGATCATCAACAAAGCAACACAGAACTATGAAACATTTAGACTGGAATAGAACTCTAGATGTCCCTAGTCCAACTCTCTCTAGAGTCATGTCTAGACAAGTTTTGAGCATCTCCAAAGCTGGGGGTTTCAGAGTGTCTCTGGGTAGTCTGCTCCAGCATTTGACAACCCTCGGGGTGAATCTTTCTTTCCTATATCCAATCTTACATTCCCCAGAACCAGAGTACTGATTTTCATACTCTTGCTTATTTCAAGATGAGCTTACTTAATCTTTACTGTTAATCTCTATAAAGCAGTACCAAATGTGCATTTGATTTACTTTAGTTTATGGAAGTACTAAGTCTAGTATCTAGACTGAAGCCAGACTAACATTCAAAAGATGACCAACATAATTAAACATATGAGGGTGAGCAGAGAACTAATTTTACTGCAAAATATGCCTTGTGATGGCAACATGAAGGTAAACCATACTGTTTTACAGTGACACATATGCTATTAATTATTTCTTTTTCCTTTTTTAAGCAAAATGGAATTTCTGCTATATAACACCTAAAATGCAGAAAAATATTTAGAAGTTAATATAAAACTGATACAAAATATAATTTACTATTAAAACAGACAGGAACAAAGGTGGATGGATGCTCACAGAATCAGGAAAACCATAATGAGAAGATGTGTTGGGGTCTTTTCCCCCTCCTGAATTTTGTATTCCTATCTCAATACAACTTTTTTGAAAGTTAACATCTTCTTTAAAGCTGGTAAGCAACACAATAACCCTGGGATCATCTACACGTAGTTAGGAAACCTCTTATTTAAGGATGAAGCTAATGCAGAGGTTGCTAGTATGCTTGCTAGTAGAGAGACTCTCTCAAATTATACACTCAATCATCAATCTGATGTTAAATCTTATCCCATAAATTGACATGTATCCAAATTATTAAAAACTTCTTTATTTTCTGCTAGTAATTCATACTATTAGTTTATTACAAACACATCAATTGAACACTTCCACCTAACAACAAACAGATAAGAAAGTCAAGCAAAGCAGAGAAGCAGGAAGCTTAAAAAAACCCAACCCCTAAAATTTGGTTTGAGAAGGGAAGTAAGGTGCAACCAGAGGACAGAAATCATTTACCTTATTAAAAAAAAACCAAAAACCACAATGGATGGTGAAAGGCTGCAGAAACATAAGACTTTTGTTCATTTTTACTGACAAGTGCTTGTATTTAGGAGGTGGTGTCAAGCACATAGATACATGGAAAGCACCTGTATTTTTTAAAGATTGATATCTCTAAGCCTTTAATTTTAAAACTGAAAAAGGTATGAAATGTCAATTATGAGTCCTTTCTCACAAAAGAAAAAGCCAAACAAAACCAAATTCTGATATTTCTAGAATTTCTTTGAAGATTAGCAGTTCTTAAGTAAAAATCAATCCTACAACTTTAAACCCTTATAAATTGTAATAAAGCCAGGAAAAGGCAATCCATCGTTTCTCCAAGTAGCTCAGCTTAAAAACTCTGTCTCTGTTTTTCTCATCTTTGTAAAATATTTGGAGATGTTTTTATGGTAAGTGTTATGGCACAGGAATATGCACGTCCTGCAAAACTGGCAGGAATGCTCAGAAGATAATCTCTATTTTCCTGGCACACACAAAAAAAGTGAAAAGTAGCCTTTAGGACACTATTAGAACAGCATGGATGATAAAAGGGGACATACTGGCAGCCCTGACCTTAGCGAGGATGTGTTCTGCACTAATGCCACATTGTCATATTGTAATTGTAGCTCCCTGCCCTCATGCACAGTAGTCTTCCTTAGTGGCTGATTTAAGAGTTTAGTGGAAAACCCAGTGAAAAACAACACTGTGCATGCAAGACATGCAATTCTCTAAGGAATGTATTTGTCTAAACAAACCTTGCTTTCACTGAAACAAGCTAGAGAACACATTTTTCGGTCACAGCAACTTCCATACCAGAGTTCAACTTTCAGTATCTTCAGATAGTAGCAGAGTAGTTCAAAAGAATTTGCAACCATTTTTCAGTAGTAATATGTTTTATTCCTTCCATAAGCCAAAAGGAAAAAAAATCACAAAGGTAAAAAATTTAGGTTAGCTTTTCCCAAACTTTTGTCACGCTTTTATGATAAAACTAATTCTGGGGAATTTAATCAAGTTATTAGTGTCAGAAAATGTGGAAGTAAAAGCAACACAGGCAGTTTTTACCACAGTGGTCACCACTAAAATAAAAACTAATCAATCAATGCTTGAGATGCACAACTTATTAACCAGCAAATTTCAAGAGATCCATTCTTATTTTCTCTTTCAGACTATACTGAAAGAAACAGGCTTCCACATAGCAATTCATGAAGGTTTTCTGAAATGATGAATGTTTCTGTGATTTACAAACGTTTCCTCAGTATTTCCTTTTCTAATTCTATACAAGAGAGATAAAAGTTTAAACAGTTACTTTACCTTGAAGCTAATTTGTCTGGCAAGTTCTTTAGCCTCCTTGTCTGCCTGGCTTGACACGCTTCCAGATGTCAGTGGTAAGAGGGCTGTCTTCATAGATGTGCCACATGTTTCACAACAGAAGTCTTGTGACCTGCCCACAAATGACACAGCTCAGAATAGCATGTTCTCAGTGTTCCTGTGCACTTGTTTAATAAACTATTTGCAGAACAATCCACAGAAAGACAAGTGGTAGCAAGGCCAGTAGCTTAGAAGTACTTCCCTCTGCCTCAAATCACACTATCTTGAAAAAATATGTTGAGAATTATCTATATTACTAACACAAATTTTCTCACATCATTTAGGCAAGTATTAACAACTCACTTAAATATCACTATTATTTATACCTTATTATTAATTTCTTACTACTAAAATACTTAAATCTGCAGCAAATAAAATCTATAAATTATAAAGATTTAACTATTATTACAAATGTTATACTGGACCCAGGAGCTTGCACCTCCAATCCAGGAATTTCAGCTTCTTGGAGAACATAACCTTCCCACATCATCTCTCTATAGGGCACACTGCAAGTGGCTCTCCAGGCCAGTAAGGAACCACAGAGACTTGACAGCACAGTATCAAGACCAACCTACCCCACTGACTCACTCCTGTTACTGACTGCTACTGAAAAGAGCCTGGCTCTACCTTTTTTACAACTTCCTTTCAGATAATTGTACACCTGGATATGATCCCCTGAACCTTCTCTTCTCCAGGCTGAACACTCCCAGCTCTTTTACCATCTCCATGGATGAAACATGTTCCAGCCCCTCAATCACCTCTGTGGCACTGCACTGAATTTACTCCAGGACGTCCTTATCTTTCTTGTACTCTGACCTGGTTACAGCCCCACCTGAACCCAGCACTCCTGATGTCTCACCAGTGCCGAGTACTGAAGTAGGATCACTTCCCTTGACCTGCTGGCAGTGGTCCTCCTCGTGCAACCCAGGACACCATCAGCCTTCTTTGCTGCAAGGGCACCCTGCTGCCTCATGATCAGCATGGTGACCACCTGAATCTTCCCTTCCAAGCTCCCTTCTAGTCAGCTAATCAGCTGGTGTTATTCCTCTCCAGGGGCAGGACTTTTCTCTGACATTCCTCCAGCCAGCTGAGGCTCCTTTGGATGGCAGTACAACTTTCTGGTGTATCAGCCACTCCTCCCAGCTTTGTATCACCAGCAAACTTGCTGAAGGTGCATTCTCTCCCATTATCCAGGTCATTAATGACACTGAATAGCACTGGCCCTGGTAGTCATACCAGGAATACACCAATAGTGACCAGCCTGCAGCTGGATTTTGTGCTGCTTAGCACAATCCTTTGAGCCACACAGCTCAGCCAGTTCTTAACCTACCTTACTGTCCCCAGCTACCTAGGCTGTACTTCATGACTGAAGATAAGGGAAAGGACACCAAAAGCCTTGCTGAAGTCCCTACAGACAACACTCACTGCCTTCCTTTTGTCCACTAAGCCAATAATTTCATCATAGTCACAAACCTAATCTTAAGTTAACTTCCTAAAGATCATTTAGAAGAAGTTGCTTCAGAATTTTGAATTAATTTCATTATTACTTAAAGACAATTATACATCATTATTTTGGTTGTTTTCTCCCCCCCTTACTATCAATTGCACCATTCTCACTTTCTCTCCATGCTGCAATTAGTACTGTAACACAATGTTAATTACATCTCCAAGTCTGAATTTCAGACAAACCTCAAATATGACCACACAATACTGGAAGGGACAGAGTGCTCTCAAAATATTTTGTTTGACTGCAAGTTCCAAGTTTGCACAATATTCTGAGAAAAAAGTGACTACACATACAAGGCATCAAACTTGTTTTAGTTGGAACAGATAAGATAAAGACTGAAGATAACAGACTGAAGTAGCTTATTTTCCACTCAATGCATGAGTAGAAAATGTGAAAGTGAGTGAATGTAAATGTACCTACAATAACAAACTTAACACTTACTTCTTTGCAAGAGCTCTTCTTTCTTCTGGTGTGTAATCTAGAGATCCTATTGCACCTTCACCTTTGGTTGGCATAAATCCAATGATGGCTAGTAAAGCTGTTCTTACTAAAATAGGAAAACAGAGATATAAACAAGGTGGCAGAAACAACAGTTATGTAGTCTCATTCCACACTTGGCAAAGTTTCGTTTCTGACTGCAAAACTTCATTCTGCCAAGTCTGAATTTCCTACAAACAGCACTGGTTTGGGTTTTTGGTTTTTTTTAATACACTGCAAGGCTTTCTCAATTCTGTTTTAAAATCAGGTTGTAAACAAAGAAAAGGCCAACAGCCAACAGACAAGAAAAAAATCAATTGTCACAAAAATATTGCATTAAGGTGAGTGTTCCAGACTTTAAAAACGATGAAAAAAGGTAAAGCAGAACTAACATAAAAAGGTGGTCGAGGAGAGAAGGGGAGCAGGTGGAGAGGAAAAAGGTAAGAAGGTTCACAGGGAATTCTTTTTTTGTGTCTGTTTTCAATTAGACATGAATTCTACAATTTAGTGTACATGTGCTCAGAGTTTTTCTTTTTTGCAAAGTATTGCAGAATTTGTTCCTTCTATGTTATCATAATAGGGGAAGGAGCTCACTTGACGTATTAATAACTTCTTGTAACAGAATTGTCATCTGAAGCTTCTCTTTCGACAACATCTGTACTTTGACTTTGTTTTACAGAAGTAATGAAATTTAAGAAGTCAAAACAATTTGCCAATAGATTTGGTAAATAAATGTCACATCAAAATAAGTACCACAGAAAAGAGACAACATATACACAACTACTTAGAAACACAGTATTTTCTACTCTTTAAAAAAACATTAGAGACTTAACAAAAGTTGAAGAGTGGTCTGCTAGAAAACTCCTAAAATCTTACTAACATATTTAAAAAGTCAAACTGATATAGAAATAACTGACATACTGTACTCAGCAAAACTAAAATTACTTGAACATAAGCATATTGCCTTGGATGAACTGTGCCAGCTGTAATAACAGTATTTTTAAAAATAAAGCTAAGAGAAGATTCAGTTATTCTGAACTCAGATCACATTATCTTCCTCTTGAGTGCTCAGAACCACATCATTAGTATTGAAAACTCACTTCTATTATTCAGGCTGGCTTAGTGATCATGCAAAAACAGGGTAAAGCAACAGGATTTATTTTTGTAAGAAAAATTTTAAACAAAACACACGAAGAATATTCTAAGTAGTCTGAGAATTCTTAATGTATCCAAGTAAAGAAGAGCTTACCATTACCCCTCAGCTTCGCAGCCCTGGCATTTACTCAGTAAGATTTCCAAATCATTCAATTTCACTCTTTTATGGCCTTACATTTGACAAATTCTCCCATAATTTTACACCCTCAAAATCTGTCTCCTCTTCCACTATAAACATTCTTCATGAGATTTTTTTTTTTAGTTTAAAGAACAAGTTTTTTGATGGGGGTAACATTTATCGAGGAATTGTTACTTACTACTCCACGAAGGCTGCCATGTTTCAGGATGATGCCCTGAGATGCTTAAACAAATTTTCTTCCCCACTTCAAACCTGCCATTTGGCTTCAAAAGAAGAAGGAGGATACAATAAATCATGCCAGAAGTTAACTCCTGAGTTTTTGTAAAAGTCGTAAAAATCATGATCAAAAGAATTCCATAAACAAACAATAGGTGACAATTATACTACAGCCAACACCATAAAACTGGCATTCAGCTTGCTGAAAACAGAAGTCTGTTATCTGAGACTATTAATGTATGAAGAAAACCTTCTACAAAACTATGCACAAAGGAAGGCCTTTGCTTCCAACTCCAGGTCTGCCTTCCTACATCTGAGCAATGTATTCAACAGAAACCAAGAGAGCACATGGGGAGAACAGAAGGCTAGACAATCATATCAGCAATGTGATTGCTCCCAGAGGAAAGAACTTCCATTAATTAGGCATAAACCTGCATGCAATTAAGAGATTACCAAAATAATCTTGGAAGACTCTGGATTTTCAATTATACTATATGTGCCACCGTTCTTACAAAAATAACATTATGTTAAATGCCAAGAATCTCTCTCTCTCTCTCTCTCTACCTGTGATAAAACTGGTAACAATAAAAAGGAAAAATTAGTAAGTATGCTTACTTACCGTCAGCAAAATAATGCTGGGTGGTTTCATGGGATATTCAGGCGGTAGCACTATTCGCCCATGATAAATCCCTCCATCAAAATCTGAATCTGGAGGGCCTCTAACAGTGAAGTGCCATTCAAAAAGATTATCCTAAAATACCCCCATCGATGGAAGAAGGGGGGGAGGAGGGGGAAAAAAAGTGTTCATCACAGAAATAGACAACTTTATGTCATTTTCTTGAACAAGGACAGGCTGAAGAAACAGTACAGAGGCAGAAGTTTTAAGAAGCCAAAATCAAGTAGAAAGTTAAGAGAATGCAGCACTAAGGATAAAGCACTGTAGGCTTCTGTTAGTTTTCTTGTGCAATAATTCAACAAAACCCTCAAATTCATTTTCCAAATTCTTTATGCTAGCTGTATAAATTATGGCAAGACTTTTACTACCCAACAGACGGAAAACTGAGTCAATTAAGAGTAAGATCCAAGATCTTTGTCTCCGTAAACAATAATTTCTGGAGAACTAAGGGGAGACCTACACCAAGAAAGAACACTAACGAAAGCCTTCCAAAAGCTCCTTCTGTGCCCCGGTCAACACAGGGATTTGACTCACACCCCAGAGAACTCCCATTCTTCCTCCCCCACTAACAATTTTGAAACAGGTACTGTGCTTTATTGCACAACTTTGAAAGGTACACTTTGAAATCTAGAGGTTTGTCATCATTGGACATATAAATAACTTCTCTTTAAAAATTATTTCTTTGGGGTTTTGAGCTGGTATTTATCAGAATTTGTGCCGCCAACAACTTCCTAAATATTTACAAGCAGAACAACTCCTACTGCTAGGACAGGAGCCTAAATGAGGCTTGCTGTCAGTGAATGAGATCCCTCAGCTAATTCAAAACACTGGTATTAAAGCATTGGGACGGCCCACTTAGTTGCAGTTTTTCAAGTCTAGGAGATAATTGTCAAGATTTCCAGCATTTCCTTTCATCTGCCACTGTTCTCTTCCCAGTGAGACACTGTTCTAATCCAGAAATAAGATCTTCATGTAGGTTACAAATAATAGCAAGACTTAAACCTCTAGTTTTACCACAGGAAGGAGAAGCAAGCTACAGATAAAAACCAGTAGACAACACGGAATATTTTATACCACCTAGGAACATGCATTATTATGTGAGCACATCAAATGTGTTACCTATTTCTGCAAACAGCTAAAAATCAAACCTCCCAACTGAATACCATAGAACACTGTTTTTTTAAATTAACCCACTGAAGTCAGAGGGGATTTCTGTTTAAGCTTCTAACCACCAGAACTTCATTGTCCTCTCAGCCCAAAAACTTAACTGGGAGTTTAAACAAGAAGCTACCCCTTAATCGAAATCCCTCTCTCTAAAACGCATCCAGAATGCACACATTTGTGTTTTTCACAGGTTTTCTTAAATGTGAAACAGCAATCCTCAGAGATCACCTTAAGTGTTTCAGTGAACAACTCAGCAACTGAGCCACATGTCAGGTTTAGGTACCAAAAGCTTGATTTACATATTAAATATTTCAACAATCTCGGGAAGGGGATGGGGGAACACACCCATGCTATAAAACTACTCAGGTGCCATGTAAAACTGTTATTAAAGACTTTCACCAATACCCTGAACTACAAGACCACTGAAACAGTGGTCTTCAACTGAAGTTGAATTCTGCTGCTGATTTCCATCATAGGGGGAAAAAATCGGTTTGCTATTGTTTAAATATGTATATTTTAAATATATATGCATTTTAGAGAAGTATATATTAATTAAGAGTATATATTAATAAAACTGCCTAATTACAAGCTCTTGCAAACATATAGAGAAACGAACCTCCAAAGGCTGTGCATGATAATGATCTGTAGGATCCTTCAGTTCTGCGGCCTCTTTCATCAAACGTTTGACAGCTGAAAAAAAGGTAAGCATAAGACATGAAAATGAAGAAAATAACAATATGCATTGTATAGAAAAATACATAAAACATTTCTTGAAGAACTCTCTTCAGCTAACTAACCTTCTCCAGCAGATTCCAGTTTCTTCACTGGAGTTCATAATTCAAGACACTAAATAACTACGTATGATGAATAAACCTTAAATGGGTTATACAAGCATAAAGTTATGAAAAATATGTGCATGGTTACAGAGTTTCTCAACAGTGAACACTGGGACTAAAGTAGTTTTATATTAGTAATTGCACCAAACAGGAGGAAAAATGTAAGTATTATTAACAGAGTTTCAGACTACAAGATTTACAAGGCTAACAACCACAATATTTTACAATACAGGACATCATATGCATCTTTAACAACTGCTGAAAAGCTTTATCCTCACACCTCCCATGACAATCACATGAGTACTCCTTTTGTCGATCAAAGGGAGGTCACAGTAATACTTGAGAGAAATCACCAGGAAGAGGAGACGAAGTTTTACATAAGATTTGAAAACATATATGCCCAGCCTAAAAAATTTATCCAGGGCCTCTGCAGTTGGAACCTGCCACTGAGTGCGAACACCCAGGTACTCTATCATGATTTCAGGATACTCATTAGTAACCTTCTCCAACCTTCCACTTCAGAAATACCAGCATCATTGTATCTTCTGCATCTCTTTCTTGTGCCCTCTTTTGCAAGCTCTGTTACATCACTTATACTTCAGGTGCCCTCATGTGCACCACACATTAATAATAAACTCTGACCTCCCCACAGAGGAATTGTCCTTCCAATCTACTGTGAAAAGTTCTTTTCCTCCTTCACACTTTTGGAGAGCTATAAACAATGTCTCAAAGTATGAGAATTTCACTTCTTACAACCCAAACAGAAAACAAATTACATGGAAATCTGCTGCTGCCAGTTACCTCAGTTATGGTGATGCCAAAGGGAGGTGTCAATTAAACACCCTACAGATCCCACCAGGTCATGGCACAGCAAGCAGCATTCAGGCTCTGCTGAGTAACAGTTTGTCTCTTTAATCTTCATTAAGGTTTACCAGTTCATTAGAGAGGAATATAAGAAAACCAGCCTAGACCAGAAAGGCTTTGGACCCAGCATTGCTTCACAGCCAACAAGGCTGGACACTTGCCTTTAGAAGAAGAGTGGCACACAACACGATGAGCTAATTCAGGAGGGAACACCCCATGAAGCAAAAAGATGACCATGAGAAAACTGAGAATGTAAGTAACAAAATCTAAGAAAGACAGAGCAGTCATGGACAAAGCAGACAAATGTTACTGAGATTTCCCAACTGAGAGACCAGGACAGAAAAGAAATACACCCCCTCATAAAAGCTTCATGTGGAGTCACCCACATTGGCGAAGGGAAAGCTATTAGAACATAATACTATTCCACTCTTGGGGCATGAAACACAGCAAAATCTAATTTATCTCTTGAATATCACAGAGGTAATTTGCTTACAAGAAGTTTTCAGTATTAAGCAACCCAGAACATCTTAAAAATCTATCAGGTGACCTAACTTCAGCCTTCCAAAACCTGAAGAGAACTTACAAGAAAGATGGGAGCGGGATTTTTGTAAGAGCATGTAGTAATAAGACAGGAATGGCTTCAAACTGAAAGAGAGTGGATTTAGATTATATATTATGATGAATTTATTTCCTGTGAAGATGGTAGGGTGCTAGAACGAGTTATCCAGTGAAGTTGTGGATGCCCCATCCCTGGAAGTGTTCCTGGCCTGGTTGGATGGAGCTCTGACCAACTTGTTCTAGTGAAAGGTGTCCCTGCTCATGGCACGGGGTTTGGAAGTAGATGATCCTTAAGGTGCCTTCCAACCCAAGCCTTTCTATTATTCCATGATTTTAAGCAGCACATGTGTATGCAGAAAGGCTGAGAGATGGGGTTGGTCAGCCTGAAGAAAAGGCTCAGGGGAGACTTTACTGTGACCTTTCAATACCTAGAAAATGCTGATAAGAAAGAAATAACTTCTTACCACAGCCTGTAGTGACAAGAAGGAATAGTTTGAACTCAAAGAGAGTAGGTTTCAATTGGACATATGGAAGGAATTCTCTACAGTGAGGGAAATGAGACACTAGAACAAGCTGCCTAGAGAAGCTGGGGAGGCCTCATCCCTGGAAGCCTTGAAGGTCAAGTTGGACAGAGCTTTGAGCTTTGATCTAGCAGAAGGTGTCCCTGCCTGAGGCAGGGAGGCTGAACTAGATGACCTTTAAAGATCCCTGCCAACCCAAACCATTTTGTGTTTCTCCTCCCACATTGCTGAAAAATACCAACTGAGAGGCCGCCCAGGGAGGTAAAGGTTCATCCTGATAATGTGTGATCCAGTGAAGAAAGCACAAAATTTGTTTCTTCTCTACGCACTGCTGCAGTATTCATGAAACAGTTCTTCCTTTGGCTACCAAAAACTGTGGTGGAAGAAACAAGCATAATTCACAAAGTCTGCCTGCAATAAGTCATGGTATTTCAACCCACTTAAGTCATACTGAGTCACTGAGTAAACATTTGGCAATGGCAATTCTGAAAAATCAGAACAGTTGGGACCATTTGAAATAAAGAATCGCAGACTGTCAAATAAAGTCAAAGAGTATTTCTAATTCAGCCCAAAAAAAAAAGAAAAGTCAAGACAATGAATTTGTCTAAGAGAGGTTTTAGAGACAAAATAATTAAGTTATTTTTTTAATGTGACATAACCATCAGCGTGACAAATAACCACACTTTCACAGATACACCCAGTAACACTTAATGTTCATCAAAATTTAATCCTGAGGAAATTAAGTTTCTGGACTAGAGATTACAGGAGAGTTCCCACCAAGCAAGAGGTGTGGGAGCTCTCTACTGCTCTATGGACGTAAGACAAAAAGACAGGTCAGAGGCTCTGCTTGACAATCTGCCTCTTGTGCTACACTGAAAAAAAATTTCTGAAAAGCAAAATATGGACATTAAAAGTCTAAGAATCAAGTCTAAAGCCACCAGCTTGCTTTAGGATTGAACGGTGGTGGAATAACAATTAATGAGAAAAATTTGTACAATAAATGCGTATTTGAGTCATAGATTTATTTCTGCCAAAACCCATGTCCAGTCAGATTCCACTTTCATCATCCTTTACTTCAAGGTACCCTGAAACTTCAGCTCACACAACTGCTTCTTTTGAATATATCTGCAGGTCACATTTAAGTACTTCTGCTCTGTGCCCAACCAGGCAAGTCTGCACCTAGTGGCTGGGGAAACCTTCTGGACACAGAAAATGCAAGTGATCAGTCTTTGTTAAAGGTCAGTGTAACTGCTTAAAGGGATGACAGGATTTGAACATTGATGGTGTTTTCTTAGTAAATCATTATGTCTTTTCTTTAAAAAAAAAAAAAAAGTGGTTTTGCATGACAGTATCTTCCTCAAATGTTCGACAACCTTTTCATTCTGAAATGAATTCTCAAACTTCAGTTTGAAATTTCAGTTCCACTGCTTGAAAAAGAAAGTACATAATGAACAGATAAATAATGGAATCCAGAATAGCTGGCATAAAGCTAGAGATCTCTCAATCTTTCAAGTTGACTTATCTAAGCTGGGAAAAGAAGAATAAAACAACCTGACAGCTTTTACTGCTTTGGCAAATGTTTCCTACCTTTTTATTTATGGCCGCTATTATTATTTTTCACTTTAAGCGAGATTTAGAGGTCTACTCAGAAGAAATACAGAAGAAGTAGTAACTTTTCTTATATGGCTCTGCTAACCAAAACAGAACAAGTAAAGATGCAATTTATTTATTGAATACAGGTTTTCCAACGAAAGTAAAATTTCCATAAAACCCTTCATCTCAGAGAAACTTTTATAACTACTCAATCCATTTAAGTGCTTCGTAAAACACAAGTCATCTTTGTTATGTGTTTTTCTATTAATGAGGCTACTACCTACAATTAAGAAAAATATTACACAACAATAATAGAAAAAAAAATTAAGAAATGAAATCACATAAACAGTTTCAAAAAAGCATCAAGACCTTTCAATTACATGGATGTGTCATGGATGACATTTTGGGAGGGTCTTCTTAAATCCAGCTGGCTTTGTTTTCTTCCACCCTCCACTCTATACCTGACCATTGAGCCAGGAGTGCCTGACCCACAGCTGGTGTAACCATCAAGTGACTTCAGAGGTCACAGCGCAGAGCGTCACCTGCTGAATCACCAGTCCCCACAACAGCCCAAAGCACCTGGGAACCCAAACTGCATTGGCATATAACAGAAAATCTCATTTACTAAAGGTAATGTTTAAATTTCTTGTAAGGGGAAAAATAACAGTGAATCACTCTGTCAGTAACTCCACTGCACATCATCAAAAAAACCTACCAGGATTAAGTTTATGTGTAAAGTACCTAGGATTTCTTGTAAAATGACAGCACTTGACGAGCTTTGACATTTTAAGTCAAAAAAAACCCCCATTGTAAGTGATGTGGCCACTGACACATATAAGAAAACATATTTAAAACAAAGAGTCACAGTAACTCTTTGATATGGAAAATGGTATTTTTTCAATGGTATTTTTTTGCTGTACTCTCTAGAGAATGGTTTATTAAATCTAAACATACAACAACTCTAACAGGTTCACAGAACCCTGCACAGTGTCACTAGGACCTGTGTTACCTTGTGGATGCGATTCTCCTGGGCAGCTTAGAACCTGTGAATGATGTGTGATCATTTGTGAACTAAAAATAATAGGAATAAATCCAAAACACAGCACTGAACCAGCTACTAGGAAAAAAATTAACCCCATCCCAGCCAAGACCAGGACATTCCTCTGGCAGTTCCTTTGACTTCTGCTACAAAACAAATGTAAACACCACTTGCCAAGAAACAAGCCAGCTGTTTTCTATCCTCAGTGTCTCAGATACATCCCTTCTCAAGACCCATAAGCCTCCTGAATAGCTGCTTTACATCTTTACAGCATCATGTACACTCTTTCACATGATCAACAAGCCTCCTGTACTCATATAAAGTATTAACAACTATTAAAAAACACAAACTTTTAATAAGTCTTGTCTTGCTTTCCTCTCACCCTCATTAACAGCAAACCTTTAGTCCCCATTTCCCTCAGGGCAGCAGGAAGTACAGTACTCTTCTTGTAGCTGCAATTGAAAACAACTGTTCAGTCAACACAGAGGGAGGTAAAACTTAGAAAATTCAAGGTGCTTGTTGAACACACAAAGATCAAACAATGAATAAATTTTTAACATCTGTCCAACGTTTTAAACAATCTATCCTTATTTCATAGACGGAAGCTACTAAGCAGCACAACAGCTACTGGCTATTTCCTATTAGCTCTGTTTAGTTAACAAAGAACTGATGCACGCTTGTTGGCACGGATCACTTACTTGTACAAAATATGCAGTGGAGAAAGAGGTACAGTTTGTAGGAAAAACAGCAATCATATTGAAGATGACAGCTAAGAGGATCACAATCTCAGCATTGTTATGTTCCCTATGGCTTCAGGCTCCCAAAGCAGTGCCCCTGGGCAACAAATGCAGGACAGCCCGCCATGCCTCCCTCCACAAGCTCTCCCTAGGCCTCCAGCGCCCTCACTAATCAAATTCTTGATGAGGCGGCCTGCTGAAAGCAAAACAAACGCTGCCCCCCAAAAAACTAAAAAACATGGTTGTTTGTGGGCTCTGTGTGAGGCACTGCAAGTAGGTGTTCATAATTCTTCAAGTGTCTGTGCTAATACCCACTCAGCCGCCTGATCACAGCCTCCACAAAAGCGAGATATTGTCACTACAAGAGCAGTAACTACAAGATTTGGTGTGTGATCTTACAGCAGGCTAAGGGTCACAGCTCTTGGGAAAAAAAAAAGTAAAGAGATTATTCCAAGTAGCTGTCTTATAAATTTCAGAAAATAGGGATGTTCCTGAGGCATGAAGAGGATGAAGCCTGTACTTTAGTCAGCTGAGCATAAAAAAAATATTGATGGAAGAGGTTTATCAGCCATGTGGTAGCAGGCTGATATACATTGACTAATCCATTTTGAAATCCTAAGACAGAAAATAGCTTGTCCTTTTATAACTGCCAAAAATACACACAAAAATATGAAGCAACAGCTTACAAGGCTTTGCCTTATCGAAGCAATACAAAGAAACCTGAAGTGTGGAGTGTGAAATTTCATCCCTTCCAAAATTAACAAAATTTCTTTTGGGAAGAAATAAAAAAGAAACTCAAGTTCATAGGCAGTGTGAGAAGACAGCATGAGGTGAATGCCCCCATGGTACCCTGCTCTCACAGAGGGTAAGTACAGGAACTGCTTGGCCATCCCAGACATGCACTGGCCACAGCCTGTACCTATTGTAAACAGAGACGGGCCAGAGCTGTGCTGCCTCTCATCAACAGAGACGTGGTGTGCAGGGGAACAACTTGCTTTGTGTTGTGGAGAGTTACCATCTTTCTGACATGCTGGGATGAACTAACTGGCTGTAGAAACAGGGATAATGAAGATGAACACATTGCCTAGGAGCAATTAGGAGCAGGACAAAGATGTGTAGTAATATTGCTCTTTCGTGATCTGCTTAAGAGCACACAAAGTACAGCAATGGAGAGCCTAACTGATTCCCACTGATCAACCTGGTCTAGCACATTCACAGAAGAGGGATCCAGGTATTAACCACAGATGGACTTCAGCTCCTTCACAACACTATAGCAGAATTTGGGTTAAAATAAAGATCAATAAAGGCACATGTTTCTTTTAACAATATTTTCCTATTTAAAATGTATTTTTGTCTACAACATTACATTAAAGCAACTTATACTAAAAGAGTTAGTAGGATTTGCCTTTTAAAAATCTACTGAGCAGACGAAGTCACTGTTTGCAGTTTGCTAGAGTCTAAAATCAGATTTCAACAGTAGAAGCCTCTTGTACAGGTACAAAACGATTACTTTTTCCACTCTGTCTCAAGATAGCCTACTCCAAATCCCTAAAGCTGACCTAAAGGTTAGCAGCTTGGTTCTTCCTCTATTAAACACAAAGCAACAACAAGAGGCACAAGGTCAGCTACTTGTTCTAAAGTCCTAGAGAGCTCAGTCACCAAAGTAATCCCTTCAGTCCACAGATTACACAACCCCTTGAAATAAAAATATGGTGAACATATTTTTATGTATTTTAGTACCTTTACATTAATTGAAACTACTTTAATATTAGAATATTCTACAGTTCCATCATAAGCCTTCAGTCGAATGGCAAGAGCAAGATACCGTCACTAAAGTGCACAGGTAACTGGAACAAGATAGGAATTTGTAAAACATACACAGAAATATTAAGTAATTGCATATGCTCATCTACCTGGTAAAGTAGCAGAGCTCATCTACCTGGTAAACTACCTAGCAAGTAAAGTGCCAGACTAGAAGCAGTGGCTATACATAATTGCAATCAATTCATTTTAATGGACAACTGTTAAAGAAACAATATTTATTTAAAATATTTGCTTATATTTATTCAATACCTTTTTGCCCATCTGTTCAGTGAACGACTTCACATATATTGACTATTGAACTCAATGTTTTAAATCATTATAGAAATCTTAAAAGTTATTTATATAATTTACAAACTTTCATTATCTATTTGGAAAGAATTAGTTTAATAAATTAATATGTAACCAAACACGTTTAATTTGGAGAAATAACATTAAGCCATTGTATGAATTATTTATCTTTGCCACATGAAGTTCATTTTTCTATGGAACAGCTGGTTCCACCTGGTTTTCAGCACCAACAGGTGCTGAAAATAATTCCAGTAAAGGTAATTTTCTCTTGACTATAGGGAGGACAAGTAGCAATAAAGGGGAAGAGGATTTCTAAATTAAGCCACAAATATTTGTCCTCTCCACCCAGATCCCAGGTGCTTGTCATACAGCACACCACCACTGTTTCCCATGACGTGGCGAACCACAAACAGGGAGCATGTTTGCATGGCCTTGTAAATTCACATATGCCACACATCCTGCAGATATCCCTAAAAAAAATTATTCCTTCCTGATATTTTAAATGACAACAAGTTCATAGTTTGCTTAATGATCCTTCTTATCTTTCAGTTATGCAACTTGGGTGTGAGGCTCAGGGACATAATTTACAATAGATACATCACCCACATGAGGTATGTTTGTAAACAAGCGTGTCACTGACATTTGTAAGGTACAAGTCATCATCACACCAGTTTCTCCCCACCTCTCATGCTGGTAACAGGACGGTATGATTTAAAAATAAAGCCACTATTCATCACAACAACATGAAGCTGATAATGCCTATTTCTCAACAGCTGGTGAGGGGAAAGCAGGGGACAGCAACCCACACACAAACCCCGCAGCCCTTAGAAGCTGCGGAAGAGGTTTTGCTTCGGCAGTGCCTGCCAGGCCTCCGGCTGTGCAAGCAGCTCCCAGGAGGTGAAGCCCTGGCACAGCCGGCCAGAGGCCGCTGCTCCAACACAGCCATGCGGGGAGACACGGCCTGTCCACTGTTTGCTTCCCAGCAATCCAAAGCTTCCCTTCTAGCGCTGTTTTCTCCACATCTCTTGAGGCATCTCTCTCACATCAAGGATTCAAAAGAAAGCCCAGGAATTACAAGCATAAATTTTAACATTCAAACATGCCAAACCAAACATGGGAGCAAACACAGACAAGCGAGTAAATAGAGCCTAAACAGCAATACTTCTGCAAGACAAACTGACGCCACACAGGCCAAGTTACCCTTGGCAAGCCGTCCCCTCACACGCACCTATCCAGAGAGCAGGCGATGCCCGGGGGAACAGGGCACGGCCACCTGACTAAACGTTCAAAGGTGTATTTCCACGAACCACCAAAACGCGTGGGCACACAGACCTGGCGGTCAGGGTGTTTAGAACCGAATTACAGCCCGGAGGAAGGTATCAACGCCATCGCACTGCGAAGGCGAACCGAACCCAGCCGGCTTCCGCCTGATCGCCGCCACCGCCCCGGCGCAGGGAACCCGCCGCCACCGTCGCGGCCCCCGGCCCTCCTCCCCGCCGCGGCCCCGGCCCCCCAGCCCTCCGCGACCAGCGGCAGCCCCGAGGCGGGCTCGCCCGCCCGCAGCGGCCCGGGCAGCTCGTAAAGGCGCGGCCGCCGCCTACCCGGGCTCTTGAGGTTGTACCGGGCCTCCATGGCAGCGGGCACCGCTCGCTCCCTCCGCGGTGGCTCCGGCGGCGGCGGCGGCAGGGGGCGGAGGAGGAAGGCCGGCCCCGGCCCGGCCCGCCTCGCCTCGCCTTGGGACACTCCCCTGACGTGGCAGCGGCGGTGACAGCCCCTCCGTGACCGCGGGGGGAGGCACCTGCCGCGCCGGCACCGCCCCGGGCCCGGCCCCGGAACGGCAGCCGGGCGGGGACGTGGTGCTGCGGTGGGCGGGCCGCGGTGGGTGCGCGGGTGAGAACGGCCCTTGTCCGCCCCGAGTGCAGGGGTGGTGGGGCCAGGTGCCTCCGGGCCTCGGCGGGTTTGAAAACTGGGGGCTTGGAAAAGGGGCTTCTAGAAACCCACTGACCCAACACACTCCCCGCCCAACAGACTTCTCTGTAAGGCAGTATCATCTTGTTTGTTGGTTTTCAGGGTCGTGAAATACTGAAATGTTGTCGTATTTCAATGATTGTTATTTTTGGCAAGTATTACCAGCAAGAGCTTGACTTGATTGTCACTTTTTCCATACCACAGGGACAGAGAGATACTTACATCTTAACTGCTTCTTTTCCACTTGGTTACAGGTGTAATATACTTGGGATAGAACTTTTAAGAACATTTAGCTGCGAGAATATCTAAATTAAAGGGGTCAGAATCTCAGCAGTCGCTGTTTCCTTTTGTTTAAGTAGAAGCTGTAAATAAGAATCAACCTCTTACGTTCTTGTCTTCAGCATAAGTTTGAAGCTCATATCTAGCTCATATTGTCCTTAATCTGTGAAATGAATTGTTCTTAATTTCATTTTACTTTTATATCCTTCATAATACTCTTTTACAAAATAATTTTTTTGTTGTTGGTCTTACTTCCCTTTTTCCTACTTTGAACAGCAATGGCAAATAGTTGTAAATAAAACATTTGAGTAGGTACATATTTTTTACCCCATCATGCTCTCTCTCAGTATTACAAAACATCGTGTTAGTGTTTCCTTTCTTGTGCTGTTGCTCAGTGGTGTGGTAACAGCAATAAGTAAAGAAAGCAACTTTACTCCTCCTGAACAACTAGCAAAATTTTCAAAGGGCAAAGTGATTGTCCTTTTTACAGGACAAAGCACTGTGGATAATATAAAGGGTCGTTAGTGTGTAGAGATGGGAAAAGATGGCATCAGATCTTGGGGTTCCCTCTTACAACGAAAACATCCTAGATGCATTAAATGGCCAACAACTCCTGATGACATTTCCGCATTTCTAGCTAAGAATGGTTGATCTGACCACTTGAGAGGGTGAGCTGCGGGCACTGGCTGTTGGGTTCACAAACTATTTTGGTCATAAGTATCTTTCCTTGTCTTCCAGAGCCACCTTGCTGTGCAGCTGGAAAAGGGCATTGGGACAGTCTGTCACTAAATTGTGCCCTTCCCTAAAGTGGGAGAGAGGTATTTTCCATTCAGAAATCTGGATTTCCATGTAAAAATTCTGGAATCTATTTTGGTTGAAGATAATTTTTGAAGTTGTATCATAACATGAATAGTATAAAGTGGTAGTTATTATGAACTACTTAAGCACAATGTGGAGTTCAGCTCTGCCTTCTGGGCTCTGGCCTCTGACCCTTGGATGCGCTTACAGTGTCATTTTATATAGTTCAAGGAGGAAACACCTGCAGTTAATGTGAAACTTGGGCTTTCAGGTAAAAAAAGATATATAGTCACTCTAACTTCATGAGAGCTAGGCACTATTGAAAATGAGCTGAATAAACTGAAAGCAAGAGAAATACCCTGAAAGAAGGTGCACATTTTCCCCATTTAAGTAAGCTACAAAGTGGCCTGGCTGGAAGCTGGGGAAATTGCCATAAGGTATTGTGCAGAGCTAGCAGTACAAGACTGCTTTAATTTTCAGATGTACTATTAGTTAAAAGTCAGAGCTGCAGGAGGTGAATGCTGCTAGATAAAACTGCTGATTCCTGCAAGGTAGTCAGCATACAGTTAGAGATCTGGGGATTAATTCCCAATCCCACATCTCAGCAGCTGCTTGGGGCACATGAGGAGCTGGCACTGCAGAGCTCTTGCACAGTCAGTGTTGCCAGCCCAGAAGCAGCAGCCTCCCTCCTCTTCCTGCCTCTGGTTAAAAATACCCTTTGGATTTTTCATCTGCCTTTTGTTTAGACTTTTGCAGGAAGGAGCCATTTTGTACTAGAACTTGTGGGGTTTTAAAACCAAACACCAAATATAGTAGCAAAATTGCAGTCAAATCCTACATGCTGGCAGCACTTCATGTAGCTTGTGTATCCTGTCATATGATCTAACTTGGTAAAAAAATAAACATACTCAGCTGAAGCACATAGAAACTGAAAGTTTGCCTCAACACTGCTGCAACAAAGATTTTGTTATTTAATGCCACACTGAATCTGTGCTGAAAGTTTTTACTCATGTTTATGTGTACTTTTTTCTCTAGTTATCTTTGGATGAAAGCTTTAATAGATCCACCTAGCTTCAGAGCAAAGTAACATATAGGCCCTTTTGGTGCTAAAAAATATTACAAAATTAATGACAATCATAAGGTTTGATAAAATGACTAATTTTTCAATTGAAGGTGTTTCTACTGTGAAAGAAAGGCCAAGTCAGAGTAAACATATGGGCAGAATTCTGCTATACACTTGCAAACTATGGATACAGGTTTCTGAGCTGATTCCTGAGGCTCACTTTATAGCTGATGGAGAGAACTGGGAATTCCTTTTGCCTGGAATAGATGTTAGCTGTATACCCAACAAATCATGCTTTAAAAGTTCCTGCATTTTTCAGTTATCTGCAAAGGGAGATTAAGCTAAGTCCTCTGTGTTCTAGACTACCCTGGTTAGGTATTTTTATATGTATGTATACATAGGTATTTTTATGTGTATGTATGTATGTATAGCTGCATCTGATATACATAGCTCTCCATACCTGAGAGAAATGTATCCTGCATTTCCCCTCAGTTTAGAAGAATTACAAGCATTTCAGTCAATATAGCCTCTTATTTTTAACAGTAAGATCCTTGAAGGTCCAAGAAGGGAGCTCAGCCAGTAGGAATTGGAATCACAAAGGTCAGCATGCAGAGTTGGGGGAATGCCCACTAAGAAGCACCCAACAGGAGCCCACAAAGACGGAGTTACTCCCAAAACCTCATCTTTCTCTGGGAGGCAGAACACCTGTGTGACACAGGGGTTCAGTTTTTGCACAAGGGTTGGATGCATCAGTGTATGTTCTTACAAATCTCAGGGAATTGTGCTAGGTAATGTGACACTGAACTACTATGTAGTTCTCTGTGCAGGTCATATAATTGTATGAGATGAGTGTATAAATATGTTAGGTGATTATTTGAAGTCAGTTCAGAGTGGGGTTTGTATGCTTTGTAGGCTGTCTTATAAATTCAGCTACGAATTATTTATTCTAGAGAAGGTTCGAGATCACAGAAGCTTATGATAATACTGCAGTTCTTTGTACAGAGCAATCACATGCTTGCTTTTACAAATTCACAAAATGTAGAAGGGTTTGCCTCATTTATAATGTTAGCCTTTCAATACAGACAGTTGTCTGCAGAATTAAACTCTTAATGGAATTAAGGAATCTAATATTCATTTGCTTTTATTGTGAGTGGGAACAGATATTACTTACTTTCAAGAGAAATCATCATGGTATTCATTGTGACTAATATAGTCTCAGCTTTTAAAATCCTTTGTGTGAATTCAGACCTTGTAAATCTGGATTCAACAAGTGCATATCCTCCTCATCAATAAAAACAAGCATGGCATTGTGTAACCAGTGCCCTGTAGCAATTGCACAGATGGATGGTGCCTCTCAGGAAAGCAATTACTGTCTGTTCTTCAAGCTTAGTTCTAAGGCAACCATCTCACAAAACAGGGGGCTTTCCAGCTGACTTTTAATTAGCATTATTTCAGAAATGAAGAAAGATATTAGGGAAAGAATTTACCAGATTGCTTCAATTGATGAAGCAAGCCAGTGCCCGATCTGGACTATTGGTGCAGAGTTAGTGTGAACTAACAAGATGTTTCACAATGTAAAGTCAAAATAAAGGTACATATGTTTCACCTTTTCTTTACTCCCTGAAGAACAAGGAGAGTCATGCCAACCAGTTGACTCACAGTCTTCTGGCATCATTGCTGTAATAGTTCAGATGATTTCCTGATTCAGAAGACATGTGCAAAGACCCAAGTCAAAGCTGAATCTGTGTCCAAGTTACAGCTGTTCACGACCCTGAACCTCCCTGATTTAGTTACTCTGTCCTTAGCAGCTACAGATAATGGCAGAAATTTTCTCTGGTGCACATTCTTCACCATGCAAATTGCAGAGCATGCTAGATAGCTGGAGGCAGTTGCAAACTACCAAAATTTAAAAATGTTTTGCTCCAGTGCCACTATTTCCGGAGAAAAGGCTGGGCATAGCCTTTGACCCATGCAGCCAGTTTTTCATGATCTCTTTAGGGCTTCAGACCCCAGACTTTCTTGTCAGTTTTTCCATATGTGAGTTCTTCTGCATGCCCCTTCATTTTAACTTGCTCCCATAAGATTTCTTCTGGGAAAGGAGCACCTGTCCTCACAATTACACATCAGGCAGAGGCAAAGCACTCAGGGTTATGTCTGTTGGACTGCCATCAAGTAGTCCTTCCATCCCATCCATTCCAGAGCTGTTACTCACCACTTTCATGTGCACTTGCGTGTTCCTGCTTGCATACAGCTGCTTACATACAGCTCTGACTGACTCAGCAATAGAAATAAAGGATTGGTGAGCAGGCTTTTTATTTAAAGTTCTTCAAAAAGCATTTACCAATTGGTGTTAGCTTACTGTGTCATTAACCAAGATATATTGAGTTACCAGCTGTCTTCACTGGCCCCTTGTAGATGTCTGGGACACACAGGAGTTTCTCAGATGGTTACTGGAAATCTGGGGCTTGGTTCAGTTGCACACAGAAGCATCTGATGCTAAGGTATCCTAAGGTATGCCAGATATCCATACAGAACAGAAAGGTATGGGATACTGTTGCCATTCTGAACAAAGCAGCAGCATGAGGCCAGGTGAAGTGCATAGAGTGCCTTCAATGACATAAGGGATCCATGTGGACACTTGGATTAAAGCCCTAATCACAACAGTTGGGAGAGCCCAGAGAGTGGCTCTCCTGACCAAATATGCCTACCCTCTGGCAAATTGCATTACTCTCTGGGTTCCAGCTGACTGTACTGACCTGAACTCCACTGCCTGATACCAGGTCACTCTCCTCTGCATTTTCAGCTGCTTGAGCTCCACAGCCCAGCCCTGGTAGGGCTCAATCACAGAACCTTGGTTGGGCACTCTTAGAGAAAACTGCACAGCAGAGGCAAGACAGACCCAGAGATGGAGGTAGGGCTATTGACATATGGTCCAGAGAAAAGGCAGCAGTGTTAAAAAGGTGTAAAATACTGGAAGGAAAAGGCAGAGAGTCAAGAGATGGCAGAGTGGTGACACTTGAGCCAGAGAATACTCATCTGTTGTCTTGCATGGGGACACAAGCATGTTAATGCTTAGTCTAGTAGCTTGCTAGTCACAGCTACCTATATTAACCAATAAATTATTACTTTACTCTGGTAAATTGTCTGTATCTGCTTGCAGGCCTTTTTTTTTTTTCCTTGCTGATAGGCGTCTAGCAAGGTGACTCATGAGGATACAGACTCACAGGAGATGCAGGCTGCAGAGGCTACTGTCACTCTGAAAGGGAAATAACAAAAGCTAAAACAATTGCGCAGTCTGGTGTTGTCATAACTATTCAAATTACAGATTTATAGCTTGGATTTTTACAGGGACTATTAATGGTAGCAATATAAAAAGGGGAGGGAAGAAGGAAAGAACTTCTTCCATGCTAAGGAACTTTTATGAATGCATTTAGTTCATGGGAGCTGGAAGCTTTCATGGGAGAGGGTGTATTGAGTAAAGTAGAAAGGCATTTATAATCTGTCAAGAGAATACTAAATTTAAAGTCTATGGGGTTTGGCTGTTTGTCTCTGCCCCCACACACGCTTAGGATGGTTCTTGCACGCTGGGCTTCAAAAGATGAGTCTGGACACTAGTTTTTTTTGGTCTTCAGAATTGTTTATTATTTCTTATCTAAAAAGTCTCTTCTTTTCTTGAAGGATCTGACCAGCACGGCAGCCAAAGGAGCTGTCTACCTCCAAGGCGGTCGCATCTTTTATAACAAAAACTACATATATCATATTTACTTTTCATCTCCAATACTTATCACTCTCGTCACTAAGTACACTTTCACCCTAGACTAATCTCTAAGTGCCAACACCACTGCAGAAGATGGAAGACAGGAAGAAGAAAGAAGAGCTTGGTGGCACGCTTTGATTCTTCCATCTTGTCTCTACAACCCCCCTGTACTAAAACCCCAAAATTTGTGATTCACCCTATAATGATATCTTCTCTTCACCATTTACACCCAAGTGATTCTCACAGGTTCCATCTCCTCATACATCGGTGACACATCTCTAGATGGATCAAAATCAAGCCACCAAGTGCTTTTGGCAACATTCCAGGACTCCCGAGCCCCCCAAGGGTTCTCTCGGTAGCTCTGGACATCAGGAGTGATGTGCTGAGCTCCCACAAAAGCCAATAATCAAGTTTCTGCATTTTGGACTATTATGGACTTTATGAAGAATACAAAATTTGAATGACAACTGCTGCTTTATAGACAGAAAATGTGGAATTGAAATATGAAACTACTGAAGGAACAGAGCTGGAAACACTGCTGAGCAAGGGGAACAGGAATGGTGGTAGTGAATTAATTTGTATGCCTCTGCTGCAAAACTTGCCTTCACCACTTAGGATATGACACCAAGACAGCATGACGGCATACTTACAGTCCAAAGAAGTTGAATCAGCTGCAAAGAGAGTATTGAAAGAGAAGCAATCTGTGGATCAGACCATTTGGCTCACCAGAGGACAATTCAGTCATTGAAAAGGGCATTGCAGAGAAACAGAGTATGGTTCCACTTCTCAGCACAGGTTTTGGAGACAGAGATGGTCCCAGGACCTTTAGATCTGGCACTACTGGATTCCCAGAAGGCACATCTGTTCTCTCTGCATACTATATTGCAAAAGGAGTTGAAACAGGTTACATTTCCCACAGCCCAAATGGCTCTCATTATCAAAAGTAGCCCCAAACCCAGATGTGGAAGTGCATGAACAAAAGGAGAATTCAATCCACAGCTGACTTAACCTCAGAACAAGTTGGAGTTGAATGATGGCCCTGGATAGTGGGACTTTTAGAAACCCCAGAAGTGTTGCTGAAAGGTTTTATTTCTGGGGCATCCATCACTCCATCCCATTACGCAATTTTATCAGCAGCATTAAGAGGAGCTCCAGCTGCAGAAGAGAGCTTGCAGCACTAGTTGTGAAGGAGTCTGAAAGTACTACTGGCTCCCAAACTGCTGGATGATTGTTTTATCTGGATAACAGAAAGCTGAGGAAGGACTAGGGCAGTATTTATCTAGGAAGCATGCACTAGGTATGATACTTGGGATTTGTGAGGGAAGGAGTAAGGAGGCAGGCCAGCTTTTTGAGGACCAAGAATTTGCAGTGATGCATGGACTGAACTGGCTGAGTGGGCACCTACCTGACACAGAAACACCTAAATGCAAACAAAGGTTCATCTGGGTCAGAAACTTGCAGTGCTGATGAGAAAGTGAGTTAAGACTATAGCATTTCCGGATGCTAGCATGCTCAAGGAATTGACAGATCATGACTTAAGCACATTTTCCCTGACAAGGAGAGGTCCCTCTTGGATGTAGTCAGGCTCTTTGCTCTCCCTGTGCTGCTCTCCTGTTTTAGAATTCTTTATGATTTCCAGCGTGAATGCATTCCTATGGTTTATACTTATATTTGTATTGACACTACACTTCAGTTTAGCACAGTTCAGAATGGCTTTTAGTTTGCACTGAATGGAGATTAAAACACAAAGGGTAAATCCTGCTAAAATAGGTAAGGCAGCTTTGATACTGTCCTGTTGTTCCCTGTCAACTACTTGGACCTTTGAGGACCATGTGGTGTAACCCACCACACCACACTACCTCCCCGTGGCTGACACTGTTGTGATAAGCCCATTATCTTTCCTTGGTCTACATTTTCATGGAACCACAGAATCAATTCAGTTGGAAAAACCTCTGGGATCATCAAGTTCAACTTGTGACTAAACACCACCAGGTCAGTTAGGCCATGGCACTAAGTGCTATGTCCAGTCTTTCCTTAAATACCTCCAGGGATGCCGATTCCAATGTTTAATCACTCCATTATCTCCCTGGGCAGCCAATTTCAATGTCTACTTACCCTTTTTGTGAAGAAATTCCTCCAAATATCCAACCTGAACATTTTGTGTAAGGAGGCTTGAATACACTGAAATGTTCTGGCCTACATGCTGTACCTTTGGCCACTGGACTTTTTTTCTTGCCTCTCATGTTTGCACTCATCCATGTGTCTAATCCTAATGCTTCTCAATTTAGGCTAGTGCATGTTAGTTGTTGGCTTGTTCTTATTTTTGGTTTAGTTCTTTTTAAAGAAAGGACATCAATGTTTTTTTTTTCTCTTTTTCTTCTGCTATTCAGCAATCCTGAAATAAATAATCCCTCTTAGTTGTAGCAGGTCCAGGTATTCAGGGGAATATTCAGTAGAGTATCTTCTCTGACTAGTCTCATGAAATTCTTTTACCTTATCAAAAATATGTTAGTTTAGTCCAAGAGACATTGTGATAAAACTGCTGCACTAGGGGTTTTTGTCCTGGATATATTTATATATTTTTTAAATTTTAAAATACGTTCCGGACATGATTAAGAAATGTTTAAAATCTGACTGCGAACATAAACTGTAACTTCAATATCAATATATATTTTATGGCATGCATACAAACCAGGATTACATAAATATGTTGAGTCTTTTTAGGGATGTTATAGCATATAATGGATTTTTACAATTTGGATTTTTTTGTACTCAGTATTTTTTCAATAGGTTTTAGCTCAAAACCTAGCTTGTGGCCCATAATGCCTACAAGCCAAAGGGAATAGGCTGGCAGGAACCAAGGAGACTGAGTATCAGACCTGGTTACAGCAAAATACGAAATTCAGAGACAGCAAACTGAGAAAGGTAACACAGATACCAGGGAGAAAACAAAAGCAGCAATCTGCTAGTGTCATTTTTAAATGTAGCTATTTGAAGATATGTGCATGAGCTAATATGCAAATATTAATACAGTGAGAAATCAAGTGGGATGTCAGCCATATGCCACCATATAAGAGGAGCCTAAAAGAACCTCCCAATCAAGCTTATTTCTGATTTTCCACACAGCTGAAATGGGAGAATTTGATGTGTTTATCTGTAATTGAGTAAATTCACATGCAGATATTGATAAACATTTAGAATCTGAGTAAGAAATTTTGGTGTTAATGTATCTGTCCATCTAACAGGACAAAGCTGCAGCACAAAAATCATGACATGATGTCATGTACATCATCAGTACAAAATCAGGAAAACCTCAGTGTTCAATTTAAGAAAAAAATATTCTACAATGACTGTTGCAAATAACAGCACAATAAATATGTCATTAAAGCACACATTTGCTACTGTATACAATTATGAGTTATTTTCAATTCCTCCACTTACTCTGATGATGCATATAAAGATGGAGGGAGTTCATAGGTCAACATTTCTTTTAAAAATTGCTGCAGTACTTTCACAGAATGAGCTCCCTTAGTATCAAATCATTAGGAGTGCAATTTCACATGCAAAAAACCACAGAATTTTTGTTTTAGTGGGAAAAACAACCCCGTTCTAGCATGAAACACGAGAGCTCAAATGATCCATTTGAATTATGCTCTATCAGAGTAGTTTGCTCCTGTCAATTGCACTTCCACGCTAATGCACAGCATGTCGGTAATCACCAGATTTAGAAACATATTCCAGCACTGTAACATTTAACATTTTAAATAGCCATTCCAGTGCATGCTCAAAGGTGCATTTGAACTCTTCAGAGAACCCTTCACACACTCTGCTGCCTGAGTTGCTGCCTGTTGAATTACTTACAGGAATTTCCTCAATTATAACAAGTTCTTGGAACCAATATTTTATAGTTATCTAGCTCCTGAGTTTAAAATGTTTACGGGATACTAAATTGGTTTGGGTTTATTGTAAACTAGTGTTTTAAAAAGACATGGCTTGTTCATTAATGGTCCCTACCACTTCTAGTCAACTTCAACGATAAATAAGAAATGGAGACTCATGGATCAGGTACTTTAGAAATACTGGACTATTTGGAAAGTAATTACTTCTTCCACAATTTCTAATTTTAGAAAAGGTGTATCAACACTGTCTTAAGTGGCTCTTGTAGCACATGGGGTATTTAATTTCTTTAAAATAAAAACAAGAATCTCAATAAAATTTAAAAGATTTTTTTAAAGAAAAAGCAAGTCTTAGAAAAAGAACCTTGCATGCCTCAGTCAGTTTTCAGTCATTTCAGCTAGAACATTAGAAAATGACTACTCAAAAGTGAAATGAGTTACTACCTAACCTGAAAATACCATAGTTAAACACTAAAACTAATGAATTTTAAACATTCTTTAAATTTTATATTTGAAACCTAAGTAACCTGATGAAAATTACATTTACTCTGATAATATCGAATTGGAAGTTTTATGTTGGCTAAAATCACCTTCACTAAATTATGCTAGATAGTCCATTCCAAATTCTAGATGTGACTACAAGAGGCAACTAGGCAACTTCACTGTCTTAAACAAGTTGATAGTCTCTAATACAAGGGCATACATGGCTACATAGAACTCAGGCCAAATATATGGAAGCTACATTTAGTTATGACTCATACCATAGCCATTATCATGGCATAATTTACACATAAAAACAACAAAAAAAAATCTGGCCCAGCCTGGTAGGTGTTCTTAGTCTCACATAGCCACCTATACCTGGTGGGGCAAAGGGAGGCTAGAGATTGTGACCCAATGGGGGAATCTCAACAAAATGAAAGACAAACACATGACCAGAAATTATGGCAGCCCTTCAATGAAAGTCCTGTGGACGGGAAAGCTGCCAAAAGGTGTCTCTTACCCATCACTGCTTTGGTGAACTCTGAAAACAACTTTGCATTACTTTAACTGAGGGGCAAGTCAGAAGAATTACCCTCAACTAAGATGATGGGTGGTGAGAGTACCAAAAGGAATCTGAACTCTGTGTTTTTGAAACATTCTGATTTGACTACAGCTACTGTCACTGTTCTTCACACCAGCACCAGGATCAGTGATTTTCACTATTATCAGTATTTCTTACCCTCCTGAGCCCCTAGAACTGCATTACTTATCACACAACTCTCGACAGAGCCATTGGTTCTATCTTCCTGCCTGCCCCAGAGCTATTTTGGCTAGGGGCAGATCAGCTGGGAATAAGGTACATTTCCCCTTACCCGTTTTTGGTGTACAGCAAGCTGCCTCCCATTCTGGTCAAGTTCTTCTCACTCCCAAAAGCTGCCAACAAAACCGTTAGACTGTGCATGCAATTGGTAAAAATTAGAGTTTCCCTTCCATCTAGAAATTATAATTTTGTATCTCTAATTAAACAAAAACACTGAATACAGAACATGGAAAGTAAGTGTTACTTCTTTTTAGGTTTGAGACTCCTCTGCTGTCCTGGCTGATCCTGTGGTAAATCTGCCCATGTTCAATATTAAAATAAAAAGTAGTGATGTACGCTGATTATTACAGCAGGTAGATTGTCCAGTCCTCATTTTAATGGTCTCATCTTGATTTCAATCACAGATGTACCCCTGATTGAGGGAATCAGAACCCAGTGCTCACACCTTTTTGACTTATCAGTACATCAGAATGCCAGAGTGGAAATACATACAGATTCTTCATTGCACCAACTGTACACGTGCAGGCTCTTGACACAAACTTAGCAATGTAAATCCAGCTGTACAGATACAACACACTCCTCTGAAGCCTTATAAAAATACCAGTGCAACATAGAGCCGTTTTACAAAACAATCATCTTTATAGAAAGGTATTTTAGTGGTATATGCTGAGGTAAATAACAAAACCAGACCCAAGAAAGGGCATGACCAGTGTTAAGGAGAACTCCGGATGAGATCTGGCCAAAAGCCTGTTTTATAAAAGCTAATATTTACCTACCAGTTATGATCTCTGGTAAGGTGCTTATTGCTGTAATACTTCAATATTATTCTTCAGTTTACAAATTGAAAAATATATGAAATTAGATCTGTATGAATGTTAGGTATTAGCTGTCACAAATTTAAAAAGGCATTGTACCAAGTTTTCTTAATTGTTTACTAACCAATTTGATTGTAGCAGGTAAATAAACTACAGCATACATTTTACCTGACACCATGCATCAAAATCACCATAAAAACTAAGTTTATCAAAGTCCAAGTCCACAAGGAAAACATGAAAAAGTGCAAATTATGTACCCAGTATTTCTGTCACAGCTGTTTTTTCTTAATATGGCATGAAAAAGGTTTACAGCATATATTAAGAAAATTCTTATAAGTGCTCACCTCAATGTTTATATATACAACATTTTGCTCAAAGTGCTCACTATATGAAAAAAACTGATTGGATAAAAATATTTAAACAGTGCTTTCTGAACGTTCAGGGAAAATTCATATAATACACCAGTCCCATTTGTTTTCCTCTTCCCTCAGTGCAATGAGATGCAGAAGTCACATCAACTTTATGAAAACTTTGCTTGCCACATTGCCAGAAAACCTCAGTTACAGTGGCATTCTTGGTGTCCCATTGGGAGTGGGTCTTTTAGTTTTTTGCAGGTGGCTTTGATGTTTTCGAGATCTTACTACTTTCATTCTTACTTCAAATACTTCTTGTATGGCTTTTCGAAAACAATGGAAATTGTAGTCTATTAATCCTACAGAGACAGAAATGTTTTACATATTAATAAAGACATTCATATAAATAAGGTAATGAAAACATTGCTTATATTCTATGTTTAGTGAAATACCATACTCTCTGTCTGGAGGTCATATTCAGTGAACAGTGTCCAGGAATTTTTTCTGTGCTAAGCAAAAGCGCATTTGAGAAATACAAATAATTCAGTAAGCATTACAGCTTGATACAATGTCTGCTACTATATATACTGGTACATTTCAAGAGAAATCAATTACAAGTTCATTGGCAGATAATAGATCCTTAATTTAATAAAGGGCTTTGAAGAAGTGCTCAGTATACTAGAAGAAAAACTGAAATCTTTCATAAAATATGGTGTCACTTTGGAAATCTGCTTTACAGAATAACTGTGATAAAAATAAGTACCATCTATTAATCAAGAAATTTTCATTTTTTGACAATACATAAACTTTGAAATGGATACTTGATAGAACTATTACCAAATCTCAGCTAGCTGTATTTCATCTTACACTGTAATTAAAAAGTAACATAATAGACATGCTGTTAGATTAGATACTTACATAATAGGCAGATAACATTACCATGTTAGTGGGCTGAATGTAATCCCACAGAAAAGCTGTAAAGCCATATTGGTAGTCAATTGGAAGATTTACTGAGCACTACAATTCTGTAATACCACAATATAATTTTAGAATTTTGGTACTGAGCTCATGACCTCATTTAATATTAATGCCATAAGCTTTCTTAACTCAAATACTGCAGCATTTTCCACTTCAGTTTCCCTAAGAGGAGATGCACATTTTTAAGTGGTTTAAATCCACCATGTTACACTTTGGTTTTTTTCCCAGAAACTGTTTTCTGTGTTCCTATAGTTCAGACAAAATATTACTTGGAATTCATGAGGCCCAAAAAGCTCATCTCCATAATGCCAGAACCATACTGCAGAAGAGTGAAGGCTACCAAGTGTCCCAACTATGCAGACACAACAACCTCACACAGTTTTGGACAAACCCTAATGGATGTTTATTCAACACGGTGTCTTTCTGAAACAGTGCTGTTAATACCTATGCAGAAATAACACTTTTTATGCTTTCTACAGAAAGCAACTGCATCCAACATTCATAAGCAATAAAGGTGGTAGGGGTATGGAAGAGACATTTGACCAGTTTAAGTTCTATCAAAAGCTCACCAGGCTGTCAAACAGCCCAGCAGACATGGTACAAGTGCTGTGCTCACAAACACACCAACACTGATTGGTGAAATTACTATCACAAGATGGGACACATGAGCCCAGATGACTGCTGAGTTTTGGTCTCAGGGCATGTCACAAAGACCAGCAACTCAGTGAACATCGTGCCAGTGGGCAGAGAGGTCATGAACTAAGGGTTCAGTATTGACTTTGATCATGGTCAGAAAGATGACAAAGAAATTTTATGCACTTTAACTGCAAAATTAAACCACTCCTAAATAAGACTAGGTCCTAAATATGCAATTTTTTAAAAGCTTGCTTTCAGATATAAGAAAAGCAAGAACATTCTATCAGTCAGTTTCAAAATATTTCCCTTGGTTATGGCAGGCAAGCTGTACCAAATGTGTATGCTGGTGTCAACAGGTACAAATCAGTGTCAGTCAAGACAAATTAACACAGTCACCAATTGCAGGTGGAATCTTTACTGCATTGGATGTAAACTTTCAAATGCTTTCATATCAGAAATTTGTCAAATATGTTTATGATTTCATCCCATCTTAATGCCTGCACAAGTACTTTCATCCCTTTAAAAATGTTATGTAAACTTTATCAAGCTGTACTTACCTCAGCATTTATGATACAGTTAGAAACTGTTATCAGCTAATGACAACCTCAGTTATTCATTAACTCACTAATATAAGGGAAAATTAATGCAATACTAGAAAAGGGGAAAATACCTTTTCTCTCAAAGCTTTCTTCTCTGACAAAACAAACAAGAGCAAGGAATTTTGTCACCTCTTTTAAATAAAGGACAGTTGTATTATTCAGTTTTATGATTGCCATTGATTCTTTGTCATAAGGGGTTCCAGTGCCATCATCTTTAAGCCTAAAGAGCAGTATTCAAACAAACAAGAAAAGATAAGACACCAGATTAGCTAATAAAAGTACTGCTACATTGGTTTTCTCACCAAAGAATCTCAAACTTTATGAAATCTTCATTTTCATCTTTCAGGGAGACTCTTCTTCAAACTACACACTAGTAAACTAAGAAGACAACGAGATTATATTGTTTATCACATCACACACCAAACCTCAGATCGGGGGCTAGAAATCAGATTGTTTGATTGCCAAGTGCCTGAACTGGAACCTCATTTTTTCCTCGGTAAGTTACCACCAATTTACCACAAGGCTGCTTTTTTTTTTTTTTTAATCGGTGCTTTTTATTATGACTTATCATAAACATGTGAAACAGTAGGTCTGTACTGGTAACTCCAAACTCAGTAACCTTGCTTGAGTGGTAGCAGCTGACTGATAGTTTAAGACATCATGAGACATTCCTCATGAGATGTTTGCTTTTGCAACATCATATTATGAAAAGCGATTTCTCATTCACAGATGCTGTGTCATGATGATCACTGTATTATGTTTTTGTACATTGTAACATTGTAATTTTATCCTCATTCCTGAATGCACACACAGATATTGTTAAATGGATAGTTATCACCATGCTCCCAGAACAATTAGTCTCAATAATATATTAAAGTGGCAAGTTCCACAGATGGTCCAGGAACAGAGGACAAAAAATTAATTGTAGTATCATCTTTAGTGTCTGTAACTAAAAAATGGCAAGCAGATCTCTGGTGATAAATGCTAAATGGCTACACAAGCACAGGGGCAGAATGATATTTTGTAAATAAAGAGCCCCAAAAGTGGTGTTGTACACATAATTATTAAATGTATACTCCTCTTTTGAACTACACAGCAGAATCTTTGTCTTAAAAAAATCAGCATCCTTTATTTTATAACTCTGTAAAACAAGTTCTTACACAGTTACTGAAGTGATGACTCCAAAATCTGAAACATACAGTAGAATATACAGAGATTTTAGGTTAAGTATTTAACAGTTTATTGTTCCAGTGCTTATTGCACGTGTGCACCAGGACTCTCCCTTGTACCTCCTCCAAGAGTGCAAGAAGTCTGTCAGTGGGTACAAATGCAAAGCTAGCCCAGCCTACCACTCTCTAAGCATGTTGTGCACTGGCCTCCAAGTATAAGCATCTTAGTGCACTAATTCTTTATGTGCCCCTGCCTTTCCCATGAATGGCTGGCATTACATTTGGTCAAGGGCCCAGACACTGAACACATAATTTGCAAGGAGATGTACATGCCAGCCCAGGAGATTTCCACTTGCTCATGTACAAGAAGGGGAAATTAAAAAAAAATCAGAAAGGTCATGTAGGGAATAGAGGACAAACAGAGAACTGAAGTGAGAGTGAAATAACTCTCTGAGGCTATTAGAGGCTACTGGCTACTAAATAAAACTAAATATGGCCCCATTTCTTTTTAAAACAGGAGGCATCCTTCTGTTGATTTCATCCCTAGGAAACAAAAAGATGATGTTTCCTTTTATTTTATGTTGGTTTCTTCTGACTTCTTCCTCCAAATAACATTATTAGCATAGAAAGAGGAAGATGCTCACAAAAGAGACTGTACAGGGAACAATGCTTATTGCTGGGAAGGATCAGTCCCTCAGAAACCAGCCGTTTTCTCCTCCCCTGTCCTGGCAAATTACCCATGCTCATTATTGTTTATACCCACATCACTGCAATTTTGAGTCTATTCAGATTCTCAGTACACAGCTTTATGGAAAACATTCACAATTTACTTACCCATATATACAAGAAATGTCAATCACAACATCTATCATATCACAGCAGAGCTCGTAAGTTTGCATATCCACTGGAGTGCTGTCTGTTGCAATATAGATCTTACTGACTACATCAAATAAAAATGCTTTTTCAATCCCAGAATTCTATTCAAGAGAAGAAAAAAAAGAAAAATAAAGTGGAATCCATGTTTTCAAATTAACCCCAAGCTTTTCTGTTCCCTTACTTGCCTGCTATACAAAAAGTCTAGGCTAAAGAAATTAAATTGCAATCAAGCTCATTTTGAAAGAACTGTACATACAACACTGTTGAATTTGTAGCAAACCATAATGCTCACAAAACTTCCAATATTTTCTGCCTCTGAGCAGACATAATGCCAAGTGACACTCCCAAACTGCTCCACCTGGAGAGATTTCTTTTCAGTGGAAAATGAGGGAGGACAAGGGGGGAGCAGAAGAATCTTCCAAGTTCAAGATTTTGGTGTTTTAATTGTAGCAACAGACATAAAAGAAAGCTGTAATCTGAAGTTATTCTAAGTGGGCATATGAGAAGATAGAAACAAGGGAAAGAAAATGTTGATGGACAAAGAAGAGAGTATTGCTCAGAAACTGATTTCCAAGGAAATTAAGAATTTTTTCCATTGCAGTCTGTAGCTGTTCTACTGTCTGGTTCTGTACAACACATTCCAGGATCACAGGAGAGAGACCAGCGCTGTGATGGTGCCTTCAGGTTTCATGTAGCAGTGGTAGTTAAAGCCATGTTTAAAATGCTAAGGTTTGCTAAAATGATGACAGCTATGTTCCTGTGATCCTGCCAAGCTGATTAAGACACTCTCCATACTGGAGATGTATCGTATTCACAGCTCTGAGAAGCTAGCCAGGAATGCTAGCTCTTACTCTTTGTGTAGATAAGGTAAACTGCCATAAGCCTCTGCTTCCTGGAAAAAAAAAAAAGTGTACTTCTTAACTGAAAACAGCAGCCTTGCTGGTCGATGTCAAAGGATTACACCTGCACAGCTGTCCCAGCAGGAAAAAAGGGCAATTTCCCAGAACTGCTAAAGCACAAGCTATAAAATACTCTTCAGTATCCATCTATATGGGAAGACAAGCAATTTTCTCCATCCAACTGAACTGTCTCCAGAAATGGGATTCCCATTCTAACATGGTTTGGGACTGCTGCCACAGTAGTTCTGTAACCACCAAAAACCACCCTGAAAATCCCTAACGAGTTTTAATAGTTTCAGCTTCTTTTGTACAGTTACAGAACTTTTCAATTTTTTCTTCTTTCTTTTCTAAGTCAACTGTTTAACACATAGTTAAGTAACTAAAGTGACTCTCCTGCTTTCTGTACTTCCTGAAATAGGCAGAAAAACTTCTAACACTAGGTATGCTACTGAACAATGGCTAGCAGTATTTTGGGCATTTTCTTAAAGAGGAGTCATTCCTCCATCACTGCACACAGAGCTAAGGCTGCAAACATCCATTAGTAAAAACAGAGTATAGAGGCGAATTTCTTGTATTTCATAATGGAAAAGACTCTCTGAGTGTCTTACTTCGGTAAGTCAGTAATAAAAAAATATTAAAAACAAAGTATACACTGTGGATACCTTAGATATATGGGCTGAAGCACAGAATGTACAAGGAGAGTCTCAAAGAAATGGCTTTGTTCAACCTGAAGAAGAGAAGACTCATTGCTATCTACAAATACCTAATGTAAGGGTTCAGAGAAGCCAGAGCCAGAGCCAAGCTCTTCTCAGAACTACAGTGTTGACGGACAATAGCCAAAAGGCACAGGCTGGAATTCTGACTTCATACAAGAAAAAAAAATTAACGGAAGAGTGGTGAAGTATTGGGAACGTGCTGACCTGAGAGTTTGTAGTGTTTCTATCTTTCCAAATGCACAAAGCTGAACTGGACCCAGCCATAACCAACTTGCTGTAACTGGCCTGACTCTGAGCAGCAGCTGATCTCTAAAGGTCCCTTTCAGCCTTCAGGGTTCTATGAGTCTATATTCTTTGAGCACAAAGAACAAAATTGTATGCATATTTAAGCTGCTTGTTCTGGCCACATATGGGAGTTCTGTAATTTTATTTTTAAAACAGTAATTCTGACAGCACCTTGCACAGTTCAACAGATGCTGTCAAATAAGATTAATTACAAGACTCTATTGAAATATCATGTAAGTACATAGCTGTAACTCATTGCCAAAATTGTATTTGAAAATACAAGTCATTTCAGACAGAAGCAGCTGAAACTTGAGCCCTGTGGTGTCATTCATGAGAAGTCAACTGTGAAGTTCTGTATTACAAAAAGAGAGACATGGCAACAATTTCAGCTGTACAGGTAAGATGCACTTTAAATTATTAAGATGCCAATGACAATATAATAACATTTAACAATGAGAAGTGATTTTTTCATCTCAGAGCTCCAGGTGCTGCAGCCTTCCTGTACTTGCAGTGACAGTTCAGAAAGTTTTCTGAACGTTTGCCATGAACGTCTTGAGACATTCTGCCATGCCAGCAGTTACACCTGCTGGTTAAGGGCAGAAATTGGTCTCTTAAACTACGCTTGTTTTCAATTGCAACTGATCCATTGTGGTAGGACCTGCTGAGAAACTGCACATATTTGCTTCTTTAGAACTTTGTATGGTGACAGAAACCTATGTGAAACAGCAGGATGGACTGCCAGGAGTAGTAACCACTAAATTTACCCACATACCCTCAAATATTTCATTTGCTAGGGTTTTTAGTACAACTGTAACCAAAAAGTCTTAGGATTTTCCAGAATTTTTGTGTAGAAACTACTCAACACTCCACCCTCCACCTGCTACCCGTAGCACACAAAAGAACCCAAACAGAAATTGTAGAAACAATAATAAAAAGTCATACAAAAACAGGAAAAGGTGGATTAAAAGTCATATTCAAAGAGACATTATAACATTTATGCTTAGGGAAAATTACAATAAGAAATCAATTGTTTCTGTTACTGGAGCTGGTGGGTTCCTTACTGAGTGAAAGGCTGGCATTAAATGAGATCAGGGTCTGAATAAACACCAGTTCTATCTGACACAACCCTACAGTCTGCAGACAAGATGCAACATGTGCTAAAGGCACTCTGAATTGATGTAAGAGTATTCCATGGTTAATCTGAACCAAGAGAGTCATTGTGAAAAATCTGCAATGAATATATGAGATTTTATTTTGGATAGGTAAAAACCATGAGGAACTTGAAATTCAAACCATGTCTCTCAACTATGTGGGGTGTGATGATTTGAAGACAGTTTCTATTCCTTAAATAGAATGGGTTCAGTAAAAGTTGTAGTATTCCCCCAATTTCTAGGACAGGTAAGCAGGCCTATCTTTTTCTGTCTTTAATGTATGAAAGTAAGCCAGAATTTGGCCCTAAAAAGTGGCTCTCAAAAGAACTTAAGAGGATATTGCCAGTCACATCCAGTTAGCAATTAGTTTTGGACAATTATTTAAACAGGTCTTACATCACACAGCAGATTTCATTAATTCATTTTTATCACTACATTTGAATTTACAGATTACAAAATTTAAATCATTAAATGATCAAAACTGTATTTAGTTTTATTTTTACTATAATAATTGTTTGTTTTAATACATACTTTTAATATCCCTCAAAACAAACCAAACAACCCTCACATGAAAATATGCTTTCCCATGTCACATAACTTGATTGGTTAAGGCCACAGTAATTAAGAAACAGGCATCATTCTATATGAAGCTGGTTTGTTAGTCAGATAAGATTAATGTGGATTTTTAGTGCCAGTTATTTAATAATTTACAAGCAATTACATTAAAGAATGCAGAAGCAGTATTATCACACTGATGGTTCCTCAAACACGCTCACACACTGTGGCGTTATAAACTGGGAAAAAAACCTGCTGTGAACTTAAGAGGGATTGCAGATCTATTTTTGTAATCGTCAGCTTTTTGTGTTGGAAGTCTCCATGGCATAAATGAAAGCACTTCCTCGTGAATGCTGCTGAAACTCAAAAGTAGAACACGAATACACCCACGCCCTGATATCCAACACGCTGGCTTCCTGAGGTAAGGCGTGACCAAAATCCATGCCAAAATTTATTGTTATTAAGTTGCCAAGGTAAAGAGGCACCCCCTAACTAATTGTATGAGGGAGAACGATGTTTAATCTATCCTGCAAATAATAATTCTGAGTCTCTCTGTCTACAGACAGAAGATACTTGTAAAAACAGCAAGCATGCTGAGGACACAGTGATGCAGCTACACATGGTCCTAGGTCATTTAGAAACTAGAGCAAAGAAACAGTCTGAGACTTTTCCCATACTGAACAGGGGAAATAGTACACCTCCCTCATTTTTCTGGACATCACATTTATCTGAAATACTTTTTCTTCCTTACAAACTATACCTGATACTGCAGGTGTGATTGGAGCTGGGTATTCCAGACACATGAGCAATTGTCATCTGTCATTCAGGAAGCTGCCTGTGCTCAGGTCATGTGGAGATTCTGTACAAACCCTTCACCAACTCCAAGCAGTGAGGAGACTCCATACAGAGATCTGACTTACAAAGAGTGACTGGAGTGACTCTGGCACAGGGAAGACTATTATTCAGCCAGCTTTCTTGGAAAGACTGTGTGCCAAAACCACTTCAAATTGCTCTAGAATTGTTGAAAAGGTAATGTTCCTCATTACCTTTCTGTCATGGAGTTTTGAGACTACATGATAATAATTGGTATACAGTCCAGCTGTTTTGGAAGAAACAGATCTTTGTAGCAAACTATTAAGTATGAAACAGTATAAATGTGCTGTTTAATAGTAAGAGAATAAGTTTTGGAATGACCTTCCTCTATTCCTAGCTTTCCCTGTCACATCCAACTTTTATCTCTCTCCATTTTCATACTGAGAAACCATGAAGTCTAATTTTATCTTACAAGCTACTGAATGATATTAAATAATTTCTTATGTCAAAATCACAAGAAGACACAACGAAGTATCTTGCTTGGAAATTGAAGCTTCAGAAATTAGTGCTAGATGCTAAGCACAAAATTAGAATATTGTGAGAAAGGGTGCAGTTTTCAGAGCCATTATGACCTGATATAATGACCACTAAAATAGGGAGTTTCCCCTTCTCACAAACTGCTCCCCTTTACTCACTGCCCCATGTTTCCATCTCTTACCTTGTGTCAGAACAAGAGCATGCTGGACTCCCCCATCACCTGCTTTTAACTAAATTAAACAGTGCATAAATGCATGGTATAGTAACCCCATGAGGGAACAAGTGAGTGTCAGAGCCAGCACAAAGGAAAGGAAGGGATCAGACATACAGGAAGAGTGGAGCAAGCAATCTCTTCCACAGTGGTAACAAACCAGTAGATATACAAGACTCCCTAACTGGCCTTCAGAATAACAGTGGAAGCAGTGAAAGTTGTGGTGGACTCTATGTCTAAAAATTTCACGACATAAGAAGATTTTCTTAAGCTCAGTAAACTTTCCGATACAAAGTGAAATTAATTCTGGGAAGCACTACAGACAGCTCCCCATATCAGGTCAGACTAGATTATGTTCCTTTAAATATTTATTCATACAAGGTTTAAGTGCAACTTCAACACATACATGCAGCACAGACTTTTGCAACATTCAGATTGATGTTACAAGCAGAAAAGTGATGGCAGCTAACCCACTTTATGTGACTCAGGAAATACTTTGAGTATCTCAGCAGCTCATCAGTGCTGTTTAATAGACATGGTGGTGATGCCAAGCTGCATGGAGGTCCATTTCAACTAAGTTCTGATAACTTCTCTGAGAGTTCACATTGCTCATGATCTCTAAGAAGGCAGTGAACAAAGTATCTGAACATGCACATTGGACACAGCCAGATCTACAGACAAAGGACATAGTAAGTACTTACTGAAATAAAGATGTTAAGCAGGTTTTCCAGTGTTGGGAGCTGTGGAATCAGTTTCTGTACCACTTTGCTAAATGCTTCAAATATAGAATGATCATATATGCTTGTCAGATAAAAGCTGGAAAAAAATGTCACCACATTTTCCTTTTAGCCACATACTGTTATTATGATGTTCCTTTCATAATACGAGTGAAATAAAATATTGTCAGACAGTTAGTGCCTACACTAATGCAATTACCCCCTGTGATCAAAAGTCATGAAAAGATTGAAACCCAGGACTTAATCTCTATACTAAAAACCCCCAGCCTAGACAGTGAAACCTAGAACTCAATGTAGAACTTTTTAATGCAACTCCCATGCTGATATTCTTACAAAAATCTTTATCAAATTTCAGGAGAGGAGTATTACTGAGTATGCCTATTGTGATCCCCTTTTTGAAAGCTGTGGACCCATTTATCAGTGCAGTGATGCAGTCGAGTAGTTAAGAGCTCTAAAGAGCTGGCATGCTCATGGAGCAGGCCTCTCTTTTTAGTATATTTGTACTTGGCTTTAAAGTGCTGAGAAAGCCATGACAACTTGATGTCCTCTGGTTCTCAGTCTGCAAAGTCCACTACTTGTCAGCATTTGCTAGAGTAACCCATTTTACCAGAAGACACAAGGCAAAGATACAGCACAGGTCTTCCCAAGCGGCTGCAAGCAGGCTGCAGCAGTGAGGATGAATGACTGGGAGGGGACCATGTGGCACAGAGCTTTTGGAGAAGGCAAAAGTGATGTGGTGGCATATACACTACATGGCCTGGAACTCTACTGGTTGTTGTCACTGTCCAGGCCAACTTATTTCAAGACAGCAACTGCAGCAAAACATGACAGGATTCTGGCATGTTTGTCATATGTTATTAAGCAGCTCTCCATCTTTCCCTTCAAGACAGCAATCAGAAATAGGATACTTTGGCTCAGGTCAAATGCAGTATCTCTGATTATCACTTTCCTTCATATATCAAAAGCATGTTGCCTGCTACTTCAAGAGGACAGAAAATGGTAACTTGTCAAATAAGCTGCTCTCCTCTCTAGCGTTCTCTGCACAGCAACTTTTCTCACCTGAGGTGAATCTTCTCCAATCCAGCATCTGCAAGGTCATCATTTGCCCTCTGGTGAATATCCCTCTGTGTTTCAATCTTATGGTCATCAGATAAACCATCCACTTTATGGATAAAGATTTCAAAGTTGATTTCTGGATTCACTTTATAGGCTCTGGTCACAGTAAGATGCAGCCGAGCTAATGCTTCCATATAATCATCCTAATAAAGGAAAAAGAAGAGCTACAACTTAGGAAAGTATTTTAAAATATATATATTATATTTTATGATACTTATTTTTAAATAGTACTACAGCTCAACAGCAGCTTGATTTTTTTAATGTTTTATAAGTAGAAGCCTGAGCCTACATCCAGCATGTGCACCAATCTCATGCTGTCAGCACTTAGGAATCTGAGCAAGAACCTTGAGATGTTAAAACAAATTAGATAACTTCCAAACACACTGCAGAGAGAGATTAAAAATAGCCAAGCTGGTCTTCAAGTTTTAATGACTTCTTTTAATGTGTGTTTGTGATGTAGATTATTTATTTGCTTTGAAAAACCCTGTGCTTTCCAACCCATCTGTCTATTGCTGAAGGAAGAAAAGAAATAGCTTAAAGCCCCATTTTTTTACCTGAGAATCAATAACAAATATCAGTGCTCCAGTGCCTCTGAAAATCATCTCATAATCAAACGTAGGGTCAAAGAAGTCAATTTGCCCAGGAAAATCCCATATCTGAAAGTTGACAAAGGAGCTGTTGGAAACATCCTCTCTGCAGATCTTGTTTGTGCTCTCCAAGAAGAGAGTCTCATTCGGTGACATTTTGTGAAAGACAACTTTCTGAATTGAAGACTTTCCACTTCTTCTCAATCCCATGAGTAGGATTCTTGGCTTAACTTCAGTACTGAAGGGATCATTGAAATCCAAAACTGAATAAAATCACACAAGAAGAAAAGGCATATACTATGGCAATATAATTAGTAACTGCCAGATAACATGCATTTGATATTTACTTTCATGAAATTTTTATATTAATTTATGCAAATGTTACCAATGTTTAAGCTTAGAGAGCAGTGCTACAGGCATTTTGACTTGAATTATTTGCCCTTTAGGGTATACTATCAGAAAATCTACTTCTCACCTCCAAGACAGCAACTGCAGAAGGTTTGACTGCTCTGTTTGTATGTGAAAAATCTGTTATCACACATAGACATCTTTAAAAACCTAATTTTACTCTAATTAACACTATGCCACATATACTCTCCTTTAAAAGAGTATCATCTGATAACAAATATCCTTTCCAGCAGATAGCTACATCACAATGCTGGAAGAACAGAGTAAGACCTGTTAAGTACCTCTGCATGATCTTTCTACCTGAGGGCTTCCTTTCTCTAAAATCAATCAACTGATAAATAAATTAATAAATTAAATCACACATGCAAGAACCTACAGAAAAGCTCAACTCAGCAGTGCTTCTATGTTGTTTACAGTACTGAGCTCATGAAGAGTCTTTTTCTAAGGTGCTTAGGTGCTTAGGATTTCACCTGCTGCTCAGCAATTTGTGTTACAATCCGTAAAGGTCTATTATCTAATAAATAAGATTACAGCATATCATCTGCCTATTTGCAAAACAAAGGCCTGGGAACACAGGGTTTTCATTGTGTTACCTACCCTAGTTTGAAACTGGCACTACTTTTTCTGGTGCTGATGCAGTTATATCATGCTATGCTGGTATACCTGTAAGGGCATGAATGTATAGCTATCCATTCCTGTACACACTTTAGCTTCAGGTATCTCTAATCAAAACACCCAAAGCGGTCTAAATTGCTGCATTTAGTTGGCCTATAACTTTGAAATGTCCTTCGGTGTTGAGGTGAACTGGCACTGCCCTTATATGTAAAAAGCTTTGAAACACCTCTGTGACTCTGCAGTGTCAAACACAAGCAGCGCAAAAAAAAATGAGCTCAGTGCTAAATCCACAGAGTACAACTCAGAGTACACAGAGATCAGGCTTAAAATACTGATCACACAACAGGCTAAACATACTATCCAGGGAGGTTTGGTAGACCTTCTCCCATCCACTGCACCACAGACTATTCAGATCATACTTCATAGCACAACACAATTGCATTTCTTTTTCTTTTTCTTTTTTTTTTCTGGGATAAATTTTGAATTGTAAAACTTATCTGGTACACATTTATTCACATGTATCATTCTTGAATATGCCCTGCTTTACTCCCAAAATACAAAAATCCAAAACAAGAAACCTCAGTAACAATTTGAACCTGCCAATTTATTACATAGTCTTATCAGTCAAAAAAAGATGGAAAGCTTAAAGGAATCCCTTGCCTAGGAGCATGTTTTGCACCCAGGGGTGGTGACCACATCTTGCATCTTCTAGTGTGCTTGAAGCCTCATTTACAGCTTTCAGAAACAAAGGGTATGTCTGCCAGGAGGGTACAGAACTTTGTCAAAGTGTGTTTGTGCCTCCCAAATTTGAGTGATAGAGAAGCAGGGCTTCTCAAACTGAAGATATTGCAGTGTTTGCATAAAACATCTCCTGGCACCATCTACTGGCTTGTGAGAGGTTGTGCCACTCAGTGCTGGTCTGTGTCACCAGTGACTGACAGAAGTCTTCAATTCATTATCGGAGGGATCCTGTCCATTTCAAATACAATTGAAAGACCATGGCAGGTATTACCAGTTACTGTATTCCTGTCAATTATCACACATGAGCACTGCTGGACAGGAACAGGTGCACAGGAGAAACACTTCCAGAGAGAACAGGGATAGGTAACTCTGAAAGAATATCATCCAATAACACAGCAATGGCCACTTCTGCTGATCTACACACAACAAATTTACAAAGTGTAAGAAACTGAGGTCAATGTGCTCCTCTACTCTTCCCATCAACTTGAACAGAGGTAGTACTCCTGTGGCTGGGAGAAATGTGCCTACACCTTCACACCTCCAGAAGAATAATAAACATCTGCTCTAAGATGATGTAAAGATATTTTATGTTTTGGGGGTACAGCCTTGTCAATAGACCAAACCAAATATGCAATATTCAATGGTGTATACTTCATCTCGCTCTGCTTTTTGGCCATCAGAAGAGAAAATATTTTATTCAAAGCTTTGTAAAGATTTTATAAGAACCTGTAAAGAACAGGCTTCAAGTTCAGGCTTTATTGCATGTTTAAAAAAATAAAAAGCCTCCCATTTGCTCTGTATGCAACTGAACTTACAAAGTCTCATTTATGGATTTGTACTTTGTGTCCCCTTCCTCTTCCCACCACAAAAACACCAACTTCCTCCTGTATGTCTTATGACATCTGCTCCAAATAATAGATATGACATGCTGTGGCTGATCTGGAGCTCAGCACATTTCAGTTGGCTACACTGTGTACACCCATCTGCCAGCTGCTGCCACAGTGAACACACAAATGTATGCTCACTTGTCCCTCTGAGGACACTTCATTTAGCTTTCTCCTGTCTTCTGAATGCCAGTTTTCCTCAAACTTGTGGGAACTTAATAACCTTTGAGACGTCTTTTGTTCAGATTTGGTTGAAGGTGGACAGCAGTTTCCAAGATTCTTAGCATTGATGAGACAACCAGAGGACAAGCTACATACCTAACTCCCTTATCTTTGAGAAACAACCTAAAACCCCACATATATCTGAAGAAATATTTTAAATAATTTGGGAGTTTTTTACGATGTGGTATTAATTTATTCCAGGCTGTTAGATTTTTACTGATTGTAATGCTTAATGGCAGGAAATTGCTTTCTATTAAAGCCATACTAAAAAATACAGTTGCAACTGCAAACAGAATTAGCTATGAGAAGAATGAAGATCAGCTCTTCTGCTAGTAAGACTGTTACTTAGCTTTTGAAATCCTGCCAGTTCAAAGACAGGGAAATGTAAGAGTATCATCCAAACCTGACGAGATAGCAAGGCTTCTACAGCACTTCCCTCTCAGAGAGAGTTAAGAGATTACCTTATATGTAAAGGAATTGGACGATGCATTGCCTGCCCACATTCCTGTGCAGGAGTACATGACAACTCCTTTTTTAATTTGCCACAGAAATGCCAGTAGATGTATCATTGCAACTTCCCAGACTAGGTTACTGAGTGAGATCATAATATGCCCAAGAGAAACACTAAACTCTTCTCTGTTCTATAACGGGAAAGATAATTTCCCTATTGTGAGATGCTACACATTTCCTGCTTCATTCACTTTTGCAAAGAGTAAATGTTGTAAAATGCCAGTCTCTAATGCATATCAAAAGCCCTTCATGTTACAACTTTTCTAAGCAGCCATAAAGAACAGAAGCCATGCTGGTTAGAGGCCATTCTTTTGAAGTAGTCACAAATTTAACTCAACAAACCTAAAAGCACTTTCCCCCAGAAAAGCACTCAATTCCTTACAAAACTGCTAACCGCAGCTGTGTCCTTGCCTATGGAGTGCATTCTGCATGCATTGCAACATGCAGAAGAGCACAGCTCCGAGGAGTTGAGAAAAGCATGCAGCAGTCCCAGCCCGTCTCACCAGTACACAATGAATACTTTACTATCTTCTCTACACTATTAGATATATAGAGATAACTAAAACAGTTTTTGAAGTCCATCCTGAGTTCCAGATCCATTGCAATTAATTGTCAAAGCAGGTCATTACCCGTGCTTTGCGGGCGTATGGGATGGGGGTGCCACGTTCTGTACATCCCACCAGCTTTCAAACATCCAAATAAACCATCACTGCTCATCTGCTCAAGTAACATATTTTGCTCGTGTTACCAACTGCAAGCCTCTTAGTCTAGTTTTGAACTAATACAGCTAATGAAATTTTTTTTTTCCCCACTAATTCAGTTGTATTAAGTTTTAACCTTGTCTGTGTAAAGGAGAAGAAGCAGTCCCAAGCTTTCTACTCTTACCTTCAAACCCATTATTCCTGTAGCATTTCCAGTACTACTGTGACTGTGGTATTTGCAGCACTTTGGACTGCTGTCAAGACAATGCCCTTACAAAACACTGAACATCTTCAACGCTAACAGATGGTCTGAGACTAAAGAGTTAACAGAAAAAGCTCGTATGCAATGAAGAAGGGTGTTCAGCTACTGGGGGTTCATAGACATTGCAGAAACACCTGGTGGAAAGAAATTCTTATGGCTACAGAAAAGACTCAGAAGTGTCTTTTCCAGAAGACCAGGTTCCACACTGCCACAAGTGCAGCACTCTGCAGTGTTATGTCTTAAAGCCACTTCCTTGGATGCTCTGCAGAGGGCTTTCCTGCTTCTAAACACTTTTAAAGTGCATCTATAAAAAATATGACTAGGCTTTATGCAAATTTAAGAGTTTTAAGGTCCCTGAATATGACCCTAAGTGTAAACAAAGGACAAGAGCCATGGTTTCAGCACTGAAGCTGGAGACACAAACCCAGTACAGGGTGAGAGATGACCAATGTGAAGTTTTGAAATCTTCTGCATACTTACAAGAAGAAATTATGCTTTTACTTTTAAGCCTGGCTTCTCTCTTCACTGCCAACAGCCATGAATTGAAGCTGTTCTTATACTGCCCTTTTCATTCCTTCTTTGTAGAAAAGTGGAGGCAAGTAGTCCAAAATTCAGTGACACTGAATTTTGGACTACTTGCTGTACAGAGCCAGGAAGAGAGGACAAAAAAACGGGAAAGCCCCCAGCCCTGCAGCTCAGTGTTATACAAAACACAAACCCAAATCCCAACCCCTTCCATTTCAGATGTTGTCTACCTCTTTCTCTGGAGAATTCAAAATGAAACAGAAAACCAGGGAATCTGGACAGTTAAAATGGATTTTGTTTCAATCCTGTATAAAATAGTCCCTGCATAGACTGTCTTCTTTTGCTATTCAGGATGTAAAGGTTCTTTTCTGTCAAGTACAATATTCTGGTGTTACTGTAAAGAAGCAATTGCAATTTTTAGCAGTTTAACAATTTCCTATTCAAAAACATCCAAATGAATTTGTCTGAAGACAGGATATGAGTTACTTCTCTACAGAAAATACTAAGTTAGTGTAGCACCAAAGAATCACATTTAGATTTATTCTCTTTGCATCAAAATGAAGGCAATTCTTCAGGTTCAAGTAAGACTTTATTTAATCTCAGTTATAGCTCTTACAGTCTGACATTTCTATAACTTTTAATCATGAAGGCTTATACTCAAAGCACTGACCTTCCTCCACTCTCCAAAATTACATTAGTCAATGCAGCACCTCCCATGGCAGCCTGGAGGACTGGGCCTTTAAGGAGAAGGGTTCCGCATGCTAATATCAAAATAGACTTAAAGCATGTGGCCTTTTATTACACTCTTATAAAAAAGCACTTCTTTTTTTATCCTGCGATACTGAGAGTTCTCCAAGCTCCTTTGTGAAATATGTCTCAGAAGAATGAATTCAGGCTCTGAATGAACGCAACAGGCTCTGAGCTGGCATTTCCTTTTTCTACTGAATGAGACTGCTTTTCCTGGTAAGCCCGTCCTTCTCAGCATCACCATCCATACTGACACGGACATGCAGTGAGTAAGGCGGCTCCCCAAAAGCACAGACAGACGGACATTTAGCAGAGCCTGACACTGTGGGACTGACACTCGCAGCTGCAGAGCAGCCCCGGACACAGAGCTGCGTGTGGCCGCTGCCTTTTATAGCGTGACACTCAACCCCCCCCCCCCCCCCCGGCACACTCGGGTCACATCATCAAGCTGTGGCCTCTAATAACTAATAACTCTCACCTCAGACTTGAAGAATACTGATGAGAAATCACACACACACACACTTTGCCTGCACTCCCACTGCCTCCTCCCTCCTTCCCAACGCTTCCTGCTACCTGTCAGCCTTGCCCCGCTCCTTCCTCAGAGCTCCCTGCGCCCTCTAACCCGCCGAGCACCCCGTCCCCATCCCGGCCCTTCCCACGGCCACCTCCTCAGCATCCTCGCTCCTTCCGGCCTCTCAGCGCCGAACCCCGACCCCAGTGGGGCCTGCCCACCCTCTGGACGCCTGGTCTTTCCCCGCACCTCTGGCCCTGGCTCCCCTCGTGCCCCAAACCCCGCCGGGAGCCTCGCCTCCTCCCTGACCCATATCCGCGGGCCGCCAAACCTCACCTCCTGGCGGCGGCCCTGCGTCCCCCGCCACCGTCCCGGCCTCACCCCGGCCCCCGCCCCGCCTCACTCCACACCCGCACTCGCTGCCGGCCGCTACTCCGCAGCCCCCTCGGAGCCCGGTGCTGCCCCTCGGCTCTCCGGGAGCAGCCCCAGCCCCAGCCCCCACCCCTGCAGCCCCGCGGCCGCCGCCCCGCCACCCCCGGTGCCGCTGCGGCCGCCGCGAGCGGCACTCACACGCCTCATCGCCGCCGCTCTCCGCGTCGCCGTCCGAGAAGGACTCGGCCCCGTCGGCGTAGCCCGCCAAGCCCACGATCTCCTCCTCCTCTTCCTCCTCCTCGTCCCCCTCTTCCTCCTCCGGCAGCTTCCTCGGCACCTGGCTCATGCCGGCTGCGCTCCTGGCGGGGCTCCGCGGCCCCTGTGCCTGCGGCAGGCTCGGGGCGCGGGGGGCGCAGGTCCCGCGCTGGCGCCGCGCCCGCCGCCGCTCCCCTCCTTCCCCCCGCACGGCGCTGGCGGAGCGCGGCGCAGCTGCCGGCGGGGCGGGCGGGGAGGCGGCGTGACCCGCGTCACCTGACGCGCCCGGTCACGGGCCGCTGGGGCCTCCGCGCTCGCCCGGGCCCGCTCCCAAGCCCGGCCGTGCCGCTGGCACCCCAGCGCCGGCGGGCGTAGCCGGGCGCTGCAGGCTCACCGGCGGGTCCGAGCGCCACCGCCGCTCGCCCTGGCCCTGCTGTCCCGAGAGACTCCCGTGGGCGCGGTGCACACGCGAGGCGCTGTCCCTGGCGTGCGGGGCGCCGCGGTGGGCGAGCGGAGTGGCCAGGTGTGCCCGGCAGCGGCACCGAGAGGGCTCCTGGCGTTTCTATGACAAGCATCCCTGCTCAGAATCCTTACAGTCACAGAATCAAATAGGTTGGAAAAGACCTCCGATATCATCGAGTCCAACCTACCACCATGTCCAACACCACCATGTCAACTCCACCGTGGCACTAAGTGCCATGTCCAGTCTTTCCTTAAACATCTCCGGTGACTCCACCACCTCCCTGGACAGCCCTTTCCGAATCTAATCACCCTCTCTGTGAAGAATTTGTGCCTAATGTAGAACCTCGATTTCCCCTGAGGCAGCTTAAGTCTATGTGCTCTCCTCCTGTCATCGGTTGCCAGGGAGAAGAGTCCGACCCCTATCTGGCTACAACTTCCTTTCAGTCAGTTTGAAGAGAGTGGTAAGGTTTCCCCTAAGCCTCCTCTTCTTGGTCATGTCCTGCAACCTCATCCTGCATGAACTCCAAAGACAGGCGTGGGACTGTCCTGCATCATCTGTACACACTTCCAGCATGTGGGAGACTCTGGGACATGGGCAGGACCAGTGTGTGCTTGGCGCTGCTCAGCCCACCCATCTTCCAAGCACTGCCTGCTGCCCTGCCCCATGCTCCTTCCATGCCAACTGTCATCACATGGGCGAGCCCAAAATGTTAAGCTAGGCACTGTTGGTAGGAGGTAATGTATTTGCAGTATGGGTTAGAGAGATCATTTTAGAAATAATTTACTTGGTTAATAAGGAACACTAAGAGACATAGTAGTGAAATCTCTGAAGAAGTTGAGATTTTCATGACCCTGACAGACCAAGGTGCCCTCATCTCCCTGCCATTACTTCCTCCAGGGCTGCTCTGCAAGGACAGACCTCCTGCCTCTCACCCAGGCTCCTTCTCAGGAGTTTCCAGTGCTTCTCTTATCTTATACCAGTCTAACCTCCAGAGTGTGTGTGTTAGTCTCTGGCTGTCAGCCCATGCTGCCGACTGTGGTGACTGGCAGCTGAATTCCTGATTCTCCAACACCACATTTTCCTCTGTTTCTGTTTCTTCCTTTCTACTTCTTCCTATCCTGTTCTCCCACCTTGCATTCAGTATATTGATTAGACTTCTGTTTGGAGTCTCTACTTTTTTCCTGCAGCTGATTATTTTTCTGACCTCTGTGCTGCATGACAATCTTATCACCAGGCCTTTCAGGTTGCACTAACCCACTGGAGATAAAGGAGGTACACATCTGTTCAGGGGTGGGAGAAATCCCCCTTGCTATTAATATACAAATTTATTGAAAGGCCTGCCTTTATTCTCAACTTATCAACCTGCTTGAAAGTTTTGCTTGAACAGATTAACAATGTACTAAAAGATTATGGGAAGACTTTCAAGGTTAAATCCTGTAAAAGGAATTAGGACTTAGGTTTGGAATAGGATTTTTTTACCACTCGTGTTTTCAGCATTGTGTCTTGGGACAGCCCTGACAGGCATTAGCCTGCTGAAAACTGATGGAAAGAGGAAGAGTGTTTCCAGGTGGGTAATGGAGAACCATCTGTCTCACACACCAGCTGATCACTTCCGTGCACAAAGGGCTGTTAGGTTTAAAGGCCAGCTGTGGATAGGGAGTCTTGCCCAGAAATGTCTGTGTTAGGTTTCTTCTATACAGAGAGCTATGAAACATGACCAATGATAGAGCGAACAATTTGGATATATTAAAATACTAAATCAGGGTGTAGAAACTCAAAAAAAGAGGACTGATTGCAATGCAGCTCTTCCCACAGCCTTCCCACAACTGACATCAGTGACCTGACCACATCTTCAGGTTCAAAGCCACATAGACTCCAGGCCCATTGCCAGATAGGTTTTTGTAGTCGGGCTGAAGCATTTCTGCCAATCCCTTGGCAATATAACCTATCGTGGACTCAGAACTTGCCTCAGGACTTGCTCCTCCTCTGTCCCTTTGCCACCAGATTGTTTTCAGTTCCCTCTTCTTTCTCTTTTGTCAGGTCATTTGACTTTGAAGCTGTGTGCACATAATGAAACAGTGCCCAGCCTTCAGTCACAGGACTTGCAGTAAGGGCAGAGGTAAATAAGAGGTTGTGTTTTGCATATATGACATGTACAGTGATAGATGTGGCTGGACTTTGTCCATGGAGAGCTGCAGCTCGTAGACATTATATTCTTTCTGTGTGATTCATTTCTCTCCTCACTAGGGAAAAAAAAATCCAGAAGAATACAAAACCAACTGTCTGCATCAGAAAAGGTTAATTTTACTTAAGCACAGGGAATTGTCCCACTGACATCCACACAATAGGGAGCCTATCTGCACCTAGGTTTGCAGGATCATGATAGGGTCTCATCCTGTTCCTGTTGAAGAGTGAAAATTTCCATGAATTTTCACAATGTCACATTGGTGACAGACCTGTGCCAAGAAAGCTTTTTTCTACAATGTGCTGGCATCTTGTTTCTCAGTCGTAATGATCAAACATAAAATAGTTCTGCCAACTTTTACATATATGGAAATTATTTAACATTCAGGTTAACTGTTACACAAATACTTCTATTCCTACATTAGAATTTTGCACAGTATCAAATGAAATAAAAATCACATGATGTAAGCCTATCCTGAATATTGAAATGAGCAAACAAAATTGTACCGTGAAGAATCACAGTGTGTTTTTATGTGTTTTAGCAACTACACTTTAACTTAAGTAATGACACCAGATTTCAGATTAATGCTGTAGTTTTGACAAAGCCTTGTTGAGATCAGGGAGGCATCAGAGCAATAAATCCAGTCAGTCAGTCAGTCAGTCAGTCAGTCAATCAACCTTTCCTGGGGAGCACCAAGGGCTTTGATGTATGTATGCTCTGGTATGACTATTGCCACATAACGATGACTACCAATTAGTAATTGTTTAGTGAAAAAGGCATGAGTAGAATAATCTAAAAAAACATTCCAAATAATATATTCATGACATAACTAGGAAGTGCTTGTGATACTTCAATGTTTCGTTTATTTAGGGCATCAGTTCATTTAGGGCATTTTGAAAATGCCTTCAAGCCAGAGAAACAGCCTCTGAAAGTGATGTGCATGTGAGATCAGGCATTGTATGGGGAACAGCTGCTTGTTTTCTGTTTTCTCCTTCTCCTCCCAATCTCACTTTTATCATTTTACTCAGCCTACTCATACAAACTCCTTTCTGCTCCACCAATGTCTACCGATGGTCCTGTCCAACTTGGCTCCCTACCAGTTTGTGAATTACTGACATTCACTCATAATTGCCCACACGAGCACATGATTTGAGTGAGCAGAAGGTCCCAGTGATATTGTGATAGCTGGAGGGGTGGGTGGGGCATTAAGCAGGCACAGTCAGCTATCAAGGTGCTCCTCTCTGACCTTCAGTTCAGACTTCAAAGCCTGCTGACTGGCTGTCTGCTGGAGGGCAGGGCATCTGGACTCTCTGAAATTGGGGAAATTTTAATGTGTCCAATTCTGGGCTCCTCCATACAAGAGGGACATGTAGCTGCTGTGGGTGCAGTGGAGGGTAACAAGGATGATTCAAGGGTGATTGGGAGACTGAAGCATCTCTCTTATGAGGAAAGGCTGAGAGAGCTGAGCCTGGTTGCTGAAGATGTGACTGAGGGGAGACCTCATTACTGTGTATAAATATCTAAAGGGAGGTTACCAAGAAGATGGAGCCAGGCTCTTCTTGGTGGTCTCAACCATTCGGATATGAGGTAACAGGCAGAAACTGATGCATGGGAAGTCCCACCTGAACATAAGGAAGAACTTATTTACTGTGCAGATGACCATGCACTGGAACAGATTTCCCAGAGAGATTGTGAAAGTTTCCTCACTGGAGGGACAAGAGCTGTCTGGACACAGTCTTGTCCCACGTGCTTTAGGACGACCCCGGTTAACCAGGGAGGTTGGACCAGGTGACCCCTGTAGTCCCTTCCAACCTGACCCACTGTGATTCTGTGGTTTTGTAGCACACACCAGCTGATCACTTCTGCTCCCACGCAAATTATTATGAGCTTCCGTAAGTAAGCTGCAAAGGAGCTTCGGTCCAGGAGAGCGTCCAGCCCGCGCAGAGCCTTGCTCCGGCCAGAGCCCTGTGTTCCTGGCCGGGGCTCCGGGGCGGGAGGCGCTCCGGGCCGCTGGGCGCTGCCCGCCCGCCGCGGCCGCTCGGTGTCGCCCTCGCAGCGGGCACGGCGGCGGCGGCGGCGCCTCCCTCGGGGCAGCCCCGGCCTGGCGGCGGAGGCGCCGCTGGAGGGGCAGTGCCGAGCCCGGCCCGGCGGGAGTGGTGCCGCGGGGCAGCGCAGGTGAGCCCCGCCGCGGTTCCGTGTGGCTGCGGCGGGCCGGGGGAGCGCGGGCCGGGCGGGGCGGGGGCGCTCCCGGCGGGGCCGCACAGGTGATGGCGGAGGTGGCCGGGCGGAGGTGGCCGGGCGGTGGCGGGGCCGCAGCTGGGGACGAGCGCGGCGAAGCCGGTGTCCCGGAGCGGAGTCGTGAAAGTGTTCCCGTATTCCAGCCCGGGGAGGGACCCCCCCGTCGGGCCGACACGGACCCTCCGGGATGCCGCGCAGGTACAGGGACCTGTGTCGACGTAGGGGTTCGATTGGAGGTTTGGGGGTGAAAATGAGGAGTCTTAACGTTCTTGTTCCAACTTTTAAGGCCGAGTCTGATGAGAAATGGAAATCTGCCTCAAAGTCATCCTTCCTGTTGTTGACATCACCTGAAAACTCCGCTGGAAATATTTCCACTAGTTTGCTGCAAACATCGCCCCCCCCCCCCCCCTCCGAGGTCTCAACACCTTGTGAGTACACACTGGCTGCTTGTAGAGCTCTGATTGTGGAAATCCATGGCTACGGCTTGTCATTGTTCTGCAGTGTTCTTTTTATTGCAAGCATTAATAAAGAGCTTATCGTGCCCTGGGGTGTTGTCTGTATTACAGCATAGGCTGTAGACAGCGCTCTGTTTTTTTAAAAAAGCATAACCAATATCTTCATATTTTTATAATTATATGTGAAACGATTGTTTGGGTTTGTGCTTGGTGTTTCTGCAATGCCCATGACCAAAAAGACATGTTGTCTGCTACTGAATACATTTTGTTCACAGTGAAAACACTGAGAGAGTTAGAAAGTAGCTGGCTGGTATGTGGATCGGGGAATCTTTGCCTCATGAGTTGTTTAAATGAACTTAGAATGTCCTACCAATGTTAAAGGAGTAATTGGGAAGATCAGTAAGTCCACCTCGGGCAAAGACAGAAAAATGTAACCATGTCTTAACTCTTATGCATCGTTGGTTAGGCATGGATCAGATCCCCTGGTAGGACTGTTTAAGTCTATGGATTATTCTGGGGAGAATGTTATTTACTTTCTTTCAAGGTGATGTGTCAGACTGTGCTGCTAGTTTTATAACAACTTATTTTGGCAGGCTCAAGTTTCAAGTATTGTGTAATCTTCATTCTCCAGATAGTTGGAAAACAAAGTGTTTCTGGAGATGTGTGATTACATGTAAGATCTGCAGTTGCATTGCAGACCACAAGACATGGTGTAATGTTTCTCCTTCAGAACTTCATTACGATTTCTGAGCAGAAAATGCTCAAAAATAGTTAAATACACTGCATGCAGCAAAACCTGCAGTTGGGTGACTACATGAAGTATTTACATGCCTGGTATGTAGATGATGTATGCCTGTTTATCCATGAGGACCTATCTGCAAGGGTAAATAGGAAATGTGTAGCAGCAGTAGTAATGTCGCTGCTTTTCTCCCTGTTTGTTGTTTGTTTTTTTTTTTTTTGGTTTGGTTTGGTTTTTTTGTTTGAAAATAAACTAATAAAATTTAAAAAGGAGTTTTGTGGTAGTGTTCAGCTGGGAAGTTTTCACTTTCCCCTGCTCCTTAATATTTACCCAGACAGTGCTACCAGCCTTATATAGGAGACTGGCTTTGAACACAAGAAATGAAATAGCCAGTAAATGATTGGTAACAATAAAGTGAAAACCTCCTGATCATGCTGGTGCTTTCCTTCAAGATTTTTTCAGAGAGGTCTTTTTTTTTTTGAGGAACAGAAATTGTGAGAAGTTGTCTGCACTAATGGGGCTCCCATGTTGGCTCATATGATGTAGTTGCAGCACCAGGCTCAGCATCTTGCCCTGTCACAGGTGACACGTTCTGGAGTTCAGATTATCAAACTTACCATATTCTTGGACTAGGTGAGATGAATGATACCTTAGTAAATCAGGTGCTTGTAGGGTGTGGTGATGAGCAATTGAGCCTCAAGCTGCATTTCTCCATGTGTCTTTAGCTTCACCTCTGTCTGACTGCCAGTGAGTCATTTTGTAATGTAAAAGAAAAAGACCTTACTGTCCTTTACTCTTTAAATCTGTATAAGAGGATGAACAATGCTTATTGGTTTGGATAGGTGGTGTACCAAGGAACATTTTTAAAGCACTTTCAGGTTCTTAAATTAATTATACTGACAAGTATATTTATTCTCATTAGTTTCAGATGTGCACTTTTTCCCTCAACAGTTAGGACTTTGGATGAACTTGCAGAGAACTCACAGTTGTATCTTTTTTTAGTGATACATCAGTAAAACACATCCCTGGTAGAAGTACTTTATTTAAAATCACAAATGAGGTGCCATATTTTATTGGCAAGATTGATCTAGGGAGATATTTGTCGAAGACATAAATTGATTGAAATTGCTTTGGGCAAACAAAAATTTGAAATAAGTATTTTTAGTTCCTTTTGTTGATTCAACAATTAAATATGTGACTTAAATGATCTAGCCAAAAATAGAAGGTGCAGAACTGCCCTTCAGAAAGACCTTAATGCGTAACAGCAAGGGGCTAATTTTCTTCCCTGTCTCCTATCCAGCTATTTTGATCCCAAAAATCTCCAAAATAGTTTCTGAAGTACAATGCTAGAAATACTCTTGTATACCATTGCTAACTTATGAACCCTTTAGGAATAGCTTAGTTACTTCTCACTTGGCTACTCCACTCCCTGTTTGCAGGTGCTGCTGGAGAACAGTTTGTTACAGTTCATTGACAGCAGTTATGAGAATAGTGAAATTCTGAAATACCCCATGTCTTGCTGTGACCTGTCACTGAATTATGTGTACTGCTCTCTTTCCTTTTGTTTGTATTTGGTTTATCTCATGCTGCCATTCTGAAGACTGCTGGATTTGTGAAGGCAGGGTTCCAAATTTAGGAAGAGTCAGAGTAAATGTGTGGAGTCCTTGCTCATTTTTTGCATAGCTTTGAAACAGGAGTGTTGGGATGTTCCCTGAGACTGGGATGTTTTCTGTGTATTGCTTCCTTTGACAGGTTGTGCATGACACAATGATGCTTTGTATTCAAAGCTGCTGGTTTGGCCAGACAGGTATTTTTCCTCCTTTCTGGAAAATACTCAGGTCGAGTTGGAGATGTGGAGATGTTGAGAATGAAGCAGGAAGGATACTGTTGGTGTGCAGTAGTTTGATACCATGGTCAAGAATGCTATCAAAAAGCCAATGATGAAATGAGTGTCAATTTAGGACACATTTTTAGAGGTGTATGATAAATGAAGCATTAAGGATGCACAGGACTTTGAGGCTATCAATCCCCATTGGATGGCCTAATGGAATACAGTACAACAGCTTGAATTCTTGCATTATCCAGATGTGGAGAGGTTGTCTTGGTAGGCTCAGTGATGTACTTCTGATGGAATATCAAATGCATAGGTAACTCATGATACAATGCAGGACTGTAGATTGCTGGCTTGCTCTTGCACTGTTTTACTTTGGATCTTTTGGCAGTGATCCTGCCATGTGTGAGATGAAATTAAATGTCCTTGGATCGAACAGGAAGACGCTTTCTTCCAGCCAGCACTCGTGTCTTCCTGCTGTCTCCTCTGTGGCTCTCTCCTTCCCAGTCCCCACACCCAGTGCTGCTCCTCCAAACCCTAGGTGCATCTCAGCCAAGCCACAGCCATGAGGGGGAATTCAGCTGTGATTAGGGATGGTATTTGGGCACATCTGTGGCAAGTGGTGGATGGAAGTATCTGTTGTGGATGCCAGCCAGATGGAGCTTACTGGGGCTACAGGGTAGTTGAGCACAGGTACCCTAGTGGGATTGCCATAATCCTGAAGAAAAATTTATACACTCCTGTGCCAGAAAAGCCTAGGCCTTTTTATCTTATGTCATGATCAAAAGTATTTTTGGAGTACTCTTCAAATCATTAAATTATACCTCCTTCAAATCCTGGATTTAAACAAGCTTCTTCTAACAGCCTATGCCTTACTCTCTCTCTCATGATTTGCTGCCTTCCCCACCTAAGCACCATCCACTTTCTGAAGTGAACCACTGAAGATACAGGTTTTGTCTGCATGTCTTGGCATGCTGTTGGACGAAAGCATTTTCATTTGCATTATGGAAAATGCATTTGGAATTGATGGAAATGAGTTCCTTAAGGGTATGCATCTTCATTGTGTCTGCATTGCAGTGGGATAATTTCCTTTTCCAGTTTGAGATGCCAATTGCTTTAAGCCAGTCAGGAATATTTTCTGTTGGTTTTAACAGCATCTGCAATGTGACATCTTAGGAAGATTTGTTGCTAGGTCTATTTATATTGTGCCAATACACTTCTGAGTTAAAGTACCCTAAATTGTCTCAGTTGGGTCAGTCACTGAGGAAAAGTGCCAGCTTTATAAAATAAGAAAGCACCATGAATGTATGGTAATTATATATGAGCTTAATATTTGAGTAATATTTTAATAGTGGTCACAGTGAATCATTTTAGGTATGATTTACTTCTGCGCAGAGTTTGATGTTTGTCTGTGCAACAGATGCAGAAATTGCAGCTGTTTCAGAGTCTTGGGCAGGATATGATCTTTTCACTGTTATCATTACTGTTGCAAATAATTGCACTAATAATTGCCAGGCAGATCTGTTGCTTAACTCAGTATTTATTATTTTGTAAAGCTTACATATGTGTAATTTTCCTTCATTTTTTGTCTGAGCACTTTTTGGATTTGATTATGTCTGACTGAAGTCTTTCAGAGGATTATGGGATGGAGGGAAGGGGGGAGTGTCTTTCTTCTGGCTGCAAAATTATCTGCCTGACATCTATGGTTTTCATTGATGTTCTTGTTCTGGTTTGAATCCAGATTTTAAAAGTGCAGCATTTTTCTTATCAGTTTGTTTTTTCCAGACTTTGCAACAGCTCCTGAATTCTTGCAAGTATATGGTGGTGTTTTTTCACAGCTTCTGGGTAAAATCCGACCATACTCTTTCTATGTGCTCTTTTTTATTATTATTTTTAGGTTTATGGTGGTTTTTAATGTTTATTTTTAAGCTTATGGTGTAAGTATTGCTATGAATGGCAGACTCAGGTGGGGAGTAAGCTTAAACATGATTTTTAAGTATAGTATTTTAGTAATGAACAGTCTACTACCAAGTTGGATTCTCTTCTTTCTCTGTAAGACTACACTTAATCAGTTTGGAGAAGACAGGTTTTAAGAAATCCTGACCTGGCATGCACTGGGTGAGGCTGTCATCCATTTCACTTATTGCCTGGTGTCTTGACGGACAAGTGGAGGTGCCTCTGCAGGTGAGCAGCTTCATTGCCAGCATGCCTGATGAAGCAGAACTGGATTTGGGGATGAGTGAGGACAGCTCAGTAAAGAGAGGGTGTTGATATTGGCTGTCTTAGTTGCTTCAGGATCAAATTTAATTTATTTAAATTGTAACAATGTAAAGAGTTTTCAAAACTTAACAAGTGACATAGATGCTTTTGACATAGTTGGAATAACAGAGTGCCTAACATTAGCACCTTCTCTGTGTGACCATTTTTACAAATCATTCTTTGGTTGAAGGCAGTGAGAAGTGGATATCTCTTGCTGACTAGGACAGGACTGTCTGTCTGGGGAGATTTCTTTCAGCTCTTCCATCTCTGTGGCCAGGAGCTGAGCAAGTCCCATGGCTGCAGGAATGATGAGCCTGGTTTGGAGGTGTGGGTGAATGGTGTCATAGTCAGCCTGGCCAATTCTCATCTCTAAACTGGCTGCGTTTCATTTGCAGGGAGAGATGACATATATTCTCTTTAATGCCTTTCACTCCTGTAGGGCATCCATATCAGTGACTCTGTCAAGCTGAGGAGGGAACATGATGAACAGGAAACAGCCTGAGAAAAACAGAGAAGAAAGACAATAAATGACAATCATAGCTTGAAAGTTGCTATTTGATAAGAAGAGCTACTTCTTCTCACTTGTTTTGAGCTTGAAATATGCTGGTTGAACCGGATGTCATCTAGTGTTTCTCCATCCTGATTTTCTTCTACTTAATTATCCTACCTTTGGTTGTCTTATGTTCTCCTTCCTTGCAACTTTTCTAGTTTTGCTAAACCATTTTAAAGAGGAGAAGGCCAGACTTAGAACTTCTAAGATGCAATTGAGTTTCTTAGATGATGGAATAAAGGGGGGTTTGGTTGTACTCTCTGCAGTAATAATTTCTTAGAACCCTTCCTGCTTTTTAACTATGCTGATGCTTTCATAAGAGCAGTCCACTGTCAATCGAGGATTTAATTCCTGAAACATCCCAAGCCCATCATTATGCATATGAAGTTGTGGTGTTTTTTCCCAGCACAAATACCAGACTGTGTTTAAATGATATTGAAATCTACCAGCCATTTTCAACAGTTGTAATCTTTCCCTGTTCCCTTGTGATTCATTAGTGGGTATAATGAACACAATATATGCTTAATGCAGATGGCTGTGGGGCTGCAGGCTTAGTGTCCTTCTCTTGGGAAGAGTGACCTTGTACTGTTTATTTCCTGTCTCACTGGCTCTCTATACAGATGAGGACTTTGCTGTTATCCCATGACTGCCTAGTTTTTATAATACTGGGACTTTTTTTGTGGTTTTTTTTATCACTTTTAATCAGACTTCTTTCCTTTGGAGGGAATCTTTGGGGATTGGACATGAGTTACAGGGAAATAACTTCACATTAGTGCAAGTGTGGTAAGAGGCTATGTGTACACTCACCACAAATGTGAAGTACCTTAATTTAAACATCTGTCTGGTGTCCAAACAATCAACATTCAGCTCCATCTAATCTACATTGCAATCACATCCCAGCTTGCTTCATAAAATTTTAAGTTTCAGTATTCTGTTTGGGATTTAGTTTTTGTTAAAGAGAACCCTGTGTGTATTACAGTAACTCATTTCTGCTTCTCATTCTTCCTACTTGTCAGAACAGGTTGACTCTTTCTATGTTTAGCTTTGCTTTGTTTATTCATCCTTTCTCAGTAAGAATTTTACACTTTCTTTACCTGGAAGCAAGATGGGTCCCAATGGGAAAGTGAATGGCAGAATTAAAAGAGTGGTATAAATACTTGCACTAAGTAGCATGCCATATCAATAAATCAAAGCAGAATTTGCAGGTATAAGCTCTGGTCCTTGGCAGAGTCTCTTAACTAAAAAAAACCCCTAATATTTTAAGAAATTTTTCCCAGATTCATAGTCTCCATTCAAGAGTATTTTAGGTCAAAAAAAACCAAACCAAATTTTTTCCTGCCTTCTTTCTATTCCCTTTATCTCTGCCCAACACATGGTTGAGAAGTTTAAAAGCAAACTTCTGGGTTCCATATTCTTTCAGAGAATTTAGCCTTTCATGTCTATAACTGCAGACATACAAATGAGGAGGATGTTGCTGCTACATTTACTAGAACTGTGCCAGTTTTTCTTCTTTTTGTTTGTAATCCTGAAAGTAGGATACATGGTATGGAAGACAGAAACATATTCAAAATCAAGCTTACAGAACTTGGATACATGTATTTACAGCTTTTAAGAATGACTTTTTTGAAAAGTTGTAGTAATATGGATTTGCTTACATATCAAATGTGGGTTTGTAAATGCAGCAAATGTCTGCATATACTTATATGGGGTGAGCTGGTTTTGGTGAGCAGACACACCAAGAAAACAGGTAAGGGTGCATTCAGAAGAACTAAGCACAGCACTTGAAAGAAAAAAACAAACCAACATTTTAAAGGTTTATTTGTTCTCCTCACAATTTCAAATTAAGACTCTCTCCTTGACTAGACTGAAATAAGTGTTGAGCTACTCAGGAGACTGTGGTGTAAAGCTAGTTTTGCCTGGGACCCATTCTCAGTCTTTCCCAGACATGGAATAAAGAGTGTCAGTGAAATTGAGAACTTACTCTGTGCTTCAGTCCTGTGTAACTCTCATGAAACACAGGATACTCTGCCTTAGTAGAAAAAGCACTAAATGTGCTTTTCAAGTAAGCTAAGCCAGGGAAGGTTATCAGAGGAGAGTGACACTATGCTGGAATTTTTCAGAACATTAGTATGTGTGTGCTACAGTGTTTCACACTAAGATGAAGGATTTTTCTGTCATTCTAGGGAGCTGTATACTTGTCATCTTTCCCAAAGTACTGAGATTTTGGACAGCGTTAAATATATAGGCAGTGTCTTAGTTTGATGGTTATTAATAAAGTTACATTGTAAATTTTAATATAGCAGTGAGCATCTGTTGTATGTCTGTCCTTTTTGTCTGTAAAAAGCAAGCAGAGTCAGACAAAAGTGTAATGCAAAAGTTAGCAGATTTTACCAAGTACCATTTGAAAATCACTTCCCTTATGCTCTGCAAGTGGGATTTTCAGGCCTTGCTTAATTAAGCATCAACAATAAAGTGATACTGAAATAATGGGTGTTTTAAAAATTCCCGTGATTTTTACTCAAATAACAGTATGGCCCACAGAGAGGTAATTATCAACAAATTGTCTGCAGCAAAATTATAATTAATTTAGTGTATTACATCTCAGAAGGGTAGAACTGAAAAACAAAACCTTCAATTAGTTTTTGCATTATTAGATAGTTTAAAGATGGATGCTTATTATCCTGTTTTTTTCAATTGAATTTTATGTCATATTTTGTATCAGTAATGCTGAATCAAAACCTGATTTCCCTGCTTCTGTGGCTGATCTCATTCAGTTCGATGGCTGTTTATATGAATAAGACCCAAAGAATGTGTCTTTGTATGAAAAATATCCTCCCAGAGGGAGTTGTAGTAGGCTCACACTTAATATAAAGGGGAAAAGAGACAGAAGTGAATGTTTATGTTTCATTGTCTTGTTGTACAATGGTTTTCAGTGAAGTTTCATATTCCGTGAAATTAAATCTGTAGCCAAGATAATATGATATTGGACAATTTTTATAATTCAGCATACAGATCTTTGCTGTTGAAACAAAAGGCTGAGTGTTTTTAGGTGCAGATAGCCTGACTAAAATAACGTGTTGCCAAAGAAGTTGCAGTGCATTTTTGATAATGTTGAGCAGAGAGATAACTGTGAGCTCTGAACGGTGTGTTACAGCCATGGGAGTAGTTAACAAGATAAAGAAAATCTCAGTTTTCTCTCTGTTTACAAAACTGGCATTTCTGGAAGGACTGGAAAACAAGAATACAAATACATAACCTGCTTGCATTCTCTTTCTCCCCCTCCTTTTTGCCTCCCCGTGTTGAGCCAAAAATAAATGGGAAGATGAATTGTAAGAAAACACCACTAGAGTCAGTCCTCCTCTTCCTTGGTTTTCTCTCTCTCTTTTATACCTCACTGGGAGCTGGTGGTTGTGTGGCAACTGCAGCTCCCCTGATTAGGTGTGATTCAGTCCTGTAGTGCCCGGAGAGAGCAGAACTCTGCTAGCTCCTCCTTACTCACACTGCAGAACCCGCAAATCCAGAGATGGAGCAGCACAGCTCAGGAGTGAAGTTTGATCCTGTCTGCACTGAAACACCAATATGTGTTTCTACCATATTAGGCCACTCCTGTGATTGTAAGGTAATAAAGATGTCCTTGACCTTTTTGCCATTTAATTTTCCCATTTTCTCTTCATTCTGTGCCACTTCTAAAAGCTCTGCATTGTTCCCCAGTTTCATCTTCTCTCTTTTGTCGAACTACTATTGTATTATTGATTAGAGAATCATCTGATTTTGTTTGATCTGTTCCTCATCTCCTACAAATCTCCTGTTGTTTTGCTAGTTGTGCTCCTAACAATGGTTAATAAGTGCTGAATCAACACTTAAAACCCAAAAGAGATGTGAATAGAGCCAAAGGTTTTTTGACAATCCTTTAAGAAAGAATTTGTGAGAGAATGGAAAAGGATATGTGTCCCTCTTCCATACCTTTCCAGGCCATCTTTATAGATCAGATTGATGGTTGTGACTCATCTTCCAAGGCTTTTTAAAGGCTTTATGTTCAATATTTTCTTCCTCATCCTATCCTCTAGCCTTTACCTGTCTCAATTTGCAATCTTATTTTTTCTGCTTTCACTTCAAGTCTAGTGTTGTTTTGGGTCTTGGGGCATGTTTTTCCATCTCAGACTGCTTTCAACTCTCTCTGTTCCAGCATCAGTAGCTTATGGGGTTTTCTAGTTGTGCTTCTTGCTTTGCTAGGCTTCCAGTCCTTATCAGTGTGCTGTTTTTTTGATAACAACGGACCACTGCGTTCCTTGGTAGGAGTGATGGTTAAGGAATATCTATTTCTATCTTACTGGACAGGAACTGCCACCTCCTTGAGATTTTTATTGTATGTTTTTCCTGTATGTTGTAAAAGTTAAAATGGAATCTCTTTCAAAAGGGTATCCTCAAATATAAGAGGCACAGGGGTGTTGAGCTTCATAAGGGTAGGGAAGGAGATGGCCATGAGGAAAATCCTGCCTGTTTCTGGAAAGATAGTCCAGGAATATGATGTCCCTCTAGCATGATCCTGCTCTTCTCTGTTTCTCTGTCATCAGGTTTGGGAATTTTTGCTTCTTATTTTTCTTTAGGACCTGGGCAGCCTTTGTGGGCAGATAATGTAAAATGTTATCTGTGTCTTAACACAGTCTTGTATGAGCTGGCCTCTTGTAAAGTATGAAGGAGACTCAGATATGCTGAGATTTCAGAATATTCATTAACTATAAAGCAGATACAGTGACCTGCATGATCCTTTTCAGTACTCAAAATAGACCCAAGAATCTATTTTAACTGAAGACAAAAAAACCTAAGGAGACTGAAATGGATGTAAGAAATAGCATCATCCTCCATGGTTCCTATTAGTGTCTGACCAAGGAGGTGCTTGTACTAAGGGATCCTGACTTTACCAAGGTGCTGTAGGTAAGCCCATGTAGTAACACATTTCCAGGTTTTCCTTTCTTTCAGGCTGTGGGAAATATCCACAAGCATTAAGAGGCTGAGTGTCTTTAAAGCCAGTTTCAGGTCCCAGAGAGATGGCTTCCACTGCAGGACTGCCCCTTTGGGTTCCTGCAGTGCCTGTGAGCACACAGGGGATGGGAGGGGGATCAGGGGGCAGTGAGGGGGAGTGGGGGTCATCTGTGTTCACGTTGCACTCTCAGCTCTCTGTTCCTGACACAAGTATGAATATTTCTGCATTATGAACCTGTGACTTCTTCTGTGCAGCCATGAGGGCAGAGTCTTCCCTGGGAGCTGAGGTTCTGTCCTACAGGCGGAGAAGCTTTCGAGAAATGCAGTCTCTGTAGCATGGTTTCTTGAAACAGCTAAAATTATATTAGTGGTGATCCTTTAAATCTGTACAAAGAGCCTGCTGGTGTGGGAGATTTTTATTTTACCTGGTTGGGTATTGCATTTCAGTGCAGCAGATGGCATATGTATGACAAGTGCCCTTTGGTAAGAGAGTAAACACAGCAAGAAATACGCCCCAAACCCCTGGCATTTTCTTAGGCCTTTCATAACATCAAAGCACCCTTGTGCAATGCTCATTTCAGTCACCTGATGCAAAAGCCAAGGTTTTGTGGTAGCTGCTTTCTTCAGTTGTTCCTGTGTTAGTACAGCTGGCAAGATTCTCAAGATACAGGGAAGAGCAATGTGATATTCAAGGTGAGATGTGTTAATTGAGCCATAGCCTGAGCTGAGAGAGGTTAACTTCAGTTGCTTGTCCTGGAAGTATTTTGTGTTGATGCATAGCTTTTTAAAATTAACTGAGATCCTCGTTTGCAATAGAAGTAGGATAGGATGGAAACATGATTTTGTTTATTTTGGGCTTGGTGGGGAGGCTTTCCTCATGAATCAAATGCTGAGTTGAGACTATTGTTCTGCATGGCTTGCACAGAACAAATGAAGAAAGAAATTTTGGGAACTGGGCTGTTCAGTTGGGTTGGAACAAAAGAGCCCTGAAGTAGGGAATCACTTTTGTTATCTGACTGAGATTCCCACCAGATGGGAACTTCTGCATGGAGTGGGGAAGAGTCTTCTGAAGAACTTCCAAAGAATTTGGAAGAATTTAGCAAGTAATAAAGATAGCACAGAGGATGCCCACAACCCACTGAGAGATCCTTCAGCTCCATGTCTGCCAATGGTCCAGGCAAGAGGATCGCAATTTCCATAGTTTTATTTGCATGAGCTGTTTGGAGATTACTCACAAACATCACCTATACAGATACAGCTGTGAAGGGCAACTTGACCTTGTTGTATTTCAACTTTATAGGGGAGTTTAGATTACATTTTGCAGTTACTGTTTCTTATGGTAGCCTTCCTTCCAGAAGAACTTAGGGAAAGTCTGTGTCTGTGGGGCAGCAAACTCTGTCCCTGACTATTGATAATGGTGAGTGCATTAATCATCAAAGTCTTATTTCTGTGGAGAATCAAGTCCCTAGTCTGGTCCCCCAGGTCCAGAACCTGCTTTATTGCTATGGCATATCCCTTTGGCCAGTTCAGGTCAGCTGTCCTGGCCATGCTCCATCCTGGCTTCCTGTGCCCCTTGTCACTGGCAGAGCAGGAGACACTGAAAAGTCCTTGACTCAGGGTAGGCATTGCTGAGCCACAACCAAAACATCAGTGTGTGACCAACATTGTTCTCATACTAAATCCAAAACACAGCACTGAACCAGCTGCTAAGAAAATTTGCTCTATCTCAGCTAAGACCAGGACAAGGAGAAGGTGTGACAAGAGTGGGCAGGGTTTGAAATGGACTGGTGCAGCTGAAGGCTTTGTGCAAATACTTCTTCAAACCAATGTTCTTCACTCAATGCCAGGACTGTCTTCAGACTATATTTGCATAAATTACACTTACTCCTGGATTGTTGTTGTAGCGTCTGAGTCAGCAAATGTGTCCTACTACTGTGTTCAGCCCAGTATGTTTTAATGAAAAAAAGGTCTTGTACCAAAACTGCCACTGTCATTATTGTGCAGTCTGTCCCAGCACGTGGCTTTTCTCAGGTGTAACTCTCCTTCTTCCCCCAAAATCTGCAGTTGTGAAAGTCTTACTGGCCTGTCACCACATGTCTTCAAAGAACCCAAGGGGCATTTTTAATGAGAATTGCTTTAGAATTCCTGGCTTGATTTATGAGGTAAAGAAAAAAAATAATCATAGAAACATTATCCTCTCACACGTTAAATTTTTTTTCTTCAACTTTATGGTGATAGCACCTTAACTTTTTGCAAATGGAATAACCAAATATTTACCTGTTTTCCACTTAAAAATGTAGACTGTCTTTGTTTAAATGCAAGACAGCTTGAGAGAAAGGGAAATGGAATTGTAAAGGACTAGAGGTCTTTGTTCTAAATTGTGGAATAAATAGACATTCAGGGCCTCAGAATTGGATGTTGGATGAATATTTTTCCCATAACTTGTCTTTGAGAAATAAACCTGAAAAGTTTTTTAGCAGTTTATTGTACTTTTCTAAGGAGGTTTTTGTAATTTGTACAAAGTGAGACAAACATGGCAGCAAGTCTTCACTTTTGGTTTCATCTCACCAGCCCACCAGTGTTAATGTATGCGCTTCCTTCTTTCTTTTGAACAAGACTATGTGACAGCCACAGAAATAAAGCAAGTACAACCATTCTGCACTATTTATATTTATGCTTCATATATTTATGATTCATAATCATAATTCATAAGCATGTTCATAGGTATAGAAATCCACTCCAGCCCTTGCTGAGGTCACCAATTACAACAGGTGTCCTAAGTCTTATCAGCATCCTCACTGCCTTTCAGAAAGTTCCAAACCTGTTCTCATTTATGCTGCACTCAGCCACTAGACGTAATTTCTCACTATTCAGTAACACCTCCCTCTCCTTTCCCCCCCTAAAAAAAAGGAAAAAAAAGCTTGACCCCAACATTCCTCTCATATCTTACAAATATGTGTGATATGTGTGAAAGTCTGTGGCAAGAAGCTGACTCTGTTCCTCACCACGAGCCAGTCCTCTTCTGCTGCCTTGTATGCTTGTGTCTTCCAGCACTTATTCCTGTAATTCAGGTGCTGGAGGAGGTGTGTGCCATGGTTTTAAACACCCTTGAGTGCAAGTCCTGTGGATTATTAGCAAGTATTGCTAATGAGAGAGCACAGAGGCAAGGGGTACTGCTGGATATTTGGTTTTGGTTTTCCATGGCTTTTATTTAAAAAGGAAATGAAACATGAAAAACCGTAAGAAGAGAATGCTGTGGTGTAAACCTTAAAGAACATCATCGAGTTTTTGCTGCTGTGTGGGAGACATGGCCTGTGTGGTGCACAGGACAGGCAGTGGCTGGGCAAGGCTCTGGAAAGGTAAGAGTGCACTTTTGTGTGGAAGCCATGACCTGGAACCCAAGAGCAGGCTCGCACCGTCGGGAGAAACGGGAGAAACGCTTGACTAATTCTGGCAGTTCCTGCTCTCTCTATGATTTGCTTTGCAGCTTTAGTGTTCATTAACTCCTCCTTGGTGTTACGTTATCCAGGCCAAACAAGTTCCTTAGGTTTTTTGTTGCATTCCCAAACAAACCCATTCATCAAAACTAGGATAACTTTCTGCACATACCTCACTTTTCCTGTGCTCTTTCGCATGCATTGACACTGCACACAAGTCTGAAAAATACGTGTTTCAGGATTTTTGTTTCCTTGTTTTAATACCTACCTCTGAAAGTACTATACTGAGGTCTGAAAAATACGTGTTTCAGGATTTTTGTTTCCTTGTTTTAATACCGACCTCTGAAAGTACTATACTGAGGGGTTAGATCTCCAGGGAAGTTTGTTTACACTGCACTAGCAATCATCAGTTCACATGAGTTTAAATCCAAGGAATGAAACAATAACATAAATATAAATGTAATAATAATTTTTATTTATTTATTTATTTAATTATTTACATATTTATTTATTTACCCCCTTTTGTGGTCCAGAGCAGAACTGTGTCTGAAAATGCAGAGAAAACATTCTTTGAGAGGAGACTGGCACTCTGTTGCAAAGGTTGCCCAGATGCCAGGTCCAGTACACGAATAAGACATTTCTTGCCCATATTGGTTCTGCTGACTTTGTTTCCATCTCTTAATTGGTTTTTATATGCTTTGAATCAGAGTGAGAAAGAGCAAGATTCTTCCCATAAAAATGGTAGTAAAACCTCCTGCCACTTCTGAGGTGAATTTCTGTGTATCCTCATCCCAGCAGGTCTGTCAGCAAACTAACATGGAGTCTAGCAAGAAGGAAACTTTTTAATAGAACTTTTCCTAATCAGATGAAGATACCAATCTGTTATTCTCCATCTCCAAACCTAGTTCTCAGATGACTTGTAAGAGAACAGCTACAAGTCTGTTGATGCAAAATTGCAAGTATTCTTGTTTGTAAACAGTTTGTCAATATTACTGGAGGTACCAAAACAGCAAAAGCAGGAAAAAAAACTGTACTCACCAAGAGAATAGTCCTGCTCTGCTTGATGCTTCTGACAGAAGTTGTGCTGTGTAGGACAGGAACAGGATCGATTTCAGATTCTTCATTTCTTTACCCTCTGCTGCTTCCTGCTGAACTACCTTTTATTTCCCCCAGTAGCCTGAAACACATTCCAGAAATGTCTGTGTGAGGTAGAAGAGTAAGAGTGCCAAGGCTGCTGATGAATAAGAGACTCTGTGATAAATCTTGTAAAATTGGACCTTTTCATTCAGAGAATAGTTCTCAGTTACTGAGACTTTTGTTGCCTTCTTTTGAATTGCCAGGGAGAGGAGGAGATGTTAAGTGTGTTGTCCTGCAACACTTCCCTCTAGCGTACCTGAATTACCAGAGGGGTGAATTGCTTTGACAGGGAGGGGGGGTGGGTGGGGGAAAATGCAGAGGAAGTTGACTCTGTTAAATCTGGGGATGCAGCAATCGTATTACTTCACTTCTGAAACGACACAGTTTTGTGATATTTAAATTTACATCAGAAGTTTGATTTTGAACTTGCTGATCCAAGCTGAGGATGATAATGAAAACTTTCAGCTTTAAAATCACCACTTTTTAAACAGATATTCGGGTCTTACTGACACACAGTTCCTAGGAATAAATCTGTAAGATTAATTTTTTTTCTATTCTAAACTGGTTTGTAACAGTATTATTACTGTAAAATTTGGTTTATTTGTTGATACTTCAGCTTGGAGCTTCCTACAAGGTGAATTTGGATTGCATGTGTATTTTATCCAGGCTATGTCAGAATCCCAAGCATACATTTTTTTTTCCTGCATAGGGTTTTCCTGTAGTAACAGCTGGAGCACTGTGGTAGTTTCTATCTTAACTTGGTGGTGTGCAGTTTGTGGTCAGGGCTGAAAGAGCTGTGTCCCTGGAGTACACCTTGTTGAAGTTAACCTTCATGCCTCAAATGGAAGTATCTGATTGCTAATAGGCAAAAGCAATATGTAAACTTAGGTGTGTGAGCTGTCACTTCAGGAAGGGGCACTTGATGCAATGGAGGAGCTGCCTTCTAGTTCAGCAGGAGTCCTTGCTTGGGAAAGCTTGTGGTTAGCAGAGTTGAGTCTCAAAGACCTGTCTCCAAACCCTTGGTTCTTCATCAGGTCTGACAGGGTGTCATCCACATCTTTGAAATTATTCCATTCTTTGAAATTCCTGTGATGCTTTTTAACTTAAACATTGAGAGAGAGAGAGAGATAAAAGTGTCTTTAAAGAGTTCCCTATTTCCCCATATAATTATTGTAGGAGCTCCTCTTGTCTCAATTTGCAATGTTTCCTTCTCTCTCAAGCTGAAGTGGGCAGCTCTGCTGCAGCAAACACTGTAGCATCCTTTCAGCATCGCTGCCAGAGCCTTCAGTTTCCGCTTCAAGGGAGCTGCCCTGTCTCCATAGATCCTTCCAGCTTTTTGTGTTGGCTGTGGTGCATTGGCTTGGCAGCCACTCTTGTCTGGGAGAGCTTTTTAGAGACTCCAGTGCTTATTTTTATATGGAAATCTTCTGGACAAAATGTCTAACTCAGAAGGTAGGCAGTTGCTTTCCACAGTGCACCAAGTTCTGTGTTTCACTTCTTGATTGAGTACAAGGGGTTTGGCTGGGCAGGCTGTGCTCCCTCCCTGTGCTGCTTGTTCTTCTGAGCAGTTGCAGCAGCCAGCATCCCTTCAGATCTCAGGGGGAGACCTCAGAATGCAGTGGCAAACATCCAAATCTTTTCAGTGCTGGGGGAATGCCCTGGCAGGGGTCTTGTTGAGGAGCGCTGCAAGATAGCTAGATGGGGCTACTTCCCTTCATCACCAGGCAAGAAAGGAGAGAAACCAGAAGTGGGTACAGGTTTCAAGAGCAAGGCAGCCTCTTCTCCCTGTGCCTGTGAGGGAAGCACCCCGATAGCCCATGCCTCCAGCTGCACCTGATGCAGAGCTGCACTGATGGCTCTTCCCTTCTCCCTGCAGTCTGAAGATGTCAGATGGGCTCTCTGCTCTCTCCCTGATGATTTTGTTGTGGCTGGGCACCCCAAGAAGATAGTCCTTCTGAAGAGCTTCCCACATTTATGGGGATAGAGCAGGCCTGACAGACTCACACAGCACAGAGGAGTGAGTGGTATATGATGAGCTTGCTCCTGATTTCTAATGTGAAACCTTGCTCACTGATGTAGAGGGAAAAGACAAGCACATGCCTCTTTTAAAAATGCTTTCTCTGACCAGTTTTGTCCTCCACTCTGCAAAAAATTGTATTAAGGGCATAAATAAATTTTTAAGGGAATGAGTTCTGTCATAAACCAATATTGCCGCTTTTGCCCACCGAAGAAAATTCACTGTGGAGTCTGTTCTTCTAGTTGGGGAGCTCAGCACTGGCCTCTTGGGAAGCAGATAGGTAGACCCCTTGCAGAAAATAGAGCTGTAGACTTATGTTTCCCTGCAAGTGTGCTGAGATACCCTTTTTCTCTTGTGCCAGCAGGTCACAGTCTCCCCTCCCAGCAAAGGGAATTAATCAGTCCTAATTCTTTAACATTGCTGTAAAAGTGAGGCTCTGTTCTTAAGGCAAGATGGAAAAGCTGGTATCCTCAGTTTTACTTAGACATTTCCTAGTTGTTTTTTTTTTTTTTTAATGGACTCATAGAAGCTACTGATTTAAGTCAGAAAATACTGAATATTGTGAAAATTGCAGTGCACACTTGCCCAAGATTTGTGGCTGTATGTTACACTTTCTCCAGAATGGTGGGGAATTTTTTGTCCATTCTGAAGATTTGGGTGTTTTGTTTTGTAAACCAAAAAACTAGGTTGTTGCCTAGTGTTGTTGCTACAGATCTCCAAGACGGAGCGTCCAGGACTGAACATGTTTTGCAGGATGTTTGCTCTCTCATCGCTGCCCTAGTCCCTCTGACCCCCGCTTGCCACTTCCTCCTTCATTTAATGAAGACAGAGGGTTCTTTATTGTATGATTGTTAAAATGTAATATGATAGTGCTGCAGGAGAGCTGGTGGAATGGTACCGGGTGTTTGGTATTTTCTGTTTCAAGGACATCTGCAGGTGTAAGAATGGCTTCTGTCTTACTCAGTCCCTATGCAGGAAGGGAAGGCAGGTTGGGAATACTTTGTGGTGTGGCACCATCTGTGCAGCCAGGAGCCTTTTCAGGGGCTGCAGGTTGATGTGGATGGCATTTCTCACCACATGAGAAAACCTCTGAGTTGGCAAGCCAAATAGATGTGAAAACCCATACAGAATCTCCGAAAGATCCAATTTTAGATCACGTTTTTTTTATGAGGGAAGTTTGGACAGATCTGTTTCTGTATAAAGGCATTGGGATTGTTTTGTCCTTGACCTCTTGTGGAAGAAGCAGCTGAGGTTCCTTATAGACTGTGCTTTTAGTTAGCTGGTTCTGATCATCTGCTGTAGATATTCCTGCTGTTTCTGTTTTACCTTAAGTTGTGCTCCAAGTGAGCCATCGTACTACAATATTGGCTTTCCTGATGGACTGATAAACTGTTGTTTCAGAACTGCTTCTTGAAAGACACATCCATCATTTTCTGGACAAATTCAATAACTAGAACATGCCTTCTTCATTTTTGAACATGTTATCGTATGCATTATCCCATGAACACATTGTTCTTAGTTTTCCTGTCTTTAAAGATTACTTTCATTTTGGAACTTCTCTCCCAACAACAGGTTTAAAATAGGACACTCATTTATTAGTTGTCTTGGACAATTAAGCCATTAAGGCAGTCTCAAAATGAGTTAATAGCAGTAACAACCTCCTGTTCTCTCAGGGAAGGATGTATAACTTTTTCTTCTAGCTAAGTTGTATATCAGAATTTTAAAAAAAGCTTCTTGTGAATATTCCCTTGCTGAAGGAGTGCTCAACCTGCCATTGGATCCAATTATATTCTTGTATGAAACCATCCTTTGACCCACTAGTTTCTTGTATTTTTTCTGGCAAGTAGAATACATGCAACATAAGCCCTGAAGCTGGATTCATACTACAGTCATTGTACAAATTAATTTATTTTAGAAGTGGCAAAGTCTTTCCATATTCTCCAAGTATATATGCTGATCAATATTTTCTAATCTCATTCATACCACATAATATTTGGGTTTGGAAGGGATGCCTGGAGGTCTTTGGAAGCTGCACAGTTTGCAGGCTGCAACAGTGCTTTAAACCTGAGGGAAACTAAATCAGGTCCTCATACACCCTCCTTTCCTGACTGAAGATCAAACCACTTTTGGCTCAGTAGCTTTCAATTGTGCTGCTGATCTTCCAACAGTAGTACACTGCTATCGATTTCATCTTGAGTAATCATTTCACAGGTGCCCTTACATCATTGCCATGTTTTTGTCCTTCGCCCTTGACTGAGCTTTTGAGCAATGAGCATCTGGTGAAGGTGATGACGATGATGAAAATGTAACCATTCAGAAAAAAAAGCAGTCAAGGACGTTTGCACCAAGAGGTTTGTGTTGGGTATTCAAGTTCTTAGGTGAAGCAGTAAAATCTTGTCAGGAGGTCATTCATTTTGAGAGTAATTGGACAGGGCGTTGCTAGTTTTCATCTCGTGTTATGAAGAGTGATCATGCTGGTCAAAATTTCAAGCTAGTAAAAAGTCATCTCTTGATTTTTCTTTTAAAAAGGGATCAGCCAGGTCTGCAGCATGTCCTGTGTGTTTCTTTACCTACTGTATGCTGACTTCATTTGGATCTAGCTGCTGCTGAAATAAAAGTCCATTTTGCCACCTGTGTTCACCTGCTACCATAAGCGGAGAAGAGAGAAATACTTTGAATCCATCTGTTAGGATTGACTAATTGCCAAGTTAGGAGGGCTATTCAGACCCATGTGGGCACGTGAGAACTGAATAATTGTTATAGTCTAGTTTCTTTTACAGCCCCTCAAGGCAAGTGTTTGTAATACAAATCAGAAGCAATATGTACATGAGGATTTGAGAACCATCACATTACCCTAGTGTAAGAGGAGAAAAAAAGAGTCTGGGTAAATTTCATCATGCTAAGGGAATTTCTTGCAACACCCATTGTCTGCAGTATGGATGTCATGAACTATTTTAAAAAGATACCTCTTGAAAGCGAATTGCTGAATTTCTCTTTTTAGTTGGTGGATCAGAAAGCCATTACCCTCTTGTACAGCTTCTGCTCCAGTATCCTGCATAGTCATTTTGCTGAGCAGCAGAAGGCACAGAAGGAAGGAGGGTCACTGCATGCTATGCAACCTCTCCTACAGCCCTGCATTAATATGTTCCTTTTTTCTGGCCTGTGTAATACCTGCCAGCTGCCCCTCATGCCTTGTTTGCGCAAGGATCATTCCTGCAGCGTATTTGGCCCCAGTTTGTGCTGTGGCTGAATTAGATCAAGCCAAACCAATATATAACACTTTTTTCTCCTGGTGAGATTGACCCTGGGAGTAAACCTGTTCTCTGGAGCTATGTCTGGTTTTATATATGTGCTAGGTCAAGGTATTTACTGTTAGTCAAAGTTGCTGGCTTGTTCACAGTTCATTAAAAATAAAGCAGACAAGCTAAGACTGAATCGACTGCTCCAAAGCTGTGTTAATGTTTTCCTTCCTGACACAGGTGGGGACCTGACCTCTTTCCTCTTACTGGTGGTTTTGTATGCAAGAAGCTTAACTTGTCTTTAAAATCTCACTTGTCAGTAAAACCAGCTGTGTTATGAAATAAGCTCATCTCATCAATAAAGGAAAATACTCTTTTGCCCTGTAACACAGTACATAACAGGGCAGTGTGGAAGTGCAATCCCTCTGCCTAACAGAAATAGGTATGTCAACTCTGAAACTCTAACTGATGTCATTTACTGACCCTTGGTGCCTTTCTCACCTTCTGAGCATGTCCCCTAGGAAGTTTGGGAAGTGCCCAGTGCGTTAAAGGACACCTGAGATGCTTTGTGTTCCCAAGCAGTGCAGCTGCTTCTGTGGATTCAGTGAGAGCTGTACTCCAGTTTTAGAACTCCTTTTATGCTGTGGGGGTAACAGCAGCTTTTGGTGCTGTTCCTGAGCACCTACAGCTGTGAGATACTTGCAGCCTTGCCCCTTCACTTCTATTCAGAAGTGGTAGTACCTCTCTATAACTCAGATGGTGGGTTGGGAGGATTCCTTGTGGAGGTTGCATTTGCTCTGTAACTCCTCTTCCCAGACAGCACAACTCCTTGTGACTGCTATGCTCTGCTTTTGTCACAGTGGTCCCCGCTGTGCCAGAGAGCATCCAAATGAGACCTCCCACCCTTCTTTGGCTTTCTCAAGGTAGGTGAATTGCACCCTTGAGAGCAGTAAGAAATGTGAGTTTGAATATAGCTTTTTAACTTTTATCTTCCTTTCTCACTGTTTTGATTAAGGCAAATTAAAAATGAAACACATAGCAGCCTGTATTCTAAGGTCATGCAAGTTAGCAATTTGAATTCATTGCGTATGATGGCGGCATAAAGACAAATTGAGAGGTTTCAGGGGGTCTTACAATACTAATTCTTTATGGATGGGCAAAACAGCAGAATGAGATTTGCTAGATTCAGAGGGATCCTGGGATAATCAAACCATCCGCAGGTCTGGAATCCTATACCATGAGAGCCTGGATAAACATCCAGACCAGTAGACTGTTAGATATTCCATATTGCATTGTAATTTCTTTGTCAGTGCAAAAAATACCCCACTACCCACATGGGGACAAAATGTCATGTACACTTTCATGAGTATGACCACATCTGCTCTAAGTATCCTGTGTTTATTGTAATTCTGTCTGGAGATTTGTCTCTGGTTTGACCCTCTGCAAGGTGGGATATTGACACCCCCCAGTACCTTTTTGAACAGCTAAACTAAATGATACCTTTTTTGAAAAAAAAAAATAGGCACTCAGTCGACTTCTTAATAATAATGATGATGTATTTTTATAAAGTATCTTACGTAACTTTCTAAAATCAAAGCACTGGGGCCTAAATAGCTGAGCTTCATTAAGCAGATGAAATGAGAGAAGAGAAGCATCTGGCAGAAGAATGGAGGGCAGTGTAAAAATAGAGGCATATGGTTGTTTCAGTAGCATTAGTAATTTCTGAAATTACATTGCCTATGAACCTCTACTCCATTCAAAGTAGAAGACTGAGCCAACAAAGCCAATTTTCAGGACACTCACACAGAGTTCCTTTCTTCCTGAAAATAAGTGGCTGAAGCTTGGGGAAATCAGTGGTACCTTTTGGCCAGCAGAAATTTTTGCCACATGGACAATTTTATAATGTACCCTAAAAAAATCTTCAGAAAGCAAATCAGGGGGTTTTTTTTGTTTGTTTTGTTTTGTTTTGTTTTGTTTTTTTAATATGCTGTTTTCCTAAAACATGTGCCCTGATTCATTGTGATTGGTCAGTATAAGGATTATGGAGAATATTCCTTGTATAAACACACCCCTTGTTTGTACATATTTATTTGTATAGACTGCATGAAGAGGCTGGCTTGCTTGGTGCTGGGTTGTGGAGTTTTTGCCATATCATGGCTTAACAGAAACGTGCATTTCAGAAACATTAATGATTTCTCAAACTTTTAATCTTGAGTTAAAGAGTCAGTTTCAAACTTCTATTGTAAACTCCTTATTTCAGGGCGTTTTTGTTTGTTTATTTGGGGGAGTTTGTTTATTTTTTGCATTCCTTTGTTTTTTCCTTCTCCTCCCTTGCATCATTTTCCCCTACTCTCTACTGTCATCATTTATGTTCCTTCTGAGAAATTTAGCTGGGTGTAGATGGTAGTGCATTCTTGAAGTACCACTGTATGTCTCAATAAATCTGGAATCAGTGTCTCTAAAGCTTGTAAATTACAGGTGTAGGAAAATGAAATTATTCTCTCAACGGCACAGAGAAAGGCTCTGTCAGACCTGGGGCTGGAATAGAGATACATATTCTGGTCACACCACTGGACCATGCTACCTCTGTGTCTACTTGCAGTTTTGTCTGTCTGACCTTTTAATCTTTCTCAACTAATTGCTCTCCTAATTTGAGTCTTCTCAAACAGTTCAGGTTGCTTCTGGCCTGGCCACTCTGGAAGTGCTTTGGTGTACGTGTTCATCTGGCTCTCCTTAATGCTTTCCATCGTGGTTGTAACATAGGCAGGACACTGCTGCTTCTGGGATCATAAATATGCTCAGAACTAGTATGGTGGGATATGGACATGCTGTTTATTAGGAAAGACTTCAGAATGTATAACTGCTGTTGTCTATGGAGAATAGGGTCTTCAGGATTATTTCTGATTTATGTAATTGTGGACACCATTATATTTAGAGACTGAATGTTCCCTAAAGTAGAGAAAATCTTTTTGACAGTTTGTTGAAAATGCCCTGGTGTCTCTAACTGCACTGAACAAGTGATGTGGTGTAGTCAGTAGGGGATTATGTTAAATGGGAAGTGCACATTTTGCTTTAATAGTCAAAGTGCAAGAGCACCTTATTCCACTGTAAGAAGAATGGCAATTGGCAGCTTGCTAAAGGAGGTTTTTATATTTTTGAGATTTTAATAGTGATAAATACAATGATTCTGTATGCAGAATGTTTCTGGTTGTGAAATAAAAGGCACACTAAAATTAGTTTTCCCATATAAAGGTGGTTAAAATTTATTTCTAAAATAGAAAAGCTGTTTAGCTCTGTGGAAAGTGGCAAGACCTGTGCTGGTTTGGAGTTAACACTGGAGAGTTTCAGCACTGGGACTGTTTCATTTCACTCAGTTTCCCATTAACAGCTGCAAGTGCTCAGCTTTTCATGTACATTTTTAAAGCAATTTGTTTAGCAAAAATGGGATGATGTAGAAGTTGATTCTCTCAGAAAATCCATTAGTGAGTTTTACTGTAATTTAGTATGATCTAGTGGTCATATTCAAAGTGAATTGAGTGAAAAATATACATTATCAGTGCTCATACTTCACTTAGTCCCATTTTCGAGGTGAAGAGATCTGGAGGAACGTAACTGTGATAAGTAGCCTAAGATTTCTTTATCAAGCTATGCTAAATTAATTAAACACAGGCTGCTTTACAACAACATCACATTATTTTTTCTGTCAGTTTAATAAAGTTGGTTTTAAATCACAATCTAAGTCACACTTAAGGCATATCTTATTCACACAAAAGAGCCTGTGCATTTTTCTTCCTTTGCCTACTAGAACCAACAGTTCTCTAGCCACTACTGACATGTCCAGCCTGAGAGGTGGTGTGTCCTTCAGTACTGTATTCATTATTTCCATTTAGGTTTTGGTTCAGTGTGTCTAACAAGTGGTTTCCTCTGGTGTTCCTGCTGAGTCAGTTCATTCCTATTTTTGCATTTTTAGAATTGATTATTCCTATGTAAACATGGAACTTGTACTTTATTGATTGCATTCTCTTTATTCCAGACCCTTTCTGCAATTTGAAATGACTTTGAAAAGTGACCTCTCTCTAAAGAACTTGAAACTTTACCCGTTCTGATGTTAGAGAGGGATTCCACAAGGGTCATGTCTGTTTTCTTGATCCCAAACTGTTGAACAAAACTAGACCCAGCATATACATATATGGGAGCCTATCAGAAATTTCAGGACAGTTTGATAAAGAAACTTTCAGAGATAACTACTGAGCTATTGATTTTCTAAACCACTTGGGCACCTAGCTTGCATCCATAGGTTCTATTTTCTTAGTTCATGTGTGAGTGTCTAAAGGCTTACTCAGTTTGAGATGCATATGCTGCTTTTCTTTTTGCCTACTGAGAGGTTACCCTGTCAAGGAGGGGTCACATGAATATTACAGCAGGCATAATTTTTGATGATTTTTGTGCTTTTTGAGGTTTTTTGTCTTACTTTCATTCTTGTATTCTACTTGTGGCTGCTTAACCATTTATTTATGGGTGGTAAGGGCAGGGTGGCAGTCTGTAATTCTTTTAGTTTTTCTTCTTTTTACCTTTTCAATGACAATCTTGACCTTCCTTTGTAGAATTTGTCAATTTTCTCTCTTCTCAGCAAGTTTATAAATATGAACCTAAACAGGTGTAGGGACATTAGTTGAGCATTTTAATTGATAATATTTTCCAGAATGTCCTGACCTCCCCCTTATTTTCTCTCATGGGCTTTCTTTGTCATAACAAGACAAGGCAGGAAAATAAGCAGCTATATTGGCTTAGCTGGACCAAAAAGCTCCTCCTCCTTACCTCACACGGTGGCCAGAAGTGCATAGCTAGGGAAGAGAAGGAAGCAAAACTGTCTCTCCCTTGACTCCATATGATCCTTCAATATCTACATCATCCTTTTTCTGGATAAGATGGTGTTGGATAACAATGACCTAAGCTTGATTTCCTAAATTGTTTGTGTTAGTTTCTGACGTTAAAACAGTTCTTTGGCTGCAATGTAATTGTTGCTGGATATTTAAATAGTAAATGCTTATATCTTCATCAGAACTTTCTGGTAACAGGGTAACATCATTTTTCCTGATGTTACCCTATGACTGCTGTAGCTGCAGTGTTCTTTTATTCTAAACTGTGGCATGGCTTTGGAAAGGGTGCCTGGCCTAGAGAGTTAAGCCAACTACTGATATATTGTGTGAGAATTGAATGACTGTAACATTATTTTGGGGTTATGAACATGACTTATAAAAGGTTTATCTAAAATGGTTAGGCAGCATTGTTTATATTTTAAATGAAGACAGTTGGCTGCTTTTAGGGGAGAGAGATGAAAGAAGGATGACAGACTTTGATGAAACAATAGGAGAGAAATAGAAGGTGCAGGAAACGTTTGGTAGAGCTGGGTGGACATACTGAAGTCATGGTGCTTTGAGCTGAAGAGCTGTAAATTTGTGTAAGTTTTAGAGGTTAGTCCATGAGATGTGAGTGTCAGTGTTATTTGTGAGTTTTATGAAGCTGATGATTGGGCAGATTAGGCTCTGCAAACACCTCACCAGGTCTAGGAATCCAACCCAATACTTTATTTGCTTGTAGTTAACCTGTGAATGAAAGAAGAAAACAATATAATTTTATTTCAGTGTTGCCCATAGCAAGTCTGAAAGGTCCTGTTGTTTCCCTTGGTTGTTTTAATTTTCATTATAGCAGTGTTTCAGACTCTGTTGTCTTCTCTGAATGTGCTGGAGGTCTGCATGGAGAGCCAGCATGGTCAGGATGGGCAATATCCAGCTCTAGGCTGCAGGCTGGTATAATGCAGGAAATGCTTTGGCACTTGTACTGAAGTGATGCATCTTCCTGAACACAATCCAAAACAAAACAAAGTAACAGAAAGGATTTTTTCTTTCCTTTGGCACTTTTGCTGTGATGCTTACTCTGACATCACCTTTCCAGTCATTCATGTGGCATCCCAGGAGAGGAAAGACATGAATTTCTAATACAAGTAATAAACAGGAGCTTTCCTTCTTCTCAACTAAATATGTAATTTAATATTGCAGGGGCAGAGGATATGTTTTCTTTGGCAGGTAATTTTTCAGAGTCTTCCACACAATTTTTATGCCAAAACACTTCACTTAAGTAATTCTGTTACAGAGGGACATTAAGAAGCTCAGGCAAGAGAGGCAAGACATTTTCTCCTTGGGTTTGAAAAAAGCTGGAAAGTAGATGAGGGAGGGAGGTTTACAAAGGCTCTTCCAGATTCCATGAGCAGGGAAATGTTTTACACTAGCAGTGCATTTGGATGGGCAGAGAAGAGGTCTGTGCTGCTTCAGCCAAGAGGCAGGAACGTCCTCTAGGGAAGAGACAAAAGCAAGCTCCCAGCTCAAGGGCTGTGAAGGCAGAGCTGTGCCGTGGAGCTGTGCAGACTCATGTTTTCTGATGCTATGGCTCTGTCCTGCATAGGAAACACCAGTGATGAGGGAACCAGTGCCAGAACAAAATGTGGCCTCATCTGAGTTGCTTACAGATGAGGAACGTGTGTTGGCCCATCATGTTGTTTAGTCAGTTTAAAATTGTTAATGTGTAATAATGTGAGAATTTAACAAGGAACCCCATTCCTCCCCACTTCCCTCTGCACTGAGGCTGAGCTTGTATTGTTTCCTTTCTTCTTTTCCTTCTTTCTCATTTAATGTTCACCAGAAATGTGGAATAATGGAGTTTTACACTGCTGCAGCAAGTGTAGCACCTGCCATGTGAAATCTCTCCTTTTCTCTTTGAGTGAAAGCTTTAAGCAACACTTCTCCCAGACAGAGATTAAGGCCTTGGGATTCCTGTCTGGGGTGGACATTTGATTAATGCAGGGTCCTTTTATTGTCACCCTGCCTTTCTGCTCTTCCTCATTAGAAATCAGTGACTCTTCCCCAATTCATTCATGACACAGAGAAAAGAATGTCTAATTATACATATAAATACAGAAAATATATAGCATGAATTCAGCTAGTAAAATGAGCTATTTTCCCACATGGGGAGGGGATTAGGCAGGGGTGCATTTGTCTCCTGCACCTGCTGGTAGAAGCCTCTGACAGATGGCAGTGCTATATATATATATATATATATATATATATATATACACATGCATGTACGTGCACACACAAGTAGGAGAACTAAACCCAGTTACTGTTCATAGGTAATTTTGTTTTGTGTTTATGTTTCAATGAAGGGATGTGGTGGCCTCAAATTGGGAGGGGGGGTTGCCTTTGAAGGTTGGAAATAGTTTTGCTCCTGGAAGCTACAGTTTCTGTAAGCACTTGACAGCACGGTTGGATGGGAGAGGATTTATTTGCTGAGGATTATCCAGGGAGGGTTGTGGGGGTGTGTTTTGCTCACAGCATGGTGCTCTGGGGACATAATCCTTCCCCTAAGGAATTGCACAGTTTACAGGGATAGAAATGGGTATGTTGATAGTTTGCTGTAACTCTTTTAGCCCTTATCTCCAAGGTTTTCTCCACTTTTTAGTGATGCAGTCCTTCCAGACACAGGGTGAATATGTTCATCAGATCACCTGGGGTTAGAGTTCCACAAGTGTTTTTCTGCTGTCCTCTCCCAGCTGCCTCATAGCTGAGCAGCTGCAGGTCATGCCAGGCTGGGATTTGGGGCTTGCTGCAGTTCCCTTCAGCCTGGCTGGGAGCACGAGCACAAGATCTGTGGTGCAAAGCCAAACCAAAAACAAGCTCTCTTTGACTCATGCTTATCCTGGGCAGTGTGGGGAGAATGCTGATGCAAGTGAGGTGGGAGTTGCCTGGAGGAGACATTTCAGGTCCAGCTGTTACTGGAGGGGGTTTGATGGCAAGCAGAAGCTTTCTTCTGAAATGGCAGGGTGGTTATGCGCTGTGTTGGTGGTGAGACCAGTGTGGGCAGGGCTTGCCTTACCCCTGGAGCTTGGGGCTGCAGGGTGGAGTTGGCTAGAGCCTGACTATAGGGATACATGCCAGAGGTGCCCAGAGCAGGGTTACCAGGTTCAGCATGATAGATGGTGTTGCAGAACAGAAGGAGGAGGGAAAAATCACCTTAGGTATCTATAAACCTTAATGCAGAGTGTAGAAAGTAATATGAAGAAAACCATACATATATAAATATATATTTTATATATATATATAGAGAGATAGATATATAAATGTGCCAAAAAAAAAAAAAAAATATATATCTCAAACTGTAAGGAAAGTTTCGCTTTACTCACCTTGTTGGTCCCCATGCTCAATTCTGGTGGTCTTGTAGTTTTGTCATTCAAGTTTCTCGCAGAAGTAAGGATCAAAAAAAAAAGCCTCCAGCTTTTTCAGTTCAGGTGAAATGAACATGAATGAGGCAAATGTACTTGGACAGGTGCTTTGTGAGTGCTTTCTCAATGGAAGATGCTTGTCTGTCCACTGCTGTGGAGGTTCTGCCTTCAAAATGTACTGGATCCACTCCAAACCATAAGGTGGCAGTGGCCAGAACATGCCTTCCTTTATCTTTCAGTTGGTTTTACTTCTGTTTTTGATGTTTCAGCATAGTGAAGTTTTTATTATCCCAGTGCCTCCCTGAGAAGCTTACTCTACTGCTATATAAATTGACCTGGTTAATAACTCAGTTTCAGTATTAATTTTTTTAATGCATTGTTACATGGGTACCTGAAGCTGTCAGCTTACTTTGGTAGTGGTGCTACAGATCAAGAACCCAAAACTAAGACCTCATAGAGAGGGTGTTTCCACAAGCAGCTGTTCACTTTGTTTATGGAGGTATGTCTCCAGCACAGAACGAGCTTCATTCTTGCAGCTCTGGCAAATGAGCTGTGACACACTCTTACTGGTCCTGCTGCTGCAGGTAATCAGCTGGAGGTTACTTTCCTGAATGAAATACATTCAAATGGCAGGGAAGCAGAAGACTCTGGTTTATTTTGATTGCTTTTCCCCATGATATTTGAATACTGCAGTATGTAACATGAACAGTTATATACAAAGATTTTTTCCTCCATACAATGCCGTACGTTAAGAGAGTTTTAAAAAACCCAAATTACTTTTCCTGACTTTGCCTTTTCCCCTGAAGAGCCCAGGAGCTTAGATCTGAATGCTTCAAATGAACATAATGTTCTATTTATGCTGAATAAAACTATAGATTTTTATGTATCTCTGAGGCAAATATCATCACCTCAATGTACTAAACATTTACAGTCAGCCCTTTTTGTTTATGTTTTCATTCCTGGATCAGTGCTAAAGAAATAGTTATAAAACTGCTCATCAGAGGTTTTGGTAAACATTTTTTTATAGTTGCAGAGTGATTAAGATGTAATAACATGTTTGAGATATGTTTGAGGAATAAAGCACTTAATAACCTAGCCCTGTACTGGCTGTTACAGAACAGCTGTGGGTTTCTTCTCCTTACCAAAGAGGTGATAAATTAGGGTGTTTCACTGTGCAAACTCCATCCTTTTTCTTAGGTTCAGCTTCTTTTAAATTGACAAGAATGGGAAAATAAATATGACAAAAAATAGGTAGAATCGCTCAAAATTCTTCATTCAGAATGCATGAAATATAAATTGGGGGCACAGGGGTCAGTTTGGAAAAACAGAACATAAATTTACACTGTAATCTGTTTGTATAGGCTCAAATGTTACCAGTTTAAAAAGTGGGAGAGCCTTTGAAGGAACTGAGGCAGCAATGGAAGCACTTGCTGGCTGGCTGGCTTGTGCATGCAGGCGTGTGTGGCTGCTTATTTTTCAGACAATCATGCCAACACTGTAAGAGCTCTTGTTTGGCACAACACCACTTGGGTGCACTGAGACTGGGCTGCTTGTTTCATCCCAGCATCTGCTGAGATTAAGTATTAGTGCTGCTGTTTAATGAGCAGTGTGCGGATGTGCATGAGTATTTGGGGTTGTTTTTGTTTCCTCTGGTTTGTAGCAGACAAAGCTGTAGGGATGAACAAAGCCTTCCAGGCTGCCTACTACATAGATTAATTTACAGCTGCCAGTTTATATTAGTTGTTCTATTTATTCTGCTTCATTGCTTTTTTGAGGAAAGGAGTATTTCTTAGTCAATTGTCTGGCAAAGTGAAAGGAATTCAAGAAATGTGGAGCAAACAAATTCGCGGTAATTAGACAAGCTTTTGGCAGATGAACTGTTTGCTCCCTTTTCTTATGATATTATGTTACACGGAAGGACTGAAGTTTGAAAGCAGAATTTAAGTTGACGTCTGAACTTTGTCTTTACTCTCCTGTTCTCTGCGTTGGTGATGCTGAGCCTTGATGAATGGCAGCTATAACCACGTCTCTTGTCTGCCTATTTAGTGTAGCCCTGCAGGAGGTTTTGACAGGCAGAGCAGCTTATGTCTCTTGTCTCTGCAGCTTTTATGATGCTGTAGATTTATCAGGAGCCTCTAATGCTCTTTATTTTTGTTGCCCTGTAACTTTCCTTCTCTCTGTCTCTGTACTGAGTCCCGTTGCTGTGTGCTGACCACCTGATGCAGCCAGGACTGCTGTATCTTTCTGCTGGAGATGTCCAAAGCTGTGCACAGCCCTGCACATCCTGAGAGGCAACTCTGTGTGTGTGGTTATCAGTGAGGGCACGAAGTAAATAGCTGATTGTTTATCCAAGAGCCTTATGGAAATGTCTGAATATTGACAAGGCAGACTGACTGATCTAGTCTGTCTTCTAAAATAATTGCTTTGGAGGACACAAGTAGTTCAGAAGGGGATTAGTTGGTTTACTCAGAGTAGGATCAGGCACACTGGGGCATGTGCTCTTCTTCCCCACCCTCAGTGGAGCCAGTAATTTGTTGCCCAAATTACAGAGCATAAGATCAGACTGGCTGAATATAATCTGGAATGATCCTGCACAGAGGGTTCCTTCTCCTGCTTCCCTCTGCTGGGTTGCTGGGCTGGGAATAATGCATTGTGGGCTTCTTTGGAAATGAAGTGGAAGCTAGGAAGACATGAGACACCCCAGGTGCTAAGAAGAGACCTTTCAGGAACAGGAGGTGCTGCTCTCAGGACCCCACAGCATCAGGAGAGCCCATTCTCCGCTGAGGTGTCCCTGATGAAGTGTCAGCTCTGAGGGAAGGCAAGGAAGTGAAGTCTCTCTAATTCACTCATAAACCTTGGCAGGTAGTAATTAGAGTATCTTGTGTACTTGGATGAAAGTGTTTAATGAGAGAGCTATCATGCAGAGATAGATGCAGAGGCATATGTACACATAAATATATATATTTTTTTTCCCCTCCTGTATTTTTCTCCTCCTGAGAAGGTGGTTTTGCCTCACTGTTCTGCTTTGTAGTAGGTGATTAGTAGCAGGCATGACACCAGTACTGTGATCTTTGCTTTCTTCTGTCTTGATTGGACCTTGGCTTTGGAGCTTGCAGGTGTCTGTGACGACGGTGCAGGTGTTTGCCGTGCAATGTGCAGCTTCATTTGAGAAATGCTTTCTACTCCTCTTTTGATCTTTATCCTTTTGAAGGTCTTTGAATTGATTTGGAAATACCCTTTAATGAATGGGGTTTTTTTAGCTGTTTCGTATCAGATGTTTCAAGTATATGTGTGCTCCATTAATATGAATTTTATTTGTTGACTGTGTCAGAAGTTACTTGGTATGTCCTATATGAAAGATTTCAAAACCTTATTAGCCAGTCATGTTGTTGTTAAGGTTGTGTAGCAAAGTGGAGCTGGTACTGGATTTCTTCAAGTATACTTTGACATGCAGTGGTCACTTAGGGTTAAAAATAAAAAAAACTCAAAACCTTCTAGATGCACCAAACCCCAAAACAATCAGTGAATTATCAGAAAGAAAAATGTTATATGTGGGGTTTTTTTATTGTAACCAGTCTTTTAAGTGGTTCAGAATAATTAATGAAACTATTTCAAACCCACTATTTTTCATCATTTTAATTGAAGTATCATTCCCTCTAAAAACAGCTCTGCACAATATTGAGAAGTAGCAGTCATATTGTATGAAAAATACACCAAGCAATTAACTGTTTTCTAATACTTTTCTTTGTCCTGAATAGACATTTGTGAAAATACAGTATTTTTTGGTTACAAAGTAGAACTGTCAATTTTTACTTTTGTATTTTGTTGGAAGTGATTGTGTCTTTATTACCAGACATGCTAAGCTTTCACATTTTTAATATTACATGTAAAATTAGCTCTTAAATCTGCTGTTAAAAAAAAACTCTTGAGGAATCTTTTTGGACATAAAATCTCAGGGCATGTTGGGTTGTTTTCAGAAAGTATGAAGCTGAGTGAAATGTTTTTTTTTTTTCTGTTGCAGTTGTGGGAGGTTTTATTCCTGGGTTGAAATGGCAAAACATCAGCCCAGCCACGTGCCCATTTAGCTGCTGATAGGGATTAGGTGTTCACAATTATTTGCTCTGTGGCTGGGGTGGGTTCACAAGTGTTGTGCTTTGCTTTGGTCGCATCCAGTTCCTCTGCCATGGACTGCAGCTGGTGGCAGCCTGGGTAGCTGTTGGCTGCTGCACTTCTCCCTCCTAAAGAGATGAGAGCCCAGATTCTTATTTAATACTTTCAGGCAGAATTTTACTTCTTGTTTGTGATACAAACAAGATGACCAATCAAATGGTTTTTAACTTAATTTGTGAAAAATATATGGACATTTAAATTGCTTTGCTATTAAATCACTGGGTTTTGTTTATGGAGTCAGTTTCAGAAATTCCGTATGGCTCTCTTTTGTCAAGGAAATTTTATTTATTGTTTTTTATCATATGCACTGTTTTATGTTACAGCTGAATAAAGAATCAAATTTCTTCATTACTACATGCCATGCAGCAATCCTGAGTAGATGAGAGAGAACTAGAGTATATCTCAGTACCTGGCTTCTTCAATCCATGTAGTTTGTGCCACTTTGGTAGGCATCTAAAATCATCACACTTGTTTTGATTGTGATCAGAAGTCAAGAAGTCTGACAAAACTGCAGAGACACTTGTTTTTTTACTTTCTCTTTCATTCTGAAAAAACATTTATCTGATTTTTTTCCTATTACACCACCTAAGTCAGCAGAGGCTTCATCCTTGTCTGTGTGTGAAAGGGAAATTGCCCTCCTGTGCAGATGAGCAGGGAGCAGGAGTCAGACATCATCCCCATTAAGCTTCTTTAAACATTTGCTAAGAGTTTTACAGTAAAACCTTTGACAAATGTTGTGGTTGAAGACCTTCACATCAAATGATGGTATGGGTTTCCTGGTTTTCTTCCATGTGCACAAATGACTCAACAGAAATAATGGCTGTTGACTGTATTATAGAAATATATATTCAGAGTGTACATAATTAAAAAGATATAATAAAATAATTGAAATAATTGGTGTGGATAAAAACTCACAAAATCCCACAAAAAGACTTTAAATTATATATATTATTTTCTTTTGTACATTTTCCTTTCAACTCCTGACTTTTTTTTCATATTTCTTCTGTTTCTATTGGAGCTTACTCTTAAGAGCACAAATAAAACAGAAATTATTCGGGATATTTTTAGTTTGGTTTTTTTTTTTTTTTTTTTCAGATATCCAGGTTGTAGCTATCCAGTTGTGTTAGCTGATTTTGAACCTTTTGCCCTTTTTATTTGTGCCACAGATGGGAAGCAGGCAGTGTGCTGAGCAGGTATGCAGTCACCAGCACAGCAGGTGTGCATTCTGACAGACCTGCCTTGCCTGTCCAGATGTGTCTGTGCATCTGCTCAGAGTGGATTCTTATGGAAAGGCTGGAAATGGTCAGGAGTGGCAGTACAGTGGGAACCACCACCGAGGCTGAATCCCATATTTGGGATTTCAATATCCAAAACTGAAATGGGACTAATCTAGTGCCCTCACAAATATACACAAAAAACATGCTTTTTAGTTTAAATTAGATGAGGAAAAGTAGTTCCTGTATTTGCTAATATATTTTAAACATGATGATTTGGAATGAATGTGAGAAAGCAAGCTGGTCATTTTGCCAAGTGTTTCAGGTGTTAGTTGAAACATCAGGCTATTCAAATTTGGACATTTGACTCTTAAACCAACCTGTCTGTCAGGGACTCTGTTTCAGGGAATGGAAAGAGGCATTTTTCATCCAATGGCATGTTGACAATCTCCAAATTAAGTGCCTAGTGTGGACTGCCTTCTGTTTCTTTCTCCATAAGCGTGCTCTCCAGTCATTGAAGAGAATGGGTCTGGGTTACCTGTGGATATGTATCCCCAGTTCCTTGTCTTTCCTGAAGGGTGGTGGTGAGGGGGAGAGGTGGGGCAGTGTGGCCAGCAGATTCTTCTAGAGGAAAAATCTAACAGCCTGTTCATTTGTTTGAATCAATTCCTACACATGGTGATCCTAAAACTCGCCATCTTTAGAGAGAGCTGAGTAAGTGACATTTCATAGGCTGTCCATTCTGTTACCTAAAGAGCTCTTCTGTTTTAATATGGAGGGCACCTGAATCCCACAGTCATAGTGCTCCAGAGCCCTTTGTTCATCTTTGCCTCTCTTTTTGCCCCCTTTGGATGGAGGGGCATAAATCTCTTTGAAACATCCAGCTAAAATGTCAGGGTACTTAATGAATCAGTGATGCAGCTACTTGTACTTGTCATGAAACTTCTAAACAGAGAACAAATAAACAGCCAGTAAGTTCATAAATATAAAGGTTTGTTTTCCTGCATGAACCATAACAATTCCCTGGTGCCTGTGCCTTTCAGCCTGTCACAGTATCTGGCTTTAATGCCTGTGCTCTACAGTGTCTTTGCAGGTAGCTGAATTGTCCTTCCTTTGGCATCCCAAACTTTAAGTGGAGTAAGTTCTATCTGCTTAAAATTCCCCTCTACTCTTCCTTCCCTTTCCCATTTGATTTTCTTCTGAAAAGCAGTAAAGAAACCAGCAAAAGAGAGGGAAGTCAGATATAATGGAGAAATGCCATCATTCAGTTGAACCTATACTTGAATTAAGAACTGTTCCTTTTCAACAATTCATATTTTGGAGTTGTATTGCAGGGTGGAAATCCCTGTTTGCCTCAAAGAGTCTACATGGATTTTAATAACAAACATTACACCTAGCAGAAAGAATTCTTCAGCATGCTGTGTTATAGATCCAGATCCACGGACTAAATATTCCAAGATCCAGAAAAATAGCTTAGAGGTTTAAAGCTGCTTGTAAATATGAACAATAACAAGTCTTGTGGCTCTCTGGGTGTCAGGAGCTGGAGTCAAATAATCAAAGTTAACAGCAAATTCTCTGTGATGTAATAGGGTCAAGGATCACACTTACCTTCTACTTAAGGTTTTGCATATGTAAGGTTAGAAATGGTGAAGGTGGCACCAGGAATAGCTTTGCTGCCTTAATGACAGCAAAATGAGTGGTGGTTAAAAGGTTCTGGGAATCCTGTAGCCTCAGATGGGAGCTAAGGGCTATAATAACAGTTCAGAAGACAGTCTAGAAACAATTTTTAGTTCTTTCTCTAAGAAGATGGAGGCCTTGACATAGCAAAATATTTTCTCTAAAGGATGGCCAGGTTGTTGTTGCACATGGGGTTTGCGCAATCTAAGCAGAGGTGCGTGAAAATTAGAGGTGATGTCCCTTTGTGGTCAGAGGAAGGGGCCAGAAAGCAGCTGGGGCACTCCTGTGCCTGCCTTTCTCCATCCATTGTAGGAGGAAATTTAACTAATCTAAATCAAAACTTTTTCAATATTCAAGTTATCCAGCAAAGTGTATCCAGCATGGTGACTATTGCAGAGCCAAATTTGTGAGAGACTTGTGGGTTCCTGTTAAGAGACAGAAGTGGAGGGAATGACTAATGTATTGCCTGCAAACAGTGTAAAATAATGAGTGAGAGGAGCAGGGACTTGGAGAGAATTGGCTGAAGTCTCCAGGGTTTTGTCTTTCCCTTCCCCCTTGCACCTGGGTGGATCAGTGGAAAGGGGGAGCAGTTGTGTAATGGCTTTTTTGCCCATCGCTGTGTGCTGTTGGTTTGACACATGCAATTTACTTGGAAAAGCTTAAGTAGCCTTAATAACAGAAAGTCCCAGCAGAGCTGACACTAATGGTCTCCCCCGTTGTCAGTCTCAACAGAGAGATGAAGAACTGAATGAACAAAGAGGTCCAATTACTATCTCCCCCCTCTGGATGTGGCTGCATGAAAGCAGGTATGAGCTGTGGCAGAGGCTCTTTGCCCAGACTCTGTCATGCCCTGGTGTCAGAGGGGTTTTTACTGCCATTACTGCTGCAACATCACCCAGTCCAGCTTTTTTGCACTAATAGTGAAGTCCAGTCATGCCCTGATAATGCACATTATTGAACACCCTTCAGATACTCACCATCCAATACACTGTGCTAAACCTAGCCCAGCTGAGTCTACCATTTTTTCTACTCAGTTTTGCACAGACAAATCATCTTTTCTTGGCCCAAGCTCTCAGGGAGGTAGCAGAGTGCAGCTCTGCAGGGTGTGCAGCCACAGACAGACATGTCCCCACTGGACTGGGCTTGCAGGAAGGTCTCAAAGAAAACAGAACATTATTTCTGCTCTCATCCATAGCTTGGAGCGACTTGGTTAATAACAAAATATGAGCACTGTCTGTGAATGGCTGCACACTACCCTTTATGAGTGCTGTTCCTCAAATGTATTATAAAGCACAGTGCCAGCTCTCTTTTGCCTGCCTTCACTAGGATGGGTTTGTACAATCAATCCAATTATCAGTTTAAAAAAATTGCTGCTGCATGTGCTATAATTTTGTGTCTGTTTTTTATGGCAAATGTGTGGAAGGCTTTAATTGCAACTCATTTCTCAGTAAGACTGGCCTTTTTTCTGGAATTTTTCTCTTCTTCTGTTTCTCTAGCGTGGCCGACCAAAGATTTCTCACCATTAGGAAATAAAACAAATGTGTTTCAGTAGAACTCTAGGTGGGCTTTACCAACATAGGGTTTGATCAATGATGATGATGATGGACTGATTTTGAAAAATATGTACCCCCACCTTATTCAGTCTCAGTATTGAGGAAAAATATCATCTTCCAGTGAACAGCTGATATTTGAAGATGCTGTCCTCTTGACAAACTGTTAAACCAAATCTGTCTCCCCTGGATTTAGAAGATTAAGACCTAAATAATACAGCATCAGTATCAACATTGTCTAGCCTTGTCAGTCTTTGCTTTACAGTTCATTGTATTTCCCAACATCACTTAAAATACTTTGCCAGGTACACCAGGTGAATGGTGGAGCTCAACATATTTGTATTTCAAAGGTAGTGAAATAGGTGCTTTGCATTTTATTAATTGAATGTAAGTATACGAACATTTAACTGATGTATTTGAACATATTTCATTGATGGCTCTAGAGAGGGACAATTGTTGTACAACATAATAACTAATATTTATGCTGTTAAAATATACTTAATATGCATGAAAAATAATGGGTTTGGCTAAAACCAGGTTTGTACAGCTTTGTGTGTTTTTCTGTGTGCATGCAGCATAAAAAGGAACGCTGCACATCGAATGAATGCAATATTTAATCTAAAGTGAAATGCTTAACTCTCTTAGCAGCAGTTCAAAGATGAGGACAGCTTTATTGGTGTTTTAGAGTCACGCTTTCTTAAACTTGAATTCTCGTCTTACTGTGATAATTAAAGTTTTGCTGTTGATCTCCAGCGATTAAATTGGCTCCCTTATATATCACAGTTACAGTGTTGGTTTTTTAAGTGATTTGTGCATACATCAAAAATTGCAGGGAGGAGAAAAAAATGTGTTAATAATCTTTATTAACAAAGACTTGCATGACTGATAAAAATAGAGGAGTATATAAATTTTTTATTCCCACCAAAACAAAATTTGAAATACCTTCTCCTTAATGGATTGGAGTTCATTTTGGGAAATACCTGTGTATTTCTTAAATCATATGCACTAAGCAAAAACAATAGTTTATAAAGAAGTAGTAATTTATTATTAATATTTACTCTACAGCCCCAGTGAGGTTTTGGACAGCATGGGCTTGTCCCTGGGAGATTCCCTTTTCCTCCAGTTTTCCCTCAGTGTAGGAACTCAGCAATTGTTTTGAAGAGAATACTGGCAAAAGGAGCTTTTTCATTGCTTATATTCTCCTTTCTTAGAAGCCTTTCATTCTTCAGCCAAGGCAGAAGTTCTTTGCCTGCCCTCCTTTTCCAACCCTTCCACTTGCCCTGATGATCATGTACAATCTCAGACCATTTCTTTGCTTTTTCATCTCTTCTCTTAGTATCCACCCTCACGTCTCATTCCTCTGGTTTTGCAAGCAGCATCTGAACCTCTTCCATCATGAAAAAAGACCAGACCATCACCAGTTACATTTGCTCTTCTAGATACCTTCTGCAATTCTCTTCTCCCCCTTATTGCTCAATGTGCTGCCAGTAGTTGTTGGTGGTACAGTGACTTTTCCAGTCCAGCTTTGTGCATTTCATTCTGGGCAGTACCTTTCCTGACCTCTTCCTCCTTAAAGGTGACAATGTGTGCTTCCTCCTCAGCCTCACATCAGCTGCCATCTCTCTGCAGTCCCTGAAATCCTGCCCATGCTTTTGTTCTCTGATCTCATACAAGGTGTTGGGTAGCATGCCTGGGCTCTTAAACTGCTCACAGCATTGCTGCTGGATCCCTCCTACTCTGCCACTCTGTCCAATTGCTGCTGCTTGATTTTCCTCACAAATACAGAACAGGGATCTATTTCACCTTTTGGACCCTTTTCTTTGAACTGAGTTTCAGATTGTGAGTAGTCTTTCACAAGTAATGTGTAAATTAGCAGCACGTTGCATTAATTTCATACTGTAGATACTGTTTGCCAGATAGACTCTTTGTATTGATGTGGAGTTACTTCTGTTAGCCTGCAGTTTTCAAAGAGTATAGATAAGAGATAGGATACCCAAGTGAAATCGCACTAGCTGTGTTCCTGATGAACCTGCTGAGGTGACACAGCTAATCAAATTATCTTGAATTAGACTTAATTATGTTTTGCATTAATGTTTCTGGTTTGTTTGTGGTTTGTTTTTGTTTATGTTTTTTTTTTTTTAAAGAACCTTCTCTTTTTCCAATTTGTACATGAAATTTTAAGAGCACATAACCTATGGAATTTGTACCACCTCTGAGACATTTGAGGAACCTGTTTTCAGAGTACACTATTTATTCCTAAACTGAAGTAGCATATAAGTTCATCCAAGCTGTAAGAAGGGATGAGCTCTGGAGATGTCTGTCCAAGTTCCGTTTCTCGATTCTCACTTCAGGCTGTGTCTTTTTGCACATCATCTTGAATGTGACTGTTGATAGTCTATCTGTAGTTTAAATACAGTTTATTTATTTGGTTCTTTATATTTCAATTGGTATTTACAATTAAAATGAAACAGCAAGGTGTGTTCACAAGACAGTGACATTGTCATTGACAACACAGTCAGCAAAACAGTACCAAAAGGTCAAGTCACAGACATAACTAGTGCTTAGTTTTCCAATGCCTTTATGTTTTTGTACTGAAATACATCTGCTGATCTGAATGTATTAGGAAAAAGGATAGCAAAAGCAGCTAAATTATGTGGTAATTTTAATTAGTAGGAAAGAGGGATGGTAAGGTCTTCCAACAGCATTTTCTAATTGAAGTCACTGAACTGGCATTTCAGCAATGATTTCTGCTTCAGAGATCAAGAGAGATTATTTATCCTTAGCAGTTTTCAGCTCTCAAAAGTTCATGCAGGCCAAGTGACTTCCATCACTCATGAACACTGTTGTGAACTTGTCCCTTTCTGGATTTTATTGATTTGTCATGTGATTTCTGGGAAGAAATTAAAGTCTCTGTTGCATATTCCTCGTCCTTACAAAGCAGTGAGAGCTGCACAATTTTATTTTCAGAGGTCAGTTAGTGGGAACCAAACTGGAGAGCTGTGGTTGGAACTTGTTTATAATGGGAAGTGGGTGTATAAACCTCAGGAGGAAACGCCTGGGTTTGCCCAGGTGTGTGCAGGCAGCTGAGCACTGCAGAAAACACTGGTATTCAATTTCTGTGTTTCTCAGTCAGCTGTGATGCTCCATTTATGATGTGTTTCTCCTCACCCAGGAGCAGTGTACAGAGACTTGCTGTTGCTGTCAACACTGGAAAGACTGAAGCTGGCATCCCCATAGTCCTTCTCCAGAGGCTGCCTTGCAAGACACAGCTATAAAATGTTCATCAGAAAAAACTGAACCGTAGATCCTTAAGAGTGAGTAAAAAACAAATGCAACCTTTCTGATTTTTTCTCTAAAATGTATCAAAATAATGCCATGGATCTTGAGTTTTAGAAATGGATTCCAGTTCCTGGGTAACTAGGGATTGTGAAGAGCTTGGACTGAACCTGTGGCCCTGGGTTATGGTATTTACATTACACTGCTGTGTTCTTTGGGGTGTGTTGTTCCTTGCTTCCTCTGCTGTCCTTGTACACCTCTGTTGAGCTGCATTTTTGAGGACCAGTGGCTTGAGGAGTGCCAAACATGCCATTGAAATGGGATTTCCCTGAGCAGGAGGCTCGCTTAGCTACCTTGAATTCTTTAACATAAAGTCACAGACTGTCCCCCTAGGAAGCCCCATCCTCTGCACGAGGAGGGGCTTTCCATGCACTGAAGTGTTTCCTTGTTTCTGGAAAAGAGGGCACTCCCAGTGCTGGAGGACTAGCTGGCCTTGTGGGATCACTGACACGGGCATAGAAAATTAGACCCGAGAGTGTGATGTGATTTCTGAAGTCCATGCAGGAGATAAGTCATTACTCAGATTTGCTGATACTTTCTGCACTGGTTCATTTTTGCATTTCTTTTTCAATCTGAATGTTTTCCCATGGTAAGTGAGAGTGCTTGCTTCAGATGGCTACTCCAGCTCTTTGGTCTCACTGTCCTCAGCTTCCATGATGGACACTTCTGACTGAAGAGGTGAGGTGTTTGAGAACTATTAACTGTCAGTGTCCAAGGAGAGTCTTTTCCCTCAGAAAGCATCACTTATTTTCATGCTATCACCAGTCCACCTTCTGGTCTCACCAGAGATTTTTCCATTTAGATAATTCCTGCACAGCTGTCTACTGTCACCCTTGCAAGCCAACGTGAAAGCAAGATCAGCCATGCCATCAGCATGAAAATATCTTCAAGTTAATAGCACAATACAGTAAAGCAACAAAAAATGTAATCTGGTGTGATGCATACAGCCCATAGAATGTGTGCAAAAGACCTTATTTATTTAGTTTTATTTTTAAAGTTATTTTTATCGCCCAGACTTGTTTTTCTCAAAGATTTGACTTATTTAGGTACTTTGTTTTGTGGGGTGCTGCTAATGAAAGTAATTGCTTTACTCCTGAGGGGACTGTGGCATGTTGTGAAACAGGATGTAACAATCCTTTCATACAATACAAAAGGGTTTCCAGGTAGATACATTCTCTGTTGCTGCCTGAAATGTTTGTGGGTTTTGGTTCTGCAGGTTATTTCTGCTTCTGCCCCTTCTGCTTGTGTAACTACAGAGAAATGAGTGTTAAAACAGGACCATTGGGCTTGTCACACTCAGTTGTGTTCTTCATGGTGACCCCAGCTTATGAAAAATAGAAACAGTATTTAACCCTCAATTCACAAATGGGGTGGTGCAGAAAGAACCTCTAAGCAGTGTGGGAGGGTGGAATAGGGAGGAAATGCAGGAACTTCAAAAGGAGAGGAAATCCACAGGGATTTAGCTCCACTAGGTCCAAAGTCAAGAGGATTAAACTCTGCTCAGAATTGAGTGCCAAGCACTACACTGTAAGAATGGATCTCTGATTCCTACAAGGCAGAGAGTTATTGTTTAAGCTGCAGAAATAAGTCTGAGAATTTGGAGTGTGCTGGGAAGTGAATTTGATCTGTCTGATCCAGTTGCAAGGAAAGACAAAGCCCAGCACCAGGACTCTGGGATGCAGAAGTTGATCTGTGGAGGAGTTAAAAGGGAATTATTAACTGTGTGGTCATCATGACCTGAAGGGTTAACTGGCCTACAGGAATAAGAAGATTCTGACCATGGTGGGGGTTTCAGGGATCCTGTAGTACAGAAGTGGTCCCAGGGGAAGACCAGTAAAGCAACAGGCAGAGTCTCACATCAATGATGAGCCTTGTCACGAAGCTGGGAGTCAGCCAGACATCCCTGATGAGGGTCAAACAGTTTGTCTAGAAGATCTTGTGGCAAGTTTGTGTGGGGAGCTCAACCTGTGTAGGAAAACCACAAGCAGTGCAGGAAATAACCAGAGGATAAAGCTTCAGTTTGGGTAAGAAGTCCTTTCTATGGCACAGAGACTTTAGAGGGTGTACAACACACCTCAGCAGCCAAGAGGTGCTGTTAATTTCTGGTTTTCAGCTGGAAGAAACAAGTAGATGATGATGATTTCTCACATCTCAGATCACTCTTTCCTGTTCTTGCAGTTAGAACAGCCAAGGGCAGCTATTGAACCTTATTTTCGCAGGATGTTTTCCCCTTTTTTCCACCTTTCCCACTTCTTTCACCTTTTCAGGTGATAAGTTCCTTGGTTTTCTACTTCTTCATGGTATCTCAGGATGCCTCTAGTCACTGGACACCCCCAGCTGCCCTTCAAAGATGCTGACTGCTCTTCTCAAAGATGCTGCTGGCTCCCAGGCTCACAGTCCAGCAGGCATCTCCTCTTTCAGCACACATGTTCTGCTCAGTATTTCTCTCCTTGCAACCAGTTTGCACTTTAGGGCTGCTCACATCAAGAGCCCTCTGCAAATATTCTGTGTAGTTTTGAGTACCAAACCTGAGAAGAGCTATGTCAGGGGATGAACGAGCAGAGAGCTGGAGTAAGTTATCTAGAAGGGAGTGGCAAAAAAACTCCAGTCTTTTATCTAGACAAGAAAGCAATGAAGGAAATGAAAGAAGGAAAGAGGACAGGGATCCTCTAGAGTGATCTTCCATACTTCATTATGTTTTTCAATGTAGGAGATACATATTAGGTATCATTTTGATAAACCAGCTTATTTTGTGGGGAAGAGAGTATTTTAATTGTCTGGAGTATAGTACTGACAGTATTGAAATCTCTGTTCATTGCCCCAGTTTCTGTGCCTTTACATGCCTTCACATGGTAGTGCAGTCAATTTCCTGAGACTGCTGACAAAGGTATCCTTTGGTATGTATTGGAATCATTTTGTCATTTATGAACATCTCTGCACTAGAATTGCAGTAGACTTTCTGTGGGTGTCATGTAGAACCCTGCACAGCCAGGAAACAGCAGTTTTGGTAGCTGACTTGACCTGGCTGCCGGGGCAGAATTGAGCCCATGGTCTCAAGAGGAAAAGTTTTGTCACCTTTAGCTTCTGCTGTGTGACCCCAAACACTGAGCACCACAGGAGGTGTGCAGCATGGAGGCTCTGTGCACTGCATCAGAGTCTTTGCTGTCTTTGCCCTAAACTCATGGATGGGATGGGACTGGACAGGACAGGACAGGATAGGAGTCCCTGAACTTAACACTTTTCTCTCCCTATTAGGATCTCCTCAGAGATGATTTAAAGTTGCTTCCCAGTTCTTTCAGGTCTCTTGCAGTCTGCTGAGGTCAGAGAGAGCCCTCTGGCAGACTCAGCAGGTTTGGGATTTTTTCTGAAGAGGTTCCCTGTGTGAATCAAATGCAGCTAATTTGGCTCATCAATCATGTTTTTTTTTCCTTAGGAGTTACAGCCAGTTTCTCAACAGCAGCACTGGGAGATCAGTGCATGCGTTTAGGAAATAAGAATTACTGTCCTAGCTGTGCTGACTGGTAGGGTGATTCTATGCAAAAAAATGTGACCTCCATGTCTGCTTCCCTGCTGTGTTCAGCTTCTCTCACCTGCCCATTTTCCAGGGTGTTCCATATCCTGGGATATTTGTGCTTCCTCTTGCTGTTGCAGTACCCTGTGGTGGGAGGCAAGCGGAAAAATCGTGATCTCTTGATGATAATGGTGTGCACCATAACAGGGGCACACACCTCTCTGGGGTTTGCAGTGGAGATACTCAGCACTTCCACCTTTCTCCCACCCTGGCCTCTTCATCCCTAAGATTTCATCCACTGACTTTCAGCTTGAGCCTTGTTAAGCTTTTAATTGACGCGCTGCCTGCCAGACTCTTGCTCTCATGCCAGAAGCCCAGCAAAACTGAGGAATATTGTGCCAATATCCAAACATCTCATGTACTCACGTTGTCTCCCTGATTCAGTGCTGAGCCGGGTGGCACTGGTTCACCTACCTCATCCCACCTCCCAGTGCTCTCCCAAGACATCAGCTGTGAAGGTGCAGGAGGGGCTGCGTCATTGCTGCTGGCAGCTCCTAAGTCAGGTTTTTCTTGAAGAGAAAGAGCATCTCCAGTGCTCTCAGTATTTTTGCCAGCTGAAAAATATTTTAAAGCTGGTAAATGTGTTCTTCTCTGCTGTGTCAGCCAGAGCATTTCCTGATCACTGCCTGGCTGCACATCTTTAATAGTGTGTATAAAAGATAGGATCTAGCTCAAATAGGAATTCGTGCCTTGATGTTGGTTGGCATTAGATTATTGTAGTGGTGTTTTCTGGCCTTGAAAAGAAATCTGTAAGTGTAGGAATTAGTTTTTTCTTGCAGTTTTCTGGAGTGCCTTTTGCAGTATTAGCCTGAGTTACTGTTATATGCTGTCTGGGAGGATGTGGGGTTGCTTGTGCTAGTAGGGAAGAGGTTCAGGTCATACATGGGCAGGAGAAAACCTCTGCACCAGCACTGCAACTTGGCAGCAGCAGGGTCCCCAAACTGAATGACAGATTCTTTCCATGCTAAGGATCATCTGAACCCTTGCAGCACAGGACATGCTTTGGGATGAGAAAAGGGAAGAACAGCAGAGAAGGAGAGGGAGTTGGTTGTGGAAAGGGTTATGGCATTTTCGGCTCACAGTGAGGTCCTGCAGTCATTTTAATAGGCTCCTGCACAGAAGGTGACAGTGAGGGACAGTTCACCCATCCAGAAGCCCCACTGTGTGTGATGGTAACATAAAACCCCACTCTCCCATGAGCACAGCCGTGTGTCTGCTTCGTTCCCAAGGTTAGGCTCTGGCACTTCTGTTAAGCAGCAGTCAGCTGGAAAGATCTCCTAACTGGTTTTATGCAAATGGGAGCAGATATGTCATGCATGTGTGTTTGCACACTGGCACTGTCCCCTATCAAACAATAGATACTGTTTTGTCATGTAAATAGTGCCCAACTGACAGGGCTTTCTGGGAGTTGAGCTTGCTTGCACTGAGTGGTTTTGACATGTGTGTATGCAGGTGTTGAAAGAGTGGGGAGGAAGAGTGTGGAGCTTCAATGACATAAGTCAAATAGACCCTGCAAATCATGTTAGATGGAAAGTGGTAAGTATGTAACTTATGTGTTGCATAAGGGCGGTCAGGGCTACACCGCAGAGAGGTAAGTAAGAGGGGAAGAAAAACAATTGTTTCATACAAGATTGGTTATGTCAAACAATGACTTGAAACTGCTTCTGGTCTTCATTGCTGGTCTCTGCGTGTCCGTGCCTCTCTGCGGGAGCATTCTGCCTGGCAGGTGCAGCTCTGGAGGTTTTGATGGTACCAAGGCATTGCCTGAGAGCTGCCAGGCAGCTGAGGATTTACACTGAGTGCAGCCAGCAGTGGAGGCCAGGCAACAGAGATGGAGTGGACAAAGCAGCTGGGGAAGCTGTGGTGGCTGTCTCCCCGTGTCGGTTCGTCACCAAGCGGGGCTGGCTGTCGGTCCGGCTGCAGGCGGCCACCTGCAGCGGAGCAGTGGCATCAATCAGTCTGCTCTGGTTGTGGTGGGAAGCCTGATGAGCAACTGACATGCAGATGCTCCCTGGGAGGCTGCTAAATAGTCATTGTTGAAGTAATTACTAGCAACAAGTGGGGGGAAAAAAAAGCAGCTCAGAAATTGTTTTCAGATGTCCCAGACAGTGGTGATACTTAGGGTGATGAATATGCAACTATCCGTATGAAAACAAAATTATTGTATTTGCCACAATAAAATATGTAATGAAAACAGTAAAATCCCCCCCTGCCATAACCCAGACTCAAAGTCTAAACAGATGTCCAGTTCAAAATGTTGGTTGGTATCAAACCTAACTCCAAAAATAGTATTGATGATGTTGTAAAGGAAAGAAGAAAAGTGTGAATCAAAAGCACATTGTTCTTGACATGGTGGGGGGCTTCACAGATGAAGCTTCTGCTGGCTTTCACAATTACACCTTTGACTGATTTTTAATTGTCTTTTGGGGCAGGAAGGGTGAGAGGCAGTGTCCTCCCTGTAGGAAAAGTTATATTTTTCCTGAGTAGTTTATACTGGATCCATAATGAAACTAAAGAAAAATCACTGAAAGGGAAGCAGTGCTGCATGTCTTGGACAAACCCTTTTAAAGTCAGCTGAAAGAAATGGCAGATATATCAGCATCCTGCAGTAAATGATAAATGAGTTCCAGGAAGCCCACTCTTTCTAATGCAATAATCCACTCTGCTGAATAATGCTGTTATTCTAAAGTGAATACAAACTTAGTGTTTACGTCATATTTTATGTATGACAAACTGCTTTGCAAAGAGGCTGGATGGGAAAAAGAGCATTTTATACATTTTATACTGTTATGTACTAATAAAAAAAGAAACCCATTTTGCTGTGAGAGTTAAGCAAAGAAAGAAAGAGATGAGCAGTATTTAGATGTAGGAAATTTTCTTAGAAAGACTACTATTGTGAATTAGTAGCTTTTATCTACTCTCCCATAAATAAATGGTCTAGCTCCATATCTTAATATTGGCGTATTCCAAAATAATTTAGGCTAATTTTATTCCATTGTTCATGTTGAATAAAATAAAGCTACAAGATGCTGAGATTTTTTTCTTGGACTAGAGGGTCCCCAGGGCAGTGGTCACAGCCCCAAAAGCCTGCCAGAGTTCAAGAAGCATTTGGACAATGCTCTCAGGCACATGCTGGGGTTTTTGTGGCCATCTTGTGCAGAGCCAGGAGTTGGACTCAGTGATCTTTGTGGATCCCTTCCAACTCAGGAAATTCTGTTATTCTATGATTCTGTGATTCTATTCAGCATAATTTCTGTGATAAACTGAAAAAAAAAAAAAAATTGGGATCCCTTGCAGAAAACTGCTGTTCCATTCTTCTTTTTTTCCCCTTTCATCCTGTACCTCAGCACACATGGAAACTTTTTGTTAGCTATGTAAGCATTCTTTTATTCAAATACTAATTTAACTTAGTGATTGCATTGAGAATGACCTGTGCTCTGGCATTTCATCTTTTCCATTTAGCACAGGGAACTTCTTAAAATTGATTAGCTCATAGCTCCTAAATCTTTCATAGTTTTGGCTTTTTTCTCTTCCCTCAGCGAGAAAGCTGCTGGTTTTAACCCTTTGCATGAATTTAGGGGAGTCTGCTGCCTAGCCTTTCAGTGTCTGTGGTGTTTGATGTTTCCTGGACTGTCCTTTGGCTTTTGAAAATCATCATTCCTGTGCTTTTTTTTTTGTTGCTGACGTGTAGGCGCTACGGCCACTGAAGCAGCCTGGCAGCAGTTTGGAGGGGAGGGAGCTGGGGAGGGGAAAGGTGCAGAGAGTGTTTTTGCCAGCTCTGCCAGTTGCATGGGAGAGAGGACAGAGCTGGGAGCTTTACAACCCTGCCACCGAGCAGCCAGCTGCCCACCCACAGGCTGCTGTGCCACCCCAGGCAGACAGACAGACATCTCCTAAGTGTCTGTGGGGCAGTGTGGCTCAGTGAGCTGAGAGCATAGTCCGTGGGGATGCAGCTGGACCTCAGCGCCGGGGGACGGTGCCTCGGAGCTGCCGATTGGGAACACTAATCCACAGTCAGCCTGTCCTTTTCCACACTCCACTGATGGGGTGAGCACGTTCTCCTCGGAATGGATTGACCCACAACAAAGCAGCTGAACCTGTGGGCATCACATCTGGCCAGTTTCCTTGGAGAGGCTTGGGAAGTAGGTGTTGCTTTCCCAGCCCACCCCAGGTGAGTAATCTGATCTTAAACAAAGAAGCACAGAGATAGCTGTTTTTCATTTAAAAATATGTTAAAGCAAAATAATTTTTTCTGTTGTTGTTTTGAAGGCATAAGGTTTGAATGTTCTCATGCTCTGTCCCTCCCTTCTGGATCTTGGGGGTGATAATGAGGGATTTAATTCTGGGCAGCAGGTGCTGGCAGCAGGGATGCGATGCAGTGCCTGTAATCGTGTTGTCGGGTTCATTTTGCACCATCTGGGTGTGAAAGGAGCAGTCAAGCTTTTAATTGCAGTCCTTGGGCATCTGGTACCTTCCTTCTGCTTCTGGGGTGCAGACATGGTCAAGGAAAGACACTCTTTGTGTCTGAGGCATGCAGAGTTAAAGCTGGGGGCAGCGATGCCACTGCCAGTGTAGCCACTGTGCTGGGGATGGGTCCCTGGGGAGGGGAATGAGAAGGCTGTTCCCACTTCCACTGTTCACCCATCACGTTTTTCTACCAGCACAGGAGAAGAGGAAAGTTGGTCTTTCAGTTGTCTAGGCTTCCTGTTCTAAATGGATGCGCTTTTCTGAATCACAGATAATCCCAATTGAGGAGATGTAAAGCAGATGTGGTCACAGGGAATGTGACCTGTTGTTTGAGCAGGAGCCAGGCTCGTGCTGTGACTGCCCTCTGGGAACAGGACCAACACCTGCTGGAGACCTGGGCAAAGTGGGAGATACCCCTAAAAGACCAATAGCTGAATCAGTTCCTTGCTGTGTTTATGTATGGTCCAAGTGGTGGAAAAGACAAGAAGGCAAACTCCATGATAGCAGTGATGCGGTCACAGTCCATCACTCCAGTGTGGCAGGGCATGGCAGGAGGAGGCTCATGATCTCAGTGTGCTGCAGTGATAGGAAAACTGGGAGAGAAGGAGAACAATTCAACTAGGGAGTATGATTTCCAGCATTTACCTTGCACAGGTTATCCAGACTTTTCCAGCCCTACATTGTTGAGATATTAGTGTCTTTCTAGTGGTGTGGCTAAGATGTGATGAGCATCTGTGGTTTCTGCACACTTGCTCAGAAACATCAGTGTATTGGGAAAATGTCTCCATTGAGACTGAGATTTTTATAATGAATACACAAATCTGTCAGTGACAATGATGTCACTGCATTGTTTTGCTCTTTTTTTTTTTTTTTTTTTTTTTTTTTTTTTTTTTTTTTTTCAATTTAAGAGGTAAGAAAACCAAGCAGGTTCTGACTAGAGACGTTTTAAGGTGTCAGTGTATTGTACATGCCTCCAGCCATGCCTCCAGCTGGCAGCCAGCTTAGGGGTAAGGCTGGGGACAAACAAGTGATGGCACAGTTCACCTGGAAACTACCACTGCCCAGGCAGGGGCTGGCACAGAAACACCCCATCCTCTGCCTGAAAAGCTCCCTGTTGTGAGGTGTGCCCTGCACTGTGTACTGGTCACGGAGGGGAGCTGTGGGGTGTGCTCCTGAGTTATGGAAGCTCCACTTTGGGATGTGATGGGGGAGTCAGGGATGTTGGGAGCTGGGGGCCGGGATCATGGGTGGGTGGTGGGAGGTATGGAGGCAGGGTGGGTGTTCCACTTGCTTTGGAAGCACGAGTCACTGGAAATCAAATACTTGAGGAGGTAAGACTGAAACTTGTGTTGTTTGTTACAGTTCAAATAACTAAGTGTAGGCCATCTCTGTTTCTTGGCACTTTTAAAATGGTTTGTACTGTAATGTGTACAGCACTCTGCCAGAGGAGCAGGGTATGATGTGCTAGTGAAGGACATGAGGGTTTTTCTTCCATCTTCCCTATTTTCCATTTTACCAGGGTACAAAGTGTGTCCATTACACTGAGGGTGTGGGTGAAACCAGTCCAGTGGCATAGGGTACAGCACCACTCCTCTGTTGTCCTAGGTTATGCTGACTTTGGGGCCCAGAAACTCTTTGTCTGGTTTCTCTAAATAAATGTGCAGCCATTTCCAGGTTGCTCCAAACATGTTTGCACTTAGAAAGGAAGAGAAAGGTGAGGAAAAGCTAACTTGAATCTTTCACCTGGAAATGGTATTGCCTAATGCTTATACTTAGAAATCAAGAGTCAGTTACCTGGAGTTTTTTCTGGCTTTGGCATAACTTTCTATTGACCTCAGCGAAAACAGAGTAACTTTTCTGTGCTTTCAAGGGCCTTTTTCTAAGATGTATGTAATATTCTTCGGCATATTGTTCACCTCGAAGGGTGTTATAAGAATTAAAGCTCGTAAAGCATTCTAAGATTTGCTAATATAAGTCACCTTAGGAGTGCAAATTAAATTATGTTGCCATCTACTACTAAAAATTAACCTACACTTTTAGTTATCACTGTTCTGAGATGGATTTAAAGGATAACATAGGGGTGAAAGACATTGTATTCCAGTATCGATCTCCAGGATCCTCTGGACCCTGTACCTATTACTCTTTGATTATGCAGAGGGTTTTGTACTGGTGGCTGTGATATTTCAAGAGAGGACAACAGATAATTTGTAAATACACTGGTTGTCTTGAAGGTGTTTTTGCTGTACTGAAACAATAAAATACTAAAATGAGAAAAGCACAAATAAAGCTGAAATCTTCCCAAACTGGGCAGGTTCTGGATCCCACAGCTCAAAGTGATCAGCGGATACATTTTCTGTAATTATATCAGGAAATTATCTTCAGCTCTGATGGCTTGTTGGATGGGTCAGTGAAACCTGGGGAGACAAACATACTTACAGTTTGCATGATGAGTGCCAAATCTGAATTGTTTCTGGGGTCAGTGGGGAATGATGTCAGCTTGGTGGGGAGAACATAATTTCTCAGTGACAGCAAAGATGAGTGTTTCCCAATAGCAGGTTGTGATCTTTCCCAGCAGTGTCCTTGGGATGGTTCAGGGGAGGCTGTGAAGCATTTTATACTCGTGAGGGAACAGTCAGCTGCCTTTAATTGCTGACCGCACTCAATCCTTCCAGGGCAGAGGTTTGTATATTTATATCAGCAGCCAGTAACTTACCTATTCTTGTTCCTTGGGCCAACAGTAGTTAACCCACCCTTGGCTAATTAAAGACCGAGAAACCTGGCAGGGGGAGAGAGGATGAAAGGGGACCACACAAAAAGAAGTTAGGCTGAAAGAGAGTTAAACTCCTAGAAAGTTTAAGGATTTTTGTCCCAACCAAGGGGAATGAGGGCACATTGAAAATGTGCTGCTGTCTTCATCCCTCCATTTTGCAACAGAAATGCAATGTCTTCAGGAGGTTCTGAGGAGTTTTTGTGATCCCCTCCCAAGCCAATGCAAAGATGAACGCTAAGGGAGGAGCTGCTGTAGTGCTCTGTTGCTGAAAGCTGGCTGACAGCAGTGTTGTTTTCTGATCCATAGGTCCAATGGATGGCATAGCAATAGCATCACTGTCCAGGGAGCTGGAATCCTTCTTCGCCTGCCTGCATGCTGCTTGAACTGATCCCAAGCCTTTGTTTTTGGACTGAAGAAACCTGAAAACCTTTCTCTCCTAATTCATGAGCCAGCAGGATGTGGTCGCCGTGCTTTCAGAACGCCTGCTTGTAGCCGCCTACAAAGGCCAAGTGGAGAATGTGGTGCAGCTTATCAACAGGGGTGCCAAGGTAGCAGTTACCAAGGTAACGAGAGAAAAACGCTTTGCAAAACCCTGGGAACTAATGTAACTCTTCTAGACCATTGTCTGTGAAAATGCCCTCCTAGCTTTACCAATCTGAATGTGACTGAAGTTAGTGTTCAGATTTCCTTCAAGTTTGCACTTAATAGCTCACGCAGGTTTGCAGTTTAGTGCACGTCTTGTGTTTATTCCCTTTGCAGTACGCGCAGCTGTGATGAACACTTAGTCCTTGCAAACAGTGTGTCGACAGAGGGGAGCAACATTTTTCAAAGCATGCAGTGACTTTTGGACACTGTGTGACCTGATGAATGGAGCGATTCATCACTGTCGAGGGAAGGCGGTTCAGGGCACCCATCTCCCTGGGTGAGGGGATGGGGAAAAGCCACCTCTTGTGGCAGGGTAAAGGGATGCAGAAAGTGTTTCTTGCTGCTGAAGTCTCTTGGTGCAGCAGCCTCAGTTGCTGCACCAAGCAAGACCCAGCCTCTTCATTGATTTGTTTTGCGTAGTCCCTTAGTCAGTTCCAAACTTGGGGGCTGCGAATTGTGTTCCCTGTACATTTGAGAAGAGTCAGAGTCAAAGGATTTCTGCTTAGATACAAGTGAGTTCAAACTGATATTCCCCTATTCCTAATGCTCAACATGTTATAAATAATACTATCCTAGAAAAGATGAGATGTAATTGCCTGTTGCAGAGAAGGTTTGATCAGCAAAAAACCTTAAAATAACTAGGGAAGTAAAATCTTTAGAACTGTAACAAAATTTGGGGCGTACTGTTTTGATGAACTGTTGTTTGCCACCCTACCTACTTATATTTGTGTTTCCATATTGGTTTTGAACATTATATATGTATGGAAGCTAGTATTTACAGATAGAAAGCACATTTGATAAAAAGAGGAAAAGACAGAATGCTTATCTGTCAGTGACAGTTGTTTTCAGTCCCTTCACAGTGTTTGAGCTGTAGATAATACTTATTTTGAAAGTTGGAGTGATCCAAGGACAACCTGTGCTTTTAAGTTTTGTTTGCCAAAATAAAACTTGCTGGTAGATAAAAAGCACAGATGTAATAAGCATGAATACTCCCATGCAGACAGCTGTTTGGTTCTGTTGTCCAAGCAGCTCTGTAGCTGATGAACAACTATTAAAGGTAGTCAGTAATAGACCAGGCAATAATGACTTACACATACCTGAATGGTAGCTCAGGGTTTTGTGGTTGTGTTTTCTTTTGTTTGTTTACTGGGGTTTTCTTTTAAGATTATGAGCTTTGAGGCTGCTGAGGGACCTCTTCTAATTACAATAAGAAACAAATAGTGTAGATTTGACTTTGAAACACAAAACCAGGTTAATTTGATATAATGCAGATTTCCTAGATTTGACAAGTTTTTCTTTCCTATATGACGTAGGTGGCTCCCTTGCTTTGTTGTTCTGCCCTGTGTGGAAAATTAAAACAAAGCTCATTTGTTGGCCAGGTGCAAAGTGCTGGTGTTTCTGTGGAGACATGTGCTTGCCAACCATGCTGGAGAGCTGTGAGCTCTGAGGCCATCCCTGTAGCTCACTACAGCACTGTAGCTATTCTTTCCTAGAAGTTGTGGATCATCCCCGTGGAGCCCAGAGAGGGAAGGTGACAAAAGCTGTCCCTGTCGTCCTTGTGGATGCATCCCAGCACACCAACAGACAGTACAGATGAGCTGCTTGGGGAGCCTGGTGACAAGCCCTGCTCAGAAGAGGTGAAGTCAGATCTGCAAGACTGTGGAGGAGTGCACACAGAGGAGCAGGGACTGTCTCAGAGCAGCAGCCAAGGCTGTGTGTATGGGGCCTTTTGAAGGCACACAGACTCTTACTCCTCCCACGCCATCAGCCAGAGTGAGCTGAGCTCAGTGCAAACCAAGAGGTGTGAGACCGACGTGGTGCCCTCACCAGAGCCCATCCATTCAGGCTCTGTGATGTCCTGTCCAGGTGTACACAGCATGGAGCTTGCATCTGGCTCTCACGCAGCCTGCCAGCTGCACAGGGAGAGCATGTGCCTATTTGCCTACGAAAGGCTGTATAAACATAGCCTGGAATCGCTTGGCTTGCTAATCTGATGACACACAAAGGCTGAAAGGAGAAAGATCTGTTTAAAGTTAAGGACAAGGTTGTCACAAGAGCGAGGATGTATAAATTAGACTCAAGTGTATTGAAACTGGAAATTTGGAGGGGTTTTTTAGCAACAGGTTCTTGTGCAGTTTTCTACTAAGCAGAACAGGCACAAAGAACAACTTTCAGGATAGAGGTTCTTAATTTTAGAATGGAAATTAGAAGGCAGAATTTTTGTAGTGTAGTAAAAAAGCTTTCAGATAAATTGAAACCCAGAGCCCTCTTCTCCCCCAAGATAAAACTCATTGCGCAAGGAAGCATAAAAATTAATTTAACCATGTGCCTGCCTTAGATCTGGTTTATCTGTATGTCTTCTGCTTTCATTAGTAGTTTTCAGTTTTTTCTGCCTAATTATAAATTACAGGGGTTTAGTTCCAAAAAAAGAAAAAAATGGATTTGGTCCTATGGGGTTGGCTGTTTGTCTCTGCCCCCACACACGCTCAGGATGGTTCTTGCACGCTGGGCTTCAAAGGGTGAGACTGGACGCTAGGTTTTTTCGGTCTTCAGAATTGTTTATTATCTCTTATCTAAAAAGTCCTTTCTCTGCCCGAAGGATCTGACCAGCACGGCAGCCAAAGGCACTCTGCCCACCCCCAAGGCGGCCGCATCTTTTATAACAAAAACTACGTATATCATATTTACCTTTTGTCCCCAATACCTATCATCTTCGTCACTAACTACACTCTCGTCCCAGACCAATCCCCAAGTGCCAACACCACCCCAGAAGATGGAAGACAGGAAGAAGAAGGAAGAGCCTGGTGGCACACCCTGATTCCTCCATCTTGTCTCTGCAACCCCCCTGTACCAAAACCCCAAAATTTGTGATTCACCCTATAATGATATCTTCCCTTCACCATTTACACCCGAGTGGTTCTCGCAGGTTCCATCTCCTCATACATCGGTGGCACATCTCTAGATGGATCAAAATCAAGCCACCAAGTGCTTTTGGCAACATTCCAGGACTCCCGAGCCCCCCAAGGGTTCTCTCGGTAGCTCTGGACATCAGGAGTGATGTGCTGAGCTCCCACATGGTCCTTGTCAACCAAACTTCCTGCTAAATTCTCTGGGTTTATTGGAGGAAGATACACGGAGACAAAGCTTTTTGGAGGGAAAACGTTCCCCCATCACAGCAGGCTTTAAATATATTTTTGATCTGCATCTGAAAGCACAGACCAGTTGTTGTGAGTAACACCACAGAGCCACAGATTAAAGTGTCCAGGATCTAGAGATAAATGCTAGAAGTCTTTATTCAAAAAGGATTAATTGAGCATAGCTCAAGAAAAAGGAAGGATATTTTCTGTAACAAACCAAGTACTAGTAAGTGCTTAGTAGCTGACGTGTCCAGTTCTGGTTTTGTCCTGTATGTAAGGTCATATGATGTGCTTAATTGTTGCTTCAGTAAACAACAATTAATCTGCAAAATAGTATTTCATTTTTGTCACTTTTGAGTAGATGATTTTAGAAAAAAAGAGGAAGAATATGAAATAAACAAAATCCAGTGGAGAATACAGATACACATGTCCAGGTGCTGACTTCAGTGTTACGGTGAGGATGCACTTCTTCCATTTTGACAGCATGACTAGCAAGGCATCTCTGCAGGTGAAGTTAGAATGGAAATGTGCATCTCCTCTGACTCCAGGGAGGGACACTCAGGCTTATTCCAGATTTGGGGCCTTTTAAAATATGTAAAGAGGAGCTGATGGCCGCTAGGTGACACAGGTGATGGCCATGTGCCATCAGGGAGCCCACAGGGAGAGGGCTGGTGGCACTGTGTGGCACATGCATTGGGCACTCCTTGTGGTGCTGGACCTCTGCCACCAGCCATGTGGGGTTGTGGCCCAGGGCAGGCGTGGTGCTCAGCAGAGGCTTTGTGGCTCTGCCCTTCACAAAGGGCACCTGCTTGGTCAGGGTACTCTGTTGCTGCTCTGCCTCATGTGACAAAGAGATAATTTCCATTTTTACACCTTTTTGTCTGACATTCTTCATAGGTATGAAGTGTGTAGCTGATTCCTTTATGAAAAGGGCAAAAAATACCCCGAAGAACTGATCATATGTACTGGCTTATCCAACAAGCAGGTGCCCTTATTAAGTACTTTGGTGAATAAACTGCAAAAACTGGGAAACTAAGGACTTAAGCCTTTTCTTCCAAGCAAGAAAGCTGGTCCCTTCTTTCAGTCCTTTTTTAGAGCTCTCTTTCATTGAAGTTATTGACAGCTGCATCTTTGGCACAAAAGCCCTGGGACTTTTGCTGAGATGATGTGCCTTGCTGTCCTCCCAGGATGTTGTCCTTTTCCTGAGGATATTGGGTTTCCATAGTCAGGTTTTGGTAGAGGGAAGGGCTACGGGTGTGGTTTCTGTGAGAAGCTGCCAAAAGCTTCCCCAGGTCTGGTAGAGCCACTGGCAGGTGGCTCCAAGATGGATGTGCTGCTGGTTAGGGCTTGGCCAGTCAGGAATGGTAGTAACCCCTCTGGAATAACATATCTAAGAAGGAAGAAAAAAAGTTAGAGATGCAATTATAGCCAGGGAACAGCAGTGAGGATATGTGAGAGGAACAATGCAGACACCAAGGTCAGTGGAGGAGGGGGAGGAGGTGCTTCAGATGGTGGAGCTGAGATTCCCCTGTAGCCCATGGAGGCAGACCCATCCCAGAGTAGGTGGATGCCTGAAAGAGCCCTGTGAATCCATGAGAAACTTGTGCTGGAGCAGGCTCCTGCATTGATCATAGCTATAAAATTGAATTCTGCAGAGAATGGATATCATTCAGAAAAAAAAAAGCCCTAAAGAAATGCAAAAGGTAGTGCTTCTGTTTTGATACAGTAATTGTTTGATTTAGCTTCTGAAGCAGTCATGTTATGAACACAACATATGGCAACACTTTTGTGATGCTGGGGTACTTTAAGTCTCAACTTCAGAGCATGTTGAGTTCTTTAAAGCAGTCTCTCTGTTTTTTTTCTTTTTTAAGCTGAGACAGTAGCAAAAAAATAAATGTGTTTTGGTGCTTTCACATTTTTGCACCCCTTCAGTTTGAAAAGCTATTTGTGTCTGTTTTAAACAATAAATAAAGATAAATTAAAAGGTACTAACAAGCACTCAGGAACTTGCTGAATGCCTGTTGAGGTCAATGAGAAGCTTTCTGCTGACTTGAGTGAGCAGGTTATTCATGGAGAACAGTCCAACAAATTATCAGTGTGAACAATGTGACAGGACTTGGATTTTGCTTTCAGGCTTTTCCAATAAAATGTGGACGGGCGTGTTTTTTATGAGTGCAGAACGGATGAATAAATAACAGTCCTTGTGCATCACAAGAGTAGGGCGAGATGGAGAACTGAATGTACCTGCAGAAAAGTACCTACACATAGATAAACACAAGGAAAGATCACGGTCCTTACAATGCCAAGGCCCCCCTGTATGGGTTTGGTTGTGGAGTGCGTGCGCGTTGGCAGCGGTGCTGGGAGGACTCTCCTTTTAAGTGGTATCGACAGCTGCCAGTCAATATCTGGAAGCTGGAGAGCAGATTTAATGCAAACAGAATCCTACCCTTGCATTTTACTGCTGAGGTTCCCGTGGCTGTTTGCAGTGCTTGGCTGCGGCCCCACACACCCCACAGCTACAGCAGTGTGTCACAGTGGCAAGGACTTGCAGCCTTAGTTCCAGTAGGTCCCATTTATTTTGTCAATAAGTCCGTGACACAGGGCCATTTGTATGATTTGTTGCCTGATGAAGCAATTGTTTACATTTGAATAGAAGTCCAAATTGCTGCTTTTTTTTTACATATGAATGACTGCTTTATTGGTTCATTAATCCCAAGTTGTAGCAGTGTCTCACTTGTATTTGTAATAACCCCCAAAACATTACAGTTTATATTTGGCAAGACTCACAAGCTTCTAAGTCAGTAATCTGCATGTAGAACAGTCCCTAGGTTTGGTGTTGTGTCCTTAAAGTGAGCATCTAGGAGACATTCTTGTTTGTATGTTTTCTTTCCCACTAGGACCCTTGTGTGTATTCAGATAAATCCCCTCTTGGCTGCTGCATTCAGTGCAGAATGTCTTTGAACATGGAGGAGACAGAGGGAGTTTTGTCTGTCTGCCTTCATCTCTTTGCCCTCTATATATTTTGTGTAGGATGAATTGCTCTGAGAGAAAAACTTGGTTGTCTGGTGGTTTGACTTGAAGACATGAAGGCAAGAGCAGCCCTGACTTGCTGGTGTGGCATGGACTTGTTCAGTGTTTGTTTCCAAAGCTTGCTCTGCTCCTAATTTGTCATCACAGCACGAGGGGCACCCAAATTGCCTTGTCTCTTCCTCACAGTTTGTTCTGGATTGGTGTGTGCACGTGTATGTACATCCATACCTGTGTATTTGTGTGGGGATTTGATGGTTTTCCAAGTGTTTGCATTGCCTGCTCTGGAACAGTGTCCGGCTGTATCACCCATCTCTGCTCTCATTTTGATGTTGCTGGGAAGAAAATCTGGCATTGCTGGTTCTTGCAGGGTTGTGATTAATCTTGAGATGGTCAGTGCTCTTCCAAAAGCCTGAGCCTCTAATCAGTGTAATATGCTGGAATTGATCTTCCTTCCCAGTCTCCTTTCCTGGTTAGTGTCATAGTTTTTGTTTACAGTGTCCCTGTAAAGTAGCAAGAACTCAAGGACTGCATGTGTGCAGAAACTCTGGTTCCTGAAGGCCTCTCTTTAGGGTTTTCCAGTAGGTGAGATGCCTCTCAACCTATATTTCTGGATAGAGAATCTGAAACACACTAACACTCTGGAATAAAAATGATCCTTTAGTCTTCCAGCTCAACCATGCCAGCAGGCATAGTTCATGTGGCAGTTGCCCAGGAAGGTGTGTTTGCTGAGGAAAACATGTCCCTTGTATTCAAATAAACTCCTATTCTGCTTTTGTAGCTTGCTTTTAACACAGTACCTCTGACTTCATGTCAGCATCTTTGTAGTGGTTAGAGCTGGTTATCTTATCAGAAAGTTTCCCTGCTGGAATTCATGTTGTTGATGCTTTCCTTTTAAAGCACATGAGCTGGATTCAGGGTGGGTTTGTTTGGGATTTTTCCTTCTCCATGCACAGATTGCTATAAATTGTTTTCATGGTGTATTAATAACCTTCCAGGAAGTGAGACAGATGCCTGGATTAGGTGATTTACTTATTGTCATTAAGGAATGTAGAAAGTCAGTTCCCGTAAATCTGAATGTGCTGATTCACAGCACATATTCATAATCCAAACATACTGTTTATTGTTGGGAATGATTTGTCAATTTGGTATTTTAAAAAATTTTTATTTTATTATTTTTTTCCCTTTCTTTATTTCTTTTTTATCCCTCTATTGCCTGGGCATTTTATGCCTCCTGCTATTGAGTTAGCAGGAACAGCAGCAAACCCCTGGCTCTCCTCCAGGCTGATGGAGAAGGAAGTGTGGTCAGTGCAGCTCAATGCCCTTTGATATGGGGAGAGGATTTTAGGGACCTGTGGCCAGAGGCACCCAGGCAGGTGGCTGGATGGTGCCCAGGGACAGTGGTGACAACAAAAATGAGCCCTTCCCACACTTTTAGCAGGGCAAGAATGGAAATTTCTCTCATGGGAATGAGCTGCTGCTGCCAGCAGGGCACAACATTCAGGTTTTGAGAGATCCATGTGTCATGGTGTGAATGAGGATTTTGTCCTCAGATCTGCCCCTTTAAGTCAATAATGTAGGACAATTGATCAACACTTTGTGTTTCTGAAGCACAGCACAACTAATCAGTAATGGCACAAACGTTTTGCCCTCAGCCATTCTGTTGATTCCAACAGTGTTTTTCCTTTTTCTCTGAAAAGGCCAAGTTAACAAGGCTTTACCAGGTATGTGGGTAGGGGGTTTGTTGTATGAAAACAATCTTGGTTTATTGCATATTTGAAGTAGTTTTCTTAGTGAAGAAGTTGCTTAAAACCTCAGAGAGCCAGTGGTTGCCTTCTGTGTCAGACAGCTCTTGAAGTGTTTGCCCCTTCTGTGGTTGATGTGTTAGGGCTGTTTATGTTCCTTTGCAGGATAAATCATTGGGTGGAAAAATGGGCAACAGCACTGATGGTGAAGGAATAGATATATAATAAATGCAGGTGAAGAGTCATGTGACTTTTAATGTGACCCTCTCTAAATGCCTAGTGGAGAAACCAGCATTCTTTGAGAAGATACTTTGTGAATTTAGCAATTGCTGGAATCCTGTTTCCTTTACTGCCATTAAATAATCTGCAGTGAACAGTTTTAGTGTTGTTGTTTCACAGATCTTAAGGTGTTTCACTCACTTTGAGATTTTACTGAGAGGTAAAAATAAGTATTGTCTAAAAAAAACTGGCAGATCTTTAGCAAAATGAAGTTGATTGTCATACACACAAAGTCACTTGGAGTGACTACAGGCCTTCCATTTCTTTTCAGGGGAGCATCTGTCACGTGCAACAGCTCAGAAATTCTTATCTCTGTTGCAAGGACAGTGCCCATTACAATGTATGAATTACCCAGTTATTGCAAGTTGGCTGTACAGAGGGAAGGTGAAAGCAGTTGATAGTTCTGTGCTCCAGAGGGACAGAAACAAAAGGGTCATGAAGGGTCTTAGGCATGGACACAGAACTGGGTCTGAATTGGTAAGGAAGGACCCTTATGTGAATATAATATCCCTTTTGTAGAGTGTCATTGGTATAAGTTGAAGTGTTGCAGAAGGTGGAGGAGAAGTTTTCAGCTTTCACAAAACCAAGGTAAAGCCTTTGCCACACTAATACATGTCACTTGCTACTATTGCAGGTTTCGGACAGTGAGGTACAAACAGAAGAATGATGAAAAGGAGATAAAACTCTATTCTAAACTGCCATGCATAAAAATTCATCTTAAGATGTTATTATTTTCTTCTCATTCATAGCATGGCCGGACCCCCCTGCATCTTGCTGCCTACAAGGGTCATCTCCACGTTGTCCAGGTTTTGTTGAAGGCAGGTTGTGATCTGGATATTCAGGATGATGTAAGTAGATACAACCTTCTAACTTGGGGTGGAGGGGAAAAGGTATTTTGCAAATAACAGTAGACTTTCACTTCTTTGAAGTAGGATTAAATGGAAACAAAATCTCTCTCTCTATTTTCCAATTCAGAGACATAACCTCTATTAGAGATGCAAAAGTGCATGGGAAAGAATGTAAAATGTGGTGGTTTTCAGTGAATAGCTTAGTCCTCTCATTCAAGCTGTGTAGCTTTATAAGAGCTCTGCTTGTGCCAGGCAGGTGTGAGAGTCATCATCTGCTGCTTCAGGTAGAAATTCTCTAGGAGTTCATTGTGGGAACCCACTGGAGGACATCAGGTAGGGGACACAACCCATTTTTGGGTTTGCCTGAAGTGGGAGATGCTTTTTAAGTAGGCACATCACTCAGCATGCAGAGCAGCTGCCCATAGCACAGTGCTGTGCCATGGGGAGATCATTGTGATGGCACCATGCTTCATGTGGGGGTGGTCACATCTCTGAGGCTCTTGTGTAGTGAGGCATCAGCACAAAAGCCAGCTTTGAGTTTAGCACGTGGTAGTTTGTGTTCATTTGGTAAATTACGTAAGTTGCTGGAATTTCTTGGGTTTCTGTAAGAGTAGTTCTGATCTAGGACCGGGCTTTAAGGTGCTTTGGAGTGACAGGTAACGTGGTCTTAGTTCCCTCGCTGGTGAGAAAAGGTATATGCTGAAATGTGCAGTAGCATTTGAATAATCATGATTTCTTCAAATTAATTGCTAACTTCTCATGGCATTCTGGAAGAAGTTGGAGGTAGGGTTGCTTTTGTTCTCCCTGTATTATATAAAGTGGAGAGTCTTCAAAGACCATAGAGGTCCAAAGGTGTTAGTAGAGCCACCTCTGTATGACTGGTAAAAGGACTCTGGAAATGTCTAAGTGCCTTTTAAAAATACTTTGGGCATTTGTTTGCATGTAGAGAGTTAAAAGTCTATAGCAACTGGAAAACTGGTTTCTTTCTCGATGTGAGTAGCTGATTCCCTGGGAGATGTGAGCAGTCTGCCTGATGAGCTTGGGACTGGGGTACTGATGTGGCCAGCTTTCTGCAGGGAAACTTGTTTTTCCAGAAAGAAAATTTGCTTTCTGTGCTCTTTATTCTTTCCCTGTGCCCATCTATGAAATGGAGCAGATTTGCAAGTGCAGTGTTATTCAGATATATCCTGGGTATGCTTTTCCACTTCTCCCAGCAGGAATGGTTCATTAGGTATTTAAGACAAAATTGCAGATATTACAAATACAGCCAGTTTTCCTGAGAAAAGAAAACTGCTGCTTTAAGGAGGCAAGAGCTTCCACTGATTTGGTCAAATTGAGTTTCTGTGGAAACTGTTTTTTGAAAAAGTCTGGTTCATTTGTTTTAATCATCTAGGAATAAAGTCTATGCTGTTTATATGTAAATGTGATGGCCATGATAGAAAAACAGTAAAACAGTGTTTAGCATCATTTCAGTTCAGTGAAGAGTCTTGCACTTGTAGAAATACTCAGCTCATAGACTTGCTGTCTTATGAGCTTGGGGCTTTGTTCACAATTGGATACTGCTTCTACATGTGGTGATTAATATGGGCAGAGTAGATGCATACTGGATTCATAGATACTGTTTCTTTAAAATGTGTTTTGATGTGTAGCTCTGTATTTAGTAGTAGTAGTAATTTAGTTGGGATTGAGGAGAGCCTCAGGAGTTTCTGAATTTCAAAGGGTGTGTTTGGATTTGTCTTGTAGAAGGAGGAAGTCTAAAACTCCAAATGAAGATTTTGCCTTGCAATAGGTATTAACTAAAATATTTCTGCTTTCCTTTTACATAGGTCTTCAAAGAAGGTTCTCTGCTTATGGCTTCTCCTTGTATAACTCATTTTTACAGTTTATGCCCCACAGAATGTTTGTAGTGTCTTTTAGTTGCAATCTATTGATTATGCCTTCAGTCACTTTTACTGTGTGCTTATGTGGTAGTGAAGGCATCTTGGTCTCAAGTGTTGATTAACATCTGTATGTTTCCTTGCTGTTTTCCAGGAATGTGGATTTAGGTTCAGATATAAAAACACCTGTAGGAGTGGGGAGTATGATATTTAATTGAAAAGCAGATTATTTTGTTGATTTTGGTCTATGACATTGTGATAGCACACAAAAATCCAAAATGACCACTACATTTTATTTTTCAAAATAGCAAGAGAAGCCTAAACACTTTATTTCTGAGTTTTGATGAAATTGAAGAACAAGTTTTAATTTGCCAGATAAGCAGAAATTTAAACGCTGCTAATTGTTTTGGAGAGATTAAAATGCTCCCTTTCATGTTCTACAGATATATTCCCTAAACACAGTAGGAGCCTTAAGAATTAGTTGAAGAATGACCTCCAGTGGCCTGGAGTGGGATTATTATGAATTTCAGCCGGTGGAGTCCAGCTCTGTAGAATATGCCACTCCGGGAGCTGACTCCTTCCTTCTCCCTGCCAATACTGCCAGCTCGTACTGGGATCCCAGTGCCATCTCTGAGTGGTCAATGAGTGTCCACACAGCACACACCTCAGAAATAGTCCAGGAGAAAATTGTCCCGGTGAAGGAAATCAAGGATGAAAAAAATAAGAGAAACCAGAAGAGAAAGGCTAGGAAGGAACCTAGAAGATCAGAAAGAGAGAAGGAGGTTAGAGCTCTTGTGCATCCCCCCTGCCCTGCGCCTGGTGCCCGTCCTGGTGCATGCTGCAAGCCCCGGTGCGGCGTGGCCGAGCTCCCTGCTGCGCTGCATGGCTGCATGGCCCGCTTGGCACGCCGTGCTCTGCATCCTCTCCTGCCCTGCCTGCACCCTTGAGAATCTAGCTGGGAAAGCAAGCTGATCTAAAACACTTGCCAAAGGCCCTGAAACTTCCTTTCTGGAAGCTCCAGTTTAAGAAGAAGAAAATTAGTTTCAAATGGAACAATAGCCCAGGGTTCATAATAATTTCTAGCTGAATGGAAATGTGCAAAGAGGCTTATTCCTCTGGTCCTATTTCATTTAGGCTGTAATTTGTTGTGTTCATGATTATTTTTCATGCCTTGATCTCTTCTGCTGGTCATGCATCATCATTTATTGTGCAAGAATGAAGTTGTTCTTAACTGCGTATCATGACTGCCTCTGTAGCAAAAGAGGATGAGAGCAGCACAGAGACACTGAGAAACCTGAGAGCATATTCAGTTCCCTTTGTGTACAGCTGCTTCAGGATATCCACATATGCTTGTATGCTCCTGCAAGTATTTAGCATTTGGTTATATTTTAACTTTAGAATATTTTGATACTTCTGCTGTGAATGTAGTGGCTTGATTTTATATTATGTGACTTTACAAGTGCTGTTCAGCACTTTCTATGAGGGATTGAAGCCATGAGTTTTTTCTGGTTGTTTTGGTTTTTTATTTTTTGGTTGGCCAAAGTTGTGGATGCTCTGTCACTGGAAGTGTGCAAGGCCAGGCTTGGATGGGGCAGCCTGGTCTAGAGAAAGGTGTCCCTGCTTATGGGAAGGGAGTTGGAACCAGGTGATCTTTAGGGTCCCTTCCAACCCAAACCATTCTATGATTTCGGTGCAATTCTCCAGCAGCAAGATAGTCTGTTGATGTCTACAAACATTGAAGTGAGGATGCAAAGTGTCACGTGGCAGAAGGGCTTTAAAGGAGATTGTACAACTGTTGGATGCTCTGGAGAATAGGAGTGTGCAGGGGAAAATGTGGTTATAGTTTGGGTTTTTTAAATCAGGGAAAGGAAAAATTAACATGTATTGCAAACTAATGTAAACCAAATCTCACTGATTTGGGTCTATGGAGTCTATAAGAGAGACTCCAGTAATCCAGGAGAGCTGTCAGAAGTCTAGCTGAGACTGCATTGGAAGTCACTTGTGTTGTTTCATTCCCTTGGGGTAAACTTCAGATGTAGATACCTGCCCAATTTCCAAGTGCCTGGTCCCAGTGGTTACACCCACTATTTTAAGATGGCACATGAGGAAGCTCAAGGAAATAGTTGGAAACACCAGGACACTGAGCAAATGCCAACAGCCATGCCAACAAAACAGTGCCAAAGAAAGGGTAATGCCAAAGTCCATGAGGAAAAATCAAGATTTAGGTGTCTGCCTTTCTTCAGGACTCTGGGCCTGTAAGCCTCTCCTGAAAGTAGGTGTTTAAGCCCTCTGTAAAGAGCATGGTTCCCCCCTCTTGAAACGTACCTGTTGCTGTGCAGGAGCCCTGTTACAGGCAGAGCTCTCAGATGTGCAGCCCTGCATCCTCTGCATCAGTGCATGCAGATTTCTATCCCAGTCTCCAAGTGTCAACCTCTTACTATCCCAATGAATACCAAGATTTTTTCCTAAAAGTGAAGAACTTTCAACACTGCAGTGCTGCCATGGCAAGACAAAGGGAGTGATCACCGCTGTCTCTGGGCTACTGTGAAAAAACCAGTGGCCACTTCCTTCACTGGCTTAATTTTGAAGCGTGGTGGCTGTACCTGCAACAAGCCTGGATCTTCTCCATCAGGTGTGTGACAAGAGTGCTCACAGGGCCAAAGAGAGGAGGGGAGCTGCCTGCATTAGGGCTGTGCAGGGCCAGGGTGTGCCGTGCCACCCTGATGCAGTGCCCTGTACCTGCCTTGCAAGCTGACATGTCCAGGGCATGGACATCTTGGAGTGGAATTTCCTGAGTTTGAGCTGCCTTCAGGGCTAGGAAGAGTCTGAGGAAGGGGGTTTAAGATTCACCAGTGTGGACCTTAGTGCCTTACTTCTGTTGAGCCTCATTTAAGTCTTTTTGGCTTTCGGCCCACATCTGCATTTGGGCAGACTGTTGTTTCTGTCAAGGTCATGTTTCTGTGACACAGCACTGGAATTGTCTCTCTTCATTGCTACTGATCTGCAGTCTGTTCCTAAGGCATAAATCTCTTGGAAACAGAATCATAAATTGTGCCCAACATAATAGTCTGGCCGGTTAATACGCATTTACCGATGTAATTGCTCTCTGAGCCTCTGGAACAGACCCCTAATGCTTTGCTAAAGACAGAATTGTAGTGAGTGCTTTCAGAGACATTTATTTCAGTAATTAATAAAAGGTACACAAGTCTGTGATTACACTGCCTGAAAATTCATGCTGTGAAAAAACCACAACTCATCTGTTTCCTTGGACTCCGTGAAAGGCAAGGCAGGGATTTGCTCCACTGCTGATGGGAAGGGAAGGCAGGTTAGAGTGCAGTGGTGCAGACACTGTTATTTATAGGATGGCTGTGCTCTCCATGGCTGGGTTGCTCAGTGGCTGTCACACAGAAGCCATCACAGCCTGGTGGTTCAGCTTCCACAGCACTCTAAGCAGTTTAAGGTAACTGTTTGTGCTGAGGTGTAAGGGAACAGTGGACCAGGTGCTGCCCTGTCCTGCTGGCTGAGGGGTCTGGTGCTGGTAGGGACAGACCCTTACCAGGACAATGGTACGTGCCCTCTCTTCACTGGGAGGTGCCTCAGTTGGTGAAACAAGGTTTGAGAGATCCTTTGACATTCCCTGTTACATGGATGAGGCGCTTATTTGGTCCAGTCAGGGTGTGGGTTGGACCTTACTCTTGGGTGCTTGTGTAGGGAAGATGTCATAACCAAAGCCCATACCTTGGGCAGGAGGCAATTGAGCCTGCCATTTGCAGGACTTCTGTCCCTTCACCCTCGTCTGTTTCAGGGACCAGAATGCATTTTGGGACAAAGCTTAGGCATGGCTGAAGCTGTCCCAGTGCTGCTCTGCATCCCCAGTGTATGGCCCCCCAGCATACGGGTTGGGATTACCAAGGGGGACCTGGTCTTGCAGCAGTGAGGTGTGAAGCCCACTTTCCAAACAGACAGATGTGTTTGTATAAAATTTAAATGAAATGCTGTTAGAAGTAGCTGTCATATCAACAAAGCCCCAAAAGCTGAATAGTCTTTGGCCTCATTGCAGTTACTGTGATTGGGACAGGAACCTTGATTTAAACTGTCCCAGTAAGAAGATCCTTAATTACAAACCAAATCCTGTACAATCCATTTCTGCCCCAAATTTGTCTTCTCCACAGTGATTTTTCCCAAATGTAAAGCAGCAGGAAACAATCATATATTGTTCAGATTCCATCCACTGCAATGGTAGTTGCCATTTTGTTTTAGTCTGTTTTATAATATCTTCTGTGGATTTGCTGGTGCATCAATATCACCTGGCATGGGTGGGTTGGCAGATTACTTTCCCCACTTCATGACAGTCGGATAAAATGATTTTTGCACTGTCCCACATGACTCATTACTGCAGTAACAGTAGCTGTGCCATTATCAAAAATCAGATATAAAATTCTTCCTCAGTTTGTTGGTGAGCAGATTTCCATGTAGTCATAGTAACCAGTAACTATTTGACATTTGTACTTGTGAGATGGTATAATTTGAACATTTTCCATAACATTTTGGTTGTCTTTGAATTTGGAACAAATACATAAGTTCAGAGCACTTGCCATGATGTCAATTTTCCAATACTTTTTGTTTCCACTTCCTGGAAGCTTTACTACCTTTGCTGAAATCCTTTAAAATACATTTCCAGTCACAAGAACAAAAGTAAAAATATCTAACCTCTAGAAACAACAGCAAAAATAGATAGCAGGCTTTTAAAAAGCACCTTCAACACTATTTTTTAAAATCAACTTCATTATTATAAGCCAATTTAATGATTTACTGGTAGGGATTACTGAAAGGTTGTGGTTGGCAATGCTCATTTTTTTATAGATTAATAACTATTTTGGTGTCATTAGCACAAAAGAACCCCACCAAGAGCAATTTTTAAGTCAGCTGCTAATTGCCTTTGAGAAAAAATTGTTCAAATAAGCCAGTTATCTAAAGACTTGGACACTCTAGAATAAAAAGTAAAGAAATCCCTCTAATTTTAGTATTTAATATAATATGCTATTATCTGATAAAGAATTTTACCAGAGAAATTTTGTGTCTATTCAGGACTTGGTTTCCTGCAAGCTTTTTTAGGACACATGGCATATCTCTGCCTTGCGTGTGTTTGTGGTGACCATCATCTAGATAAGCAGAAATGGATTGGATTCCAAATCTGTTTATTAATCCCAAACAAGTCTGTGTGCAGCTTTGAAACCTGTCTCTGTTCCTGGATTCAGGCTGTGCTTTGGCATTGGTGGTTCAAAGCAGCTTCAGAGGAAAGCCAAGACCAGTTGTTGTGGCAGCAGTGGAGCTACTGCAGCTCGTTTTCCCATTGATCCCTGTCTTACATCCCTACACACCACTTCATAGATCCTTCTCTTGCCTCTCTTTTATCAGGTTCTACCAACATGTACATAAAAACATATAGATAATCCCTGATGGGCAGGGACAATGGTTTAAGTTTCCCTAGTTTTCAGTTTCTGGAAGGATTCTGGAAACTAACCTTGGGCTCTCTAGTTCAGCAAATGAGTTCAGCAGTTGTTCGAGAGGAGATAGATGGGCAGTCAGACAAGATGACCACATCAGCACAGTTTCTTTTGGAAACCTTAAAGGAAATAAACTGATGTAGGAGACTTTCTTGCTGCTGCTACATGGCGGGGCAAAGAGAAGTGAAAGTCGTTTGGACCTCGAGATGGCTCAGTTGCTCGAGTGAAACAAGTGGATGGTCCTGCAGTTGTGGTTCTCATCGTAAAGTTGCCTCCACTCTTAGCACTAATTGGTAAATTCATCAGAGGTGCTGAAGAGACGGATCTCATCTTGTGCTCCTTATCCTAAGCAGGGCTGATGGAGCAATCAGAGCCAGAGCAGGAGAGCCTTATCCAGTTAGTGTAAGTCCTGGAGGATCATTATGATGAATTACGACAGCCTGTAATTCCCTTTAGTTCCCTACAGACACTGATGACTGTTAGACATGTAGAGCCAAATGTGTCCAATTCACTGCCTTCTAATACTGCCATGTTTTTGGAATGCTTCAGCGCTGTACATGGGATTGTGATGACTTGCAAACTTCTCTAAATGGTTTGTAGCTCTGATACTTGCAAAAACTTCATTAATCTTGAAAACTTTTATGGTAGATGTTTAGGGGGGCTGTTTTCAAAGGCAGCTTGGATTTAAACAGTGTGTGTGTCAAAGATGCAGCCCCTGTGTGTGTTGTCTGCATTTGCATTAAGTCAAAATGAGGTGGGAATTGTACCAATTACACATTTGCTTCTTTTTGCAGGGTGACCAGACAGCACTGCACCGGGCTGCTGTTGTAGGGAACACCGATATAATAGCAACTCTGATTCAAGAGGGCTGTGCTTTGGACAGACAAGACAAGGTAACAAACAAAACAAAAGCCCTGTGGAATGGCAGCTTTGGCAGTCAGTAATGTTAAGGTCTCAGAGAGAAAGTTATAGTTTATACTCCTTAGTAAGTGTCTGATGCTTCAGCAGTAATTGGAACAATTACATTGAAAAAAAAGCTGTACCATCTCTTTAATACAAATTACTGGTTTGGTTATGCTTCTGTATTAGGCTGATAGTTTTTGGTTTAAGAGTCGGTTCTCAGCTCATTAGGAGATGAATTGAAGGAATGTACAACCATGCTACGCCCTACGCAAAAGACTGCACAGTTCCCATGATTATTCCAGAAACCTGAGAGTCCCAGGCTGTAAGTTTAATTTAGGAGTAAATATAATTAATTTTAAGTTCCAGACAAATAGCAATGTTTTTGCGCTCTTATAAAAATAAAATAGAAAATAAGCTAGTAGGAAATGAAAATACTTTTAAGAGAGTGGGTTGGTTATACAGCCCCTAACATTCTCCTCTTGTGTGTGTGCTCCTCAGGATGGGAACACTGCTCTTCATGAAGCTTGTTGGCATGGATTCAGTCAGTCTGCCAAAGTGCTTGTTAAAGCAGGAGCCAACGTTCTTGCCAAGAATAAGGTGAGACCCATGGAGGAGGAGCTTTCAGTTCTGGTCAAAGGTGGCTGATTCTCAGAACTGGAGATTTCTGGCCGTGGCATTTCTAAGCAGGTGGGGGGCCAGCTCTTGGTGGGATTTTTTTCTTCTTTTTCTTTTCATTTATTATGCCTGGATGGTTCATCCACAGGCATTAGGAAATTCATATTTTGACAGCTGACGCAGGAGAAACTCAATAACGCGTTGAATGATACATTAATTACAGCTGAGGAACACTGCCATTCCTGTGGAAATCTCCATGGTGCTCTAATTTATACTGAGGAGATTCATTGTGATTGGTGTGATTTAAAATGGAAATGAATTGTACTAATAAGGAAAAGGTATTGAAAATCTGGGTTTTTTTCCCAGAAATTAAACAGCCAAAAGAATGTAAGCCACAGGGGGAAACAAAAAAAGTGTCTTTTGTTACTAAGTTTTTCCTAATATATTAGCATAGTCTCTTCCCAGAATCTTGTAATGAACCTGGATTATGTTCCTTTTGGTATTTGTAATACCTTGAGAGCCATTTAGAGGAAAGAATAACAAAGTAAAGGGTTTTAGTTCCACTCTAATTGTTATAACTGAGGGGCACTTCAATTCAGTAATTCAGAAGTTAATGGAATAGTCCAGGAAATGGTGGTAGAAGCCCGTGGTGTGAGCAGAGTCAGGGTTTGGGCAGCTGTGCTGCTGGGTTGGCCAGATCATATGGCTGGCACAGTGCCCTGCATGGCAGGGAGAGGGCTTTGGGATTGCTTTAGGGGATCTCGGAGCATTTTTGGTAAATGTGTCTCTAAAACAACAATTGAAACAGGGCTGGGAAAGAAAGGAGACAGCTTGGAGACAGCTGGTCAAAGCTTTAGAGTAAAAAGGCATGTTGCTTGGGCATAGTGTTTCTGTATGTGCATGTGTGTATAGGCACTATAGAAGCATATATTTGTACAGTTGTGGTGACTTTGTGGTCTGCAATTTCATCATCTTCGATATCATTTTACGTGTATTCCTTCTTTTGTATTATTTCAACTACCAAATTTATTTACTGTAATTGCTTTTGCTGTAATGTCCACCTAGATTTGTATCAAGGGTACTTTAGAGAACTTCCCATGCTTGACTGTAAGTCTTGTGAACCATTTTGCTTCTGTCCCTGGATACACTTGTCTATGTGTACACCTACACTTCTGTACAAAGGTGTGGGCTTAAGATGCAAGTCTGGTTATCCTGCATGCTTGGGTGCCTCAGGGAATTAGAAGATTTAGCTTACAATCCAGTTTATGTCAGCTGGAGGCAACCTCTCTGGGAAAGTATGTGCACAAAATAGCTCAGCAGGGTTGATGGCTGAAATATGACTGGCAAACTTAAATACTGCCTGAGCAGCTCCTGTGCTGGTCTTTGATGTCTTGCCCTTTGCATTTTACTCTTTGGGTGGTTTTTAATGGACAAGCTATATTCTCAGGAGCTGCTGAAAAATGTGGGAATCATGCGTGCTTGCACATGCTTTTACCCCTTTTGTTTTCAAGAAAAATTAAGACCTTAAGTCCACTTAATCCCAAAATGGTTTCTCTGTTCTCTCAGCTTTTTGTGTTACTGATGACAAGGCATTATCATTCTGTCAGCTTTTCTGGCAGCCAGGGTTGAGTGCCGTGTGCAGGAGCATCCCACAGGCTGTTGACTTACACCTGGGTATTGTGTGATTTTAGATGGGTGGGACAGATATGGGCTGCTAGATTTGCCAAACCTGTGAAGCCCCAGAAGATGGGAAGGATTTGACACTGTGTTTTGGGTAGCTGTATTCCTCCTGCACAGTAGTTACCCTGGAGGTGCAGTTTATTTTCATCTAAGTTGGCTTAATAAAATCTTTTCTTCTTTGATAGATCATCCAGTGAGATCAGTTGTAGCCTTATTTTTAGATTCTTCATCAGTCTGTACATTTCAGTGAAGATTCCCAGACTGGTACAACTTGGAACTTCTCTCCCTCTCAGAAGTTGGTGAGAGATTTGTCACCCCATGGGAGATGAGCCAGATGAGCCACTCTGTGAGCTCTGACCCTTGGCACTGTCATTCCCCCAGAATTGAAGTCCTCACCTGCTGCACAGGACCTCTGCCTTCCCACCAGGTCCAACCTGCCAAACAGTAAATGATAAAGGCATTGCAGAGGCTGTTCAGAGATAAACCTGTGAGGGAAAAAATTGACACTTAAACACAATTTAGCTGAGAAGAGAAATGTTCATGCCTGCCACAGCTTAAAGGCTGACACACAGTCATATTCAGGTCTATAATATGGAAGTGAAGACCTAAGACCACATCTAAGAGTTGGCTTTTGTAATTCAAACCCTGCAGCTTTGATCTGTGTCTTGAAAGCAAGGGGGACAAATCAAAGGATGAAATCAAGGTGAACAGACAGCGTAGTAAGCCTGGTACACCTTTTTCCCTGAGGTGATTTAATTTCTAGCTCCCAAGAGCCAAAAACCCTGAATGTTTTCAGACCAACAAAAACCAAGTGCTGCCAGAAAAACTTCTCAGACCAATAAAATCATTCACTGTGTTAGAAAGACAATACACAAGCCAACACTTCTTTGATTTCTGTCCACTTCTGCACATTTTCTTCTTTGAGGAACCATAGCTGTGATTCTCTGCAGCTTGGGTGGCTTTTTGCCCTCCCTTCCCATCTTGGCTGGAGACTGGTGTGCCTTCTGAGCATCAAAGCTTCTTGGTAGCCTAAAATCTGTATCCTGCCCAGTGATAGCACCTACAGGCCCGGCCAGACTTCCAGCTGGTTTGTATTACAATTGTAAGGAGACAGGAGTTGTGAGCCTGGTCTGCTCAATACCCTGCAACAGTCATGGCTGGGATCAGAGATCCTGAGCCGTGGAAGTTTGGTTTTTTGTGCCTGTGCAGGGGGAAACCCAAAACACAAGAATTACAGTTCTTTAAATTAAATGTTTAACACTGCTGTTTGAGACTAATGAATGAGATAGTTTCTAGAGTTCTTCCTGTAAACAGATTTGACCAATGCAGATATCATTATACTGTCCTATTTGTGCCTTTATTATATCCCAGGTAAGCCACTGCCAGAATGAAGCGGAGATTTCAGTCTCTGGGTTCACTCATCTCATATCTTTGGGAAAACAACAGTTTCCCACCCTTGGGTGGATCTTCTTGTGCAAAGATCTGTGAGGTTTTTTATTTTAATGCTTATATCCAATATCTAAATATGGCTTTTATATTTTCCTGTATTTCTCTAAGGCAGGTAACACACCTCTTCACCTGGCTTGCCAGAATAGCCATTCCCAGAGTACTCGTGTTTTGTTACTTGGAGGATCTCGAGCAGACCTCAAAAATAATGTGAGTTTTGGAAATAACATGTTCACTTTTGTGTTATTTTCTTTTAGGTGTATTGCTTTAACTTGTAGAAATACTCAGAAAGGTTTTAAGCAATGATTTTTATTATAAATTCTATTGTAAAAAACCCACTACCCAACCATTGTATTCACTATGCACAGGAATGCTTTTGGTAAGACTGAGTGATGCACTGCTTGTACCCATCTCTTGAGCAAGGATAGAAGGAGCCAAATGGGGTTTTGCTGTTGCACAGACAGTGGTGAAAGGCTTCAGATCTGCAGATCATATATACTGTGTGTCCGTCTCTCAAATGAAGTAGATTCAAGGTGGCTTCAGTTTCAGACAGCTTTCCTCCTATTTTATCATGATTCTGGCATGATAGATAAAGGGAAAAAAAAAACAATCTACAAAAGGAAGCCAGATATTTTTGCCCTGCTTGATAACAAAGTGAGGAGAGAAATGGAAACCTGTGGGGTTTTGTGCAGCTCCTGGGCTGAGCTGCACAAGTGCCACCCTTCATGGGAATGCTGCTCTCATGTTTTCTACATTATCTGGAACCCTAAGTTGAGATTCCAAATTGCATTGGGTTGTGGTTCAGAAGAACAGATTTAATGGGAAAATATAACTAACTCAGGGTTTGTAGTGCCAGTAAAGTAGCATTTTATATTTCAGTATTTCCCATCAGTGGTTAAAGAATTCATGCTCTCACCTTGCCTGATCCCAGCTCTTGCTAAACTTTCCCACCCATGATAGCAGATTTTGTACTGCAGAGAAGACAGCATTGCTGTTCTGTGGAAGTGTGTGGTGTTTACTGCTCTTTCTGATTTAATAGGATTATTTCATCCCTGAACATCATGGCAAGTACAGGCTTTCTCACAGTGATTACATGCTCAGAGCTTTGTTTCTGTTTACAGGCAGGAGATACCTGTCTGCATGTGGCTGCTCGTTATAATCACTTGCCCATCATTAGGGTGCTGCTCAGTGCTTTCTGTTCTGTCCATGAAAAGAACCAGGTCAGTGCATGAACCTCATTGTGACTCTGTGCCCTTTGCATATGGCCAGTTGTTGGGAAGAGGAATTCCTGCCCAAGTAATCCTGCTTCACTCTGTGTGTTCCACTGTACCACCAAATGCCTAAGCTTTTAAGAACAGCCTTAAAGTAATGGCATGTCGGTGGTTTATTATTTTGCCATCGCATTTGCATTATTTCTTTAAAGCATTGCTTATTTATGAGGTGATTTAATGATTCTATAGCCATTACAGAGACATTGTGAAGCACAACTCACTGACATTTAGATGCTACTAAAGTGCAAATTCCTCTGGAATACTTTTCTTTGCTGCAGTTTGCAGTAGGGGGAATTAAGAAGACATAAAAATGAAGACAAAGCATGCTCTAAATTCAAAGTAATGATCAGTCCAGACTAGGATTAATCATCCATAGTTGTTTTATAGGGAAGTAATTGATTGCTGCACCTATAGCATAGCCTAATTGGGTAGTGGAAGGGAATGAAATTGGTACATTAAAACATTTTAAATCTGCTAAATAAACATATTATGTGGTGCTTAACCACATTTTCTCATGTTCCTGGGAAATCTTCATGTGTAGTTGAGGATCATAAAGATGTTTTCTGAACTGTACATTTAATGTTCTTCACTATGAGATATTATAGCAAACAAAATGGGTTTCAGCATGTGAAATTTATTATGTAATTTTATTTGGAAATGATTTTTTTAACTTGCAAAATGAGCTACTGAATATTAAGATCGACCGGTGTGAACCTGGCCCAGAGAGACATCCCTTTCCCTCATTCCCCAGCACTACCTGAAGTTGTTCCATATTTGCCCATAGAATGATTTGATTTAGGAGTACACCTCATCTAAGTTAATAACAGTCACTAGTCCTGAGGAAATCTAATTTTATGAAGGCAAAATGCAAGACCAGGGGGACAGGAAGGCATTATACACATGTGTCCAGTCCCACTTAACAGTTGCTGGCTCTGTTACCAGTGCCCAAATCTGATCACGGCTGTCTTCACCTCACTGCACCAGGACAAGGGCAGGGCAGTGTGTTAGTGCTGGACCCAGACTGCCTCCTGGCTCTGATCCAAAATGTGTTCTTCCTGAGGAAACTTGTGAAGAGCACGCCAACCATATCGCTGCCAGTACTTACCTGAGTATTTCTGAGTAATGTGATACATGACCACCTGCACACCAAATAATCAAACCTGGGAGGAAAAAAAGAAGAGAAGGTTGTAGTGGGGAAACTTGTTCTACCCTCAGATGTCGTATCCATTTACTGGAGGTAGAGCTGGGCTGTCTCCAAGCTGCATCATGTGTCACTTGGTTTAGATAAATCAGATCACCAGTGCCCCAGCTGCATTTCTCAAACCCAGGCTGAAGTAGCTCTTTGCCCCCACCTGTCATCTTCCTCCCCAGTCAGCCGTTTTTTATTGACTAGGCCTTATTTAAGCTTAGTTGTTGCATCAGTAAGTGTCATTTTTTTTATCTCTGAGCATCTTTTAGGAAGGTGTGAATTCTGTAGGGTAAGACCCAAGGACTAGTGTCACAAGTTTGTTTTCTGCTTTCTGACTTGCAGGCAGGGGATACTGCACTCCATGTAGCTGCTGCTCTAAATCACAAGAAGGTGGTGAAGCTTTTGTTGGAGGCAGGGGCTGATGCATCTGTTGTCAACAATGTAAGCAGGACACAGAGTTTCTTTGGTATTTTATATTAATGTAGAGTCTCTTCAACATTCTTCATAGGCTTGGTAGAAAATACTTGGTTGTGAGGTGTTGAATTATATCTGAGTTATTAATACAATTAGTCGCTTTACTCTTGTGCACAGAGTATATACTGAACTTGGTTGGAGAAATTTCATGTTTCCAGTAGCTTGTGTTCTGAAGGAAATGCTGTTTTCTTTTTTCTCTCAGGCAGGCCAGACCCCTCTAGAGGTTGCCAGACAGCACAATAACCCCGAGGTTGCACTCCTGCTCACTAAAGCATCACAGGTACATTACACATCTCTCCCCAACACACTCATACAATGAAGCTGAGGCCACTTAATCTTGGGAGGCTGCATCCTCTGCACCTTGTCTTCTGCTGTGAAAGTCCTTACATTTCTGCTGGCATTGTGGGCTGGGATGAGGTCAATTGACATCGAGCCTTTCAGTCCCCAAAGCGAGCAAGGTGTGCGGATTAAACCTCAGCATGAAGTGCTGTTGGAGGTCTCTGTGTCCTGACTGGCAGAGGGTGGCACTTGTTCAGAGGCACTTGTTCCCTGCAGTGGCCCAGGGGTTAGAAAGTTGCCTTGTACCCTGAAGCTCTTGAGTTGTGTCTCTCTGCTGCCTGCCTTAGGCATATCCCAGCCCCAGAAGGGTGATTAGCACTGGAGGATGCTTAGCAATGGGGACAGAATGTTTATGTCCTGTTTATACTTCGCAGCTGTGTGTGAAATGCTGCAATGCTCTTCAGGCCAGACGGCAGGAGGGCATGAGACCAGGCAGAGTCCTTGCCCTCCTCCTTGTCACCTCTGCATGAAAAGGGCTGGGCTTGGCTTGGGAACCAGCCCAAGAACAGCAGAAGAGATGCTCACCCTTCTAGGGGACAGCAGAGTGCCCCAACAGACTGAGCTCAGTGCTAGTGTGTTTTCACAGCCATAAACACTCACGTTGCTTGGCTAATCAGTGTCCATCTGGCAGTGCACTCTCCTTTATCTGTTGCCTTTCAGAAAAGGAAAAGGTCTACTCTATTACTTGTCTTCTGTGGTAGGAAAGAGCATGACATCACTGAGTAACAGTGTGGTCTCTCTTCAGGTCTCACGTTTTAACCGTGGGAGAAGCCTGAGGAAGAAGAGAGAGAGACTGAAGGAGGAAAGGAGGGCTCAGTCAGTGCCACGGGATGAAGTGGTGCAGAGCAAGGTACAGCCTGGCATTACCAGCTGGATCTGCTGTAAGGAGGGACTGTCATGAAAACCCATTAAGGACACAGTCTGTTTGGAGCCATCACTGTGCATGGCCCCAGCAGCTGCCCGAGGCACTTTGTCATGCTCTGCTGCTAAAGCATTTCCCACTCACATGTGCAGAGCAGCTTAAAGCTGGGCAATCAAAGAAGAGGCTCCTTTTCCCCATCTCTACAACTGCTCTGAACTCCCTGTCTTTGCTTCGAGCAGGGCAGTGTCTCAGCTGCTGACGATACACCAAGCAGTGACCAGCCCCCAGAGAGGAAGAACAATCTGAAGGATAAACCCCGGTCAGCCTCACCAGATCCCAAAGGAAAAAAGAGCAAAAAGAAAAAGCCAAAGGAAAAGGTATCAGTAGATTTAGAACAGCAGAGAGAAAGAAGGGATAGCTGTTCAGAAGTGTTGTGTGTCCCTTTGGTGTGTTGGGGCAGCAGCCCCACCATGCTCCTGGGGCAGAGATAATCTTCAGATAGAAGTGATTTTTGCTGTAATTGTCACAATGAATTTGTCCCATTCCCACCAGGAATAGTTTACCAAGGTGCTCATATAGTCAAAACATTGTGTGTATGTTATGCAGGTTTCAGCACTCTCGGACCCCATCTCCCCAGCTGATCAGCAGGCACTCCCTCAGCCCCAGAAGAACGTGCCTAAGCGCAGAAGTAAGCACCACTGCTCCTCTCCACCCCCTCCCCACGAGGTCCGAGCCTACCAGCTCTACACGCTCTACCGAGGAAAGGACGGGAAGGTGATGCAGGTGAGCCACTGCCATCACAGAGGAGATACTGCAAGGAGCCTGTGGAACTGGGACACAGGTTATGGACAGAAACTATGCTCCACTAACTGCACTCTCAGGGGCATGAAATCGTGGCTTGGGATTGGTTTTCCTTGCTTGGGCTTCAGCTGCATTTTAGCCTGAAGTCTGGCAAACAATAAGCTGGTTTTGTGCTTGTTAAAGAAGGCATACCTAAGTAGTTTTGGTCTGCAAAGATAAGGGGTGAACAGTGTCATTGGAAATGACACGAGAACTTTCATTATATACTTTGGAACATTAAGACTTCTGACGGGAGAAAGAAAATTTCCAAGGAAAAGCAGTGTATGAGCACCTAAAGCTTATTACCTAAACCAAGAGGCTGAGTAAGCTCTATAGATTTTGTTCCAGTTCTGTCTGGGTTTTGCAACATGTCTTTAGGTATTCTATGTTTACTGGGGGCAGGATTTCTGTAGGAACTGGTAAACAAATAAACCTGGAGCTACCAGGCCACAGGCAGTTATTCCAGTTGGGAGAATAATATTTTAGTCAATTTATTACACAATTAATTACCAGTAGACAGTTATAAGAAAGCATAAGAACAGTCATTAAATTATCCTGTAGACACTGTAGACCTCTGTATTGTTGTTTTCTTAATATTGCCCTCCTGTACTCCTGGAAGGTCTATCCTTTCATTTCCTTAGATTCTCACATCCATACATCAGCTCTTGTAAGTCCCTTCCTGTAGTTCAGAATTTCAACAGATTCTGAAGACCACTGAAGTCAGACTTCTAAGGTTTTACTGGCTGTTCACTGCTTTCCAACCTCTCCATGTAATGTTTGAGAAATTTCAAGACAGAGGCACTATGGAATTATCCTGTAGCAGACATCAGGAAGGCTGGGGGACCTTTCATACATTAAAGGGATAAAAGAGCAGAGAGGTGCAGAAGGACTTGGAGAGTAGAGAGGTGCAGAAAGCAGACAGGACTTGTATACAAATCTCATCTGTTCACAAAGATTAGTTTAATAGCGCTAGACTCCCATACAGTATTTCCTGAAATACATGATACTCCTCTCTCCTTTCCTTTTTTGCTTGTCTGTCTTCTTTGATGCCCTGAGGCCATGAATAGCAAACATAATTTCTGAAGTACATGTACTTCTGAAGCTTTTTTTAGTACTCAGCAAACCACCCACTTTTCCATGCCAAGGGAATAACCCCCAATTTATGAAACATTGCTGTGGGGCTAAAGAAGAGAGGGAGGCTCCTCTGCAGACAGATTTCAGAGCAGCTGCTTTGGGCTACTGGCACAGCCCCTGAAGGAGCCACTTTCTGCGTTTGGGCTGCAGAGGAAGCTGATGAGGTTTAGCTGTCCTTGCTTAAGGAAGCCTTTTGTGACCATCTCCCAGAGAGATTTAAGTGTGGTCAGTGCAGCTGCCCTTGCAGAGGGGCCACGGGATGGTGTCACATGAGTCAAAGGTAGGCAGAGGAGTGCCCAGCAGGCAAGGGGCAGCTGAATGCCAGGAGGGTGAGGGCAAACAGAAGCAGAGAGGGCTTGCCATCCAGTACTGAAAAAGGACAGAGCACATGACTGGCATTACGTTTAAAAGCAAATGCACACAATGCACATACATCCACAAAATCAGATTTTTTTTTTTTTTTACAATTGAGAATTACAGCATTGAGACATGGGGTATAAGCCTGTGTGGTGGTATTCCCTCAGCCAGCACAGGGTCTGGGCTCAGTGCTGCATGCAGCCCCAGTGAAGTCAACACTGCTGTGTTAGGGTGTGTCCATACACATCAGATCAGTCCCTGGGTAGGCTGTGCTTTTTCAACTAATGGCCCATCTGCTGAGCTGCTGTCCAGAGGGTGAGAAACAGTACATGGGATAGAAGAACCTGAGACTGACTGAAGGAGGCTGTGATAATGTTCCAAGTGTGCTAAAAGGGTGGTGGGGTGTAGCAAGTAAATCTATCATCATCACTCCTTTCAGGCACCCATAAATGGATGTCGCTGTGAGCCCCTGATAAATAAACTGGAGAATCAGCTGGATGCAACAGTGGAAGAGATAAAAGCTGAGCTTGGGACAGTACAAGATAAAATTAATATTAAGCTGGGCCAGATGGAAAGCAAAACTCAACATCAAGTAAGAACATGACCTGAAGTTCTGTTTGCCTACGTGATTTAGAAACATATCCTAAACTTCATTAATATTTTCATTGTAATGATTCATTTTTTGCTTATTGTGTTGTGAAAGCAAACCTGAACTCTAATACTCAAGTCCAGGGAACTGTGACATTCCACTGGGAACTGATGTTGCAAACTAGGGTCTTGAGAAAAACACATTTAATGTGTTAAGTGGCTTCTGGTGCTTCTTTAGACATGCTTGAGCCATTAAGAGGGAAAGAAGGCAGTCCTATGACTAGTCAGTTCATAATTTTCAAAATCCCTCTTGCTGAATTATGTATGCATTGAGATTCAAGATCCTCTGAATTACGTTTTAATTCTAATTTAATAGTTGTTCATTAGTAATTTTGTGATTGAGCCTCTTTGCAAGCTACATCTAGTTGTAGTTGGCAGTATTTCTAGAAACAAAGACTGAAAGACAGACTGTAGTTTGATTTACAGGGTTCACAGATGGGAGTTTGGTTTCTAACATGATGAGCTCAGCTGAACAGTGTTTTCCCCCCCAGCTCCGAGTTCTGGACAAGCTGATGGCTGAGCGGCTGTCGGCAGAGAGGACAGAGTGCCTTCACCGCCTGCAGCAGCACACGGAGCTGGAAAAGAGTGAGGGGGAGAAGCGGCAGGTAGGGCTTGAAACAGCTGCTCCCTCTTAGTCCATCCCCTGATAGGTCAGCTCAGGAGTTTCGTTCCAGCAGGCAGAAAATATCAGAGATGTGTCACATCTGTTAAAACAGGTAGTTTAGCTTCAAAGACCAAATTATTCCTACCCACTGTCTTAGTCACTAAACCAAATTTATGATGTTTTTGCATTAGAAATGAGGAACATGAAATCCAGTCCCACTGCTGTCATTTAATTTGGTGCATCTCTAGTGTAGGATCTACAACAAAATACCATTTTTCTAATATAGTGATTTGCAAAAATTTCCAGCACTAAATTTTTCACAGTTGTGCTTTCAGCTTTTGCTTCATTAGAGGACATAGGCAGGAACTTATCCAAATAGTAAAAAAGACTAAGATCTGTGTTGTTCCTTTTCCTTCTCATCCATTTGGTTGTGGGCCCTGGGAATCTCTCCCTTCTTCTCTATCTGATCTTTTTTCCCCCCATGTATTAAAAAGCTGAAGTGCTTTCTTCTGATGTTAGCAACACAGCACCATCTCCAAGCTGTGTATTAGTGCCAATAGGAGAGTCCTTTTTGGTATACTTGTTCAACCAGCAGTACAAGAACAACTGCCCCACAAAGATGCAGCTCTTGCCCTTCCAGCTTCTGCGAAAACTCACCATTTAAAACCTGCTGAGAAATTTGTGTTTCCCCACTCACACAGATAAATTTAAAATACAGTTTGTTTTCTCATTATTGGTATTCTTCTAAGAACTGAGAAATACACTTTGTGCTAGGAAAATGTCATGAGTGTTTGTAGGACCATTCCATTCCAAATCCACGTAAAAAGACTGACAGCTGTGATAATCCTTGCGTAGGATACTGACCAAGATACTTGGGTCTAATGTCCACCAAACACACTTCTCCAAAGAAAAGTACTTGCCAAACTAAAGCAGCTTTAATTATTTCATAAGAGACCTAAGTCTTGTATTGGCTTCTGAACATCTAGGTTTGTGCTCCATTTCCTTGTAATCTCCATTTAAGACACAAGATGCTGGAGTGATGCATCACTCTACTGAATTAAGTGATGTCAGCTGTTCTTGCTCAGTTGGGTCTAATTCAAACATGTGAAAAAACAGAATTGGGCTTTACTAAACACACTGAATATCCTTGTGCCTAGGAGGGCCTGACCTAAATTCATGATGTCATATGAACAACAGGGTGAACAGAGCTCCTATCTTCAATTATTTAAATTCATCTGCAGCTGACACTTACTAAGCATCTGTGTAATTTGAAAGCTGTTACTGATTTATCATTTAGTGGGGGACTCACCTTTATGATTGAATGAACAGAGAAGCAGAGGTTGGTAATTATATAAAGTTGTCCCCCAGAAGTGTCTAATTTGAATTTCACTCTTAAAAAATGACTATGTGGTGTTCCTTGCACTTAGAAAGTACCATTGACTATATGATTAAACAAGTCATCCCTGATAGAGTTCTCAGAGTTGAATTGGAAGTAGCACATTCACGTCTAAGAGGTGGTAGCTTGGACTAAAGAAACTGCCTTTCATAAGCTAGTGCATAGTTCTCCACCTTTTTTGATCCACAGTCCTTTAAATATTCCCAGTGGCAGCATGCACATCTGAACAGGGAGTCTAAGCCCACAGATACCCACCTTGCTTCTCTTTGTCCCTGCCACATGTCCTCAGCAGCCCAGGAACCACAGGATGTCATAATAGGATTATGTAATTTACAGTCTCTTTCTGATAGATTTCCTTGGTTGATGAGCTGAAGACCTGGTGCTTGTTGAAGATTCAGAATCTGGAGCTCAAGCTTTCTGGAGATTCCAGGTCATCAAGACCAAAATCAACTTTGTCCACTTGTGAATCTCTCACTGAGACCCTGGATACTGACAACAACCCTAACAGTGCCAAGGACTGTAAAGCCAACCAGCCTGTGCTGCAGTCAGAGGGCTCCCACCAGCATTCCTATATCACACTTCCAAATAGCCTCTTGGAAGATGGGGGAAGGAGCAGAGTCCAGATGCCAGAACAAAGCTTTGGGCAACACTTTTGCAATAAACAAGACGGAGCATTGGGTATAACCACGTCAGGTACTTAGCTGTCATATTCCTTCAAGGGCAAGCTCATTAACTGAGGGGCGCTTGTATTATTAATACTACATAATTCTGGTGGTGTGCTTTCTCCCCTCCATGTGTCTGATGTCTTGGGATTTGAATAAACTTCAAGGCAGCCACTGGGAGTATTTTAAGAGGTGGCTTGGAGGAATTCCACTGACTGTTCTGATGCTTCTACTATGTCTTTGAAGCAAAAGTCCTTTAGTGCTTTGAATAACTCTTGGCCCTGGAAGCCAAGAGTTTTTTCTTCTGAAGAAAAAAAAGAAATGTGCAGAATGGCCAGGTGTCCACAGCCAAGTAGAATAGTATCTGAACCCTGGCTTCTGTAAGATAGAATCTATATGTCCCCTAAACACTAAGCAAAGTGAACAGGCATGGATGCCCGATCAAATAGAAAAGCGTCTAAGAGATCTTGTGCTTGAGTGTGAGCTATTCTGTATTGGAACAGTTGAAAAGCATAGAAATGTGTGACCTTTCCAAAATTACTGGGAGTTCAAGTTTTGTAGAAGCAGGGAGTTCATAAATATCAGCAGACATAACCTACTTTGGAAATCCAGACTGATAGTTGCTACATGTCCTTCTGATGAAGTCACAGAATGGTTTGGATGGGAAGGGACTCTAAAGATAATCTTGTTCAAACTCCCCTGCCATGGGTAGAGACACTTTCCACTGTACCAGGTTGCTCAGAGCCACATCCAGCCTGGCCATGCACACTTCTGAGGATGGGGCAACCACAACTTCTCTGGGTAACCTGTGCCAGTGCTTCACAGTGAAGAATATTTGGCTAATATTTATGTCCTTTGCCTGTTGTCCATCTGAAGCCCTGCAGCTGCAATGCAGCACCTCTCTGCCTGGGCCAGCTTTTCTCCTTTAATGACTTTCTATTACATCACCTGACTTGAAGATATGATAAGCCTGTACAAGATACACACAAAACCCCATCATTCATCAAACAATGAGGTCTTCTGAGTGCTAAAACAAATGCCCAGAGCTTTTCTTAATATATTGTCTATAATTTGTTCTATAGGTACAGAGCAACAGGTAGCGGCTGGTGGACCAGTTTCTTCTTCTGCCCCTGCTCAAGATGTCAGGCCAAAGGACAAAGCCGTGAGTGCCAGCACGTTCCACAGGTTCCAGCAGGAGCTGCCCTCCTCCGAGCTTTCAGGCTCCAAATTAAGACATGTTAAAGTTCAAGCTGCTTTGCAGCCAGTGACTGAACCTGCAAAGACTGAACCACAGGGCGGCTACTTCCTTGACAAAGGAACTCAGACGAAAAAGTCCAGCAAAAGTGGGCAGTCGAGGCACAAAGCTCTGCACCACGCCGGGGCACAGCAGGGCCAGGAGCAGCAGCCCTCGGCCCCGCCTGCCCCTCCGCTCAGAGACACCTCCCAGGCCCTGGAGATAACCCAGTACTTCTTCGAGGCCGTTTCCACGCAGATGGAGAAGTGGTACGAGCGGAAGATAGAAGAAGCCCGGTGCCAAGCGAACCAGAGAGCGCAGCAGGACAAAGCTGCGCTCAAGGAGCACATCAAATGCTTAGAAGAGGAGCTGAGCAAATTAAGGACTAAGGTGCAGAAAGAGAGCTAGCACCTACCAGGCAGCTAATCAAACAACAGGACTCATTTTGGAACCTGCTGTATGGGAATTTGGAATATTGATAGATATTTGTAGTGCCTGTTACATCCAAACACTACACTATTTCAGGAGTAGAAATAACTTTGGAAACTCCGTATCTGAGGAGAGTTCATATGCAAACTATACTGATAACAAAGAGATGCTGCAGATTAGATCCTTTCTTTGTTATTTCCAAGAGTCTGTCAATATTGCACTCTCAGTTTCCAGATGCTGCTTGAAACCAAACTGCATTAGCAACCAAAACTGCGTTCTGAAAAGGGAATTCCCTTACTTCCACACAGGACACAGACTAGAAGTTTCTTCTGTATGCTACATGTTAACATGTTGTGTTACCAGTACTTGAAATAAATCCGGGATGTTTGAAAGTTTTTGACAGAATTACTTAGTGATGAAGGGCTATTGATCCTATTTTAGATACTCCCAGGGCCTCTCTCTAGTCAGTGGAGAGAAGCTAAAGAATCCACTCAACGTACAAGCCCAGGTAGCTGAAAGATACAGACTTCCAGCTGGGAGAGGGCAGGCAACCATGGAGGGAGATGCTAAGGTGAATCATCCCATTAGGTACAGAAGCTTCAGCAGAAGCTTCACTTTGATTTTCTCTTGGTTTTCCATTATTAAAACAAGTGCTCAATCTGATTTGTCTTTTTTTTAGTGGTGTCCTGCTTGCAGAGCTCCTTGTGATTACACTATTGTTAGGGCTCTACTCCAGTAATCTGACTGAGAACTTCTGTTTAGGGCATGGATGACAAGTATTTTACTGTAACCATGGTCTGTTTTTTGGGTTGAATGCTCATATAAATCTTTTTTCCTTCAAGCAGGAAATGGCTAAATTGTCTGCCTTTTTTCCTTCAGCAGGAAATGGCTAAATTGTCTGCTATTGAAGAAGCTTGAAAAAGTCCTTTATCTAAGGAAGTGAAAGCTTGGCTTCTTGTATTCAAATGTTATTTTTCTGCAGTCAGGATTTTTTCCCAGGCACCTTGCCCAGACTATCTACCTTTTTTCCTCTGAATGATTCCTCCTGTTTTTTTCCCTTCTGTCTCTAAAAAGGAGACCAGGCCCTGATCAGTCCACACGTTTTAGGACAAACAGTCCCACAAAACAGCACTCAACATTTTAAAAGTTTTATCATTGTGTTTTGTTATAAAATCAGAACTTTCATTGATCAATGTTGTCCATGCTGACAGACTCCAGATAATTTCAAGACACTGTAACTATTGCATCTGCATTCCTTTAGGGTTTCCTTCTTACACATCTAAGAAAGCTTCATCAGATTCTGCTAGAAATATAAGTTTACTTAGCAGATCATGATAGAACAACTGTTTAAAATCAGTTCCAACACAGGATGGTACTGTTATGCCAAGGAGAAAAATACTTTTTTTCTGTACTAAGGAGGTCTAAAAATCAATACAAAATACTTTACAGTGCTGAAGAATGCCATTCACTAATTAGTAATTAAGCTTTTGTCTTCTTAGCAGATGTATAAAGCAAAAAAATCATACTACATAACAATATTTTTAAAGTTCCTATTAATGCACTATCCCGACAAGAGAAGTGTATCTGCAGCTATGGAAATACTAGTTTTCTTGCTCTGACTTATGTAGTCTAACATAGACACTTTGGTATGTTTACAGTTTTGTTTAAGCTACAGTAGGAATGCAGAAGCATGCTATTGAAGTTTTGTATCACCTGGATGAAGTTAATGTCTTGCCAAGCAATTAAAGTAAGTGTTGCTCAGAAATGTGTGCTGTAACATTTTCTAGCCACAGAAAACTGACACAGTCCTCACTTGACTCTGAAGGGGGAACAGAAAATTGGACTTCAGCTTTGAAGCTTTTTGTTTGTGGAACAAACACAAAAGTTGAATCTGCCATCTGTGCAGAGGGAGGCTACAGGGACTCAGTTGTGCACAGATCAGACACACTACTGAGCTTGCCCAAGGCTTTAGTTGTACTTCCCATACACTGGACCACACTGTAACACACTCCTAAATCCAAGTAATTTAAGTAAATCCAAGTAATTACCAAATAATCTCAGGCAGTAACCAGGCTGCAGGTTACTGATTTTAGAGGTTCTCTGAAGCCAATGAGTGTATGGTAAAAGAAAGACAAGCATTTTCTGCTAATTCCTTTCTATACCCCTCCCTTCTTCAAAACTGTGAAGGACTTTGTAAAACATGTGTGATCTACCCACCTGTCTCTTCAGGTAAATTTACCTACCCTTGCAGGCTGTACTTGGACTCTTGAAGACTTCTGGCTGGCAATTTTATACTTTGCAAGCCCACAGAGCAGTGGAGATGAAGGGCAGCATCTGTCCAGGGCCCTGTCTGTCAATCCTAGCTCTGGATTACGTGCCCACAACCTGGGAACGTACAAACTGCGAGTCCAAGGGGTAATGCAGGCTCTGGGCTCTGAAAGGAAAGCACCATGGTGAGGCAGCAGGGTACAGCCTCCTGATTAAGGAACAGAAATCCGAGCACTGGCTGAAGGGGAATGGAAGCCTACTGTGGTAACAGCCAACACTGGTTATGGCTGTTCAGTCAAAATAAGCAGCACCTTCTCTTAACATGAAAAATAAATCCCCAACACAAACATGTTCTGTCAGTCTGTTCTACCAGAAAATGTTAATAAAATGTAAGTTTTTAATGAAGCATTTTTAGATACATATTTTTCACTGAGTGATTGAAGCGCGGAGACTTTAGTCTATACAGATTTGAACCATAGTTCCTGCTCTCAACTAGGATCATTCCTCCTGTAGCCTGGAATTCTGTCCTGTCCCTTCCCTGGTGCTAGTGGTGATACCTGTTTATCAGATTTGCTGCCAGTTTGTGTAGCTCAGCAGCTCTGCAGAAAACCACCTTGAAAAGCAGGGGTGCTCCCCAAGGGAACTACAGTAGCAGAGTGGGAGAGGGAAGAGTGCCTGCATGTCTTGGAATCACAAATTAAAACAGTCAGGCATGGATCTACTGCTGTCTGTCTAGCTATGTGGAGAAAATCCCCAGCTCATCCAGGCATTTTTGAATTATATGGAAAAAAAGAGATACACCGCAGCTCAAGGAAAGTGAGAACAGTTGCAAGCTAACAATTAGAAGTAAAGTAGCATAACATTTGAATAAACAAACCACAACTTTTGCAGTTAGTATTTTCTACCTGTAATTTTTCTTTATATATTGATTTTTAAATACTAGTTTGAAGGTATCTGGTAATAAACATCTCTGGGGCTAAAATCTCCCTTTTTCATAAATAACGACCTCCCCTTTCAAGTTTTATTCAGCTACTACTGAAAATCAACATCTACACACAAAACATTTTTTAAATATTTGTTTGTTCTGGGCCAATATATCCCAAATTCTTTTTTCAATCACAAATTTTGGTGAAAATCCTTGGCACAGTATATGAACAGCTGTCACTGTAAATATTACACCTACCACAGTAAAAAGCAGGCAAAATAATCTGGCATATACTTATTTTCCATTGCACTGGCATTAACACAGCTGTTTAACTGCAATTTTTGGTGCTTTCTGCTTTTCCTGCAGCACATGTTACATCATCCATGTAGTTTTTTAATGTCCTTTGTGTCCAAGTGATTTCCACTTCTGAGGGTAGCAAAATTGAGAAATGGATTTGGGTAGGGGAAAAAACAAAACCCCCACTGTGGTAGATTCCTCCTTCAAACATTACCAGGGTACCAGCAAAGACTGCCATTGTAACCACGTTCTGGAAAAAACACTGTGCCTATTTGCAATAGATAAAAATTATACTGTCAACAAAATGAAGATCAGGATTTTGCCAGCTTTAGTGTTCTCTGAAGTTCCTGAAGTTGCATGTTGCCTTGAGTAATCATCATCCTGATTGCATCCTGTAAAACAGAATGGAATGAACTGTACGTCTGTACACAGCACGGGTTTTACACAAGCACGCAGACTTTTAATGCATTAAAATACATTCAATAACATACAACTCTTACTGGCACTACTGTCATTTACTTCTTTGTGTGACATAACACTGAGAGGGTTAAAAACCAGGTAAATAAATTGATTAATTTTCTCCAGTTCCTTAACAATGCACTTGGTTGTGGCTTTGCTTTAAAACTCAAGTTTTTAAGAGGATTCAAACCCTTAATAATGTTTTCTTTATGCCTGTGCATGTACTGTCTTTGCAAGCCAGCAGTGAGAGCGGCACACGAGCATTATGGAGATGGGTTTTACACAGCAGGTGTGGGTTTCTCTCAGCATTATCTAAGGGCTCTAAGGCTTTGTCTGCATAATTCAGCCACCAATTCCTTGGGTGCTGGCTAGAACAGGGAATGAACTAGGAAGCAGAGGACAGGATATGTACAAGAAATGTGAAGGTTTCTGCATTTTGCACTTGCTTCACATCCTTAACCATCCCATCTAATTGTATTCTGCTTGAATATAAGTGAAATTAAAGCTAAAAAGAAAAACCTATAAAAAGCTTAACTGTTACTAAGTTTGTATTAGTTACCATATACATAAGCGGTTTTTCTGATCTGTGATTTGAGTAAGTACAGCATTTGTTGTTCAGGTTTTTAATTCCAGATTATTCTCTGGAAATTTCAGAAACATTACTGCCGTTAAGAGGGGGGGATATTATTCAGAGATGCTGGATTATTTCTTCGCATAAATGAGGGAATAGTAACAGGGGACTTTTCACCAGTCCGGAAGCGACAGCTACAAAACAAACCCCCAGACACAGGACAGGACAGTGCAGTGACCATGCCCGAGGCCAGGCGATCAGACTTGCGGCTTCCCAATCCTCACCTCTTCTGTAGCATCCTTATTTCTCTTGAATTCCTCCCTGGCCCATTCCTTTAAGTAGCGGCGATCCTGCTCAGCAGGGACCTCCCGGATAGCCCGCAGGATCTTGCGGTACAACTGAAGGACCTGCTGCCGCCTCAGGAACTGGCAAGGAGAGAGGGAAGTCTGCCCGCCGCCCCAGGACAGTGCTGCGAGCTGCGCCCTCGGCGCTTTGCTTTGAGGGGTATTTAAAAAACCGCCGAGCTCCCCATCTTTTCTACAGGACGCAGCATGCCCAAGCCCCCGTGCCCCGTACCTGCTTGAGGGTGAGCGCGGCCGGCGGAAGCCGCCCGGCGGCCATGACGCGGCTCCGCCCCTGCCCCGCCACGGGGCCGTCTGGCCCGCCCCGCACGGGCGGGGCCAAGGCCGCCATTTCCTGCGTCCGCGCAGCGTTCAGGGCCGCGGCACGGCCCGTCGGGTTGATTCAGCTTTGATCAATTCAAGGCGCAGACGTCGTAATTACAAAGAGTGGTACCTCTCTTTATTAGCATAGACGATACAAGATGCATAGGCTTTGCAATGAAAAAACACGTCCGTGCTCCAAGACACCGGATTTATGAAACATCCCCAACGCCTGCCTCGGACAGGGGCAAACTTCACAGTGTAAAGTGGTAAGGCAGGGATCAGCATATGGCATGATTAAGAAAACTCCCTGCTGCTATCGTCAGGCAAAAGTCGGCGGCAATAATTAAAAAGGATGTGTTAAAACCGCAGAATAGTTTTAAGTATTCAAGTACTTTTTTTTTTTTTTTTTTTTTTGATTAAAACCATCTGCCTCCCCTGCTCCCCCACTATTTCCTTCCCAGAAGCACCTCCACATGGGTGATGCTGAAAAAGGCTTTATTTGTGAGACACCTCACCTTTCTAATGCAGAAATGCCTTCCTAGGAACAAGACTGGTTTTACTTATGGCAGGGAGGGAGCAGCAGGAATAATATTACCTCTTAATATTATAAATGTTTTTTTTTTTAAGGTAATAAGTTATTACAAGAGAATTTGAGACAAGTTTTACATTTCTTGTGGGAATACCAGGAGACAATCTCTCCATTGCATAATTGTCCTCTGACACTCGGGGGAGGATGCACCCAAACCATTCTGTTCTTACACAGCCTCTACCCCAGGGCAGGTCCTGCAGGATAATCTCAGTCAGGAAGAGCTTTATGACCCCATCCATGAAATGCAGTTTTTTGTATTTCAGCAGTTCAGCAGCAGCAATCAGGTCCTGACCTTGTCTACAAAGTCTAAAGAGTGTCGGAGGCAGTCACCAGCTCAAACCACTGTCTGAGGGCATCGCTCAGAGTTTCTGGGAGCGCATTCACATCTCTAAGGATCATGTAGAACGGGAATGGGAACTCTTCCATGTAAGACCTGATTTCAGGCAATTCTCCAGGTCCTTTGAATATAGGTACTTTAATGTCCAAAATAGAATCCTGTAAAAAAAATGCTGATGTTACTACTAAATGACACAGATATTCTATGATCACTGATAAAATTTACCCTATTTTCTAAGTAATTATAATTCTTCCCCCTTAGATTAAAAGTTAATAAAATACTTTTAAGATTAAAAGCCCTAAGTGTTCAGTGGTAAATCAGAGCAGAAGCTGAACATAAATCAGTGAAATGCTTTTGCCCTTTTAGATAAAATTGTACTAATCCATGAATTACAGCTAGAAGGGACTAAGCTTAAGCTTCTGCAATACCAGATTCTGTAAATAAATTCCGTCTTTTCTTAGCATTTTATGATTTGAGTTTACTGTTGGCACTTTAGTTTTATTAATTTGATGCCTTCCCAAGAGTCTGTAAGCTTTTGTGCTGAGTTTAACTGTGCAGTGCTCTGAAAGAAGATTCTTTAGCAACTTCACAGTATTTCAACAAATACTAAAAAGACAAAAATCAGATTAAACTCCAGCTGTGCTTCTTGTAAAGTAATTTCTTAGTTGCTCAGTGTAGCAGCTCAGAAATTAATAAAGCTTACAGAAAACACCTTTTTTCCCCCAGAAAAAAAAGCTTATGAAAGACATCCAGAATTTTCGCTTGATACTACAGCCAGGTTTCATGAGAACCTTTCAGCTGTTTGTCAGCAGAACTGTTAGTTTTTTAAAACTAAAGATGAGTTTTGTATGCAAAAATAAAGATGCGGGAAGAAAGCACAAACCACAAAATTAGAGTCTTTACCACATAATTCTCTGATAGATCAGGCTTATGTGCTTACTGCATTACAGAGCCTCCCTGAAACACTCCTATATATTTCAGCTTCCCATCCAAGGATATCTAAAGTTTTCTTCCCCCATTACCAGACGCAGGACTCAGCTTTCCCAACTGAGGCCCTAAATAACTCTCACACACTCCCTTCTGTCTAATGTTTAATCTCATACTGGCTCCAGCTGTCATGTCAATTGGGGACCGCTGTCAGAAATTATCAAGCTGAATCAGAGCTGAGATGGAACAAAGCATCTCTCAAACTCCAAATCTGTCAACCTGCCAGCTGCTTCCCCGGTGGCCAAGAGCTACAAGCATTCCGTTTGAAGATGGGAGCTCTTAGCCTTTCTGTGGCATGGAAGCCGAGGGTTTTTTTTTAAATACAAAAGATAAAAAGCGCAGTAAGAAGAAATGGTAGATCTGACAGACGTGGAAAACTGCACTTGGGTTCAGTATCTCTGACCTCTACAAAAGATAAGGTAGCTGTATGGCACTATAAAAGACAAGAAAAGGATGTGTATCGGTTTCTCATTCACTGCAGTTGAATACTTCTCCCTTGTTCACTTACCCGGGAATTAGGGTTGTCCAACACTACAAAAATAACAAAGATATTGGCACTCCGAGCTGCTTGAACTGCTGCTGTCACCCGTTCCTTGCCTTCCAAGAAAAGGCCTCTTCCATCAGATACAATCAAAAGCAGCTGCGCTGTTTCTGAGCACAAAGAACATTTAAAATTCCGGTAAGTTCAGAGCAAACCGTTTAAAAGGCAAAAACCCCTATTTTGCTGTTTGGCCTGTGGGATATAATGGAAGAAGGAGTATTCCTAAGGAAATTAACTCTTCAAATATAATTCTGTCAAGTCAGTCAAATTAGTCTGAAGTAAATGTCCTGCAAAATCAGACATAGCACCCATGCTGGGTTCCTCGGCACCAACCATTTCTCAACACATGTTACTCGACCCAAGTTTTCCCTAGAGTCAGGTACATCCCTCTAGAGGTACATTCCAAGCTATGTATTTAATTACACATAAAATCACAGTAATTACAGTCAGGAATGAAAGGCCTAATTGCTACAGGGGGATGCAGAACACACTTCAACAGACAGGCCCCAAATATGACACAGCTTTGTCATTTTACAAAAAGAGGTGATGAGTCCTACAGCCTTTTCTCTTGCCAGCTCCCTAACACCAAGGAGCTAATTGCTGCTGCATCTCCACCTGGTTTACACAGAAATGGATGCTGCTCCCCCTCAGAATATTGTGACATCCTGGCCACCCTGTGGCAAAGCAGCTGTGGATTATAAATCCCAGACTGTCCAGTTCTTAGAGTACTTCAACAACAAGAACTTGTAAAATATACTGGTGCCACAATGACAAGCTTTTAACTATCACAGAGCAATCTTTTAGACTAACTGTGGGGCAGACCTGAGGCAAGCAGTCTTCCAGCTTTTCTTGGAAAGAAAAGCAGCTTGTGACCTAAAGTTGCAGGACAGTGAAAGGCAGGTAGGAAGCAAATTCCTTCCTCAGAGCAGTGTGCTTCTGAATAGCTAGAGAACTCAAACTCTCAAGAAGGATAAGAAGTGTCTAGAGAGTCAGGGTCCTTAAGAAGCTGGACAATGCTCCAAGCTGGCCCTGTCTACACCTTAACACAGTCTGCAATAAGGAGGTAAAGGGAAGCACATAAGGTGTGCCATTTTGAAGTCTTACACAAAATTTTAGTGACTTACTGACAAATATGAAGTAGGTGTCGCCTGGGTTTTGAGCTAAATTTCAACCAAACATTGCTTTTGACAAAGCAAATCCCAAAGCCCTAATGCAAGTGATATTTCAGTCCTAGAAATCTTCCTGGCAGGATCCTACTTCGGGACTGTAGTGAGCATTCTGCTGCCATGGCAACAGGCACAGTAACACAAAAAAACTCACCCGGATTAATATTTTGAGACAACTGCTGTGCTGCAGCAAACATATTTGCTGATGATTCTAGAAACTGCAGAGGAAATAAATAAGAAAATCAAGTTCTCATCTTAAAAATAATAAACTTAAAAATGAAAACATTTCTAAAGAACATCTTTTTCTATTTTAAATGCTAAGACAGTCTGACCACACAACACAGATACAGTTCTTAGCATTTTCCTGTATTAACTCCTGCTTTCAATTTATTAAGTACTTTTGAACTAAAGAATCTTCAGAGAGCCTTCAAACAGATTTTTTTTTCCCCACCAATACTAGCAAAGCCATCAACACAGTACACTGTTAATGAGATTAACGGCATCATTGAAAATATACATCCTATTTCTAGGTTGAACTTCGTTGGCTTCAGCTTGAAAGGAAGTATCTAGTCTTATATTTCCCATTAAAATTAAGAACATCAGCAGTACCCAAAATACTTTTTTGGACTGAATACAGAGAAAGGTGAATGCTTAAAACTGGTATACAGTATACAGTGAGAAAACACTCTTCCTGTTATAAAATTATGACCTTTTTACCTCTTTGTTATCTAACCTGCTATCAGACTCTCAAATACAAAAAACTAGTAAAAGTTACAAAGTGATGGTGAAACCATGAAGCTGCTGATATCTTGTCTGGAAAAGGTTGGTAAACCTGTTGCCTGAGAGGCACTCTTGTGTACCTGGGCTATTTTTGTTTTCTTTTGCTGAAACTTGCAAAGACGCAATATCCGTGTCCCTGACTGGTCACTGAACTGCTCGTGGAACGGGTGCAGCAGCTGAACAGTCTCTCCAAAGCTTCAGAAAAGAGGAGAAAATTACAGCATGAAACTGGTATTTACATTCTGCTCTGAAGTAATGAAAAAAAGTCAAGATTTCAAATAAACTCACCTACACACAGCAATTTGTCCCACTTCTAGAAGAGTCAGAGCATTTCCAATAACTGCCAGGGATTCATATGCAAGCTATTAAAGAAAAATGTTGCATCAAAAATAGCATAGTCAATATTTTATTCAAAGCCCAGTATTAAATATGAAGAATGTTAGTGGAATTATTTTTCATCATCTAGAAAGATAATTGAAGAGACTGCCTATCATATGTAAGACAGTGCAATAAAGATACACTAGTTCTACTTGAGGGTTTTAGCTGATTGATTTAGAGACACCACTTTAGGTAGGCTAATGAAATAAATAAGTAACTGTTCAGAAGGAAACACACCATTTTAATTAATAAAAACCCTACAAACTGGGCTATGATGAATGGATATTTAGTACTCCAATGAACTGCCAGATAAGGAAGTTTCAGCCTTTTGTAGGCCACAAAAAGTCATTTTACAGTGGATATGTACACTTCTAACAAACTTAACAGCTCATTCTTTCAGCTAGTTGTCACTGATCTTTTGTTAATAATTCTCTCAGGCATGAAGTGACAAGAGTTCAAGCATGTGGCTTGGAAAAACAGGTGCTTTGGAATTATCAGACTTTCCAGCAGCCACCAGCCCTGTATGAAACAAGTCAGCAACTACACATCAATGACAGGCGGTTTCTCGATACTCCTCCCAAGGTTTTATTTTACCTGTTTAGAGTGATTGTCAATCATACTAGAGGAATCATCAATAGCCAGGCAAATCTGGTACTGTCGTTTGCTGGGCTTGGTCCTTCGCAGCCAGATCTTGTCCTTTCGGAACTGACTGGCAATGTACGGGATCACTTTGCGCATGTTCAGTCTCTTCCCAGTTCTGTAGTCTCCTCTGAAAGTCGAGAAAAAAGACATAGTGACAAGGGTTATCAGCAGATATCTCATTCTGGAAATCCATGGACTATGCAGCATATACACCAAATATTTTTTTTTAAAATACAACAAATCCACTATTAGTAATTTAAATACTGATATTTCATTATAAATAAAATACCCTCCACTTTTTTAATGTAAGATGAATACTCAGTGGTTTTAAAAGAAAATTATATCTAGGTACCTAAAATGGAAGGCAGACATTGAACTTACATTCCACCAGTTTAAAACAAGTCTAAAAAATCATTTAATGTTATAAACAATGTAAAACATTTTGACATTTAACATAATCTTTCATTTAACTTCAAATGGTGAAGTTCATTAATCACCTGTTGCACAGGAGGAAAAAAAAAGTAGAAGACAATATCCTCAGGAGGAAAAAAAAAAGTAGAAGACAATATTCTCAGGATGGGTGCCAACTACTATATCATGTTTGCGTTTCAGAGAATAACCTAATGTTCCTGTACAAGGAAATTGAAGGCATTTGCAAACAGGAATAATTACTGTAACGCAAGAACGACATAAAGCTGCAGTTTTACAAAGGATAAAGTGCCCCAAACCCATGAGTTCAAAGAAATCAGAACTCTCAAAAAGACCCAACTTACTTCAGCTTGGCGGCCTGAGTGGGTTCCAGGATGAGTCGCAGCTGCTCACAAAGTTGCTGTGATAGAGGAGCTGTCAGTACTAAATACTTCTGCCACAGCTGTGCTGCTTCCTTCTCCTACATCATCACGCAAAGAAATTAAAGCAAATTATGAATGAACAAAACAAGATGGGGAGCACTGTCTGAAGACAGAAACCAAGCCACAGTGCACCAAGGGGAAGGCAGTAACCAGCTAAAACTGAGGGTGCCTCACGTGACAATCTGCATTCACATTCAAAACAAGATCTGAAACAGCATCCTGCTTCAAGAATAATGTATTATGTTTTTCAAAGTAAGGAAACGTAACAACAAAAATAGAATCTATATAATGTGATTTTGAGTATTTAAATTCCAGCCTGCTTGGATTCCTCAATGTTTTAGCAGTAAAAGAAGATGAAATAATTCAATGAAGGTTTTTATGACAGTTTTATATTCAAATGAGGTCACGAACCTCCTCGGGAGTTCCAGGCTGTTGTGTCTGCCAAGCTTCCAAATGCCTTTCAAGTTCCTTTCTTAGCTCTTCAGGATCTCTAATGATGTGCTAGAAGTGGAGTTATGAGTTTTATGAGACAGAAAAAATAAGTTTACAAATCTGGTGATTCCCAAAGTATAGCAAACTATAAAGAAAGTAAAATGCATTGTTCTCATCCTTATAAACATAAAAATACCTGAACACCTAAATGAAGATTCTAAATCTCCATGGGTTTTTAATAGCTTCTACGTACATGAAGGATAAATACCCCCCCACAAATTTCTCCATATGTGATTTAATCAATATAGAAACAAAGCTTGGAACATCTCTGATAATGACACTGAATACAATAAGATATAGAGTTTCAAGATAAATCAGTGAAATGATCTTGAAAAACACCAGATTTATGGACAGTATAATGGAGACCAAACTATTGAACCTACACCTAGCTAGTATCTTTGAAAACACAGTATACTTAATTATATTTTTATACAAGCTTCATTGAAACCACTTGAAGACTGAATGACATCCTCCTCCTTTCCTGGCACCAAATATTATTTAATAAGCTATTCTGTTAAAGGACACCCAAAGCTTTATGATATTTCTTTTACTCTCACTGTGCTTTCAGTGACAGCCTCTGTCCCTGACTTAAAAACCCCCAGTTTGGCCAAACTGCAGTACATGGTCTGTATAACCTGCAGGCTTACAGACTAAGGAAAATAAGCCCATGACTCCAAACTCAATAGTCCCAGTAACTTCTCATTCCTCAAGAAGCAGGAACTGTCCTGCTGGCCACCTGCTGCACATTTAAGGAAGGGAAAAAGAACAGACACAGGGGATTTCTCTCTTCTTCCTTCTTCTGAAAGGTAAGAAGCTGCAGTTTTTCCCCAGCTGCCTCTTTCCCTTCCCCTTTAAATGATGCTTCAAGAGCTCCCTCTCCTGTTCCACATTTTGTGTGCCAGTTGGAAAAAACCTACAAAGCTCAAAGCCACAATTATTCTGACAACATGAGAACACTTGCACTCAGCAGCCTTTTCCCAAGAAGCTGCAATACTTGGCATTAAGATAGAAATACTCAGTGCAGCTGGCACACAATCCTTTCTCTGTTATGCACAGAAAGAGTAAAATAGCATCCTCCAAGTGTGTACTTAGGACATGATACTGTAAGAATGAAAGGTCAGTCCTTCTAAAAAAAAAAACACACATTGAAAATATTTTTATCAACTGGTTATCCACTACCAACTGCTTCTATGCCATAGGTCATAGAATAAAATGTGCTTTTTCACAGAAGTTTGCACTGGAAAACCATGTTACAGGAAGCTCTAGGATCTTCTAGGCCATGGTATTTTTTTAATTGAGACATTAATAAAAAGCTCAAAAAGGTTCTATAATACCTACAATCAGCTGTTATAAAGAAATACTGTATTGATGTATAATGACTGAATTGGCTGAAAAAAAGTAATTCTAGTATTTTGCATTCACTGAGTTTTATTAACACAGGTCAAGTAAAACCCTCTCTTTCTCCTGCTGTAGCTGAAAGAAGACAGACTGGGTATCCTACCTGGGGAATGTCCATCAGAAACTGGTGGGCTGTGTGTATGGTTGAGTCCTTGCTTCTCTCTGGCTTCTCTTCAGTCACCTTTAGTAGTTTTTCTGGTGCAGAGTCACTGACATCCTCTGAGTCAAAAGTCTTGAGCTCTGGCTCCACGTCACCTGGTCCTACAACCACAAAACTAATTACTGACTTCATGGGTCACACATAATACAAAAAGCAAAATTGTATCTTGACTCTTTCACAGTGCATCTTATATGCTTTGTACTGCAGCTGACATTTTCTTTTAGAAGAAGTGCCAAATTTTAAGACATTTATTTCTAGGAATGGGATGAATACATCTTGCAGCTCACTGGAACAGAAAACCATGCATTTCCTAATGCAAACTGTTTTTCTGTGTTGTAAACTTCTTGCCAAACAAAGTAATTGTTAACAGATATTTAACACCTGATAGTTTCACTGGTGAATTACATTTACTGACTCTCATAGCCTCTCTGACAGAATGATAGGAGGTATAAAGTCAAATGAGAAGTCAGAAAATCATCACTAAAAATGGCAATCTTCGCTTATCTTTTACTCTATGATATTTTTAACAGAACAGTTTTCTATAAATCAAAATTCAATTTACAAATAAAGGAACGAACTAGAGAGTTTGTTTTATTAGTTTCTACAGTACTATGCTATTTACAACTCATTTTTAAGAATTATTCTAGGGGAGAAAAAGAATGGCATTGTAGGACATGTTTCAAAGACTAGTTTTTCAGAACATACAGTTAGAGAATCACGTGGAAAAACAAGTTGACTGATTACATGCACACCTGTACCATAAATAGAGTCTAGCAAGAGATCTAAGTGATTAAAGCTCAAGGGAGTGGGAGGCAAAAATGTAAGCTTGTAAAACTTGTCTCCCCTCTCCAGCCATGCTTTGTGTTGTTCAAGAAGAAAACTGTCCAAAATTCCAAGCTATGATGTCATTTCTTAGATTCAAAATTACAATTTCTATTGCAATTGGCAAGAGATACTTCTACCTAGCTTTTTTTTTCTTTTGGAAGGGGGGGTGTTGTGTGGCTGACAAGTCAGACTATCTTGTCTACCAACTACTGCTGTCAGCTGCTCAGTTTTGTTCCCACTTAAGAAAGAAGGCATTGAGAGTTTGGTGCTACCTCACCAGATTTTGTTCAGACCAGCTCCTCTACTTCTTTCTGGTTTGTTTTTTTGGGTTTTTTTTGCCAGAAGTTATACATAAAACAGTTGAGTTATGTGGTGCTGATGGTGGTGACACTGGAATGTGTTGTTAAATGCCAATTAATTAAGTGAATTGGCACTGTGCTGAACAGCGGGGAAGTGTTTGCTTTTTATTTCTTCAAAGTGGTGGATAAAGATTAGAGACCATTAACCTGAAAGAAAGCAGCAAACCCCTCTGTCACTCAATTTAAAAAAGGCTAATGCTGGTTACTGGGCAGAAGTAAGAATACTGCTGCAGAGGAATCAATTTAGAGCAGGCATTTAGCCTTATGAAACATGCAAATCTAAATACCTACATATACTTCTAAAGATCCATATCAGCAATCATTTAGAATGCTTTACAAGTTAACGTACCAGAAGGTTTAGTGGCATTAGACTTCTTTTTCTCTGGCTTCAGCTCTTCAGTGTCTACTGCTGTGAGATCCTCATCCTGCATTTCTGTTTCCATTGCTGCATCTTCAAAGTCTTCTTCTTCCTTTTCTTCAGGAGGCATAATAGGCTTCTCTTGCTCCTTGCTAGCTACATCTGCACAAAGACAACAATACTTGTGAAGAGGAACGTGGAAGGAGAAGTAGTCAAGTTAAAAAAAATATTGCATTCTGAAGCCACTGTTTATCAATTTCAGTGAACTTAAAAGAGATCTGGGGCTCAAAGCCCTGTTTTATCTTTCACTCTGCTGTACTGTGTCATGTCAGTAAGCTATTGCCTTGATTAGCTGCAGTAAGATTTGAAGAGAATAGATTGTAAAGATACTAAGATAAAAATCAATTTTTTTTAAGTCAGAATCAGTATTTTCTGAAGTGTTATTGTTGGTTTGAGTCCAACTGCCAAAGAGTAGTGATTTATTGTAGTGAAATGGTGTGGCACCTTGAACCAAAGCAAGGATTGTTGAACATAACTTTAAAAAGCAAACAGGGAAAACTACAGCCAATACGAGTGTTTCAGGATTTGATTCTGCAGTGACAACTCTTTCCCCCAGAAATACCACTGTACCATATGTCTGTGCATCATATTGTTCAGAGCCTTGTTTAATATGTTCAAATGCATCAGCCTCCTCCACGTTTTGTTTAGGCTGAGTTGCATCTTGCTTTGCTTCACTGCTGGATTCCATGGTTCTCAGTCGCTTGTGGATGCGTTCATTGTGATCTCCCATCGAGCGCTCATTGTCGGCCTGGCCAGGTTTCCTCTTGAAACTCTGAAAAGGAACAAATTAACCATGAACTTCAAGAGAGGTGTACCACACCACTAATGAGAACAGTGCCACAGGTGTACCACAACACTAATGAGACAAGGAGAAACTGAGTCCTGCCTATTTGCTGGTTAATATTAAGAACTTAAACAAACATTTAAAAGAGACAAACCTGTGTATTTTTTATGCTTTGCTTCTGAGAAGCCATCCGGGCCATGCGTGTGGATTCATGGCCTTCTGACTGATTTGCACTTGAAGCTCCAGTTCCACTTTCCTGAAAGAAAAAAAAAACAAATTTCAAGTGTAACCAAAAATAGAAACTACTGTAAACAAACTCCAGATGTTAAACTGCCATGGTTTGTCACATTCTGTTCTGAATGACCAATGGCTCATAACTGCAAGTACAATTCTTATGGATAGCAGACAAGCCACTTCTACAGTTCAACAATTATCCTAAACTTACCTTTATAGCACGGAAAATGCAAGGTACCTAACATAGTCTTTAAAGTTTTTTTAAGTGAATTTACAAATGGTATAAACTAAGGTCTTATATACAGTTCTTAAAAACTATGGCAGCAGTTCCCTGATTTCAACTTGAAAACATATGAACATTTAGCATTTTTAGCTCAGACACTTCCACATATTTTACCTCTTTAGACTGGTCTCTTTCTGAAGCCTCTCCAGCCAGCTCAACAGCACTGTCACTCTGCAGATTTTCTTGCCCAGTCTGTCCTTGTGTTTCATGCTCCATTCTTTCCTCAGCCTCAGGGATCTCTTCATCCATCTTTGGATTATCTTTATCCTCCTCTTCCTGAAACAACGTCAGATTATTTTAGCATTCTAAAAAACATTGAGAACTGTGTGCTATTGAAAGGCACTTAAAGACAAATACAGTTATAAGACACAGTCAGGATGGCTTAACAAAGGGAAAGTCCTGTTTAACTGGATACCCCTTCTGTAATGAAGTCACTGGCCTAGCAGATGAAGAGAAGGCAGTGAATGCAGTTTTTCTGGATTTTTAGTAAGGATTTTGATGAGTGTCCCTCACAGCATCCTTTTGGACACGTTGTCCAGCTGTGGGAGGAGCAGATTCAGTGTGCTGGGTGGATTCTAGGGTTGAAATAGTTGTAGTGAAAGGGGTTTCATCTGGTGACAGTCACCAGTGCTGTTCCTTGGGTTTCAGCTCCAAGACTAGTCCTGTTCAATGTATTTATCAATGAGCTGGATACAGGAGTTGAATGCTCCATTAGCAAGTTTGCTGATACAAACTGGGAGGTGCTTTTATCCTCTCTTGGAAGATAAAAGGCCCCTTGCAAAGGGATTTAGATAGACTGGGGCACTGGACTATGATTAAGGGAATGAAATTTAACAGGTCCAAATGCCGGATTCTGCACCTAGGACAGAGTAACACTGGGCTCAAGCATAGACAGAAAGAGGAGTGGTTGGAGAGCAGCCCTGCAAAGGGATCTGGGGAAGCTGGCCCACAGCAGACTCAGTGTGAGTGAGCATTGAGCCCTGGCAGCCAGAGGGCAATCCCCATCCTGGGGTGCATCAAACACAGCAACATCAGCTGGTCAAAAGAGGTGGTGGATCCACTGTATTCAGCATTGGTGCAGCCTCACCTGAGTGCTGTGTGCAGTTCTGGGCCCCACAAGTTAAGAAGGATGTGAAGGCCCTTACATGAGGCCAGAGGGCAACAAAGGTCATGCAAGGGCTGGAAGCAATGTCCTAGAAAGAGTGGCTAAGGACTTTGGGCCTATCTAGTTTGGAAAGAAGGAGGCTGAAGGGTGGCCCCATTGCTCTCTACAACTTCCTGAGGAAGGGACATAGAGAGAGAGGTGCTGATCCCTTCACCCCGGTACCCAGTGATAGGATGCATGGGAATGGTCATTAGGACTTCAGTATCACTTCTTTACTGACAGAGTGATCAAACACTGGAACAGGCTTCCTAGAGAGGTGGCCAATGCCCCAGAGCTGCCAGTGTTTAAGAGGCATTTGGACAATGTGCTTAATAATATGCTTAAACTTCTGGTCAGCCCTGAAGTGGTTAGGCAGCTGGACTAGATGATCACTGTAGGTCCCTTACAGCTGAAAGAGTCTGCTCCATTCTAACACAAGGCTGAGGAGGCGGCAGGAACACAGATAGCAGAAACACATGCTTAATAAGTATAGTTCTTATTATCTTGATCAAGACTCTAACATTATGTCTATTCAATGTCAAATTTCTTTCAGAGTATCACAGAGCACATCCATTTCTTAAATCTTGTATAAGGCAATTAAAAAAAAAAAAAAAAAAGGAAAAGAAAATCACACTTTTATTTATTACACTGTACCTGAGGTTGAAGGCCTTGGTCTTCATTAGGGATTCCCTTTTCTTCAGCAGATTCATTTTTTTTTTCATCAGGTGGTTGTGACTCTTCCTCTTCTTCTTGTGCATCCTCAGTGTTCCCTGCCTTTTCTTCTTGATCATGATCTTGATCTTCTTTATCTCCTTCATCTTCCTTCTCCTCTTTATCTTCAGAAATGCCTTCTTCAGCTGCTTTTGCGTCTTGATCATCTCTTTCTGTCTCCCCAGTATCCTCTGCATTCTGTTCTTCTGTCTTCTCTGCCTCATTTAAATCCATAGGTTTCTCATCTATTTCAAAATCATTCTCTTCTTCTGGATTAAAAAAAAAAAAACAAACAAACAGAAAGGTATATAAAACTTTCAGGGAAGTATAGAGATAGTGAATATTACAGGTATTTGAAATAAAACTGCCCAGTCAATCAAAATCCCTTAAAATACTCAGTTCTAGACACAGAATCTGTGCTTTCTATAGCCAGATAATTCCTTTAAGTCACAGCTGATTTCTAGCTAGCAGGACAGTAGGATGAACTCCTAGTAACTTCCTTTAACCTAATATTCCTGAGGGCCAACTGACTTTTGAGAATACAAATACTTAGAAGTATAAGAACAAAAATGAAACCACAAAAGTAACTAGGCAATTAAATAAGGAGATTCCAGGCTGAGTTAGGCTGTATCACTTGGGTAACATGAGAAAGCATGCTCCACAGTGTGCATGAAAGGGAGGTAAAGGAAAATGTTACAATGCTGACTTCTTGTCTGGCCTGCATTTGGTATGTTGGTATTTGGATGCACAAATGAATTTATAGCTTCTAGGTGGTTACACGGAATCCTACCACCATCTCTCTCCTTTCTATAGACAAAAATGGCTCATGATCAGATAGTCTCCCCAACTTCCATGTGGCCTTCATCCAGGAATCTTAGAGATTTTCAGCTGTACCTTCGTCCTCCTCATCATCACTCTTCTCATTACTCTCCAGATTCAAATTATCAGGAAGGTCCAAAGGTTCAACTTCAGGCTCGTTTTCTTGCTGGCCATGATAAGGATCTACTTCATTGTCATCATACTCACGCTGTCAGGAAAAGAATGGGGGGAAAAAATAACAGGCATGGACCAAGTGGGAGGATAGGTAAAGATAAGAAACAAGATACTACTGTATTCTCTAGGACAAAGAAATACTGGATACAATATTACATTTTGATCAGTTAAAAGTGGATTTCCAGTGGTACACATAATCATACATGAAGAGCAGAAAGATAAATTTCAGCAAATGCATTTACATAAATTGGTGGTACTTACAACCACCATGTTTTGTGTTCAAAAGCCAATTTTCCTAGCTGAAACATTCTAAACAGAATATGCACTCTTGGAGATGCTAAATGTACTCTTGCATACTAAGGTGTTTCTTTTACTAAACACAACAGAATTAGAGTTTTGACGCTTTGTCCATCAAAACATCAATTCAGTGTAAAGCCTGTTTTGGCAGCTATTACAAGTCCAGGGTACTCCAAAGAAATCCTTTCTGGAATATGAATCAGAAAATAAATGTGTATTATAATGGATACAGTATGGTTTACTTTTAGCTCTGAAATGAACTTTTTTTGAGGGTGCTTCACTATAAAAAAAAAAGCATTTCAAATTCTCAGAAACACATGGTATGAGCAACAGAGTGTGGTTTAACAGCAAGACACTCCATGTAGTCCAAATAATTTTTACCTCATCAATTTGTTCATGGATTTTCTCTTTATTTCCACTGTCCTCTTCCTGTTGCTCTTTCTCCTCATTCTTGGGAGGCTGTTTTTTCTTATCCTTGTTTCCTGTCCCCAAATTATCATCTTTTGCAACGAGCTCTGAATCCTCCTATTAATAAATCCAAAAGAAACTCAATTACTTTATCCACTTTTCAAAGTCTTAGTGACATCATCTCCCACTAAAAAAAAAGACAACACTCAACAAAACTCATTCCCCGAAATTATCCCCTTCTAAGGCAAAAAGCCACGAGAGGCAATTCCCATTGTAGGTCACATTAAGTTAGCAGAGTTTAATTCCTTTGATATTTTTCCCCCCATCCCATTCCTTATTACCTCATCCATTCCTGGTCCAGTTTCTTCTGTTTTACTACTAGCATCTTCATCATCATCATCATCTTCATCATCCCCCCAGAGCCTTTCATCTAGTTTATCATCAGCTTCAGCATTATCAAGATTGCCCATCTGCTTATCCAGTTCCTCCTCTTCATCTGAATTTTCCTCATCTTCTGTGTACAGTTCAGAATGTGTTTCAGTACAGAAGAGAGAAAGCTAATGTTTTTGTTAACTTTAGAAGCAAAAAAGCAATCATACTTTGAACCTTAATTGTATCACCCCATTCAGTTAATTGATATATGCTGAAAAGGACACACATGCACATGTTATAGGAAAGCATCAACCATTACTGGACTGATCTACAACTTTTCTTTTAAGTTTGCCATAGTGGAAGAACCAAACCTTTTTTCTCCAATTCTCCATCATGCATCTTTCCTTCAAAGTCTTCAGACATTTCAATTGCATTGTCTTCTCCTTCAATGTCTGGTTTAGAATCTTGATCCTCTTTCTCCTTCTCTTTCCCCTTTTGAAAACTGTCTTCTATCTAAATCATTGGTAAAGCAAAAAATTACAATGGATCTTGCCTGTATATTAAAAGCTTCACAAATATATTAAAACACACACAAACATATTGTGATATTAGAAGTATCACAACAAGATTTATAAGCTGATAGACAAAGACAAAAGCCAACATAAATAGGAGACTGAAGATAACTTTATGGGTTTTTTTACCTAAGACATCCACATCATGGATTTCAAGAGCTTTTTCAGTTTCACTTCAATTAAACAAGATCAACCCCAAACACTTGCCTGATCTTCACTTTCTATTTTGTTGCTCACATCCTTCTTGCCTTCCCCTTCTCCAATACCACCATCCTCATAGTCATGGAACTCCGTTGCTCCCTCTCCTGCTTCATCTTCAAGTAACTCTTTTGGCAGACAAAATCCCTGCAAAGGTGAACAGAAACTCAAAATCTTCCTCAGTAATAAGTACATTTTTCAGCTTACTTTCTACTCAAGACATTTACACATTAACTATATGCTTGCCATAAAGCCACTGTTACCTCTAATAACTTACCTTCAGAGCAAGCTCTGTAAAAATGCTGGTTAGAACAGAAAGCAGTTTTCCAGTACTCCTGTGAGAAGCCAGTGAAATGGTGAGGTAGAACAGGATGAGGTCTGAATATTTGCAGAGCATGGGCTTTAGACGCACCAGCAAATAGCAGGACTGGTTGAAGAACTACAGTTAGAACAAAAAATCAGCTGTCAGTCATTACTTGTACTTCCTGACTATGCACCTCAGAGAGGCTCATGACAGTGACTGAAAACAGATGCTCAAAGCAGAAATATCAGAAGGTAATTTCAAGTACAATTTCTAATGTTTCTGGAGCTTTTTCTAGATTTTTTACAAAAACTTTGTCTTCTTACTACAGAAATGTTTAGCTTTTGCCAGACACTACAGAAGACTACTTTTATTTGTCCCCAGTTTCTCACATACTTCTAGTTCTAAGGCACTGGGCAAGAAGAAGCAAAGCACATTTAACCACCAAAGTAGTTACAATTCCAAATATCTCAAGACCCTTAAGCCAAAAAAATCATGAAAAAAAATTTACCTTGTGTTTATATGAAGTGCAGTCTTCCCTGTAAGATTTCAGGATCTCCAGGAGTTCTGAAACACCTGAAATTGCCTTCTGCACATGTAAAGCCTCCAAATCAGCAGACAGATCTTCATCCAAAAGTTTAGTTATATGTCCAGCTTTAATCACATCAAGTAAGGCTGCATCCTCTTCGTTTGAAACACATTAAGAAATGGAGATTAAGTCAGACATTCTAAAAATGTTATAGCAAGCAATCTAGAAATAGCCACCCTATCTGTCTAAACACACAATATCTATTAAAAGAGTAATTTCCTTGTGTACTGGTACCTCTGACACACAGTTTAAAAAATTAAGGTTTGTGTGGTTTAAACTCTTCTGCTCCCCACTCAAGTATATTGACAAACTTACCATTTTCCTCTGAAGATTTTTCTTCCTCTTTTCCACCTTCCTGTTTTCTCTCTACCAAGCACTGAACAGCATACAGAACAGCATAGATAACAGTTTCCACTTTTGTTGAGAATTGCTCCACAAACTCTTCATCCAACTGTTGATTTCCTTTTGAACCATAACACAGGCGGTTTTACATGCTTGTAAACATCAGATTACAGGTTCCTATGTTTCCTTCATGCAAGGACAATGACAGCACTATGCAACTTTTACTACACAGTTCTACCAAAATCTCCTTGCTAATCCTGACCTTCAATTACAGTGCGGGATCCGTCACTAATAGAGATTGTAAAAAAATTATACTGCACAAATAAAGCCTGGACTAAATTTTGCAAGTTTTAATTTCACAAAGTTTTTGGATATCAGAAGGAACACAGGGCCACCTTCAGCAATAACCAAACTAATAAATTCTTGTGTCTTTAACAACATTACAAATCAGGTGGAGAAAAATTATCCTCACCAGTGCAATCTGACACGGAAGCAAGAAGCTGTGCTCTCCAGGCTGTGAAGTGTGAAGATGTGTTATTAACTTCTTCTTGTATATACTTTAGGCTCTTGATTAGGGCCATCTGATTTGCAGCTTCCATGTCTTGTCCATTTGGAAGAAACAGGGACTCTATGCTTTGTAACTGGGCTGAGATTTCCAGCAAACAACTCACAGCTGATGTGCAAACTTCAAAGTCTCTCCTGCAACAGAAATACCATAATACTGAAAGAAGAACAACACTCCAACTTAAGATTAAACCTTTTCTTGGTCATGGATAAGGGAGAGGCAGCATATCTCCATCCTGAATTTATTAAATAAAAGATTAGACAAAAAGCTTATAGTCACAGTGTTTGAAGCAGAGAGAAATCAGAAGATTATTATTAAATAGGCTACAAACTTATTTTAAAATGAAAATCTCTTCATTAAATTTATATTTGAAATTCTCCTCATTAGCTAAGGAGCTATGGGGATAAAATCCTGAGAGACCAAAGACAAAGTGGGAAGCTGAGAGAGAAATTTTTTTCACTTTTCAAGGGAATGGGAGAAGACATAAATTTCTTTAAAGAGTCAGGCACTGCATTTTGCAAAAAAAAAAAAAAAAAAGAACAGAAAAATGTTTGAAGAGCACCTGAACCCACTTTTCAATATATGCATAGGTGAAAATTTTGTAAAATTACTTCACACATACTATGTGAACATAAAGAACAGATGTTCATACGTAGAACTCACCAGGAATAAAAGGAGGTCTCACGTGACTGTTGTCTTACTCTGTCCACCTCTGCTTTCATGGCCTTCACATTTGCTATCACTGCAGTCAACTGTGTAGCTACCTGCAGCCACAACTGATCCTTATTTCGCATCCTGCATCCAGGAGGCAACTGCTCAGCTGATACTGGAGACAGGTGCTTTAGATCTGGGGGAATCAGGTCAGGTATTCCCGCAAGAACATCTCCCATTTCAGGGACTGAACTCTGAGGAATGTTGGGTTTGACATCAGTCCTTTCACTGTCACTGCACCTGGCTGACTCTTCTTTTGGGCAGCACTGGATAAACCAAGACAGTTCCTCGAGAACCATCACACACTGCATGCAGAGTTGCTGCAGTCTGTCCGTCCAGCGCTGAATACTGTCTTGAGGAGGAAATGCTGCATTGTAGTCTCTCTCAGCAGTCAACCTAGAATCTATCTCTTGTATGCAACTCAGGAGGTTCCTAGTTAAGAAGAAAAAAAGAGAAGTTAAAAACACTGAGTTTTTTGTTGTATTTCATTTTTATAAGATCGACCTCTAACTACATTAATTTTTTAAAAAAATCTAGATAATATCTTCTCCTGGAAAAACTAAAACTATAGTTGTTTATTTTTTAAAAGTTTGGTTAATTAGTGATTTTTTCCATCTCCCTGAATTATGAAATACCACAAAGCCCTGGAAATCTGATTTGTTATGAAAGTCATAGTAATGCAGATAAATGTCCACAAAGTTTTACTATTTCTGTGACTGTAAAGCTGAGGAGTTTGTTTAGTTGGGGTTTTCTGTTTATTCATTTTTTTCAAGGTTCCTGGCCTTAGAATAAATTTTGCACCAGTAATCTCCAGTCCAGAATTTCTTCTCTCTACAAAGGTACTAGCTCCTAACCTGACTTGTAGAAGTTTTATGGACTACAGAGTGCTAAGAACAAATATGCTCAACAAAGGTGGCATTTGCAATGACTCCAGTGACTCAAGCAATGAAATAAAAGATCACATAGAGTAAGAAAGATTCTTACACACTTTTCCTTTTACAGTTTTGGCACAACATCCAGTATGTCTCACCTTCCTAAAATTTTTCTTTATAAGCTGTTGATGCTTTACTTATTTTGGCTCAAAATACCATCCAGATGATTTATTTGCCCCAGGTCAAGCCAACAACTTGAATGTAAACAAAATTAACTTAAGCCAATACCAAATGAGAGAGATATAACAATCTGTAAGTTTAATGGTTTAACTGCGTAATTAACTACAGGAATTAGTACACATATATGCCTTACTTGTTCTACAAAATTATTTTGATTCCAAAATACTACTGCAATGATAGGATAAACATAGATCTTTTCTATTTAGGCTTAATTGAGGGGAAAAGAAATATCAGGAATCAGAGGAAAAAGTTGTTATTTTCTTCTGCCTTATTTTTCATCTTTCTATAACTGATATGTTTACTGTCAAAATTTCTTGCCAACATTAAAACATTGGAAGATGGAAAATACCTGAGTAAGATCCACTGTTCTGTCAGTGCAGTAAGAGATCGCCTCTGTCTCACAAGCATCTGCATGAGGTGTGCAGTGAATCCTTTGCAGCGTTCAATGCTGCCCAGTCCAATATCCTAAACAAAACAGAGACAGAAAAAGTGAGAAGGAACAGTCAGATGAAGAACGAGATAACAGCAGTCTGTGTGCCTCCATTTCACTGAGCAGTCTGAAAGATTATAGTTTAATTGAACAAGTCTGACAAAATTTGCATACCGATCTGCCTTTCAAGTAACTTCTGCAACAGTCATTCATATTAGATTTCACTCTACTGCAGCAATTCTTAACAGGAATTTGGTTCCTGTATTAAATCTACCTTATACAAATAATGATTAAAATCTGAAGAGGTACCAGCCTAAATGCTTTACATTCATGACGAATGCTACAACCATTCTTTTTACCAGATATACTGACAATTACTTTCACCCCTTTCATTAGAAGTGGTCACATCTTAAAGCTCAGAATAAAATGGTCACAACACAGAGCATAACTGATCACAGCCACATTCCACTATTTGTATCCATTATCAGGTGTGACTTTGTTAAGATCATGTTGTAAAACAAGAGGTAAAAAGCATAGTGAGAGGAAGACTATCTGGAAGAGGTGCTTTTTTTCTGAAATTCTGGAAAAGTAGTTCTGGTATGGCAGAGCTCATTTGTCTGTTCTACTGGTTTTAGACCAATCTTTAAATGAAGAAATATATTAGCACTTTTTGTGTTGGACACAGACTCCTGTTACGCCCAATTATAAATATCAACTTCTTCAAAAACACTGAATAACAGTGGGATTGTTTTCTTTACAAGTTTGGATTCAGCATTCATGAGTTTCTTCATACACAAAAATTAGGCAATTAGGGATCTGCCGGGATGAAAGATAATGTACACTGAACAGATCATTAACTTCTTTCCCTGAACCAATTTTGTCCCTACATAAAACAGCAGGTTTCAACACACTGCATTTAATGAGAGCTACAAAAGTGTCATAATTAGTATCATATTACACAACACAGCGTTCATCTCCCATCACTTTTTTTACCACAAGGAAATTTCAGTCCCAGCTGGTAAAATGAAGTTAACAGAACTAAGATTCTGGTTTTACTTTGCTGGTTTTACCTTGGCAGGTGCTAACAAGGCTGTTTGGAGCCGAGAGTGACGTGCGAGTGACCGATAGAAGTACTTCTGGCATCCATCCCAGGCAGAAGAAATCTCTGTCAGCAACCTGCCAGGGCACAAAGAAGTATGGTATTAAAATGTAACTCAGCATGCTGGAGCCACCAGGTCAGCTCTTCAACACAATCATTTTGCCTGAAATTTGTTGTTTTGAAAATGCATCGATCTTGGAATTCTTCATTTTCTCTAAAAATATTCTGGTCTTAAGAAAACATTTAATTTAAAAAATAAATTCTAAGGAAACCCTAAGCAATAGCAGCAAGATCTTTATCTTTAAATACCATTTAATGCTTTAATAGTGATATTGTTTTTCTTCCCCCTACCATGTAGCTAAATCCAGCTTCACACAGAAGCCTTTCTTTTCAACCTGATACATAAACTAAATGCTTACATCCCAGAAGGACAATAACCAGCATGTCTCAATGACAAAAAAGCACTTGTTGACAGAAAAAAAAAATCTGACAAAACATCTTTCCCCTAAGAAAGCTTTTCCAGTAATGCCCACTTTGAAGTATATGTATTTTCTCCTGAAATATCCCATTATTTAATGAAGATAAAACAATGAAGAAATCCCTGAAAATCACAGCTCACCTTCAATAAAATTATTAGCAGTTTAAACTCTAATATACTGCTAGCAAAGCATCCCAGGCAAGGCTGGACAGTTAACTGGAGGGCTAACTGAGATCTCATTCATGGAAAGAATGAAACTGAGGGTTCAGTTGAAAAGTGCAAATATAGAAGAAAAATGAAATAAAAAAAAAAAAAAAAACCACCCAAATCCTTGCTCAGTTGCACATACCAAACTGAGATGTAATGGGAGGAAGGGAATATGCAAAATCCTAAATGAATTACTAACCAGAAACCCCAGTCTAAATCAACATGCCATAAATTGTATATATTACAGCTGCAATTCACTCAGTCTGAGGGTAAGAAGTCCAGGGTACATACGTGGTGTCCAGTTCATGTGTACAATCCACTGCAGCCAAGGCACTACGCAAGTCCAGCGGGCGGAGGTAGAGAATTTCCTGGCAGTCTTTTGAGCGGGACCAGGACAGACCTTTCCGGTACGACAAACCTGCAACGGTATTGCAGCACACATCCGCTGATGCCCTCGTTCTTTGGATGAAAAATGTCACTCACACAGTTGGTAGTAAGACATCAAATGTTCTTATTTTGACAAGTCTTTGAACATACTACAAGTTTTGTAATGTAAGAACACATTGTAGCTGAGCTATCTTGAGCTGAACATAGCAGAACAACACAGCTGACTGAAGTAAGACTAACAAAGACCTGAGTACATTAAGGACTTTTCACTGCCCCATGTCCTTTCAGAAAGCTGAGTTAGGGATCATTTTTAAGACATGAAAAGGCTAATGAATGAAGAGGGTAAAGGTGTTATCTTACATCATATTACGGTGGGTTTAGATATATTAGCAAACAAAGTAAAATAGCCAAGAACTCTATACTTTTAAACCAAGCCTGTTTTTAGTGGAAGCTCACCTGTTTTAGCAAGGCTTTTAAAGAGATCTGACAAAGCCCGTTGCTTTTGCATCTGAATATGCTTTGCCTCTGATTTCTGCTTCTCCTTAGTTGCTGTCTGATCAAATGTTAAATTTTGCAGTTCTGCTACAGAAACAATAATACCACCTGCATAAAAGACAGCAGACAAAGGTATGAGATTGAAATTTGCATGTACGCAAAGCAGCTCCAGGAAGACAACTATGTATCTGCACTTTTTCCTGATTTGTTCCATTTATGTTAGAGAGGTCAACTGTGGTATGGAAATCACAAGAAAACCTAACCTGTGAACTGGTCGAGATTTTCCACCAGGTTTAAGAATGAATTATTTTCTGTAACTGATGTACACATTTTCTTCATTTTCTTTGTCAGCTTAGACAGACGATACTGAAGAGAATCTGTATGAAATGTAATGACACCCTGACATTCTGGGAGTGCCCTCTGAAAAAAAAAAAAAAGGAAGAAAATTATACAAAAATACTCAAAGCTCTTGTTTGATCCCTAGCAGGAAATAACTTCTAAAAAGGGCTAAGTTCTGCATTCATCTGAAACCCCAAAACATGTTAATGTGATTCCTTCATCAGTTCAGCACCAACACTTGAGAAAAAGCGTAACACATGAGTATCAGGCAGACTTCAGTTTTGAACAGTCAAGTGCTTGAAAGGTGCTATGATCTTACTGTCTTAGGTGTTTGTCATTACCTCTATGAAAAAAGTAATCACTGCGTCAGGTCAGCTTCCTTTGGCTTCCTAGTTTAAAGGCATTAACCTAAATCACTAATGCCCCCAGGGTATCAGGTAAGAACTCACTTTCCACTAGACATGAATTTTGTTTTTAAAGAACAACAAAAACAGTGTGCAAGCAGAAATTATTAAATAACTGAATTAATTCCTCAGCATATCCAAAGCTTTTCAAAATTTTTTTTGTTAATTTTTTTTTTTTTTTTGTTGCATGCATCTTTAAGGAATGAAGACAACATGGAACTGCAAGAAGTGAAATTAATAACCCTGTTAAATATCAGTATCAGGCTTACAAATCACCCACTAAAAAACAAAACCCTCAATCAATCAATCAAATACATTAGATCTGCATTAAATTTCTGCCTCATTGCTCTACCTTCCTGTACAGGACTTGAGCAAGATCAGCCCTGCTCCTGGTCTGAAGAAACGGAACAAAGCTGAGGGTAACTCAGCATTTCCCACTCACCACCAAATTCTGACGAGTTATGATTGTCTCCTTGCATCTTGTTAATAAAAACTAGTAATATGAATAGGAATCTCTTTCAGGAAAAAAATTAGCTGACTTCCTCTCTGAGCTGGGCAAATATTATTTAGAGACATACTCAAGTGAGACTCTGTGGAACAGGATTCACCATGTATCAGCTTGTCCAAGACAAATGTTCACAGTCCACAAACTTTCAGTCAACAGCAAACATATGGCAATACAGTGCATTCCTTTATCAGTATCCAAGCCAAAAGTGATTTAATATTTAATCAGACCTCAGATACACACAAATCCTACAGCTACATCATTATTTGTTTGGGTCCTTGTTTAGACAAAAAAAAGGGTAATAATAATTTCAACTCCCAGGCTATTTTACTTCACTAGCAGAGAAGTAACAAACTGCTGCAGACAATATGTAAGCAAATGGGAGATGAAATGTGTAACAGCCTCATCTCTGTGTATCAAAGCACAGATATAGTGCCAGATCAGTACAGACCATGCTTGTCATCCCATGCTGCATTCCCACCCATCTGCAGTGTTGCATAACACTGAACACAAGTAAGACCAAAAAAGTTTATGATATATTCAACAGATCTGACACTTACATAACATTTTCCTGCAATAATCAGTGAAAAGCAACGTATAGATGAGAAAAGAGAAACTGTTCTTCCCACACTTAGAATAACTAATTCAGTCACCTTGGTAACATCTGTTCTAGCAGACAGAACCTTTCTCAATGTGTTGTTTAGCCTCTGAATTTTGGTTTCTTTGTCGTCAGACTCTTCTTGCTTTTGCATGCAGTCCAGCTGCTCTTCCTTACCAATTTCCACCAAGGCCGGCTGACACGGCTCATCCAGAACAACTTCAAACTTCTTCATGAATTTAAAGAGAGTTCTAATTACCAAATGAAAGCAAAAAAATTACTGGGTTTTGTACTCCTGGAAAAAAATGTTTTCACTGTGTTATGAGCAGAAGAAACATTTCTGCATTCAAATGTAACATCATAGAGAAATAACCTAGAAGGAAGGTTTCAAAAAGGGGAGCTTTATTTTAAGTTCTGACTTACCTGCGTATTTTTTCAACTGATTGCTTTATAGCCCAGAAGCTGACATCATTCCACCTGGAAATCTTCACAAATTCCTATTAGGAAAATAAATAATCAATGGGATTACTTATGTAAATAAAATTAATAATTTCCACATCAAAGATGATCTTTAAACCTTATCAGCTATGATGATCTGGTAGCTTTAAAATCCCAAACATTTTTGCAAAGGGAGTAAATTATTGTACAGGCATCTTATTAACATAATATTTGCAGTGCATAAAACTGCTGCATAGCCAGATGTTGTGGAACAAACACGGGCTTCACCCCTGGGTAGAAACCTTCATGGATAAATGGGACTGATCAAACATTAAAGCTTTCAATCAAACCCTCCCCCACCTCAAGAATTAATTCTTGCCAAAGAAAATGTTTAGTAAGGATTTCAGTGGCCAACAGAACTACTACAGACAAATTCAAATAGTATCTGCTCCACTGTTCCTTTGATTAGACCAGTATGTTGTCTGAGCCAGGTCTCCTTTTACCTTAAGTTCCTTTTCTATGGGCTGACGAAGTTCAGTGATTTTGGCCTCAACACACTCTGAAAACTGCTCATAGTAGTTGTACAGATTCCACAGGATGCTGCACAGAACATCTAGAAGGGAGAAGGGACAGATAATAACAATAATCATCATAATCATCATCATTTCTTTTAAAAGAGGGCATTTTTCAGTATCATTACAATAAATACACCCCAGTTCTTTGTGGAAGTTTAGCAACACCGAAAGATGGGGTAAATTGACCAACAGGAAAACAGTAAAACAGCTCTATTGGCTTGTGTTCTATTTATGAGCTCAGTGACCTGTTTGGAAAGTCTGGAACACCTGATGGCTGAATATTGGGATGCTGTATAGGTAACTCATCAGAGGTACTGCTAACAACTTACCCTTTTCTGCTACTTGAGGCATCAGCAAGACATGGCAGTGGAAAACCAGCAGTACTTGAAGCCGTGCCTCAAACTCTCCCAGAGAAGAGCCTTCAATGAAAGCCTGTAATGTGCTGACCAGAGTTTTCAGATCCATTTGCTCAGTTCCTGAACATTGCACCAGAAATTTAGAAAGAGAGAGAAAACAAAATAACCCCTAAAATATTTACTTGAAAATTGTTGTCTTTTATAACTTATAACTTTCAATTAAATACTGAGTCTCAATTAGGAAAAGTTCAAAAAAAAAAAAAATAGGGAAGGGGCAGAGAGGGGAAGAATTCTGCTTTAATAAGAAGTAAAATTAACAGACTCCATGCTGGAAGAAAGGAAAGGGAACAAGAAGAAGCATTAAAATAGTGACTGAGAATGTCACTTATATGTTGAATTTCAGAATCCATTGAGTATTTACAGAATACTTGCTATTGTCTGTGAATGAATGGCTTTTTCAGACATGATAAGCACCAATATGTCACTGCCAGTTCCTTAACTACTCAAAGTCATGAGGACAGAAATCAGAAGAATCTGGTAGGGAACACAGTGTCTTTAGGGTATTATCTGTGGAAGAAGACATGTTGTCCTCTTCGAGATGTAATTTAACTGAAGGATCTGAAGCTCATCAAGTGCATTAAGTAGTCAGGAGATTGGAAACTTGGTCTCAAGCCAGAGGACAGTGCTTTCATCTTTACAATTCCATTAAATTTGGGGGAGGCAAGGTGCTGCCCCTCATTCCCCTATTATATGTAACATGAATACGTGCAGACAGATTTGTTAAGAACAGTATGTACCAAAAACCTACTTTAAGAATTCTTTAGGCTTTATACAGAATGTGTAAAGGTGCCTTTTCCAGTTGCAGATGGAGACCTCCTACCCTCCAAATCTGTTTGAAATGTTTGTATATGCATGATGTACAGCTATCACAATCCTACTTTCTCTTAGATGCTTTTTACAGACATCTTTTCTTTACATCACAACACAGGTCTTATGAGCCACAAGTGGTTTCAGAAATATATACAAAGTACACTGAATATGGAACACCCTACACAGTCATGGAATTTACTGTAGAGCAAAGAACTGTACCTGAAAGTGCATTGTCAAATTCTGGCATTTAGGACCATAATCATACATCCTTAGTAATTACTAGAACTGCATCACATTTATTTTAAGGCCAGCACTTACCTTCTGTGTTTGCCTCTGTCTGTTCTTGAACATACTTTTCAATCATCTGATAGATTGAGAACCAGTGCTTTGTGGATTTCTCCACATGCTGCTTCATAATATTGTCCAAACTTACTGACCAGCAACTAGAAACAATAAGAAAAGGGAGAGAGAAATCACAAATATCATGGGTACTTTGGGTTCAAAACAACCAAAATTTGTTTTCTGTTTCTATTAAACTAATGGAAAATTTAGCAGGATGAAAGAGTCTGCACATAAGCTTAATATATACAATCAAATTCTGAGGATCATTGTTTTGCTACCATTATTAAATATGAGAGAAGAAAAAAAGAGAGGGTAAAGCAAAATCCATCAGAGGCAGGTTTAAAAGTTGATTTTCTCAGAAATTGAGGTAGACTTGGGAAATTCCTGATTGTGACACACTGTGGCTATAAAAATTTCACATGGTCTTAAATGGGAGACTGGACAATAATTTTTAAGGACAACTTAATGATGGTTATTAAACAGACAAAACCCTGCAGGCTCAGGAAACCCTAGGATGAAAACAGGAGAGCACTGGTAAAATATTGTTTCTACTTCTGAGACAAATGCATAGAATCTCCACAGCCTGGACATGCTCATCCTGATCCACTACTGCTCCTCACTGTTGGTCTCTTTCCCCCACATATTTTCACCACGACAGATACACAGAAGCATGTTCCAAAATTAAGGCAATTCTGTATTGGAGTGTGCTTCCATGTGGAGATGAAAGCTTGCAGTATCTAAGGAACAGCAGCACGGAAGGACAATCCTTACTTCAACTCCAATCTACGCCACTGAATGATCAGTTGTGTGACCAGATCGAGGTGCTTCCGCAGGGACAAGACCCGACTAGCGTTCTCCTCCCAGTCCTAGAAAAGAAAAGTTCCCCTTCACACAAAGCCAGAAATTAGTCACTGCCTGGCAAAACTCATTGCATTACTCTGGATTACTGGGTTCTTGCTCTTTAAACTTTCAGCACGGAGCACATTCTCTTCCCCAAATCCTGACAAGCAAACAGCTTTTATGTACTGTGTTTGTAACATGGTACCAAATATAGGTAAGGAAACATAAAAGAGAAAAATGAACTTTACTTTAGACTTCTTCTTACCTGTGCCTTTGCAAGAAGAATTTCCAAGCCATTCAGAAACTTTGAGAGAGGACTAGAAAGTGGAAAACTCCGGATTCTGTCCACCACAACTAACAGCTGCAGAACAAAACCAAAAACGTTCAGTAACTGCACTTCAACAGAAGAAGCCATGAAAATTTTTATGAGCATAACTGACCCTCACAAGAGATAAGAATTTTTTTTTTTACACATTTTTAAAATGCTTTCTCAATTTAGTATAAGATCACTAGGAGTTCAGTAAGGCCAATGCACTTGGAGAAGGGAGCACAAATTACCTAAGGCAAAGAGCTCATATGGAATCTGAGCTTCTACATTACCCTAAGAAATGTAACCTGAAGACAACACAGATGCTGTAAGAGGGACTAAAAATAATTATTCTAAAGTATTATGCAAGAAAGAACTTCAGAAGAGAACTGAGTAGAAGCAGCAAGACCTCAGGGATCTTTGAGCTATGGCAGACTGAAGACTGCTTAAAACTCTGAGTTCAGACTTGGCAGAATCCATTTTAACATTTGATAACTAAAATAGAACAGTAATACCTATACCTCTTGTGAATAAACAGGTATGACTTTGAAACATCTGCATGAGTAATATATCTATGCAAGAATATCAATGTGCATGCACATGTCTATGCGTATTTATACACATATTCACACATAAATGCAATCCTAAAATGTTCCAGTTTCCCCCAAATATTTGTTGAGATGTTTTTACCTGCACAAGTACAGGATGCTCTGGCCATTCCTGTAGTAGCCCATTTATTTCTTTAGCAAAATTGTCAAGTACAGGTTGGCACTGTCGGACTTGCTGAATATTGGGATGCTGATAGAAGTCATATGGGCCATCTTGCTGCAGCACAAGATCTGAAGTTACTTCCTCAAAAAAGGTATTGTGAAGAAGAGTGCTCAGCAGAAGTTGGCTTCCCAAAAGACTGTCATTGATTTCAGCACCTAGGAACCACGTAAGGAAGACAATCACACATGCTATTAGTTCTTTTTTCAGTTGAATAGATAAAGTTAGGGGCTTTTTCCCCCCTGCATCCCAAGCCTTAGCATGTTATCTTTTACAAGGATATAAGACTATACCACTGGAACAATGAGATGGAGTGTAGAACACGACACAGAGTTTATATTCTCTATTTTGTCAGACTTTTCTATGAAAGTACGAGTGTTGTTAAGACAGGCTGTAATCCTGTCAGAACAACAGATCACCTGTACATAAATTTACATCAAGGAGACACTACTATAAAGCAAGGCTCAATGGAAAAGTAATTCAACACACAAAAGTAATCCCACATACATTATGGCTCAGGTGCAAACACAAAAATAAGGTACTGTAGAAACAACAGCCCTTATCTGCTTCATCTTAATTGCACACATGCCTTTATTAGATCAGAACTGAAATACATAGCTGTGCTTTAACAAGTGATGATTCAGAGTTCTCACACATTGTTTAAAAAATTTACACATCAAGTTTTTGCAAATTCAGGGTGGAAAAATACCCCATGATACCTTTTTTCTTTTTACTTTATATACATAAGCTAAATTTAAAAGCAATTCTTTAATGAACTTCATTGCAAAATTAACTTCTGAGAAATTTCTTCAAGTGCTTTATCATCCACAGGACTATGCAGATCCTATGACCAAAATTTCACTCAGTAGTCAATACCTTTTTAAACTGTGTTGGTTTTCTATATTACCAAATGGAATTTAAAAAATGCATAGAAGAATAAAAATCAAAGCATTCCATAAAACAATTCTGAACATGGGACATATTCTCTGTGAAAAGGATTTTCTGTTTTGTGCATTTTTCCCATAACAGGTGTGTTTCATGACTTGTAATGTGATTATTTTGAAACAAATCTTTACAAATCTAAACCAGCATATCTGAAATACTGCTAGCAGTCTTACCAATTAAAGGATAGAATTGTGACACCAGGCATGCACCAGTCTGATAGCAGGAAATAAATGTACTGAAATAATGCTTGGCTTGATGAGAAGGCAGACACTGTTGATACCACAGGGATCGAGCAAAGTTTAAGCACAACTGCTGATGAACCTTCATTACTGTTTGCATGGAGCTCTTGGACAAAAGGGCTCTGTCAACTTCCAGCTGGTCTTCCACTGGATCTTCAGTTTCCATTTTTTCTTCTAGGCTTGGCTGAGCTGTGATATCTTCAAAGTCCTGCAAATTACATGATAATCAAAAGTAAATTTTAATTTCTTCTTTTAATGCCTCCTCTCCCTATCTCCTCTTTTACTTTTTTTGTCATTGCAATGACATGCTAATGATTTGCAGTTGGTACCATATAGACAGACTGCCAATCTGAAACTGAACATAGGTGTACAGAACATTTTGGGGGTGTAACTACAGCAGGCAAGAGTGCAGTACAGTGATCCCTGAGCTGCTGCCAACTAAACTCCTTTGCAGAAAAAGCAGCAGCAGCTGTGTTTGCTGATAAACCACCTCAACACTGCGTGGTTGTTTGAGGACCTGAACCATTTTGTCCCAGCTACTTTATTTAATCAAGGAGATCAGCCTTCTCCACACATAGTAGAACCTCAGATGACCTTACCTGCTAAACAAACAAAATTCCAGCTTCTTACAAGTAACTATATTATTGTTCAGTTATATAATTTGGGATTATTCACCCAAACCACAGTACAATTCAAGCCTGGAAATTAATCCCAAAAACATTTTTCAACCAGAAGGTAAAATAAACCACAAGCACACAACTGAATACACATCAAAATCTACCCAATTTGGCTTTTGGTTGAAGGAAAAGCTGCTTCATTCCTCATGCCATTTACAGCATTTATTTTCAGGAGCAACTTCAGATGTAATTTTTGTGTTTCTTAACAGACTTACAGCTATTACCTTTTCATGAAAAGGAAATCTCCTCCTGAATTCTTCCTCTTCTTCCTCGCTCTGTCCTTTCCCGTGACTTTTACTCCTGTATCTGTACAGGCTGCGTTCCATTGCCTCCTGCTCCTGGGCACGCCGCTCCTGCTCGTCCCATTCATTTACAATTGCCTAAGGAAACGCAAAGCAAGATGCTTCTACACAAGTTAACCTTTAACATCATCTCCTATGCCATCAAAGAGGCGGCATCTATTTTGCTTGGCTCTTCCCTCCTCTGTGGTCTACAACAGTAGAAATCAAAGCCATCTAACATTTGTGAATAACCCTCTTAACAAGCTAATGAGGAAAATGCAAAGACAATACCCAACAGAGTACTTGACCAAGTTCCAATCTTCTTTCTTAAACATTTAATAAAGAAACTCTCAACAAAGTTAGCATTGGGGTGGGTTTTTTTGTGTGTGTGTCCACCTCTCTGGGTTTTGTTGCTTGGGGTTTTTCTTACATAAATAAAATCTCTGCTAATTATTACAGGCTATCGTTTTATGCCTTGATAAATTCAAACAAGTTAATCCAGTATATTATATTAACTTTTACAATGAATTGGGAAAAAAAGAGAAGATTTTAAAGAACATCATACTAATAATAATTATCAAGATATGGACCTCTAAAGATCATCTAATACAACCCCTCTGCCACAGGCAGGGAAATCTTCCACTAGACCAGGTTGCTCAAAGCCTCATCCAGTCATTCTCAAACACTTTCAGGGTTGCAGCATCCACAACTTCTATGGACAACCAGTTCCTGTGTCTCACCATACAGATTTCTAAACAATTATTTTCATACTCAATCTAGATTTACCCTCCTTCAGTTTTAAAGTCTTATGCCTTGTTCTAGAAGCCTTGGTAAGAACTCTCCTTCCCTCCTTTTTATAAACCCTTATATACTGAAAAGCCACAAGAAGGTCTCCTCAGAGACGTCTCTTCCCCCAGCTGAACAACCTCAACCTCCGTCAGCCCTTCTTCACAAGAGGGGTGTTCCAGCTCCCTGATGATTTCTGGGTCCCTCCTCTACAGCTGTTTTAGCAGATCCACGTCTTCCACAGGGGACAAGTTCAGAGCAAGACTCCCAATTATGGGCATCCAGAGCTTACCCGACACAGATGTCTGAAGAGCTGCAGAGATTTTTGGTCCATCTCTCCTCTGGATAGCACATGGCATCGAAGATGCAACAAAGCGTTCACCAGGAGCTGCTCCAGAGTTGGGGAAGGGTGCTCAGCTCCCTCAGATTCTCCTTCAGAGTGCTTCAGAGAGAACTTTTTAAGTCCATTAAGTACCCCAACTGAATTCACTGAGCATAAAATTTCTGCCCGAGCAAAGTAAGTGGGAAAGGCACGGCCAACAGAAGGAAATGCCAACAAAGAAGTGAGGAGGTTGCTGAGATCAGCTGGGCACACAGAGCTCTGCAGCACTGCGTTCGCTTCAGAAGCCACTAATCGCATGCCATGCTGCAGCTGCAGGATGGCAGCTTGGAGGGGAATGATGGCATCAGGAAACACAGCATACTCCTCTGCCAGGTGTTTTCTAAACTGATGGTGTGATTGTTGCCAGGATGCCTCTTCATTTAACAGGTTCTGTATAGCCTGCAGTGATTTAGGTCTCTCTCCACGGAGGAACTGCAGGAGGCGGGCTAGAAGGTCTTGGACTGAGGAAACCCGTGCTATGCTGTTGATGTACTGGTGAGCCTCCTGGAACAAGCAGTCATACAGTGGAGCTGGAGGCCTGAAGGCCTTCCTTCTAGAAAGACTGCTTATTTGCTCCTTCAGCCTTTGCATTCTTTCATGCAACAGCCTGTTAAGAAATAACATTGACCAGTTTAGACATGGGAATATTTTTCATACAAACTTGTTTAAATAGATCTAACGTAGCAGTTAGATACAGGAAAAGAAAAATCAGAAAATACTCTGATATTTTGTGTGAAACTGCAAATAAGGAAAAAACAAGGGACAGCCTTTTAGCCCACAGATGTAGATTTCTTCTCTCCCTGCCACTTCAACAAACTTCGAGTACCTTTTCCTTGCTATCTGACAGCTCTGTGAGCATTAAGAAAAAAAATCATATCACCACATGCAATTGGTAAAACTCAACCATTCAGAACCTGCTTTCAATTATTATCATCTCTTAAAGCAGTAGTATGGAACTACCAGATCCTCTATATGTATAATAATTAAATCAAAAATTCCTATATAAAGTGGAAAATAATGAATAATAGACAGTTTTTATCTTCAGGTAGACAGAACACACCTGGAAGTCTGCAGAAAGGAGAAAGCTCTCTTGGCTTAAAATTTCCTCCTCAAGTTCCTCTGATAAAAAAGAACTACAAAAAGCCCCAAACCAAATAACAGTGGCTACAGATTCTGAATATTAACAGCGTACTCTACTCTGTGTGGTAAGAAATTTAATTCACCCACAGCAACACAGGCAAAGGCTATTGCTAAAATATACATATGTAGATTTTTCCCCAGTAATATCAGCTGAAGAACTTTGCAAAATAGCATTGGCACATATAATGGCCTTGAGAAATTACAGTGATAGATAATTCATCTCACTTCAACTGACTGAAAATATTGTTACATTTTAAGGAAAGTACTGTAATTTAAATGTATGGCATTGTTTTTACTTCTGCACATGGTTTCAACTTCATCAATAGATGATGGCCACTGCTTTAACTGTTCTATTTTCAGCAGTACAAAGTGTACAGACAATTCCTTACTACAAGTAAGGAGCACAGCTGCTTCTTCTCTACTACCTCAATATGTAAATTGATACTTTAAAACCAGCAACTCTAGTTTCTACAGAAAGAGAAAAATTGTAAAGCTCCAGAGCCTGAGCACACAAAGATGACATGTCCACTCCAAAAGAGATGTTCAGTGCCTGGGTGTTACCTGATATGGGGATGAATATAGTTGCTGACTGTTTCATCTTCAATACTTTTTCCTGTATGCAGCTGAGATGAAAAATCATATGTTTTCCATTCACACTCCAGCTGGTATAACTAAAAAGGAAAGAATAAACCATTCACAGCAGTTCTTATTTTAGTAACCAATGAGGTACATCAACTTCTTGGACATTAGAAGAAGTTCTAATGGTATAGTTTAAAAATCATGACCAAGCCTAACTCCTCTGCATTGGTTCTATACATAACAAAGGTAAAAGCCAACTTGGCTTCATACTCACCTCTTCTTTTGAGTACTTGAGCTTGTATTTTCTTTTAACAGCTGGATCAAACCTGGTCTGTGGAATCCACATCTGGATCTGCACCAAGCCAATGCTCACCCAGAGGCTTCCTCGCCAAGCTGTCTCTGGTAACTCCTGAAGCCCTTCCCCATAGAACTGATGCAAGCAAGTGAGCAGAAGGAACAGGAATTCTTTAGGAAGTAATTCCTGATCCGTGATGCTTTCAAGTATCTTGAGAAGGTACTCATATGCAACAGGATCCTTGAGGTAGAGCTTCTCACAGCACTCCAAAAATTCTTCTTGAAGATCCACTGGAATCAGATCTACCAGGGCAGAGAGCAGTCTGCCTAGCATTATTCCTTGCAGTCTAGCATCTGTGTGTCTGGAGAAAAAGGAATGAGAAAATGTTTACACACAGTAAGCAACCTTCTATAACATGCTTGATTTAAATAACAGATATGTCGAAGAGAGGTCTTAATACCTAAAATCTGCCATTGAAGAGAGAGCCACGTTGGTCCACAGCACTGTGCTGACTTTGTGAAGCTGCTGTGCTCTCTCCAACCATTCTCCCAGTGTTACATGGGATGATGACAGGACAGGAAGCCCACTTACATCCCACTGGCTTGTCTTGCTGCTGCTAGTTAGAATTTCAAAGAAGCACTTTGAGAAAACAGCTCGGGTCAAAATGCCTGGGCCCTAAATCAAGAGATTAAGAGTTAGATCATCCAGATGCAACTTGCTCTGACTAGGCTAGAACTTACAATATTGCTTTAGAAAACTTGAATTAGTCAACAAGAGCATTCAGCCTAGAATTTGATTAGGTCAGAAGAGACAAACCTTCATAGAATGGTTCACATGAGATTTAGAGAAGCTGTTTTCCTCTGCTGCAGGCAGTGGCCTCCAAGTCAACCAGTAATCTGGGTCTGTGGTGAAAGTACTGCTCCAAAAGGATGCTAACACAGCATTAACTAGCTGAGATGACAGAAGAGACATTTCTTCAGGGGATATCTAAGGAGAAACAAAAACCTAGAGGTGAGAATAACGTACAGGGAGTAAAAGAGTATTAAGCACACACATGTACAAAGGAAATATCATCCCCCCTTTTTCAGAAGGTATAGCACAAGATACTCTCCAAGATCCTTTCAAATTCATGTAGCATTTGCTTGCATTTCCTCAGTGAAGAGTAAACTTCCTGATGTCAGCACTGTTTCCTGGCTGTGAAACATGCAGCATGTTTACAGAGCAAGTTGTTAGACTACAGCCTGTAGTCCATGACTGTGCAACCTTTTGTTACAATACACAAAGGTGCAGAGGCATAAAACGGGGTAAAGCCATCCAATACTCTGCTCTGAAGCATTTAAGGTGAACTTGTGTTTTACTGTGCTTTGTGGGAACACCACCACTGTATCATAAATATTAAACAGAGTTATTAAATGTTCTACAGAAAAATGCATCAAGTAGCTTTATCAGTCTGTTTGATTTGCAACAGAACTAAAAAATTTTAGAGGCATGGGAACAAAGGAAAGAATTTTTCAGCACAATATTACTTTGAATACATAGATACAACCAGGCTGGCACCTACCATCCAAACAATTTCCCATTAGGTCACAGATGGATGTATGGAACAATACTAGCAAACAAACTATTTTATTTGAGATTTTGTTGTATTTTATCTTTTAACACTGTGTTTTAATTGCATTTTCTCAAGGCTTGCAGTTATTAACCTTTGTTAAAAGAAGGAACAGCTTTTTTCAGGCAGACATAGAAAAACTGCATGTCAAAAATCTTAGTGATACATGCATTTTGAAGAACCTTTGAAACTTCAGGAAGATTATTTAAAGATCTGATTTAATTAAATTAAAATAAAACTTGTTCTTACTTCATTAAGGTGTAACAAGTGCCAGAGTCCAGAGAGCTGGTGAGAAGCAGCTGGTGTCAGCTTCAGAGAAAAAGCTATGAGCTGAGCTAGATCTGAACAGACATTTAAGTCTTGACTGCACTTCTTCCTGTAGCAGGTAAAAAATATACAACCTAAGCAGTGCTTAAGCAGGACATATGAAATAAATCACTTGGATGGTGGAATACCAACCATCAGAGTTCCAACACTTGGATAGTAAAACAAATTAGGATGGCAAGCAAAGTCACCAAAAGGTTAAAATGACAGTGTTTCAAATGTTGGGGAAGAACAAGCACTCAAATAATATTCAAAACACTTGAATCCTTCAAAGCTAGCAAAGTCTAAACAAAAGGGGGGAAAGTGTAATGTCCTATAGCCAGAAGCTCCATGTTGAGCAAAACATACAAAACATTTGGGGACAAACCGTTTTCTAGCTTTATAGCTTTTGTGAAAAGTCAGAACTTAGCTGAATCCAAGAGTGATCCAGTGATTCTAACAGTCTCATTACACGAAAAAATTACTTTCACTGAAATCCATAAATGAATAGTTTAATCATTTCTTTTAAGGAATGGTAAACCTGACTAAAAATAAATACACTTGGTCCCTTAAAACACTAACACTTCTTAAATTAATAATGTTAATTCAAACTATTATATGTGTGTATAGTTTACACAAAAGTAAGCATACATGCTAGCCTACTTCCTTCATCTCCAGGTCTAATTCAGTTTTTCTGCAGTAGCCCCCAGCAATACAGTATAAACACCTTCTGTTGATCCCTGACACACATACATTTGTGTGCTGCATAGAAATGTATGCACATACACACAGGTGTCTATAAATCACAAACATCCAGGTTTACATGCAGATGTAAAGCACCAAAGTTACAGTTTCTAGCTAGGGATTTGGAATATCACAAAAGGAATATAGGAGTTCTTTCTCCAAACTTCTTCTTACCTTCTTGCACAAGCCTTGGCCACACAATCTGCTGTTAGTTTGTACTGCCAGAGCATCCCTATGTATTCCATTGCAGGCCACAGCTGAACCTGACTGCAGAGCTGGTTTAGCAGGGCAGGGTCTAACTGGTTGGAAATGGTGTCTCCAGGAAGCCTTTCTTCTGAATAACTGTATGTGACTCCTCCTGCTTTCAGTTGTGAATGTACAGCTTTCAAAAATATCTGTAGCTGACCTGTTTGACAGAACAAAAGAGGCACATAAATGTATGTACTATGTTTCTTGTCAGTGAACATTTAACAACCTTTCCATCTGTGTACAAAAGAACAGAGATGGCAGAAATCATCCTGCTGGGCTCTTCACAAGTGTTACCTACCCAGACTAACATCTTCTAAATGATTGGCTCTTATTATCAGGCCATCAGCTTGCAGCAATGCTTTCTTCATCTTCACTCCTGTGGCAGCAATATTCACACAGCACATTTTTTCTTGCCATCTACTGTCTCCACAGGCCAATTTTAGCTCCAGGATGTTCAGTGGTTTGCTGAGAGCTTTTAACTGAGAAAAACATTCCATGCCCAGTTTATCCTGGAAACACGAAAAGGAAAATTTGTTTCAGTGGTGCTAAACAAAGCCACCAACAAAATTTGTGACTGCAGACAAAACTAAGATTTCAAATTCACATGTACACAACTAAAGTACAAGCATATATAACCAGCCTGCAACAACAGCTTAAAAATAATTTTTTAGTAGCCCGACTCAATACAGCAGGAAACCAGAAATTGAAACAGGTGGCTACAATTCCTCCTTGTCAAGTTAGGGTTTCTTCCCCTTCATGAAGAAACTACATAGATCATGCAGACAAATAGTACTTCAACTGGGCAACTGATCTCAATCAAGGGCAATAAATACACAAAATAATAAAAAAATACCAGGAGCTACTGTCACTTACATGAAATTACATTTTATACCTGCAATTTAAATACATTTGGAGGCTTAGCTATATTAGATCCATTTGGATGCCTAAATACATTTGGATCTTTCCAAATTATTAGTAAGCACTGAATGTTCTTCAGAGTCTCATAAAGTAACTATGTGCATTTTTTGATAGCTGAGTATCCTTGAGAGAGAAGATCATAAAAATCTAGGTCTAAGCACCAGTGACCAACACAACTGCATATGACTACTTTTGCACTCCTTTTAAACAGGGACTTGTATTCTTTAGAAAATTCACTGAAATATTTTTTTTTTTAATAATTACATCAAATTCTGAAATATATAAACTCCAAGACTGTCATAATTAAGAGGCCTTGTTTTGGGAAGTCATAAGGTAGCCCCACCTTTGCTGAATAAAAGGAAGTGCACAGGCTGTTCGAAATACACCTATGTTCACTGAATAAGCAAGTGGCATATTGATAATCACAAGCCTCCAAATCACAGCAAGGAGTAATATTTTTATGCTCAGCTACCTCTTTCTATTAAGTAAATATTTTCTATACATAGCATAATTAATAGTAGAAATGCTATATCTGGATAACTGATATATTTCTCAGAAGATATGTACATTAACATGTGCTGAAATTTTCTTTTTAATCAATCTTAAAAATAGAAAAGAATTGTGTTTTCTCTGTCCTGAAAAAGCAAGTGCTGTAAATGTATTAAAGCCTATCTGGACATTGCTGGAACTACAAATCCTTTGCAAACATAATATTGATACCTTAAAAGGAAGGGGTCTTCCTAGAGACTTCTGTAGTATCTTCATATTGGTGGAATTACCAGCAGGATTGACCAAGCAGCTCTGAATCTGCTGTGAAATTGATTGAATTTCCCTGGAAATCCTTGTAGAGGGAAAAATAATAAAAGGGAGGGACAGATAGGAGAAAAAAGCCCACAGTTAACAGAAATTTGAGAAACAAGGGAAAAGGATGTATAAGGATGTATAAGCATCCTTTTACTAAAGGGGTAAAGATTCTAGATGGTCATTTGAGCAAGCAGAAGCACAGTGCTAGCAAACAAAGATTTTTAAAAACAAACAATGTAATTTGCATCACTAATGGAACACAGCTTGGGACACTAATCTAAACAATGCTTAGCAGCTATAACACTACAGAAAACAGTAATTTATACAGCTATTTAGCAGAAATCAAAAGCCACCAAACAAAGCCACTCACTTGTTCTCTGATCCAATAAGCATCTGAGGAATTCTGTCAATTAGGTGTTTCATAACCCAGTGCCAGTGCAGAGCCAGGAGTGACAACCCTGGCGAGTCCACTGTGACAGAGTCAGAGACAGCCCAGAGCCGGTCCCGCCACAGCGAGCAGCACAAAACCTAGAACCAGCCAAGGAGGTTACAGAGTTACCACTGCCACAGCTAACACAACACTTCTTACTTCAAGCAGGAGAAAAAGCAAAACCGCCATCACTTGTATTGACTTCAGAGTCCCACAGTGTTTTGTATTTAGTGCTATACAACCAGGACTCAACTACAGGTTCTCTAAAAATACCACACCAGCAAGGGGAACTACAGCAGCCAAAACCAACTAATACCTGCACCAAGTCTACAATGTTAAGATTTCAGCAAAATGATATTCATGGTCTGAAAAGGGAAAGGGAGAAGTGAAAAACCTTTGTGGCCTGCATGTCAGATGTCCAGGTTCACAGATTCTTATCTCAGATAGAAATGGATACTCTGTTTATCATCAGTGGAGAGAAACAGGCACTCCTAAAGCACAATTCATGCCATCCCAATCAAGTATTAGAGGGCACAAATACAGCCACTGAAACAAACATGACTTTTTGCCTACTGTTAGGCATATTCTGAATACAAACAAAAGCACTGCACTTTATTTCATGGCCCCTGAAACTAAAAATAGTGTTTTGCACACAATTTCATTTCACCCAATTTCCATAAATGTACTATGCAAAGTCGACTCACATCATGCGTGTCATCGTCACTTAAGGCCACCTGAGTAGACTTCACCCAGTGAAGTGCAAATGCATCCCAAAGTTCAAAGAAAGCAGCAAGGTTGACCACGACTACATGAGGAAGACAGTTGTAACTTCCTGGATCTGAGGTTTGGGGAACAGGAAAAGAAAGGCAGAGACTGAATATTCCAGCCACATCACATGACACAGATGGGTCAACTTCTGATCACTAGAACCTCTCTATGATTAAGGAAAAAAACCTACAACCTGAAAAGATCCAAGAAATGAAGCAATAAAAGTATCCTTTATTATTTTCACAATTCTCGATTATCTCTATGCATTTTGTACATATAGGAAAAAACCTATTATGAGGGTTGATTCCTTGATCAATTGCTTCTATGCAGCACACTAACTTCATCACTAAATTTTACCCTTTGTTTTAGAAGCAAAACTTCCTACTTACATAAATCAAAAACACAGCTGAAGAATTTGGTTATTCCTGTTAGCTAAAGACAGAACGCTATTCCAGTTCCTCTCCACTGTTATTCTAAAGTTTGGTTAATTAAGAGAAAAAGGTCATAATCACTGATTACTTCTTAGAGGCAGGACATAAACAGTGTAGCCTAAGGAATATGTAATTTAATAATAATGTGTCAGATACCACACTAGTCCTCATTTGACTGCTTTACATTCACATATTCTTTCTTTGCACACCATGTTTGAAGTACACATTTCATACCAATGCAAATGAACCATATTTCAAATTGACTACAGAACCAAAAGGAACAGCAAAAATCAACCCACTTTTGTGGAAATCTAGAGACATTCTTAAGACACTGTTTCTTGGCTTCTTGCTGGCAATCAAACTCTTCTCAATGTAACTTCTCTTTTCTCGGTCAAGAAATAACACTGTCCTGAAGTAAAAATAAAGTTGTTATCAATCCAACTGTTTTAAACCTTGGCCTTATGAGAATGGTGAACTACAACATGGCATTTGAACTGCAAAGTGACATAAGATATTCAGTGTATTATGGAAGAAGTACAAGGCGCAACACAACTAATTGCTTGAATATGGTTTTTGTAGAAGCAAGCTTCACAAGGAGCAGATTCCTGACTTCACCAGGAAGGAAAAACTAGTGAGCTGCTAAACAGATGCAACACCATGGCCTGCAGGATATGTGAGCAGCTGCTTTCTTACACTTCAACTTCAAAATCTGTGTACTTTTTAATCGTATTATGAAAAACAGTCAAAATCCAAAAGCAGGACAACTATCTAAGTTTTGTCAGGGATCTCACACTGCTGCTTCTGCCTCTTTAATGCTTTATCCCACAGTTCTGATTTGTCCTTGAAGTACTGAGCCTGTACGGAATGCTGGGAGCTCTGCTCCTATATTAAGTGATTGTGTTTAGCACACATCTACAGAAAACAGAAGCAAAGCACTGAAATACCTGTACAAAAACCTGTGCCTGATATTTTAGACCACACCTATCAAAACCTAAAATCACACTTGGCAGACATCTCAAGTGTTTACTCAGCACTGGTTACAGGCACTGGGCACCCTTTACAAGGGTTTTTTTGTAACCCACCGATTTGCTGCAGACTTCAAAAGCATAAGAAGCTGGTCAGTGTGTTCCATTTCTGCATCAAAGTTCATTGAATTTCTAATGATCTCCAAAAACTGCATATTCCATCTTGGGTCCAGAGGCATCACATGTTCATCTGGAAAGGTAGACAAGACAGGACAGCAGTGAAACATTACTCAGTTCTCTTCTTGGTCCCCCCCTGCCTATGCAAGAACATTAGGGAAAGGAAGAAATAAAGAAGCAGCCTAGGAGGAAGGCAGCCTAGGAGGAAGGCAGTCAAACTCTCCCACTCCAGATACCCAAAGAGAAAAGCACTAAAGCTGACTGCAGGTTCTGTAAAACAGAACAGTGACAATAAATTAAATAGGGGTTAGAGCTTAGAAACTAAGTCTGGCTCACAGTCCAGGCAAGATCCCCTGGACCATCCACAAAAGGCCCAGTGTCACTGTATGCAGCTTTCATGCACCTAACAAGCTTGGAAAAGAAGCCAAAGGTCTGAGCTCCCCACAAAACACCAAGGGGAAATTACAGGCCAAGCCATGGGTTTCAGATGGGCTAACACGAATCCTAAGGAAAAAAAAGTCCAAGGTACCTAAACTATCAAGTCAGAAAGGCAGAAAATATTTGAATCACTCTTCAAAACATCACTCTGAGCTGCAGGAATACATTTGAGCCACAGATACACAGCCAGAGCTCATGGACAGAGCACTCATCTCTAACTTGAATAGTATGAATGCATTTAATCGCCATATTTGCTGTTCTAGACATCTAGAATGTTTTTATTTGTTGTAATTTCTTTTTCTTTTTTTTGCTTGTTTTCTTTGTTGTACATTCTTTTATGACAAAGGCAACATTTATTTAGAATTTAGCCTTTGTTTTGCTACATACATTTCCTAAGAAGGGTTGCAGTGTGTTCAGAGAACAAATAAAGGAAGCAATGTCTTGCATCCATCTTTTTCAGGAATACCTGTCATAGTTGGCTGTAGCAACTTGATCATGTTACTGACTCCAGATGAGAGGGGACTGGCATAAAAACAACCAAGGGCTACAGCACCTGCTTCCAGCTGAATCCTCACTGAATCTGCAGGTGAAGAGGGGAGAACATGGGCATAAAAGAGTGATTAGTACAAATCAAGAAAAATAACTTTGACTGAGCCAGCACAAGCAGACTGAACTATATCTGTGCACCCACTTTGGATATGCTGGTTGGTCATATTTTGTATTGGTTCCAAAAGAATGTGAGAATGTCAAAGCTGAAGACAAAAATCTTATAAGGAGCTCTAGCTGAACTAGTGATATTATGTGTATGCTAGTAAAATATGGTTTGTGAAAATCCATGGATTTATACCTTCAAATCTTCCTCTCAACACTTTTTTTTTTGGGGGGGGGGGGGGGGAGGTATTTTTTTTACAATAAGAAAAAAAAAGCACACTTTTCATTATTTTTTTAACATATTTTCTACTTTACAAACCTACCTGCCTGAAAAAAAATGGCAAAATAAAGAGGAAGCAATTAATATAGGGACAGCATATCTGAGATTTCAGACCATAGAAGAAAGCTAAATGTTTAAATTATTTGGACTAATGGCTGCCTAAATGCTCCATGAGTTTAATGTGATTGATTCTGTAATTAAGGGAATAGCTCATCTCAGCTATTATCCTCAATGCTCAGAAAACACTGCTTCGGGAAATCTCAGTTCTGCAGTTTTGTGGCATTTGTATTTTAACACCAGATACACAGAAGGCATTTGACTGCCTATCACTAAAAGAAATAGTGAAAAGGATACTTGCTTACACAGATGAAAAGCCAATCCAAAAGTAACTAATTCAGAAATGGCACAAGTTATACACATGGTTGAATAATAAAGGATAATGTTTAGCCCAAATCTCCTTAATTCCCGAACATGCACAACCTGTTTCTGTCCCTCCCTGGAGCCTCCACACCCTTGAATTAGTGTAGATAATTGACTCTTTATAACCCATAATTGGAATAATCCATTTGGAATGGTCTGGATGTTTTCATAGAAGACTTAACAACTCAGGCCTTAGACAAAACAAAGTTAAATGATTACATACCAAGCACCTGTGGCAGATTTTTGGCTAAGGAGTTAAGCCATTTAACTCTTAATTTCCAGTCTTGATTGGTTGCCTTTCCTATGAACAATTTCACTGAAGCCTGGAGAACTTCCATTTCGTCCATCCAGTTTGCATCTATCTCAACAGCACTGAACTTGAGACTCTCAGGATTAGTGGACTGCAGAACTTTCTTAAGATCTTGCAGAGTCACTGGTAATGTCCTGAAACACAAAGAAGTCCAACAATCAACAGCTCGAACTGCCAGATCTGGAAAAAATATTATTTTGCAGGTCAAGCTATGCAACCATGTTTAGGCATCAGTGTAGGAATGCAATGATCTTTCCTCCACTATTTAACTCTAAAACCAGTTTCCAACTTCAAATCAGTTGGCAGTGTCTACTATTAGGAGCTCACTGATGCCAAAAATTCATGCACTATCCCAAGAGACTATGCACAGAATTTCACTGAGAAATTCTAATTGATTTGTGCACCAGAATGATAAATTAAAATTAAAGTTAAATTAAAAAAGACAAAGATAGGAAAAGAAGTGTCATTGAGTAAAAAATAAACAACAAAACCAAACAAAAATAGCAAACAACACAGCATATTGCTGAAAGTTTACAATTTCAACTTTTTATCTTACTACAAACTTACAGAGCTTGTTGTTTCACTGGAGCAACCTACAGTACCTATCTGTATACCTATAGTCCAGAGTAGGTTATTAAGCAAAGAAGGCAGAAACAAAGTTTTTGCACTAGTGTTGTAAAAATTAACAGCTATATTGCACAAGAAATCATTAGAAAACTCTTTCATATATCCCCTGAACAGGGGCCTCTGCTTCTTTCAGACAGCTCTGTTTGAAGAAGGAAATTTGTGTTTTTAGCTGTAGCTACTGGACCTAAAATTACTGATGAATAACTGATTACCTGAAAACAAGAAATCCAGAGAATCATTAGTATACTTTAAACCAGTTCAATGCTCAGGTTTTTTAAAGCTTAGAAGGAAATGGAAGGAAGAAACTTTGGGGCTCTTATTACCTACTAAACCCAGTGTTTGCATTCACGTTTTCTGCTAAACAACTCAAAATGAGTCCAATGCACTTACTGAAGATTAAAAAGTTAAGTATTTTTAATGCATTTGGAAGACTTAAGAATAAAGCAGTAAATAATTGAACTTTCATTTGCAGTGGTTGTACGGAAAGGTAATAGGAACAAAGAGCATGACAATCACAATCTCTACCTGCACAATTTGATGAAGACAGGATTTTGCAATAAACAGTTACATGCTATGAACAGCTCACATATATTGTTTCTCATTTACTAGACCAAAAAAAAAAGTTTCCTGCCTACCTGCAGTTTCTGAGGTTTAGCCTATGCAGACAGTACATCAGGACCTGCCCATCACTCCGGACTGTGGAAAGGACTGAGTCCTCAGCTGCAAACAGACCCGAAGGCAGGGAGTCTGGCCACAATCCCACTGCCAGCAAGGACTCACCCCAAGTGTCAGGGGAAGCCAGAGAGGAAGCGTGCCTCGTAACCAATTCTAATACAAGCTACAACAAACAACCAAAAAGCAGTTCAGAGTCACATTAAAACATGTAACATGTATTCAAGCTGTTCCATAGCTCAGGAAATTCTTTAATTACATGTATTTATTACGAAATTACTAGACACCAAATATTCTACAAACACTATATAATGTACACAATAAAAGTACCAAAACATTCCTACCACAAGTGAATTAACACACTGTGCAGTTTCAAACAGGAAGTGAATATGTCTACAGATGACATTGTGCACAGTGTTACAGGCTACAGATACATCAGTGTGAATATCCCAAAATCTCAGCTGAAGCTATTAAAAACTACAAGCTCAGAGTCCAAACAGGATGCTGTTTGGTTCATGTCTCCAAGAGCACCATCTTCATCAGTCTCTATCTCAGGCATCTAAGACACTGAGGATCTCAAACACTAGCCTCATGAAGTTACATTTTTCACTTATCTAGATGATCTAAGAAAAGCTCTGAAATACAGGATTTTTACCTTTTGGTTCATCTGCAGTTGTTGTGAGCGGCCATAAACTTCCCAACAGGCTCTGTAAAAAGACTTGGCTAATCCAAAGCCTCTTTGTATTTGCTGCACAATTAATACAGCAGCCTGAAGCAAAGGTGACAAAGATGACACAGAACCTGAAAGATACACAGCACTTAGAGTGATATGAATGTTTAGTAACTGTAAGCCCTTTAATCTGAAAAACACCACTTAATGTGTCACAATACAAAACAAATTTATCCTATTGACCTGAAAGCTGAATGGATTCTTCCCAAGGTTGATAAGAAAATCTGACAAGACCGTAAATAACAGATGATCAGCTCAAAATAAGAGATGAGACAGCTGAGCTGAATGAAACTCAGCCACAAAATACAACTTGTGCAAACCTTCTATTTTGCTGATTTTCGCTTTGAATACATTGGTTTCCTGATAGCAAGGGACAATATGCCAGTGTCTGATGTCTCCAACAAAGCACAGTAGTTACCACATTTTCATGACTTGGGACTACTTCATGGGAATGCAAAAAAACCAATCCAAAAGTAACTGATTATAGTTTTATGTGCTTACTTATATCAGCACATAGCATAATAAAATAACCAGGGTTTAACACTAAAGACTTCATCCAGATACACATAATGAGCCCACGTTGTTAAAGAATACTGGACAGACTTTTTTTACCTGCTATTGCTTCCTTGGTTTCTGAATGCACAGCCAGAAGTGCATCACAGACACTGTCTCCAACTAAACCCAAACCATGCAGGAGTAACTTCAAATCCAGACTGTCCAATATAGTTCCATCATTCTCCCCAGGAATGTAAATTTCAATCCCACGATTCCGCATGGCTCTGGATATTTCCCCATGAACTGGATCCATAGAAAGGAAGAGCCTGATCGATATTAGATAAGAATAATTTAAGTTGGAAGCAGCCTACAACAATCATCCATCTCAACTGCCCAAAATTCTTAAGATGTAACTTAGGTCCTTAAACTATCACTCTGGAACTACCAAATCTGCTTCTCCATAAAGTAAATTCACCTTCATAAAAATGGGGACACAGTATCTAGAAATCCAGAGACAGCTACTGAATTTAAATGAGAAATCTCTATGAATAGTTATACTTTGCAATTAGACACAGATACTCTGCATGACTTCTAATGCATTATCTGAATTATGTCTGTTTTATCACTTGCCCACTTAAAAAGAAAGTTAGACTGTGCCTCCAAGCTATAAAGATTTTGAGAACTCTTAGCAACAGTTACAAATAAATCTGTCCTATTTAAAAAACTGAAGTATCCAACATTCAAGTAGTTAACACTATCAATAGACATGCTTAAAAGCAAGGAGGGAAAAAAGTAGTGGAAAGGGGTTTCTGAAAAGTCAAGAATGTTTCCAATTCAGAGGAACCAGAGGGTATCAGTCCCAATATCCTTGTCATGAATTTGTAACAGGTAGGACTGATACAGAATCCTGTTAAATTCTTTTGCCATCTTCCCCAGAGACTACTTCAGGGCTGAGAGAACAGACTGTCTATTTGGGTGGTTTGTTGGGGTTTTTTTAAGTCCTGTCACTGCAGGAAACCCAAATTTATATATGGGATGGAAAAAGCTGGGAAGAAAATTATTATGCCCATATACCAGCTTTCATAACCAGCACATCTCAAGACTTCACCATCCTCAATGCACGTGTCCTCAATTTCATCACAGTGAAACAGCGAAGTGCTGGAGTCCTAAACTAGAACTGCAAAATCAAGGCAGAGGCACACTGCTATGAATTTTCCTGTGTAATACTTTGTGTTGCAACAGGGATATAAAGCAAAACCTCTTAAGCTTTTTTTTATATGCTCACCACAGTGCAGTTTTCTTCCCTGCTAGAAAGTGTCACTACACTACATAGCAAACTGAACAGCATTCAAAATATAAGACTGGCTCACTGATGACATTTTTATGCTAAACCTGCTATTTGATAAAGGAGGGGGGGGGAAGGAGAAACAAAAAGCAGAAATAAGTACCTGAAGTTTGGATGAGGAGCTACTGTGGGAACTGTGCCATCTATGACACCTCTCTCACTCATGGTCAGAACACCTCCTGGTTCAAGCAAAGCATTCAAGCGGTCCAGCACAGAAGGGCTACATTCAAAACAAATTCATGTGGTCAAAAAAGGTACCAGTTTGATCCCTTTCTAATCTGAAATCAAAATGGTACCAACCCTAAGCAAAACCCAAACAGTTAATTACTCTATAAGGTAACAGGAAAACTGTCAACTGCTAAGTTGTCTGAGAAGGAAGATTACTCTTCCAGAAAATCTAAGTTATTGCATCTGTGTATTATCAAATGCCAAATATTCAGTTGTGAACCACTCAGTAAGAGGCAAAGTCAGTCAGGGAGGTCAAAGGGTTCACTGAAACAAGGCCACTAAAATCTCTTACTTGCAGAAATTAACATTGTCCATTAAGAGCCAGTCTCCAGATTGCAGGGCCTGAACCAACATCCCATCTACCCACTCAAAAGTGCCATGGCTGTTGCAGTCAGCAGCCTGAGCCTGCTGCAGCTTGAAACGCCGGAACTCTTCTACCAGGTCAGCAAACTCTGAAAGGAAATACATCTTACACTGAGACTTACATTAATGAAGTAGCTCCCAGCACCATTCAAGAAAAATAGTTGTTATTTTGTTAATAAACATATACGCTTCCCACTTTTTAGGGGAACATAGCAGAGGTTCAGCAGCCTCCCATAGATAAAGTCCACATGAACAGAAAAGTTGGCAAGCACAAAGAAATATAAAACAGATTGACACTTTACTCCCTAAACAGGTACTTTTCTGCATAACTTCTCCCCCATTAGATGAAATTTGGTGAGTATTGATGCCTTATTTTAAACAACGATCAAAAAAAAAAAAAAAAAAAAAAAAAAAAAAAAAAGAAGGAAAACCAGCATACATACCTGCTTTTGTGTAAGAATTTATTTTGTTGTTTAGTCGCTGGATAAGTACAAGTATTCCCTCCAGTTTGCTCACTAAATCAGCTGTAACACTTCCACCTCCTTCCCCCAGAGATTTGGGTTTGTAATTCAGGATGAAATTGCTCCAAGCACGCAGCACGAGTTCAGCATCATCTGCACAAAGTTCTGCCAGGAGCAGACTGTCCCGTACGAGTGTGCTCACAGCTCTCTCCACCTTTTCCAAGAGGCGCTGCCACGGCCTGTTGATATCAACCTGCAAACAGGCCATTAGGGAGTTCGTTCATGCAGAACACCGTGGTGCCAAGGCTCCATTTACACACACTAAGCTCACAGCAGACTGGCCACTATTAGGTAGGAAGGAGAAATTCTGCCCTATTACCAAAACAGTATTTACCTGCTCAAATCCACCCAGAAGTTCAGTTGTATCCATTGAGCTGTTCATTGCCATGATCTTCAGCCGATGGCCGGTGAGATGGGCCAACAGCTCCACCAGACTGGTTTTGCCAACAGCTGCTGGGCCCACCAGGATCACCATCCAGCTCATGTGCACACACTTCATTACAGACTCCAGAGACTGCAGTGAATGATGCAGAAGTGAGAGAGTTCTGCCAGAATGAGGAATATAGTTGCCACGAGAAAGAACTGAATAACCAATCTGAAAGGGATGACAGAGGCACATGGAGCTTAGCTGTGCAAGTCATTTCCTTCCCTATCCCATCACAAAATCCCTTGTCAACAGTTTACCTGAACATTATACGGACTGATGTGAAACTCCCTGGTTCCTGTATACACATCAGCCTCTTGGCCAAAAATGTCTCTGTACACAGAAATAACCTAGAACAGTTTAAACAACAAAAAGAGACTTATGAGTTCAAGTCATCCACTGTTCCAAAGATTCACTTCTAAAGGTCTATATCTGAGGTATCTTTTCCTCTCAGCTCCACAGCTGTATGACAGTAACTAACACAGTAAATCACGAGCTCATTTAACCCAAAGTGCAGCAAACAGTGTGAGTGTAAGCTGGCCACAGCAACCCTTTCATTAATCACAGTTTCCTGAGACTTGAAATACTGTAAGCAGTGTTTCTCTTTAATAAAGTAGTGGGATGGAAAGTACTTCATAAATAAATCCTTTCTTTGGTAACACAGAAAAATATAACAATGTTATAGAGAGGGGAAAGTAAACCCATGAGGAAATAGGCAGTCACATACAGCCAGTAACTTCAGTTTCACAATCTGACTCTCCAGTTTAACACCACTTAAATAGTGTGAAATTAAACAAAAGCACAGGTTTTCTAAGCAAGAGAGGGATAAGTAGGTAGGAAACATTATTATTTAATACAGACTCACACAAGGATATGTTTTACTTTAAGTCCTTGGTCATTCTACTCGCCTTCATTTACATCAGCTGTTTGCTTTTATACTAATTAAATTGATATTTGAAATGGCAAGGGGAGCAGGTATAGCAATGTATAGCAAACCCCAAAACTCCAAACAAACCTTTTTAGTTTTTAAGAGTAAGTGTCTATGAATGAATTGCAAGGAATCTTAAAAGTGGAGATCTATACTTGGATTTCTATAAATATATCCTGACCATCTGAAGAGAAAGGAAGAAGAACAAGAGCTCACCTTTTCTTTGTCTTCTCTGGTTCTCATTCTTTCTCCATATACTAAAAACACATGCTGGCCTGGATCATAACATCCTGGTGACTGGTCAACAAGCATAAGCTGGCACCAGCGGAAAAGATCACGTAAATTGAATTCCCAGGGTCCTCCTTTCTGTCCCCACTTTTTTTCAGCCATTACCTCTTTTTCAATCTGAAAAAAAAAAGGTAGTAACTAAAAAAATAATCTTTGATTCCATCCACATGCTGGTCTTCAAATATTATTTTTAAATGTCAATTGAACTTCTGCCTTGGTACTGCTTACAAGACAAAGACAACTGAAAGAGCAGGCTGAATTTACTTTGCTGAAGGTATGTTAGGAAATAAAGCTTGATTTAGTTTGTCTCTACTGTTTCTCTCAACACTCAGCTCAGTTTTGCAATTTACTCTTGCACTCTTATAAATGAATATGCAGTAAGATGCTGACACAAGAGATTTTACCTAAGGTCACAGAATACTACTTTCTCCTGTGTATATATGTTTTATCTTCTGTGAAAAACAGTGCCTCATCAAATACCGACAAAGCATCTGATTGACATTGTACAAGAATTCAGGTTTAGTGGTGTTCTTTACTTTCCTCTGCATATATTTCCATCCCTCTTTTTTCACCCACACACTTCTCTATAAAAATGCTTGGAAATAAAACATTATATTTAATTTTTTTCTAATCTTACTGCATTCTGCTTACTTCTACAGAAATGAAATTAAAATATGTTTACCTTGTTATTGAAAGCAACCATTTTAGCAATAATAGTTTTATCAATAGCAGGAAACAATGTCTTCCCAATAAACTTCATGTCTTCTGCTGACAGTGGATCAACATACACCTGTAAAACCAACAGTATTCAGAGTGTTTATAAAGTCAGAAACCTCTAAGACAGGATCATGATGTAGTTGAAACCAAACAAATAAGCTTGCCTGTGTAAATCTATTAAGAAAGGACTTGGGGAGACCTTTCCTTCCACCTCCTTGTCTGTACGGATTCTGGCATCCAAAAATCTTCGTCGTCTTGTGCTGTACATGAAAATTCATTCCCAATTCTGGAACGTAAATCTCAGCTCTGTGGTCAAAGCACGCATTTAGCCCCTCTAACACTGATTGAGAAGCCAGATTCAACTGAGAAGAGAAAGGATACAATATTAATGCTCCACAAAACATTTTTGCATAATCTCTAGTCTAATAGTCTGGGATATATAGAAGGTAAAATTCCATTTCATTGCAGTTCTAGAATTAACACAAGTTATTACCACCAGCTAGACTGTTATTGTACTGGAGCAACTAACACTTCCTTATTCACTTGTTATTTGTACTGTGTATTTTCACTGTGATAACAAAACAATTCTCCATTGTAAAACTTGCATTTTCAATACGTTTTTTCCTGAACTTATGTTCATACATTTGTGGCACTCAGAGCATTTTGTTTGTTTGTTTAAATTAAGGCAGTCTCAGCTATTTAATTATATAAGTTGTTTGAAGTGGCATTCTTCTCAACAGGGGGGAAAAAGGAGGTATACAAGGGGCTAAAGAACTGAAGATTTTGCACTCTGCAGTAATTAGAGTGCATATTGCCAAGAAGGCAGATCTGTGCACACAGGCATGCTTGAAAGCACTTACTACAGGGTACCCGAGCAAAACTGCAGTGGCAGGAAAGCTTATACTGGCAAGATGGAACTCTTCATCATCTCAATTAAATCAGTAACCAACGCAGTCTATTAGTCCTCAGACAAACACCTTCTATTTCAGTGAAGTTGTATCCATAAAGAACAATTGTACTGAAACTTCTGTTGACATTCTTCCCTAAAAACTTCCAAATGCAAATCAAACCTATCCTTGGTCTTCTGCAATAATTTAAGCTGGGATTCAATTCTTGTTCTATTGTCTCAAGGAAGTCTAGTCATCACTTGCTTTCATGAAGAGAGGTCATCAGCATGCAAAGGTATTTATTCCACAAGGCAAATCACCAAATTTGCTCTTCTAGAACATTCCATTTTATTTGTCCCCAAACCGGAATTTACCTCATCTAAGACAATCCAGTGTCCAGCCTTCAACGCTGCTAACAGTGGTCCATCACGCCAGGCAAATTCTCCTCCCTTCCCACCTTCAACAGGCAAGTCTGTTCCAAATAAGTCTGTCACATCCTTTGGGAGTAAAGAACAGAACAGGGGAATTGAGGAATTACAAAATTGAACTGAAGTTAACAAATGATGTTTATGAACTTTACTTAACATTTTCTCTCTTTCAATACTTATACTTTTAAGTCTAATTTAAAATTTTCAGCAATTGCAAAATGCTGAAAGCTTTTCCATTATAGGACTCCAGTGATAAGGTACAATATTTAACAACAAAAATTCTAATTGCAACAGAAAAGCTAAAAAGCCTTAAAGCTGTTTTTGAGTAATGTTGCAGAAGCCAAGAAAAACACAGTAGACAAGGATATGCATGGCTTCACCTGAAAAGAACAGAAATATCTGGGAACTGGCATTCACTCACAGAAGCTTGCTGCTCTGTCTGCTTCCCCCTCCCATTCAGTTCTGAGACCACTGAGACCAAAAAGGAAAAACTGACATTTCAGACACAGCGCCAAAGTTAAAGAGAACTGCACTTTAAAAGTTATACAAAGCTTCTACCCTGCCATGAACACTGAGTAATGAAGATAATATTTTATTCTACCGTTTGCTCAGACAGGTTGATTCGAACAAGACAGTTCCCTGAGGCTTTTGCCAGGGCAGCAACAAGGCTGGTCTTGCCCACTCCTGGTGAGCCCTCCAACAAAATAGGTTTGTTAAGCTGTAGGGCTCTTAACAGTCTCTGCGCATTCACTGCTGTAGTCCCAGCATTTAAAGCATAATCTGTCATGTTGTTCCTCTGGAGAACAGGGCCTAAAACAAAGGAAAGATAAACCAGAAAACAATTAAACAATAAAGAATGTTTATGCTGGAGGTGCTGACAGTGTGTCTCTGAATGAGCTCACTCTGTCTGTAAACTGCTGATCTCAGTACAGCAAGCAATGGAGATCCAGCTTGTATGCCATTCTTGGACATGTGGCACATCTATTTGTTTGACCCAGAGCTGCATCTCAGCCCATCTCCCCATATTTATACTGAATTTTGCAAAAAAAAAAAAAAGCACATGGACATATGATTTATTTTTGCCATGAAAACTTAAGACCTCCTGGTTCATAACTTAGAGATCTATCCCTTAAAAAGCATAAATGTGTTCTCACACTTCAGTCATGTGGATCTAAAACTCGGAAGCAGCTCTTGAAAAATTGACACTGAGGGATACAATCCAATCATGCTCCAGAATAAGATATTAATCTGTTCCATACACTGCCAGTTCTGGGAAGGAACATCCCCTTAATTCAAAGTTTGCTTCTCCTTTACTGTTATTATGGCATACAGCGGGGAGAGAGCACGGAGCTTGTCTGCCAAATTGCAGCCAGTATAGCTCCTGGAGATCACTCCCCCAAATGTGTAATACAGCAATGCTCATGTGTACAAGATATTAATAACCAATGCATCCTACACAAACTGATACCTGTTTAGTAGGAAAGGGATCCAAAGAGATTCCTTTTGTGAACTGATCAGCAGAGGGGAACTAAGCAATTTACAAAAAAGCTTTGCTTTGTACAATTTTATGCATGACTAACACAATCCCTGAATGCCAGAATGTTCAAATATGAACATTTAATACAGCATTAGGAACACACAGGTCCATGTGCTAAAAACTAACCAGCTGAGTTAGAAAGCTTAGAGTAATCACTTTTTAGTGCTGTTGTGGTATTTGAAGGGTAAGAAGCAGTGTTTTGCTAGTACCATTTGCAATTTTTTGTCCCACGAGGAACTGAAATGCAGAGATTGAATGATTTTGCCAAAATTGCAGCAAATCTTTGAGAGCCTAGAGCAAGGCATGGCATTAACCTGAATTCTGTTTAGCTTTGTGCTCAGGACCCCTGCTTTCCATGCTTTGCACAAGGGCCAGGATGAGCTGCAGCTTTAGTTAGTGGAATTTAACAGGCATTTTGAGCATGCAAAAGTGATAAAAAATCACAACCGAAAATTTTAAAAAAGCTTTGTTACAGCAAAAAAATCTATGAAAATTAGGCCATTAAGAAGTAACAAAAAAAGGGAATGAACAGATGTGTCTTAATAAATGTGACTGAGTTGTAATCTACACACTTGGAGGCAGAAAAGGGATTTTTCTAAAGCTTTAAAACCAATAAACTGTTCTATGATGGTTCAGGTATCCTACTTAGATCTCGTGAATAACAAAACTACTGAAAATAGAAATCACAGAATGAATGTCCACCCACTCCCACAGTCTCTTGCCTCTTGGAATAAAAAATGGGTGAATTCCCATAAAGTTGTCCATCCATACAAACTCTTTTTCCTTTGTCCTGTCATAAATCTTTAGTTCATTCTTCTGATAATCAGTCAGCTCAAAGAATTGACTCATTTTCTCATGTAAGAACGTCAGGCATTTCTCACGAGCTAATAAAGCCGTATCAGCTGAGCAGGATGTTGTACCTGTAATTAGGAAAGTAAGGTGTGCTTCAAAACTTAACTAGGCACATTCATCTTATGACAAGAATCTCATCCCTTCATGTGCATGCAGGTTTATATTTTATTTTAATGTTTTCAGTGCTTCCAGTGCTATTTACCATGGACAGATTGTTCTGTGAGCCCAGAACTAAGGACACCATATTTCCAATCCCCTTTCTTCTACTGTCACAATCACCCTGATACCTTGCCATAGGCCCCCCAGGCTTTCTTTCCTGGCATTTCTTGTGCCTTCCACTTTTTCTCCTCTCCCTTATCTACTACTTATCAGCTGGGCCAGCAGCCAAACACACAAAGATGCATTCTCATCTATGTGCACGGTACAGGCCAGCACAGACAGATGCTGACACGTGGAGCGGGGCTAAAGAGCGTAATATGTGCTCAGGTACTGTATCAGTTCAGTAAAACCACACCAACTCAATGAAAACCACAGGTTTTCTTAACTTGTGTGCTAGCCTTTGTAATATTATTAATCCCTCTAATTTACTTCAGCTTGCTTGCTCTATTACTCCTGTTACTGAAACACAGAAAAGGCGCATGATGTACAAATGGAAGTGAAAACGTCTCCTAGAGAGTCCCATGCTGCTCCAAAGGCAAAATTTTATTTGCAAAACCAAATTTTGTTTGCATTTGACTGAAAATATTAATACAAACACAGAGCTTCATATTTTCTGCTACCAAATGAGCACTGAAGACTTACCTGATCCTATTCCATCAATATACACCAAACATGCAGCATGGATAAAAGACATCCATGGAGAAATGTTAAGGTGGCTGCATCCCTTGGCAGAACTTGACTCATCCTCTGCCATGACATTCATAAAATTAACCCAGGCCAAGATGTCTCTCACGCTGAGAATACACTGGCGACCAAACTCTTGATTAGTCAGCCATTCAACAAAGTCCATCATAAGTTCTGCTATGTCTGCCCCTAAAAAAATTTTAAAAACAAACAAACAAAACACCAAATAAATCTGAGTTACCATTTTTTTTGGTCACATCTGCTACACTGTTGTAAAAACATCTTTAAGGCAGGTACAGCTGCATGAGCAATGTGGATGGGTACTCTATATCCTAGAAACAGAAAAAGAGAAGACAAAGCTCCTGCCTGAGCTGTTGTTACAGATCCTTTTAAATTCAGGTAACAAGACAGCACCAGGTGATCAATACTAACAGTGAAGCTGCTGGCAGAAAGTGAAGTGCCAGCTCTTCCAACACTCTGTTAAAACCAAGCTGGGACACTGAAAGGCTGGGAATAGTTCAGCTACCTGGATGGTGAAGTAAACACAGCCCTGAATTTACTTCTGGCTAGACATATAAGATACACAGAGAAGGAAGAATGAAGTCTAGAATATGTCACACTGTCCTCAGGGAGAAATGTAGCCAAAAAAGGGTGACAGTGGTGTACATCCTGAGGAAAGGTTGGCAGCCTCCAAAACTCCTTATTTTCTTAGCAATATTTGAGTACCAACACACAGAAATACCTACCCTTGTGGTTTATTGCACCCAGAGACAATCCTGGATGAAGATTGTGTTTTACAATCTGTATCAAATCATCGCGGCCATTGCTCTGCGGACACCATATCTCTGTAAATCTGTTGCGCAGCGCAGGGGAAAGCTGCAAACAAGCAGAGTGACAGAGCAATTAAAGATTCATTACAACATCTTCCCTAAAGGTCAGTTAACCACAGCCTTGTAGTCACTGTACTTGTAAACAATAAATAAAGTGAACAAGATAGATAGCTCCTTCTAATTTTGACAGAAACACTTTGTAAGAAAATCTTTGAAAGAAGGATTTTTGAGACTGCTAGTAGTGGCATCAATGCAGGAAATGGGTGATAGAGAAAGTTCAAAAGAATATAGGAAGAAACTGAGCTGGTTTGCCAGCATCAAATCTCCACTTCATTTTAGGACACCATGTATCAAACAATGGCTCTGTAATCTCCCTTTGCTTACAGAGGCAAACCACCACATGGAAATTCACCTTCAATTACAATTTGTTTCTTTATTTCCTCTCTTCCTTGGCTGACCTGGTCTAACAAAAATTAGTAGCAATACAACCCAGAAATAAATCCTGTTTAAACACATGGCTTCAATGAGTAGTTCTCTACTTCAGAAACAACTTTTAATGGAGTACATATCTTCTTTTGAATAAAAGAGCTTCTGGTTTTTTTTTTATAAACCTAACTTCCAACACTGATTAAAAGTTGTAGGATTTTATTGTGTTATGGGTTTTTTAAACATGTTTTAAATTACTTAATTCTGTACTTCAGAAACAATTTTTTTCATTTAATGAAAAAGCTTTTTTGGGATGTGATGTTCATTATTCACTAAGAAACACAAGATGACCATCACTTACTGAATAGCATTAAGGAGAAAAATCTGATATGCAACTTTGTACTACCCCAGAGACCTGGATTTTCTTGCTTCACAAGTCACAGTTCCTGCACTTGAATATTCTATATATCAAGCCTAACTAGAGTATTTAGAGGCCTGAAGCTCCCTTTGACATTTTGCTGAGTATTCATTTATAATGCCAAAGTGATAGCCCACAGAAGTGGCAGAAAACAGATTCACCCCAATCCTCCTTTAGAGTGACGAAGCAGATGCCAACTAGAAAGCACTGGATGACAGAACTGACATGATGCATTTTTGGATTGCACCTCCAACCACTTAATGGTCAGTATGACCAAAAGATGCATGCTGTATTTCCAGATGTTTTGGCATTTACCTCCTTTTTCCCAAAGTCACCTCCTGGGTTCATGGTCGCAAGGATACGGAATTTCTTTCCTGCAACTAACAGTTCTACTTCATTCTCCTCATCATCTTGGCCACCTTTTTCAGCAAGTACCAATGTCTTTTCAGCTTCAAGAACACTAGCGAGAAGGCAAAAAAAATATTGATTAAATTTTACTCCACACTTCAAAAGATCACTTAAAAATAAAAATCATATTAATTGATCTGGATAAACTTTCCTTTACCCAATATAATGGGTAACAGAAAAGAATAAAATGAGGGATACTGCTGCAAACAGATAATGAAGTTGAATTTGAATTTTAGTTGTTCTGGGGGTTTTCTTTACACACACACAAAAGAGGGGAATAACTAGATTTTGCTCCTGGGATTTGACAAGGTAATAACTTCAAGAGCTCAGTGGCAGGCTGAAAAGTTAATACTGCAGATGGTAAACCAGTTATTTTTCTTTAAAGTTTTATTTGTACCATTGTCCTTTTCAGCAAGAGAGCAGCTCACCTAAGCCAGGAAACAAAAGTGCCTAAAAGAAGTCAGATTTACCCCACTCCTGTTTGGATAATGAACAAACCCATTGAGGATATTTAGTACTACCACATTTCAGACATACCTGTTAAGTCGCTCTAGCACAGAATCATCAGCTAAAGAAATCTCATCAAGGAGGAAAAAACCCTCCTCCTTCATTGCTAAAACAAGAGGTCCATCACACCACTCAAAAAGTCTAGAACCATCAGATACCTCCTACAAAATGGAAAAGAAAGTGAGAAGTGGTAACTGCTACTTGTTACTTCCATGGTGACACCATCCAAGGTATTACTGGCGCAAGACAAACCTGCTCCTTGGATCTCTGCCTGACTGGTCGCAGCCCTCCCAGGAAGTCTGATGTCTCCATGTGCAGGTGGCAATTCACTGAGTACAGCTTCTGATTTGCTAGTGCTGCAAAGATCTGGCAAATGGTGGTTTTACCACACCTGCAACCAAGTAATTTGATTAAAAAGGTTGTATTAAAGAAGCAAAACCAAGCAATCAGCTCACTTTGGACAGGATTCATACTTTCATTGAAGAGCTATGAGGCAAAGGCCCAGCATGCAAATTTTCTTCTGCTCCCTTCCTTGAGAGAAATGTATGCAAAGTGCATTTTTGGGACAAATGTTGTGGACTCGGACAAGACAATAGCTGCATTGATGGATTTCTGCACGTTCAAAGTCAAATTTATTTCAGCTTGCCCTTACAGATACTCAACCAGCCTAACATTTCACTGAACTGGAAATGCTACAAGTCTAGATCAAGCCTAAGTCTGAGGGAATAAACTGCTGAGTATCTAGTTTTCATTTACTACCCAAGTAAATTTTCCTTCTCTCTTTTCTTGCATTTTTCTTTCCTTCTCTTCCATAAAAATTTACTCTACAAATTTATAACCAGCACAAGAACAGACAGTATCTACTTCCACGGCCTCCACGACAACATATGACGTGGAGAACTGGTAGCAAGACTATATTCAAGCTCATAAAACATGAAAATTAAATGTGCTGTCGAAGAGAAAAATGTCACAATAACCCAAAAGCAGCCCCTCCTGTGAGGCACAGTGAGATTCTACAGGGCACCTTGTAAGCTGGAGACAGAAGCCAGTTCACTTTCATTTTCCTACTTTTATGTAACTTCTTTGTAGTTACACAATGCATATAAACCCATCAAAGACACAGGTTAAATGAGATGCATCTGCTTCCCCTCAGAAAGGAACTGTGAAAAACAGCAGCTGCAAGTCTGCCATGAGACAGGCTTAAATCAAAAGATCCCAGATCAAAGCAGCACTGAAGCCCACACAACCATTTTGTCTCCAGCTCAGCAGCTGGTACAGCACTACCAAGAACATCATAAAAAGATTACCCAGTGTCTCCCACCAGCAGTACTGGTTCACCAAACTCCAGGGCTCGTCCCACCAAAATGGCAAGTCTCCTCATCCCTTGAGTCCAGACAACATGGTTAAAATCTCTGTCCATCACTGACATCCACGTGGAAGACTTAGCTGCACAACACAGAGCAATCCATCAGCTTCAGTCACA